>NC_066362.1:189778778-190407869 GCF_013377495.2 Cygnus atratus | reverse complement strand
GTTGGATAGTTGGTATTAGAATAGTGGGACTGTATCTTGTCTTCTTTCATGCTCATGTTGGAGGACATTGTTGGAGATTAAAGGACAGAACTGCTCCAAAGCTGTGTTGTTTAAATCCAGTTTTGCTGTCAGTAACTTTACTGGGTCAGTTGAAGATCTTGCACTGAACTTGTCTCTTAAGGAAAAATAAAGCTGCTAATTTATTTCTTGTGAACATGGAGGCTGTAGTACAAGTGTCTTACCCAAGTTAGCAAAAGTATAAATGTCTTAAAACACAAGCTATCTTGCCAAACCATAAGTCTATACAAAGTTTTCAGAATATTATTGCTAAAGCTTTTATTTTTCAATTTATGGATAGATCTGAAGAGTTTTAGAACCAGTTTGTGTAAGAATTAAAAGTACATTTTTAAGCAGGTTACTCTGTTTTTCCATGGTTGTGTTGATCTCTCCCTTAACCATTATTATGATGTCTGTAAGTGTTCTTTCTCATATTCCTTACATCTCTGTCTTGCTCTCTGTCTCTGAAATGGGAAGCATGTGGGGGATGCTTGGCATGCTTTTTAGAGAAATAATGTTTCAGATCTGATCATAATAACAAATATTTGAGGGTTCTGTGCAATGGTTGAAGTTCTGTGTGTGTGAGGGCAAGGGGAGTGTTTAGTTCCTTCCCTATTTAATTAATTGCCCCTAACTTTCCTTGTGGCACAGTTTGTATGATGCCATATGGGTGCCTGTACAGTCCATATGGGTGCCTGCCTCATATATATTTGCTTCTTCTTCATGTTAACAGAGAACAATTTAATTCTTTCAAAATTCTTTTTCCTGAACTAGTAAAAGAAAAATGTTTGGCTGCCTATTACACCTTCCACATACACATTTACACGCAGAAATGTTTCCACAATTTGATTTTGTATTGCTATGAGCAAGGATACCACCTCTATCACTTACTGCTGCAGGTAATGACAGGGGCAGGCCAGAATCCGTGCTTCTACACTGGTCCTCTCACAAGACTCCTGGGCTGTGTCTGTCTATCGTTCAGTTGTAATTTGACAGCTTAGAGCAGTTTGTGGTGGTTGCACTGAAGCCTGAAAATGGCTTTACAATGATATTTAATCTTGCTTGGCACTTTCCATGCTCTTGTTGTTCAGGCTCAAGAAAAGCCAAATTAAAGATAACTATTTGGGGATTGAATTTAAGATTCCATTTAAGGGTGTATGTACATATGTGCACATACACGCACACGATTTCAAATATATCTTTGGTAAAGCATAACATCAATAAATCCTTGATGTTCAAGGTGACCTGTGAAACACTTTAACAAATTTGTGATCTTATCGATTCTTTTGTGTAAGAATGCTTCCAGATAATTCCTAAAGATATTCTCTATTCTAAGCATATTGTAATTTAGAGGCAAGACAGGATGATGCTACATGCATGACATCTTGACTCATTAAAATACTATGCAGAAGCAGCCTTTAATTGCAGCATAACGGGAACTTTAAGGAGGCAACTAAATCATGTTGTGATTAACTCTTGGTTTAACAACTATTTTTTGCTTGTTTTAGAGCTATCAGTAATGTGAATTCAGTTCTTTACTGATTTCTGTAGAAAATGTTTACTTGACCATAGAACTTTATGATTAAAAAAAGCAACAACCAGCAACACTGGTTTTGTTTTAGAAGCAGTAAGGCTTAATCACTCAGATAGCTTTTATCTACAGTTAAGTGTAAATATTCTTTAAAACAAGTTTGAATTTTTAACGGTCTAAAATTCCATTGTTCTCATATCTTCAGCTTTTGTTTTTCTTCAATTACCAGTCCCCTAGACTTGGTAGGGCCTACATTTCTACCACAGCAAACGGGAAAAGAAGTTGAAAGTGCCATACATTAGAAAACAACAAAACCCAGTATTTTATGCTGTAACCCTCAAGATAGGGTTTTGCGGTACCACATTTAATGGCAACTATAGACGTGGAAAATATACAGTTGCTTTTCTTTTTGTGAGTGCTTGATAAGTTTCATCTTCGTTCTTCCCTTTATCTTCAGTGATCTACGGGTCGTCACAACTGCTAGTTTAACATTTCCTTCATTTCTAAACTGATGTGATGGGTTATAGTTGCTTATTGATTTCCCTTTGTTTTCAACCAGAGCTTCTAGGGCTTTCATTGCAATTACATAATCCATATGGCAGCACGTGTTGAGAATGGTGTTTGCTTTTTGAGGAAACCTGCAAATGCAGAAATACAGAGGTTGGACCTTGATGTTGTTGTGGTTGAAACCAGAGCAGATGTCAAAATGCCTTTGTGGCTCCTATATTAGTACAACTCTTCAGCAACCTATTTAGAGCAGCCAAAATCTAGTAAATCTCTCTCAACAGAAGAGAGGTTTGCAGGATATAGAGGGATAAAACCAGTAAATACTGTATGTAGGCATCAGACTTCAAGCTGTTAAGGGACAATGGACCATTGGGATAAAGGTGATGTCTTTTCTGTTGTTTGGTTCTAAGGTTCTGTCCATGTGTATGACTACTTAATGTCCGCAAACTGGTGCAGAAGTAGAGCATCTGCATAAACCAATACTGTTGGCTCTGCTGGCTAACACTCAGCAGTATTGGCCTGCTTATGTGAAGGTTTACATCAATAACCAGTCTTAACGCAATTTATTTTTTTAGTGTAGATGAAGATTTAGTAACATGGCAGCCTGAAGCAAAGTATCCTGTAACAGAAATGTTTTATATTTTCACTAATGTAGATTTGTTACTACCTCTTCATCTCATGTAAAGAGAGTGTCTTTAAAAATGTCTTGTTGCAAAGCTTGCAGAGAAGATGGACGTAAGAAATTTATATTCTGGATTCTTTGGGTGTCCATGATCGCTACTTATTCAAACCTTGTCTTGAACGGTTCATGGGTAACATGCCAGTAGTTGGTTGATCTAAGGATACGCAAAAGATTGTCTTGGAGGCTTATAAACAACCTATTGGGAGAGTACAAATGCTATAAAATTGAGTTCTCTATTGATTACTGCAGAAATGCATTAAGTGAATTATTCAGTTACGTAATTTTCTCATTCCTGCATGAAATCTATATTATTTTTCTTGATATGAAAACCTTTGTTTAGGACTTGGCTATTTGAATGGTTGCATCTTCCAGCCACAATGATTGAGGCCAGCTAGGACTATTAGCTAGTTTTTTCTTAATCTTAAACCCTGCATTTACTCAGATTATTGCTGAAGGCCTTTTACTTTAGTATTTGTATTTTGAAGTGATATGATTAGGTAAGGTGGTGATAATCTGCTTTGGTCAGGTTTGGATTTGAAAATGCTTTTGTAGGTTTTTGTTTGAAATTCTGTGACCAAAGTAAGGCAAGCTGTGAATTATAGTTTTCTGAAAATACACGTTTTGTGATTAACAGGTGTTCAGTTTTAGGAGATTCTTTTTTTCCATTTATACATTATAGTTGCAAATGGCAGACATTAGAAAGGTAAGATAAAAGAAATACTGAGAAAGAGAGGGTGAAGATTCAAGACTAGAGAATCTAAGATGTCAAGGGAAAAGACTAACCTGCTGTGCTTTTGCCTAGAAATGCTGCTGACTTTATTTATAAACTCCTAGATTTTCAAACAATGTGGGTTAAATGAAAAAAAAAACACATTTTAAGAGTAACTATTTTTTGTGATATGTATGTATATTTTGTTTTTCAGACTCTCAGTGTGCAGTCTTCAACAAACGGTCAGTTTATCTCTCCCACTGATATTCAGTTGAAATGCAATTATTGCAAAAGTTCTTTTTGTTCAAAGCCAGAAGTACTGGAATGGGAGGTAAGTTTTTTTGTTTTGTTTTTCCCCCATTATTTTTAGAATGGTGAAGTGTTTACAAAAGTTTAAACCTGTAATTGCAGTATAAGTTTTCTGGATAACTCGATTGGCATATTTTCCTATTTCACGTTTTCATATGAAATGTTGACTATTTGTTGGACTTGCTATGAGCCTGAGAAAGAGTTGCTTGTTTTTAGCACCAGAAGTCATGCTCTAATTGTGTGCTTGCTCATCTATTTATGTGGCATGTAACAGTTGTGTCCTAAAGGCAAACTATTATTTAAAGTTGCACGTCCCAGATCTTAAAATTTAATGTTAACCCTCTTCATGATGCTTTGCAATTTTGCATTTAGAACAAAGTGTATCAGTTCTGCAGCAGAGCATGTTCTGATGATTATAAGAAACTGCACTGCATAGTTACATACTGTGAATACTGTCAAGAGGAAAAAACGCTGCATGAGACGGTGAATTTCTCTGGCATCAAAAGACCGTTTTGTAGTGAAGGTATGTATGTGTTTTTTTTTCTGAGGTATTGGTCATTGTAGTTTTACTGCAGCTGACATACTGTGTTCATATTTCGTGTTAAAGTTTAAGGTACCCATTCATTCTGTTGTATTTGATGCTGAAACACAAGTTTCTTCATCATACATGTATATGCCTGTTAATTCATCAGAGTTGCTTTTCTGGTCTTCTGTTGAGTTTTTGACCACTTACTTCAGGTTAGGAAGACTGGACATCTCTCTTCAATGTGTGTGTGTAAATACATACACATTTATGCATATGCACAAATTTTTTTTACATATTTTCTTCTTTTAAAAAAAATTTATGCAGCAAAGCCTATCCCTACACTACCTGCATTGAGGAATACCAAGCTTTCTGTTTGATTAGTATTTTCAAAATTTAATACAACAATGGAAATTCTTTCTATGTTAGCTTAGAAAGGTCATTCAAGGAATAGCTCCAGTGATGCCTGTTGATATATGTTGATTAAAGTCATTGTAATTTTTCCTGATCAATTATTAGAATTCTCAAAACAAACAAAAAAACAGGCTTGCAAAGAGGTATATTGGCATAGTATTCTTTTAAGTTGCATTAAAACATTGAACATCTTAATAGAAACAGAAAAATACGGTCTTGTCTTCCACTTCTGGTGAGCTATCCTTTGATAACTGATATGTAATCCCAATCTTAGAAGTTTAACTACAAGTTTGGATGACCTATATTTGGAGGATGTACTGAATATATATATATGTATTTTTTCTTTAGTAGTTCATATGATAATGCTTTCACTGTCATTTGATAAACCTTGCTGAAGGCTCTCTGCTTTCAAGCAGATTAAACAGCAAATGTACCAATTTACTTGAATCAGGGTCCTGTTAGCTTGGAGAGGAGTGGAGTGTGTGGCTGGAGGCATCCTTTCTTCCACAATATTTCTTTATAGCTCTGGACTTCGGAATTTCTTGTTTTTGATGAATGGAGTGTGGTGGCATAGATTTCTCCACCATCATTACTTTCTTGTTTTCTGGACTGCAAAGTGATAGGTGGAGAGTTTTACAGTATGTTGCAACACTCAGTAACATCTAGCTAGATATTGTTTCTGTGAATAAACAATTCCACAAAATGTGTTCAAAGACAAGAGCAAACTTCTTTGAACCTGGAGATTGCAGTGTATGCCAGTATTATTGTGGATACTTTGGACTTCCTCATTTCAAACCCTGGCAGCTGTCACAATGAAATCAATAAGATTCATAATGCAAACTATACCATATTATTACTCCCATAGAGACATTTCTTTATGACGAGGCTTGGAGTGAGAGGGTTTGTATTTCCTATTGGAAAATTTGAGGAAGGAAAGAAATATTCTTTCCTGCATAAATACAGTTACTGAATGGGGGAAATCCATTACTGAAAGTTTTAGTGTGGGTCCCAAGTTTGCATGTGTTGGAATTCCAGTTTGAGAGCAGAGGTGATCTTTGAGGGTGAA
The DNA here is from genome assembly GCF_013377495.2 of Cygnus atratus. Lineage (NCBI taxonomy): Eukaryota > Metazoa > Chordata > Aves > Anseriformes > Anatidae > Cygnus > Cygnus atratus. The sequence goes on along the minus strand of NC_066362.1, from coordinate 190,402,071 downwards.
TACATCAAATTTTACTGTTAAAATGAATTTTATTGTCTTGGTGTGATGATCTGAACCACTGAATAACAGAGAGAAGGTAGTGAAAAGCACCATTAAATAAGATGTAGCTTGAATAAGTATGGCACACATCTGCTAGCAGAAGCTTAGGTCTGCTTTGTGATGCATATGAAAAAAAAACCTGTTACCTGATGAAAATGACTTGCTGATCTGCACAGAAGCTCTGTAGAAACAACCTGGGTCAGTTTTTTTAAAGGAGATCTAGTGATTGTTATAGATTGCTGCAGAAATTTTGGAATTCAGGAGTTAAAAGTGGGGATGTGATGTGGGTGGAAGGGGTCAAGATCTATAGGTGGACTGAGTGGAGGTAAACAAATGAAAGTTCTATCATCAGAGGTGATAAATTCCTCTTCCCCACTTTACAGGCACCCAAACAACCCTAATTTTTCTTTGATCTCATAGGCTTTTTCCAGAAATACACGCCCAACTGTTTATAAAGTAGAAAAGCAAGTAGATGTAGGAAAGGAACTCATTTGATATGGAGGTCATGCTAGTTTTGATATTGCAAACTATTCTTCGATAAATTCTACCAACATAGACCATTTTGGTGAGGATGTAGTTTTTCTTCACCAGAAGACAATATATTATGATTTGAGAAGAAATACCTGAGGTACTCAGTTACAAAAGATACTGTCATTTCTGGAAGAAATAAAACTCTTAGTGGAAAATACTGGCAAATTTCAGGTGTCTATTGATAAAGGAAGGCTCCTGAGTAAAAATCAATAGAAATTAAACAGGTGTTGAAATTTCAGAAAGAATGCTTATTTGTTCATCTTCAAGCAAACTTACAGGAAACATATATAAGATCAACCACAAATACCCCTTGACTACTTATGCCGACCTAGTTGGAGTAATGAAGATGCCATCATTCCTCTACTCACATTTTTCAGACCTGAGTTTTTTTTGTTTTTTCGGTTTTGTTTTTTTACACATGCACACACTTCTAAATTTATACACACATAAAATTGACAAACCCTGACACCCACATTAAAGTCTCTGGGATTAGTATTTCTGTGCAGTTTCATTCCAACTCTGTTTCTTAGTATGTCTATTGAGATATTTGAAAATATGTGCAGTGAGCAGCTGAAATTTCTGTTGCAATAATGTATAATTAGAAATGATTCATGCTTAAAGGTGGCTATTAATTATTTCATGGGATACAGTATGCTTTTTCTGTTTTTTGTCCAAAACTCAGATCCTATGTGGAGGATGAGCAACCTGAACTGACTAGTTAATCTGTCCCCCTGGTGCTGAGACTTAGGAAATTAAATTGTGCTGGCATTTTATGACTAGGGAGGCATACCAAAATAACAATATCTAAATTAAATGAAATGTATGTCATGTATGCTAAAACAAGATAATCAAAGTTGCTTGTGAAATTTTATATATATGTAGTCACATGAGTGACAACTGAGGATAGGCTGTGCAAGCTGTTATTCCTGAGATCTTGAGTTTGGGATTTTTCAAGTCTCATGTACAAAAGTAGTCAGTCTTTGGGAATTCAGCAATGGAACTGTTTTAGAATAGTATCTCCATCCCTTTTTTTCTTCATTTGGCATATAATTAATCTTTTCCAATAGAAGTAAGTGCTATAATTTAAATAATACAGGCATTGTAATAATTTTGTGATGTGAATTTTACTAACATTGATTCATATGCAGTAGTCTGCTTCTTGGAAGAAGGTCAGTAAGCTGCGGAGTAACTCAGTTATCTGATACTTGGAAGTAACTTGGAAGTTCCTTTCAAATGGATAATACAGAAAATTCAACTATGAAAACAGCAACTATATTATAATCTTGACAGGATGCTTACATGTTTCTAGAAATATGGGTCTAAGTACACGATTCTGGAAATTAAATTTAAACAGTTCTGATATTTCATCTAAGTAGAATCTAACGCCTTTTGAAATATTATAGAGCTGACAAGTAGAAAAAGAATTTAGGAAATTACGTGAGTTCTGATCTTAGTATGTCTAGGAAAGATAAGTATTTAGTTAAAGCATTGCGTATTTTAGATTGACATCTTTTCAATCATTTCTGGACAGTAGATCGTTAGATAAAGTATACTGTTAAATGCTTAGCTGATTTTTAGATTTATATGAAAACATTGCAGATACTGGGAACAGCCTAAACACAAGTGTTTTAAACTACTTACAAGTGCTTACAGTCAAATGTTTCACAACCAATTTAGAAATCAACCTGAAATTACAGAGATTGCTGTTATTGCTGGAAACATTAACAGATTTCCAAAATGTTAAGTGATATGAAATATCACTGAGACTTGCTTAGAGTTGCTGGGCTTCCCCAGTAGGTGGGGAGCTGCACTGAGGAGCAGTTGGTATGATGCTCTTGCGCAGCAGAGCATCATACCATAGGTGTGTCGAGCCTGCTTGTGCCCCTTTCATTGCTGATGTTTGCTTTCATTCTTAAACATACAGAAACTATTTAAAAGGATTTTTTATAGCTTATGTTATCAGCTATCTATTTTTAGAGATATAGATACACCTCTTAAAAAGTACAGTGTACAGAATTTGGGCTAACGTATAGAAAATTCTTAAAGCGGTAGTAAAGCACACGTTTTTATGACAAAATTTTATGACAGTTGTTACTTCCTAATTGCATGCTATTTTGCAATAGGACCTCATAAAGTTATCAAGCATCGGTGAGTAGTATAGATTGTAGTGACAGAAAAAAGTTATATTTATTTAGCATACGTAAAATTTTATATCACAGTTATAACTACTTCGTATAATAAAAATTTTCTTTTGCAAGTTCTCAGGTTTGTGCTTCACAGAGCTGTTATCTCCCTCTCTGCAGCTCTGACAGTGTCCTACCATACCAAAATAACTTGTGCTCAGTGTGGTGCCTTTTCATCTTTAGCCAGCCACGTTAGTTTGCTTTTGCTTTTGGCTGCTTCCTTTGACAATGTACAATGTACCCCTCTAAGATAAATTCTGACCTGAAATATTGGTTTCCTTGTGGCTTTCTTTTGAGGATTTCTTCAGTGAAGAATTGGAATATTGTGGCAAAATGGAACAAATGAAAAGCTTTTCGTCTTAAATGCTGTAAAAAATATGATGCACAAAAATCCCCTTTCGCAATTGTACGAATCGTGTTGTTAATGAGGGAAGGTGTTTCTTTCCTACAAATCAGGTTAATAGAAAAGTGGAGGCCACTTCAGACAGATTTTGAGGTGCCTGATTTATCCTGAGAGAATACAATGTGCTTTGACAGTTATGGACATAAGTTGTAATGGAACATCCCTAACATCAAATTGAGTCATAGCAGTTTTTGTTACAGAGCTCAGATTGGCACAATGTGGTTGTTCAGGCCATGTTGTCTTATTTAGTAGTCTGGTAATATATCTTTAAGTTGCAGACAACTATTACAAACAGATTTTATTACTGTAAAAGCTCAAAGATACTATTCAGCTGATTGACATAATAATAATAAAAAAAAAGAGTTAGGAAAGAGAGCATATTCAAATCAGAGAAGTCCCTTATGAAATATTTAAGTGGTGCTCTCACTGCAGAAGCAGCAGGTAAAGGCTCTTGGCTGTGTTGAAGGAAAGCAGACCTGCGCATTCTAGACAAATGCATGCAGAAAACCTGAAGGCTCGTTTCTTGTGGTATGCCACAAGTGGGAGAGTCTGGTCGTGTAGATGTAGTTTCCAATTAGTGCTTGGCTGTATGCATATCTTCTGGAATGACTTGACAATTTTAACACATTACTGTGGATTTTGATTGTTCTGACAGCATTCTTATAGTCAAAAATGTTGAATGCTAGAGATATGTTGAGGAGGAGATTATTATGGTTATCTTGGACATGGTTTAGGGTGATGTTGGTGGTAGGGGGGTGCGGTGGTTTTACTCGGGTGGGCAGCCGAGTTCCACCATAGCTGCTCTCTTGCTCCCCCTCCTCAAAGGGAAAGGGGGAGAAAACACAACACAAAGGGCTCAAGGGTTGAGATAAGGATGAAGAGATCGCTCAACAATTACTGTAACAGAGTAGGAAGATGGTAAGATTTATTGCCTATTACTAACAAGCTAGAGAAGCGAGAAACAAAGGAAAGAAACCAAAAACGCCATCACCCCATCCACCCTCTTCCACCCACTCCCCCCAAGCGGTGCAGGGGAATGGGGAATGGGGCTGCAGTCAGTGCCTGATGCTTCATCTCCGCCGCTCCACGGGATGCCGTCCTTCCCGAACTGAGCCTGCGGGGGCTGCCCACAGGCTGCAGCTCTTCAGGAACTGCTTCCACACGGCTCCGTACCACGGGGTCCATACCCCAGGAGCAAACTGCTCCAGCACGGGTCCCCCGCGGGTGGCAGCTCCCCCCAGACCCCCTGCTCCTGCGTGGGCTCCTCTCCACGGGCTGCAGCTCCGGCCCGGGGCCTGCTCCTGCGGGGGCTCTCCATGGGCCCCAGCCTCCTCCAGGCCACATCCACCTGCTCCACCGGGGGCTCCTCCACGGGCTGCAGCATGGAGATCTGCTCCATGTGGGACCCATGGGCTGCAGGGGGACAGCCTGCTCCACCAGGGGCCTCTCCACGGGCCGCAGGGGAACTTCTGCTCCAGCACCTGAAGCACCTCTCCCCCTCCTGCTGCGCTGACCTTGGTGCCTGCAAGGCTCTCTCTCACTCCTCTCACTCTCCCAGCTGCTGTATAGCAGCAGTTTTTTTTCCTGTTTTAAATGTGCTCTCGCAGAGTTGCAAACAACATCGCTTATTGGCTTGGTTCTGGCCAGCAGCGGGGCCCTTATCTAACATGGGGCAGCTTCTATATTCTTCTCACAGAAGCCACCCCTATGGCCCTCTGCTACCAAAACCTTGCCATGTAAACCCACTACAGGGGGTGGTTGGACCAGATGATCTTGGAGGTCTTTTCCAACGTTTATGATTCTATAATCTTCTATCCCTCTATAGAGAGAGAATATTGATACCGTTAGAGCTATTTGAATTTTGAGTACAGGTTGTGCTGAATCTGAAATTTTTAGATCATGTAGAGTTAATTTCTAAAATGGCAAAGAAAATAGAAGCGAAACCTGAAACCCTATCCATTGGTTGACTACAGCAGTCTTCATTAAATTTGCTTTCTTCAGTGTTCATTCTCCTTCTATGTCTTTGAAGAGGTTTGAACCAGTTCGTTATGCAAAGACCGCATTGGCTGTTGCAGATAAGGGGTGATGACGACTTAAGGTGCTGAAATTATGATCACAAGAGGAAGAAAGCTTATAAAGATGCTTCTTATTAACCCCAGAGAATAATCAACTGGAGAATAAGAACAAGAAGAAACTGGGTAACTGGATTGGGGGTAGGTAAGAGAAGAGGAGGGAAAGAGCTAGTACCTAGAGATCTGAAATTTTTGTCAGGATAAACTTAGGATGTGTAAGAAGGTGAGTTGAATTTGCATACTAAAGTAATAAAAGATTCCTCAGCAGAAGACAAAGAAGGAAGTGGGTTACACGACCTCCTTATTACACAGAGAAAATGGGATCTACTTTAAAGGTAATCCAACCAGGACCCAACATTGGATGCTTTGCATCTGTTTTCATTAGGATAGTGATGTTTATTGTGAAGCCAGAGACAGAGAGAACGGTAGGAGCAAGGGTATGGAAGAGGTGGATATTATATTTGAATCAATACAGAGAGATAGAAGAGAAGACGACAGCAGAATGATGTGGATTGGAACATAATTCCGGAATTCATCAAGACCTAGCTTGTGATGTTGCAGACCTATTGATTTTACAGGTTTGTGATGTTACAGGCCTGCTGCTATTCTTCTCTAGATGAAGTTGTCACAGATAACTGTTGAAGTTACTACAGGCTGAGAGAACAGTGAGTCTGGGTATGTAGCTTGAAGAAGGAGAAAGATAATCTAATAAATACAGCCTTTCAGCAATTAAAAAAAATTGCTTTTAGGATGGAATAATAGTGTTGTATAACAGATGTTATTCTCTGTGATAACAAGAGACTGGTAATGACTCAGGAAGTGTTGTAGTTCAGCATTTCTTTTTCATGGCTTTTTGCATGTGTGAATGTACTGAACTTCCAGTAACTCAGGTAGGTGCTGCTGGTAGAATAGGACCAGGTTCTTGGTAGCTTGCTTGCATTAGTTTACAGACATCAAGTGAAACATGTTTTCTGTCACGGATAGCTCTGCAGGGCTGGATCTGGCAGTTCTAGAGACTGCTGAAAGAAAGGAAACTCTCTTGACCTTTAGCTTGTTTGAAGTGAAGGTTTGGAGGAACTGCTTCTGTGTCATCCTGTCAGTAAGTCTGTTTTGCATGTGTTCAGAGGCTTATTCTCTCTCTAGCTGATGTGGGAAGGTCTAGGGTTGCAAGAAGGGATGAGTTTTGGAATGGATTTTGTCTGGAAGCCAGAATTTCAATAGCCTAGTTGAGGATGTTAGGTTGATTTAGCAGATATTGGCAACTTCTTTTTTGCCTGGTTCAAATTTTGCATCAGAGAGATCTCATCTTAAAATGCTTCTTAGTGATCTCTTTGAGGTAATGGACTCACAGGGTGGTCCTGTGTTAAAACCTCGCTAAAGAATATATTCAGTTACCTGTATAGCTGGAACCAAATGACCTACACGTACATTTTTATTTAAAATGACTAGCAGCTAATCTCTTAGAATCACTTAAAGCAGTAGAGGCTTCTATCTTGTCACACTTTAGCTGGTATATATGTTTTAATAGCAAAAATTCTGAAGAGTTCAGGAATTACTTGTGTATCTTCATTCAAAATTATGGGGCTGGCAGCTGTTGGTCTCGGGCAATGCTTATTCATGAAGCCCAAGTTTGTTTGTAGGGCAGGTATGTTGGCCAAGCCTTTAGGTTTCTAGTGTTGATATTGGAATGATCAGAAAACCAGTGCTTTTTGTATTACTCATCTGCAGTGTTCTGTCAGTTAGAGCCCGCTTATTGGTCATGTCCACAAGGCTAGCAAGGGAGCTACTGCTTTGTTGATTTGGGATTTGCGTTGTGTACTGTGAAGACCAAGTTGTTTGAATGAACTCAATCTGTTTTGCCAAAAGTGAACACCTTTCTCTGTGCTTTAAAGAAAGTCTTACCATTCCAATCAAAACCATAACTTCTTACCATAAAGTTACATCCTAGGTATGTACACAGTACCAAGGACCTAATTAAAATATATCCTGTAAAAAGTATTTATAGCCCTATAAAAAGGCATTCTGTTTCCCTTTGTCTGAAACAAGATCTTGAAGCAACCAAAGGTTCCCTGGTCAAGTGGATTATGTTACATATTACAAAGACATTAAAAAAAAAAAAGGCATTAAAAAGCATCAGACATCTATTTCTGAAAATTTTTTCTCATGATGATGCAGAAAGAATAGCCTGTATTTCCATTACAAAAGTCTTCAGGGATATAAGTCTTCTATCAACATCTGAAGTTTTATGAAGATGGATTCTCAATCCTCTGTAGAGGCATCCTTCAGCAAGAAGTTCTGCAGTCAGTGATTTATAAAATACAAACAAATATGTTTTTCAGGCACTTACTCTCAAGGGCTGGATTCTGGATTCTGAATTTTGGACTTTTTCTCTCCCTGCTTATTTTTCACTGCTCATTATTTTCTGTGAGTCACAGAGATGTGGGAGATGTTTGACTGTAGAATGGAAAAATTCTTAGTTGATTTTTTTTTAATGTAACAGCAGTATCTTCAATTTTACTTTCTATCTTTTAGCAGCCAAGAAAAATGTAAATTTTTACTGTTCATTTTGTAGGCTATTTAGCCAGTTAGCTTACCTGATTGGTGATAGACTACTTTCACTAGCTTTGGTCTTAAAAGATGGACACAGCTGTGAATGGCTCTTCTAAGGCATAGCTCAAGAGGAGGATACGTTGTGGTGCTGACCTGTCTCTGGAACTGTGACGAAGTCAAAATAATCCAATGCCACATACAATAATGAGAAATATGGCCGTTAGAAAAAATACTGGCAAGAAATTTTGAGTGCTTTAAGCAGTACTTTGAATCTTGCATGCACTGGTACCTTCGGGATTATTATTTCCTGCAGAGCAATATATTTTGCATCCAAATTAGTTGCACTCTAAGGACATTTGCTTCATTTGGCCCTTACCTTTTGCACTCTGCGCTTTGTGTTAGTAATTTTCTTTATTCTGTTGTTAAAGAATCAGAGAGATATGACTAAAAAAAAAACCACAGTTGAAAGCAGTTATTACCTGCAGTGTATTTTATTTGTATGATATACGGTAATTGTATTGTTTTGACTTTGTTAGGAAATTTAATTTCTTAGCAGAACTTGTAATGTTGCAAGTTAAAATTTCTTAATAACCTTTTGTTTTTGGAAGACGCTGTCTGCTGCAGCTTCCACTTGTATTCATGTGCTTTTAGTGGTTTTAAAATTAGAGTCTGTTTAACTGAAATTCAGAATACCAAATTCTTCCCTAATAGACAACAGCACAAGACAGTTAATTGAAATTACTGGGTCTATTACAATCACGTTATTTCTATATTGTGTATTCCAGAGGAAGCATATATTGCATACTGAGTTTCCTAACTTACCAGAAGTACAGAAGTCTGCATGTACTAGGCAATATGCCCAAGCAGAGCAAGTACTAGGAAGACTTGAGTTCTGGTCTTGGTGCTAGTATGGTATTTGGGAAATCGTAAAAACAGCTGCAGCATCCTAGATTGGTGGTCTGCGTAGATGTTATCTTGTCCCTTCGGTGTTTTATATGGACAGTTGCTTCATCTTCTCATACTGTTCTGTAAAATTAGCAAAATTATAAAGATGCACGGAATATGATTTAGGCATCAGCTTGAATAGACACTGGATTTGAGATAGTTTAAAAAGATTATATTCTCAAAATAGCCTATGTAATAGCTAGAGTATTCATCTTTTAATGCATTTAATGCTTTAGAGTATCTTCTCTAGTTTGCTTGAGGGAAGATCAGATTATTGAAGAATATAGCTCTCATTATGATGACCTTGGTGTTATAAGTGCATAGCGAATACAAATTAAAAAATAACCCACCTTATGTGAATGGGAAAAAAATACGATACAGATCTAAGATAGAGATCTTACACAAATTTCATATGTAAGCTCCTATCATTGCATAATCATTCTCAGAACTGCTCGCTTCATTGCTTACTTTGTAGTTTTTGTTTTTTTTTTTAGGAAACTCTTCAGTTCTTAGATCTTGTACCTATCAGTGTTCTTAAAAATGAAAGAGTTGTCTAAGTGGTTTGTTGTACTTAAATGAATGGAAGTAGTAATAGAAGTAGGTTGATCCTTGAAGATAGCTATTGTTTTAGAGAACAGTGCTGCCTGGCTTACAATTTCTGCTTGTCATTATCTGTATATCTAGCATTCTGAGGATATGTAATTCCAAGTCAATGCTTCTGCAGGGATCTATATGAAAAACAAATTATGCAATTTTTTGTCTGTTTATTCAGGGATTTGATAAGTACAGATTTAAGCATAGTGTTTTGAGAGAGATGCAGACACCACATAAACCATAGGGTTGTGAAGGAAAGGTATTCAGGTAAAAATGTCTTGAAATATAGTGTATTATGCAACCTGAATTTGTCTGAAGCCCCGATTGTTAGCTGTTGTTGTATTCATTTAGTTTTCGATATTTAACTCTTAATTGTGATATCTCTCTGTAAAAATTACTTTGTTCCTAATATTTAAAATCTGTTTCCAGGCTGCAAGCTGCTATATAAACAAGACTTTGCAAGACGGTTAGGACTGAGATGTGTTACTTGTAATTACTGCTCGCAGCTGTGCAAAAAGGGAGCAACTAAGGAACTTGATGGTGTAGTGAGAGATTTCTGCAGTGAAGAGTGCTGTAAAAAATTTCAGGACTGGTACTACAAGGCAAGTAACTCAGAATTTTTGACAAGAGCTCCAGAGTTTAACAAAACAAAAATGCACATGTGAGGATATCTCAAGGACTGTGCAGCAAATATGGCTTACTTCAGCAAAGCATTTGCTACACAAAAAGCAAACATATTAATTTCATCATTTGAATTTTCTTAGAACGTAGAGCAGCATTTCTATGATCTGATTTATTAATTCATTTGGCAAAGCAGTATTGAGTTACAGAAAAAAAAACCAACTACTATGTATTTGTTACTTTACAATTCCAATTTTCCCCCCTCAATTGATACTATATTTTTCTTGTCAAAATTACTTACGTATGTATTCAGAATGTTGAAAACACTGTTAGTTAGCAGCTGTATGATACCTTAAGTTTACTGATGATAAACTAGGTTGGCAGAGTTTATCCTGTTCCTGCTTTTGCCTCCTTTTTTGCCTTTTCCCTTCTCCCACAGTTTGAACTGCAGAGGCTTTCACTGTTGATTATTTCCCAGTGGAAAGGATGCCAAAGGGAAAAGCAAGACCAAATGGATTTCTAATAAAAGTTTAAAACAAATGTGATGGCATCTGTTTCTAAATCTCTGGAAGCTTAACTACCTTGTGAAGCACAACCAGCAAAGAGTTCACGTTAAGAGGTTTTTTTTTTGTTTTCTTTTTTTTGAAAGAAGTAAAGGTGAAATTGGACTGGGTTTAACCTGCGATTAGTACCATGGATAAAATATTTGGTCTCTGTGAACATCCTGGAAAGCTACACTGATAATATCAAAAAAAGAACTATACTTGTGGATGCAATTGAAAAAAAGACAATACAAAATTTGTCACCTTACCAAAACTCTGTTCAGAGCCTGGAAGGCAATAAAAAGCCTGAAATGTTAGAGGGCTAGATAAAAGTCCTGTAATTCAAGATGATCTACCTACCATAAAAGACCTGAATCTGAAGACATATCTGATATTTTGGAATGGCAGGTTCCAGAAGTGTTACAGCCCAACACTGTAAAGTCTTTATTTTGAATAATGTACATAGGGTCCTTTTAGAATTTTCTGAAAGAAAACTACTGAAGACCAGTATCAGTTTCTTATGTCTCTTGTGATAATAGGGTGATGAAGCTTGGCTGCAGAGTTCTTAGACTTAAAATGTTATTTCATACAATAATATTATATCAATATGCCTTAAAACTTGAGGTATGGGATTAAGTTTATCCCTTATTAAAAAATGCCTCCTAATAGAGAATTCAATAAAGCTTTGGTGTGCTTTAGAAACCTCTTGGTGATTCAGCAAATAATACAGCCTGGGGATGTGTGTACCAAACTAGTGTCATATAATTGGGAAACACTTGAAAACTCTCGCTTTAGTTTATCCTTCTGATTTGTGGGATAAAGCAATAACTGAATTAGCCCATGAAGTCTGCTTAAGAAATGGTGTTGGTACCGTGGTACGGGAAAGTAAGATATGATGCCATGAAAAAGTAATTCAAGCAGATTTACTGGCAACTAGTGACTTTTGATACTTTTGATGACACTGAACTGTTAGATATTTTTACTTTCTGAATCTTGTGCTTGCTAGTGGAACTAGTGTTACATGATGTTGAATTGTTGATTGTCATTTTTTTTCCAAATACTTCTTAAAGCCTTTGCCTAAAGTTCAGGTTAAAGAAGCTGGCATTTTTTAAAGTTCTGGCTATAGAAGTTTGGGATTTATTGCATAGAGAAGACAAATACTAGGTTAGGTTTGGGGTATGTGTATTTTGCTAAAACTTTTTATTTCCTTTACATTCTTGCTGGTAACTCCTCCCTCTTTTTATAAAAGTCATTCCAGGTATCCTAGGTTTGGTAGCATATTGTTAGTGAACATTCTTACCTAGTCATAAGTGGGTAATGATCAAAATATAGAAAGACAGAATAGATATAGGCCCCTCCCTCGATTTGTACTTCATTTCCTGTTTTGTCTCTTAGCTTCTTGAAAGAATAGATACATATGTATGAGCTTTGTCTCATTTATGCGATGTCCAGTGTTATTTTGGAGTTTCAATTAAATGTATATGTAAAGAGAAATAAGTAGTAATAACCTAGTAATGTTTTAACGTCAGCATTGTGCTCATTAAACAAGCGTTTGTCTCCATTTTCTTTGTCTACTTTCTTTTATGGACACATTTTTCTCATGTAGTTTTATCTGGAAAACATCTTAACATTTAAAAAATAATTATTTGTGGGAGGGCTTCCCTGAGTGCGAAAGTTCTCTTCACAGAAAGCTAGAAAAAGATAGCAGAGGTAGAAGCACATCAGGCTTATCTAGAAGTATTCCTCAAACCTAATGCAAAGGATTGAAATGTAAAAGAATAGTTCGGTCATCATCATCTGGTGAATGACAGCTGAAATTGGTTGGTACTAAGTTCTGAGGATGTTTTGTAGTATGGTGTCCAATGCACTTCTGAGAAGAGAAGCAAAAAATTCAGTGTCTTGAGGCTAGCTCCCTATGTTATTAGTGCTCCTCCTTGTAAACTTTAATTGCATGCTGTGGTTTGGATCATAATTTCAGTCATTTTTCAGATTTCAATATAAATATTTTAGTAGCCTGTTTGATGACAGTTTCAATCATTTGATGTTTCTCATACTAGAGAACTGAAAGTATCTTGACAAAGATTATACAGTTTTGAGAACAGTACAGAAATTGGTTTCTTAAAATACACATTGTGAAACATTGCCAAAAATACCACAGCTCAAGTGCAAATATAGGTCATTCCAGTCTGCAGTGGAATAGTGATTGGATTGAACATGTATGGTAATAATTGCGTATTCAGTGGAGGTCAGATGTCTATAGCCAAAACTAAGTTGGAGGTGAGGAGCTGCAGTCTGAGGCATAAGCAAATAACAATGATTGTCAGCCATGGTAAAATTTGAAATGATAGAGCCAACATTAATCTAGAAGGTAAAGGCAGCAAGACACCCTTGTGAAATTTCTCTCGTCCAAATTTAGCCATTGTATAGTTAGACATCTCAATTCCAAGCAGTTACCCTTTCTTGTATAATCAGGCACTTTCTGGAAACATCTCTTGCTTTCTACTTTTGCAGACGGAACCAAAGTAGTCTGGAATAGACAGCCAAGATAAGGTCAAATTAACGTCAGCACAGATCTTTGGAGAACATTGGAAACAGGTCAATGGAGGATTAAAAATGTAAATAAAAAACCCCACATGTGAAAACTTATACTTTAAACTAACTTTGGGGCAAACAGAATTGATTCTTACATTTTTAGTTGGACACTAGCGATTTGAGCATGTTGAAGTCTGGGGAAGGAATTGGACCAAAAAGCAGTCATGAGTGGAAAAGGAGTTAGGTGAAAATGGAGCACAGAGGGTATAGGTGGATCTTTTAGACATACAGTGTTAGAACAGACTCAAAGGCAAGGATTTTGGAGATTCAGTTCATGAGTAGTTCCAGTACCTTAAATAAAAACAAATGGGAAGGAAGGAAAAAGCAGAAAATCATGATTTCGGGTTTTTCCTTTCACTAATTTCATGGTCAGGGAAGTGGGAGAGTAAGCAGGTAGTAGGAAGCTTCAGTGCATGGGAAGGTTTATAGAATTGACTGCAGGTATGGTTATGGAAATATTTAAAATTAATGTAGTAAACACAGAGATGAGAACTGTAGCATCCATACAGGGGAATATTGGGTTTGCTAAGGAGTGGTGGTTTACCATGTCTAAGGAAACTGATTTTTTTTTCCAGCTAAATACCATAGTAGCAGTCCAGGGGAGACATCAATTCACTTATTCAAAGGCTTAAATGAAAGAGCAGAAAATAGAGGGAGAAAGCAATTAGTAGCCCGAAGACTGTAGTTGCTGCATTTTACAAGATTTAGCACCTTCTTGCTTTGAAGGACAGAGAAAACTGAGAAGAAAATGGCACTTTGGTAGTCAAGCTGTGTGCAGTAGGTGAGAATAGGTGGGCTTTTCTGTACAGGGGTCAGCTGTCATTCTTAATGATCATTGTTAGAGGGGCTTGAGATTTAAAATTAGAGTGAATTATACAATTTTATTTTATTTTTTTCCTACTGGTATTTCAGCCTTCTGGTGGTTTTGTAAAGATGTATTTGCACTGAAGTTGTAAATTCACAGTTTCCCTAAACTGATAACACCTAGGCTATTTTGACAACACTCCATGCTTTGTCTGCTTCCCCACTCACTTCCAAGAATACAATTCACTTGCTCTTTTGTCCCTCTGAGAACATCTATGTTGCAAAATGAATTGTGGACCAGCATCAGCAGAAAGTCAAAGTGACAAATGTAACCAAAAGTAAGGGATAGGGAAGGTAATGTGGTGCTGCAAGGCTCCTGCCCTTGTGTGCCAGGCAGGTGCATGAGCACTACTGCTGGCACCTGCACCAGGGAAGGGGAGAAATACCTGCCCTTTCTGTGACACCCTTAATTGCTTTATTTGCTTTAATTGCTCCCAGGCGGGTTGAAACATGTTTATTTAAAGGAAATACGTGCATACATATATATACTTGAAGCTGGTTGTACTGTTAGAATCAAGTCTCTCAATATATCATTCATAATATTTGAAAATTACAGCTAAAAGCTGAATTTCCTTCATTGCCAGAGAATGGTGCTGGACTGGTCAAGTACAGTGAAGGGACTTAACATTTAATTACCTTTTACATTTGAACTAATTGGCCTTTTGATACATTTTTTGGAATTGTAAGAACTACAGTTGGACCACTTTTTTCAGCCATCAGAGCCTTGTGCATAACTACAGTGTTGTGTATGGTTTTGCATATTAATGTTTTATGTTGCATACTATCATAATTTCCCTCCTCCTTTTCTGGCTATACTATTAGATTGAGTTATTTGGGATTCCTAAGCATCCATAAAGTGTTTTTTTGGGGGGTGGCTTATTTTTAAAGACCACTTTGGGATGGAGATTGCAAGAAAATATCAAGGGGAACAACACTGCAAACAGTTCTTCACTTACTGAAGATCTGAAACTGGGACTAGTACTCTTCAGATGATATTTTATAGCATGGCTGATTAAATTCTGTGGAACCAATTTAGTAGAAAAATGTCTTTATTAGTGATGCCTCATGAAGTTATCCTGTAGTCTGGTGAATAACAAAGTTTTGAGTTTAAAGTTGTGGCTAACTGGAATCCTCTTTAGGTTGAGGGCTATTTTTGTTGCTTTTAAATCATTGTGAGAGAATAAATTTGAAGGAACTAATTAATAATTGGAATCTAAAATTGTTGTCAAACTACCAAAATAATGGGAATAGAAAAGTTATTTATATCAAAGGGCCCTGATCTGACACGTAGAGAAGTGATTTTGTTTTCTTTAAGTCATAAATGGGGAAAAAACAAACAAGCAAAAAAACACAAACCAGTCTTGGGGGAGAGTATCCTACTTGTCCTGGGTTCAAGCAAGTCATTAAGGAATCTCACTTTTGTCTCTTGTTTGCAGAAGGTTTTAGTAGAATTAATGAAAATTGTTGTGCAAAAATGGGCAATTTTTAAGACTTAGTGTTTAATTGAAACACAGCATGTTAATTATATTAATTATGGGTATTAACCCTCAGCAAACACTTGAAAGTAAAGTGACTAATATGTGTATAAATGTGGGTTAGAGGATTGTATAAATGTAGAGCCTACATGAGTGAGACTTAACTGTGTAGCAGTAACGATTCTTCAGTACTTTCAAAAATGTAACCTTTTAAAATGTAAAAGTATTTTTTTTCCAAGGCTTATTTAAAATGTCACAATCTTTCTTTGCATTAAGGCTGCACGATGTGACTGTTGTAAGTCTCAAGGAAATCTCAAAGAGAAGGTGCAGTGGCGTGGAGAAATGAAACACTTCTGTGATCAGCACTGTTTGCTCCGTTTCTACTGTCAACAAAATGAACCAAATCTGGCAACCCAAAAAGGACCTGAGAACTTACAATACGGTACGTGCTGCCTTACCCTTGCTAAATGGCAAACAAAATGCTTCTTTTAAGTGAAAAATTCAAAGCTGCTTGAATTATTTATTTGTTGTAATAAACTTGCTTGTGTTAGAGACTGCCCTTTTTATCACCAGATGCATAATTTATTGAGTTGCTAGATATTTTTTATCTTAACTCTGTATTTTAATGCTCTTTTGGGAGCTGAAACATTTTCAGCTAATCAAATGCTTTTGTAATCACTTTTTTCAAAAACTAGATCTTTTTAGCTTAAGCGTAATTTTAGTGTTTTACCTTCGTGGGGATAGAAAGTGGCTTCCTCTTTCATTGTGCTCCAGTGTTTTGTTACTTGCTCTGTGGAAGCATTTCTTTTCAAAACATGTTTTGGTCAAAGAGACCAGATAAATGCACTCAGAATTAAAAGGAAATGAAGAAATTGAATTAAAAGGAAACAAATGAAACGGAAACTCAAAGAAAATGAGAATTATCTAGATGTGAGCAATGCATTGCTTTTTTTTTTTTTTTCCTGTTTGCAATAGGTACCTTATATGTTTTCTGATGGGGGCAGAAGGCATGTTCACATGGTTTACAGTGATCTAAATTGCACGTCAGCATGCAAGTGAATCACCTTTTCAATGAATATAATTATATCAACACAGCTTCTTTGTATGGCTGTTTTCATATTTGAACTTTCCGATATGTACTTTTATGAATGAGGTTATAGTCACATCTGTCTGCAGCATTGATTTGGCTTTTGGCTTTGTGTAAGGTTTGGTGCCAGAGTAGTGAGGTGTTTGTGATGAGCAGTGTTGAGTACAGTTCTCACCTGTGGTACAGCGCTAAGCAGTGCTGTTAATTTGACATTACTCTGATGATACGTGTTGTCTGAGTTACTTACTGAAATCTGTTACGATCATGAAAAAGGGAGAAAAAATCTAAAAATGTTTTCTTGCATTTTTTAGATCAGGGCTGTCAAACTCCTCGAACAAAAATAACAGTAAGTACATATTTTTAACATACATATAACCTAATTGGAGGCATTTAAAATGTGAGATCCTGGTGGCTAAAGATGACACTGTTAAAAATACCACAAACCAATGTCTTTGAATGATACTAAACTAAATTTGTGGGTATTTTTTAGTCTTTGTCACATCAGTAGTTGAAATTAACTTTTAAATGTTCATATTTTATCTTTTCAATGTCTTCTGACATTGAAGCCTTTTATTTTACATCTGTGCTGCAAGAAAGTGTAGTTACTCCATGAAGTCTGTCTATTTTTTTTGTTTAGACTGATTAGGTATATTATTGAGTATAGAAAGGGAAGAGAATTTCCTTGATCAGTTAGAATATTAAGGTTGTATTTCAGCTTTGAAGGGCTGAAAACAAAGCATCAGTTCTTAAATTCTAAGTGCTAAGAGTAGAATAATTGGAACACAAGGCCTGACTGACTTTGCTGCAAGTGGCAGAGTATGGAAGCACCACCTTCTGCAGGATTGCTGTCTGTGAGGGTGGACATCATGAGCGGAGCAGTAACCTTCACTTTGAGTTTATCAGTTTTTGTCAACTAGTCATAAATACCATTATTAATAATATTTTTTTCATTGAACTTAGTGTATTTGGTTTGAAACTTGGTTTTTCTTTGTCACAAGATCTCCCTTTTCTGTGAAAGAAGTATTTCAACTTCTTAATGAAAATATGGTTCTGTAAGACAATTCTTAGTTTTAAGTGAAAGTACTTTGATGGCATTATAAAACACATTAATGAAAAACACAGAAAATAACTGGATACCTGGGTAATAATAATTGGAATAATTGACTGGAACTTGGGTAACTGGAGATACCAGCAAGCTAAACCATCACATTAAAAACATCTGGTATTTTATGTTTAATAGCTTCCAAAGATATTAGTATGGTCTATAACTTTTTAAAAGATCATATAAAAGCTACAATAATAATAAATAAATGTGATACAATTATTTTTTACACTTTAGAAGGTGTTCTGCCTGTTAGTCTTGTTATGATTTTACGTTCTTTCCGTATTTAAAAGGACACGTGGGGCTAGTCTTACAACATATGACCAAGTAAAAGTGACAGCCTCTGTTCCTTAAATCAGGTTCTAAAACAGGTGCCAGGGGACAAAAAAACATGTTAGGAGCAAGATTTTTTTTTACCTGTTGACTATAAGAATGCAGTTTGAGCATTGTGATATTCCCAAGTATTTGTTGACGCTATTGTAGAGCCAGCAGGGGGAGCTCAAAGTTTATACTTTAAGTATTAAAATTGTTTAGAGAGAGTGTTTTTATCTAGAAACGCTCATTTTTTTAAAGTGATTTTTGGATTATAGCATACTTCAAGAAGATCAGACTTTGAGCCAAAAAATAGTTTTGCTATTCATTTTGGATTCTTTTTAACAGCTAAAATTATTTTAAAGTTATAAAATAGCTTAGATTTTACTTCCATGTATACAAGAAAGAAAAAAAAAGTTATTGATTGAAGTGCTAGCCCAGAATGAGCAAAACACTACTATGTTACATTCATTTTAGGAGCAGCTCATTACTAGAAATGCAGAATAGCACACAGTTAAAGAATAATAGTGCTGTTGTGTGCTTGAGCTTTCTCTTCAGTATCTTGTGCATGGAAAGTATCAACTGATACATTACATCAAAAAACTTTGTGTTGTTGCACTACGTTGACTTCAATACGTTTTCTTTTATTTGCTTGCCTGTAGGGCTCAGCACCACCACCTTCTCCAACACCTAACAGAGAAATGAAGAACAAGGCAGTTCTTTGCAAACCTTTGACAATGACAAAAGCCACATACTGTAAACCTCATATGCAGACAAAATCTTGTCAGACAGGTAACTCTTGAACCACTGTTTACTTTGTTACAGGCTTTTTTTAAACTGTTATTCTCTTGGAACATATGGCAAATATTTTGATTTTTTTCCCTAACCTGCAGGTGTAAAATATATTTAAGTACCTGGCAGTGTTTGCCTTTTTCTTTTTTCTTTTAATAGAAGATGATTGGAAAAAAGAGTATGTCCCAGTGCCTATTCCTGTACCTGTCTATGTTCCGGTGCCTATGAACATGTATAGTCAAAATGTTCCTGTTCCTACAACAGTTCCTGTTCCGGTAAGTCAGACCAGCTTTATGTTTAAATTGGCATCCATTCACTTGAATGCAAGGGACCACTTTGTACTGCTGACTATTCTCATTCTGCTCCACCTAAATGACTGCAGGATACTGCTGCACAATTTACTGAATTGGGATCAGAAATCTGACAGTGGCATATAATTTCCTGATTGTTCTTTAGGACCCATCTGCTTGCTTGTGTGAAAATCTTGCACTGCTGAACATTTTAGAAACAATTCCGAGTGATTTTTTTGTTTGCTGAATAACCATTAAACAACTAGATTTGTTCTTGTTTGTGATGGAGAAACTGAAAGATTGTGTTAAGGAGGGATGGCAGAGCAGGATAAACAAGAAGAAAGAAAGGCAAAAAAGGAATCTTGTACTGGGAAAAGAAAATAACTCTTAAGTTAAATTTGTTATCATTTATGTACCAAATCTCATCCAAACAGTGGTTAAAAAAAAAAAAAAAAAGGAATTTCTGAAATTCCATCTTTCACAAACAAGTCACTAAAAGAGGATGTTGATTTGTCCAAACTGTTAGTCTGAAGTTATAGTCAGAATGAGGTGTAGAGCTCCAAAATTCTTTCTGTTCTGATTTTGACACACTATAGTTTCTGGTATCTTTTTTTTGTGTCCTTTCCTTTTCTCCCTTCCATTGTGAATCATTTGTATTGATTTTTTTAACCTGTAAGCAATTTTTTTAGCCCACACTGAAGTGATATTTTTCTAATCTGTTTTAATTCGGTCTTCTAGAAGGGTGTAGAGTTGGCATTCCTGTGTTGGTCGCTGTTGTTGCTTTGTTGCAGCTTTTTTTTTTAATCATCTCTTCCTCCCTGTCTACACAGGTGCCAGTTCCAGTTTTCTTGCCCACTACTCTGGATAGCACAGAGAAAATCCTTGCAGCAGTAGAAGAGCTGAGGGGAAAAGTGCCCTCAAATCCTCTGGAATCTGAGCTACTGACTTTGTCAGGGATGTTGCCTGAACATGATGGAAAAGCAGAAGTTTCTGACATGGCCAGTGAGTTAGTTACCATGTATTTGACTCTTTGGAGTGCTGGGGTGTATGTAGATAAAGAAGTTTTTTCTGATGGTTCTTTCAGTGCAACAGTTCTATTATTGAGTACTTATATTAAGTTGAAATCTTAATTATTTAAATATTTTAGAACATTTTGGCACATTTGAAGTACAAAAAACTTTCTGCAGTCTCTTGCATGACTTTGGTGGGCAAAGTCATTTGTCTTATCTTTGTCTATAAAAATATAAACATTCCTTTGCTTGTGCCAGCATCCTGGCTGATAGCAAGCAGTCATCTACGTTTGTACTCACAGGTTTTCTTCTCAGTGTAACTCAAAACAAGTCATAACCAGACCACTCTTCCTTCCAGACATGCTCCAGTCAAAACTTTAGGGGAAGTGTTCTCCATAGCTGTGTCTTTGAGGTTCACACCTCACATGGGTGTGAACAGCTTCCTCTGAACATGGTGGGAGACAGCAGGGGCCCATTCTCTTTGTGGTAATACTTTACTATGCACATTTTACCTTGTGTGTGAGGAAGCAGGGGGCTGCTAAAACTTAGAGAAACATACATTTCACAAGTGGAACTGTGGTCAACAAAACCAGATTACCTAATGATGCTTTGGCTCTTGATTGATCCTCACATGCAAGTATCATCTCTCTGAAGATAGTAACACATCAGCTGATACATCATTGTGGTTGTGATGATCAAATGGCTTGTCATCCCAGCAGGGCACCTAAAAGGAAAGAACTCTCTCTGGGATCACTTTATGTCTGAAGATCAAAAAATCCTGCATATCTTTTAATGCTGTTTTTTTCCAATATGCATATCTATGTCCCTCTTTCCCAGCTCTGCTTTCCAAAATCCTCAAGTCTCTTCTGTATCTTCTCAAGAGAATTTGCTGTCTTTTTCAAAAAAACAGACTTTAAGGTCTTTCCATGACTGAGGCGAAGATATTTTTTTTCAAGCACTTTCGACTAGCGTATCAAGAGTGTTGATAAAGGACATGAACTTATGACTTGGGCCTGGTATATAGGAAGCCAACGGTGATACAGAAGTTGCCAGTCCCAGGAGGCTTATTGTTCCTTAAAATGTTGCCGTTTTTTCACTAAAGCTGGACATTTCTGGTAGCACTGCAAGGTTATGGAGTACTGTGTCTAGTTCTGAGCTGCCCAGTACCAGCGGGACCTGGACATACTGGAGAGAGCCCAGCGCAGGGCCACCAAGACGACGAAGGCACTGGAGCATCTCTGCTATGAGGAGAGGCTGGGAGAGCTGGGGCTGCTCAGCCTGGAGAAGAGGAGGCTCAGGGGGATCTCATCCGTGTCCCTAAATCCCTGAAGGGAGGTTGCAGAGAGGCCGGAGCCAGGCTCTGGTCAGTGGTGCCCAGTGCCAGGGCAGGAGGCTATGGGCACAGCTGGGCACCCAGGAGGCTCCCTCTGAGCACCAGGCAGCATTTCTGTGTCAAGCTTTTGTTTCTCTCAGCCTGCCCTCCTTGTTTGCTTTTGAAGGATATCTTTCACAGACTTGAAAGTCTGTTCTGTTTGCTGGCCAAATTATATAGAAAAGCAGTTACATATTTCAAGCCTATTTGTGTTCTGTGATTGGTTGATATGATCCAGATTCCCCAGTATCTGATATTCTGTACACTGAGAGGCTCATCTTAATGAAGAAGGACAGATGGGATCATAGGTATCTTTTCTGTTTAAAGGAAATCAGATTGGAGAAGTAAATCTGAGATCCCAAAAGCAACAAAATCTAGGATGGCGATGAGCAGAAAAAGCAGTTTTAGAACCAATCAGGTTATAACAGTCTAAATCTGTCCAGTTTTGACTAATCCACGTTAGTTAAAATATAAGTTTTTTTCATTTTTCTTATTTTATTTTAATTACAGGTGTGATAGTTGAGTCGAATCTACTAAACTCAGAAACAGAGGCACAGAGAAGCTTGCCAGATGTTCCATACGAACGAGACCTTGATATTGAAATAGACTTTCCAAGAGGTATTTTTTCTGTAATTTTAATATATATTGTAAAACAGACATTATGAACAGCCATTATACCTTGTTTCATCATCCTATAATGGGAGCTGAATTTGATTGCAAAATCTACTTGGCTGACTCTCTTAGTAAAACTTTGCCATGCTGTTGCAGGACTGGGGACTTCCAAAGGACTTTCTCCATCTTTCTAAACATGGTATTTTAAACAGCATGCAAAGATAAGGAAGGAGTTAATCTTTCATAAGGTTATGGCTTATATGGATGTATCTTTTTTTTTTTTGGACATGGATTTAGGAAGGATATTTTGAAGGCTTGAAGTTTCAGACAGCATGTATCATGGAAAACAGTAATGAATTCATCCTGAATCACCGGATATTTACATGTGAAGTGAAATGATGGTTTAGAGTGGAGATGACAAGCAGATACTTTACTCGGACAGATAACGATAGGACAAGGGGGAATGGTTTTAAATTAAAAGGGGACATTTAGATTAGAGGTTAGGAGGAAGTTTTTCGCTCAGAGTGGGGTGAGGCACAGAAACAGATTGCCCAGAGAGGTTGTGGATGCCCTATCCCTGGAGATGTTCAAGGCCAGGTTAGATGAGGCCCTGAGCAACCTGATCTAGTGGGTGGTGTCCATGCCTACAGCAGGGGGTTTGGAACTAGATGATCCTTGAAGTCCCTTCCAATCCAGGCCATTCTATGATTCTAAGACAAAAGGACAAATTTCCCACTGAAGTTTATTAGGAAGTAGCAGACTAGACTGCTGCACTTCACTTGTGTTACCTTTTAGTATTTTATTCATGTCCATACGTGTATTTGAAAAAGTTAATATTTGAATTAACAGGAAAATCACTAGTTTGAGACCTTTCTTGAAAGAAGGTCTTGGTTTTAAATCTTACAATTTCTACTGTTCTCTGCAGAATGCAGGCAAAAAGTCTTTATTTCCTTACACTGTGTCCTAATCAATACAAGAAAGCTCCTGGCTATAGGTAGAACTCCTTAGGTGTAGCTTCTTTGGATATATAACTCGTACCTTCCATGGGTAGTTTCTATATCTGCTGTTGAAAGTCTCCTTTTGCCTTGTGCCATAGATATCCACACTACTTGCCCAAACCGAGTTTCTCAGTTTGCTGCGTGTCTAATTTGAAGATCAAGTCTTGGAGTTAGGAAAACAGATTGACATTAATCTGAGGAAGTATTATTAGCAATATGTACCCTCTTTTTTTTTAACCCTCTTTCTTATGTAAAAAGCCTTTCTTACAAAGGAAAAAAAAGCATGGAAGAAAAAAACAAAGTGGAATAGTAAACAGCAGTTTATAGTAGATGTTAATTGTCTTGGAGTGCTTCTGATATTAGATTCTTTGTGATAGCAGGAGAAAGGCTGGTGTTTAGTCTGGGGTAGAGTTCTTAAATCTTTGAATGCAAATTTCCTACTTGTGGTGATTACATTTGGTGATAGTTTGAATAAGTTCTTGAGTAGTAAGGTGGTAAAATTGGAATAATCTTCAGAAGAGGATTGTTTTGAATGAAGTCATTGTTTGATAGTTGCATGAGAGATGAACTATCTTCAGTAAAGTAAATAAATTTGGAACTTATACCATTAAATCTATTCGTATATTCTCTCATTCTGCTGTGTTGCCTGGTGTAATAGACCTTCATCCTAACCCAGAAATGTTAAATAAATAGTATTTTATCATAATGCATTTTTATCTGTTTACCTGTATTACCATAACATCCGTCACAAGCTAGGCCTCCACGTTGTAAATATAGACTAAAACCAGTTTCTCTGAAAGAACTGACATTCTTGACGCATTTTTAATCACATACAGTAGCTTTATAAAATACAAAACATGACTACAAAAGAGAGCAGTCAATGAGCATAGTGCTTGTATTAAGTTAATTTGTATTTTTCCATTCATAGTTGCTCATTTTCATCATAACTTAAACTTCTTGATACCAAAGACTGTCTAGGCAGGAAAAATTGTGTGAAGGTCCAGAGTAAGAAATGCTGTCGTAGTGATGTGAGGTAGTTTTTGAAAATGTTCAGCATTGCGTACTTTGCAATTTATTTAGAAAAAGCATTTTGGTAGTTTTGCCTTACCTTTAAAGTAAGAATAGGCTTATTCCATCGTAGTAAAATCCAGTCCTTGTTAACGTTTCATGTGTGCTTTTGTAGACCCTATATGTTAATGCATGCTGATATAGTTCATTGTCTTTTCAAATCAGTATTATCCAAAAGGAGTTAAAAATTAAGTTTCTGTTAATGTATTTTCAGCAACTGAGGAGCTTGATACAGAAAATGAGTTTTTATTGCCTCCCGTTTTTGGGGAAGAATATGAGGAACAGCCAAGGCCTCGCTCCAAAAAGAAGGTAATCATATAATTCTATTAAAAAGGCACAAAATTTTAGTGGGCAAAAATATGCCATGATTTTTTCAATTTTCATACTGTTCATAGGCTCGTATTGCCTATGTACCTGGGGTATGTAGTACCCTATCTTTTTGATGTAAATTGATACATAAAATAAGCACTTTATTTTAGTCCTCTGACTGTTACAGTTAACTGTTAGATTTAATAGGACAATAGCAGTTTCTAAATTCTGATCCCATTTTTGCTATAAAAGATTCACATTGATAGATTTGTGGATGTAGTGTGTCAGTGCTTCACCTGTTGTTTTATATACTTACTGTATTTTCAATAATGTTTTTCTGCCTTCAATTTAAACAAAACTCCCATGATTTAATTTCATAGTAAAATAGAAGAATGTTGGCATTACCATGGCTTATAGTGAGACAATAGCACCTACTGTATAAAATGATTAAAAGTTGTTACTTTTTTATTTGCTTGTAATTTTCCTAGATTTTGTTTTCAGTTAAAATCCTAGTTTAGACGTTGCAAACAAATTAGCCCTATTCTTTTATTTAGAAGGAAACTAACAGGCAATAGAGTTTCTGATGCCTGGCACAAAGCTGATAATAAAACTTACTAAGAATAAATGGGTCTGGTTTTAAATTTGGAGTCTGTACTATTGGTACTATCCCTTTAGTTACACTGCTAGGCATGCTTTAATTTTGGACCAGTGTTGGCTTTCCCATTGATGAGTTCAGCTAAGCCTAAAAGTTGACCTGACAGGTTGATAGCATCTTTAACATTCTATGCATTGACAAAATGACATCCTAAAAACACACTGAATTATTGGGTGCCTTATGTTCGTTGCTTAATATGATATAACCAATGCAGCAACTCCATTATCAAAAATCTTTTGTCTGTTTTAGAAATCAGTTTGAAAGGTGAATTAGAAATGACTGTCAGCTTAAGTAAACACTCCTCTTAGAAGTATATTCAACACAGAAACTACCTGCTGGCTCTAGCTGAAGGAAACGTATGTTCCTTTATACTGAACCTTTAGTTTGTAATTTGGCCTGCAGCTTGCTTATTCTGCCCAGCTTCTATTATTCCTGTTAGAAGCTATTAGTAGCATTAACCACCTTGTTTCAATGGCAGGGAGTGAAGAGGAAAGCGGTGTCAGAGTACCAGTCTCACGATGATAGCTCTGAAAACTCAGAGTGTAGTTTTCCATTTAAATATGCATATGGTGTAAATGCGTGGAAGCACTGGGTGAAGTCTCGGCACTTAAACGAAGAGCTGCCAGAATTAGAAGAACTGAAATCAAGTAAGTATTTCCAAAAGTCTGGCATCCAGATTTTAATTTGGTAGTGAGAATTGCTGATATTGTCTGATTTTTCAGCTGGAATTTTTAGTAGAAATTTTCACATGTCCCTAGTGTTCCTACAAAAACTGTGATTATTTTACCACAGAGTTGCCACACTCTTTTTTTCCTAAAGAAATTTTCCCTACTTCTTCGCTCAAGATTCCAGGACTTACAATTCTAGTGTAAGCCAGGACAGAACCTTTCTAGCTCTTCTTCATGACCATTTAGATTTTTTGTTTGCATCCTGATTTTCCTTGTATTCTAACTTGCCTTAGAGTTTGCACCTTTTTTGGGCTTCTTCTGAATTGCAAGGGAGGGGCATCCTACTTCTTGTAGGATGAAGAGATCTTCACCAAAGGCTGGCATTACAAGGCTTTGGCGTTCTGACATGGTGTGGCCTTCACTCCTGTGGAGCGCTGCTGTTCTTTCTGCAAAGCTCTGCTGTATGGACATGTATTTACGCTGAGGGGAAAAAGAGGGACTGCTGGTACTCTTGCTGTTCTTCAGTTCCCACATGCATCTTAGCATTGTTGTGTTACGCTGTTGGATCTTTGGAAACTGTCATTTCCCCTGAAGGTCTCCCTCTACAACACTGTGTTCACTTCAGCATCTTGGGCTACTTCCTGCCTCTGTGTCATCCTCAGCTGTGCATGACAGTAATTCTTCAGTGGGTGATGCTGCACTTAATTAATTAGACTTTACTCTGGTAGCCTTGCCTATTTTAATATAGACCTAACATTTGAACTACTTGTTACATTTAGACTCATTCATTGGTTAGTGTAGAGGACATCAAGCCAGTTTTCCCCCCTTCAGTCCAAAAATACCCCATCCCACCCCCAGCATGTAATAATACTGTTGTATAATGTAGCGTTTTTTCTTTATTTTACAGCAAAGTCTGTGAAATTAAAGGAAGATCTATTATCACATACTTCAGCTGAGTTAAACTATGGGTTGGCACATTTTGTCAATGAAATTCGAAGGCCAAATGGAGAGAACTATGCACCTGACAGCATCTATTATCTGTGTCTTGGGATTCAGGAGGTTAGTAGAGGCTGTAGAGATGGGAAATTGAGCTGTTGATTTGACTCTAATCCATTTCAGTGGGAGAATGGAGATAACGTGGATTTATTGGCTGAGAAGAGGCTAGGGGCTATTCTTAATATAATGGCTATGATCTGGAACACAGAGAGGCTGTTGTATATATCATATTATAGAAAGCTGTCTGTAGAGAAAATGAGTTTGCAGACCCATGCAGAAAACTCAAATGTAAGCTGGTATATTATAATTTTAAGCTTTTTGCTGGGGTAAAGCAAGGAATTTGCGATCTAAAATGACATAATTTTTCCAAATGCTGTGCTTCATTTGATTGCTAAAGATGGCTTAATGTAAAAGAAGAATGAAATTAGGAATGAGCTGTAAAGGTTTTACTAATTCAGTTACTTAGCAGATAGTGGAAACAAGCTATTTGAAGTGTTGTTTTGGGAGAGCCTAATTTATCAAATATTGAAGATGGGGACAGTCAGTTTTCTCTTCTGGAATGCAAGAAACTGTGTTGTATTTTTTGCCTTCCACCCTAAATTGCAATTATATCATATTTCAAAGCAAAAGGAAGTCAGTTTAGATGTATTTTATGTGAAGGCAATAACACATCACTAAATATGGAAAAAAAGCTATTCCACAGCTTATCTTTTAAGCAGAGAATGTCTTATTTTTTTGGTACATAAGGCAAATCATAGATAAAATAAACCATGTTCAGAGCTGAGAACACAGAAAATTTCATTTAAGTTAAAAGGCAATAAAAATGCATATGATGTGGAAAGCAAGATGTTCACAAACTTTGTCATCCTGCTTAAACTTCTTTTATATATAAGGCAAAGTACTTGAATAACAAATATTCAACAAATCTTTCAATCAAATAAATATTTTAACCAAAATATTTTAAAAGAAATAGTGCTTCTAATAACTTTTCCGTATTAATAGTATACAAAATTAAAGAGTTAGTTGGTATCGTTCCCTCATGGTTGAAATTTCAGAAGTGAGCCTTCATTGGCATTTTAGTCAATATTGCTACAAAGCATGTTTCAAATTCAGCTAGCTTTCTGCCACTGCACTTGCATGATCTGCTGTCTCTCTGTACCTTTCTGTTGAATAGAAAATACTCATATTGAGCTGATAAACATAGAGGAGCTATGTGTTTATAAAATGGAACTTCACTAATAGCTTTTCTCTTTTTCAAATTTTCTTTGTGCCATTGACATTGTTTATTTTGTCTGTATAATTAGCTTTCACAACATAGAATAAGATTTTTTTTTTAGCTCATCGGAACCAGTGTTCGTGTTGTACAACACAAATATCAGGAGCTCTAACACATGTACAATGCCAAAACATTAAAGGAGTAACTAGTACTTATAAGATTATATTTAGCATCCAGTATTTAATACAGGTGGTGTTAACAGCCCCATTTCATTGTCTGGCCCAGTTGTGCCACTGGTACTCAGATTTATAGGAATATTTGCCCTTTTTCTGAAGAGTTTGTGTTTCACAGAGGCAAGAGGAGCGCAAATATGTAAGCATGTGATCTGGCAAGGGTTGCAGCAGACATCTGTGTGCTAATGGCAAATTGTATGCATTACCCTTTTGAAGAAAGAGGTTTAAACACTTCAGAGGTACTCTAAACGCAATGTAGTTACCACAAAATGCAAAAAAAACTCCGTTGCCTTCCAGTATTTTCTTACCTCTTCTTTCCGTCTGACAACCCCCATATGGGTACTCCTGAAAGACAGGATAAATTGTCTGTTACTGTGTGAAAGGTATTGGCTCTGTTTAACTCAGAAGGGGCTCAGAGAACATTAAATGATGCCAGATAAGGATTAAATTATGCCAAAGATCAGCAGTATTTTACTAACTTGGAGTAATACATCAAAGAAAGAGAATGGGGAGGATGTGAGTTAGAAATAGAGCACTCTCCCCCTCCATCAAAGTTACCAAACTCACTATGGTGAAGCACTGGCTCAGGCTGGAGCTTTTCTTCCTGGCTGTAGCATGGCTAGAGCACAGTGGAAGTGCTCAGGAGTCCATCAAGTCTTCAGCTGTCTTTCTGACTGTAATTTTTTTTTCTTAAAGGAAGCACTTGAAAAATCTGTTAGAGAATACTAGTCCTTGATTCAAACCAGTACCTTTTCTCTGTTCAGTTTCATTTGCAGCTGAAATTGTTCTACCTCTGGCCAGAATTGGTTCGGTAATGGTTTTGGGATCTTTGAAGTACTGTTCTTGAAAATACCACACTTCAAAGTAAAGGTTGTCACATGATGGGGTGGCCATCTAGCAGAAAGGGGTCCTGTGGAAAAAGGTGTTAGCCTGCCTTGCAATCCTGCTGCATCATGGCTCTCAGACTTTGTCCCAGTATAAGATGACTTTTTGCACATGCCGCACTGAGGGGAAGAGTCTGTGGTGTTTGCAGCAGTGGCAGAAACAGTGATCTTGGTGCACTGGGAGAGGTGGAATTAAAGCCAGTTCAGTTGGTCACCTTTTCCTCCACCCCTTGATAAATCTATGTCTGCATACTCTCAGCAAAATGCTAATGAAACAAGAGTGCATAATAGTAAGTCTAATAACGGGGTGGTTTGGGCAAAATTCAGGCTGTTATTGCTATGCAGGTGTTTAAATGTGCTTTGGGCTGTAATTCAGGCTGTTTTCCATTGCAGAAAGCAGCATGCCCAATAGTGCCTTCCTGGTGAGTCTGGTTTCCTTAGAGCTCATAGAACCATTAAGGTTGGAAAAGACCTTCAAGATCGTCTGGTCCAACCATCACCCTACCACCATCTCACTTGGAAGCTGATAATGCTAATCCTGCCCCCTCCAGAGCTTGTAGTGTAGCAGAGCATAGCACTATGATATAGAAATGAAGGTTTGCTGACATGCATTTGGTAGTTGTGTAGCAGGGAAGACCCTAATGTGGCATTATCATGTAGACCCTGCAGCATTAATGGTCTGTGAGCCTCACAGATTTTTACAGGGGATGTCAGGGCTTAGCCAAACATATTCTGAACCAGAAAACTGTAATGTTTTTAGTTGAATTGTCACAGGCTTGGGTGGGAATTGGTTTCAAATGAGTTTTCGCTCTGATTTCAGTATTGCTGCCAGTGTTTCATAGAGACCTATGGGAGTGTTTAATACAGAGAAAAGGAAAACTCAATGAGGAAAAATGTTCAAGGGAGAGAGAAGCAAACCCTATGATGCTTATAGTAAGCAGTATTGTCTGGTTTGGAATTGCTTTATAAAATCAAAACCAATGTATATAGAAACAATCACATTTTGGGGAATATTGTACTTTGAAGAATACCTACCTGAAGGAAGATGTGCTGGAAGCTTCTAGGAAGTATGTTAATTCATTTTTCCTTATTATAAAAGTAAAGTGCAAAGATAAGCAAATCAAGATATGCTGAACTGTTTAGTGAAAATGAGTGCTGTTTAATGTTATTTCAAGTAGGTGTACAGAAATAGATACCATTTCCAGAACTGGGTACATTTTTTGTGTCTGTCACGTTTATTGTATTCACTAACAGGCTTGTTCACACAAAGATAACACTGGAGTGGAAATTTTAAGAATCCAATCCTCCGTTTCTTAGAAATGTCTCCAGAGAGGATAACATCAAACACTAGTATAGCCTTCAGCCATGAGTTCTTGGTAAAGGTTCAAAAGAGTTTCTGTTTGTAAGGTCAAGAGGGTGAAGAAGATAGACAGCAGAATAGGCAGGTGCCTTGCATCAACCTATCATTTTTCTTGCACTGCTTTTTTTTTCCTCTG
This sequence comes from Cygnus atratus, assembly GCF_013377495.2. Lineage (NCBI taxonomy): Eukaryota > Metazoa > Chordata > Aves > Anseriformes > Anatidae > Cygnus > Cygnus atratus. The sequence goes on along the minus strand of NC_066362.1, from coordinate 190,371,560 downwards.
ACTTCTGTGTTGTAGATGCTTTTGTCATTGACCAGACTTCACGAATAAAATGGCAGTTTCTTGCTAAATGTGTTTTTTCTTTGAAGACATAGCTGGAGGAAAAGATGAATTAGTATAATTTTTTTTCAGTGACTCACCGTTCACTGATACAATGTTGGATACAAGAACATTTTAGAGAAAAATGTTAGAGTTGTAATTAATCTATGATTCATATCTAGTTAAAAATTTACAATATACATTGCATTGGAGTTTTAAAACTTTTCCAGTATTTAGTAGGTTTTCATTTTATTTTCAGATACTGTTTTTTTTTAAGAGTGCAAGTATTGTACTGACAAACAACCCTGTAGTGCACAGGATTCGGTCTGATCTGACATTGTAAATATTGTCTGTTACTCTCTTTTCTGTAGTATTTATATGGAAGTAATCGAAAAGACAACATATTTATTGATCCAGTCTACCAGACGTTTGAACAGGAATTAAGTAAAATCCTTAGAAGTTGGCAACCAAGCATACTTCCAGATGGTAATTTTCTTTTTGGTCATGTATATTTTTCATCTCTTAATAGCTCTGTGTTCTTAAGCACGTAGTTATATAGAAACATTTTATGTATTGTGGTAGTAACTGATCAAAATATATAGATAGTAACTGATCAAAAATACAAAGATTTCATCTAAGACTTCAATTAAGATTGTACCTGTAATTCTTATCTTTTTTCTTGGTAATCCATGTTGCAAGAATTGATTTTGCCACCACCTGTTAATTTTAAATTGACTATCCATTTTCAGGAGAGAGAAACCAGAAAAAGCAGCTCGTTTTCAACTTTTTACCTGAGCTGGATTAATTTTTGCCCAAGTGAGTTCTCAAATGGGAAACAGGCAGGTGGGCACTGGGCTAATGAGCTATGTATTAAGCCTTAACTGGACTGGGAGAACTCTCAGTTTTGAGCCTTTTCCTCAGGAATATTGTTGGTTCATGGAGAAAACGGAAGTGTGGTATTCTAGGAAATTTTTCCCAGCAGATCAATTTTGGTACTAAACTGCAGAATCCATACTTCTTCCATCTCTGCCACAATCTTCTTGTGAGTGAAGGCTCCTTCTTACCAGCCCCTTTCCTCTCTCTACTTGATATTGTCTTTTTTTTCTGTATAGCTTTGGAGGGCTTTGTTTCTGGCCCTCCCTATACAAACAAATGCCCTGAAAGTAATTTCCAAGTGAGATATCCATGAGCAATAAGAATGAAGGTGTGGCTATCCAGAAGTCTTTCATGAGCAGATTAAAGAAAACTCAAAAATATGCTTTTTTGAAGGGACTAAGATTAGCCCCTTGAACATTTGCTTTTATGTAATAACGTGAGGGAGTGCCATGTAAGAAATACTGTTGCAATAATTAAAGAAATGTATTCTGTATAAAATTGCATATTCTGATATATTCCTCATCAACCATCTCTTCCTGAAACAGTGGGTGCTGGTGTCTTTACTGGGTGTTTTTTGGGGCATGGATGTATAATAAAATATGAGAGGCTTCTCTCATAAGCATTTTATTACATTTTACATCAAGCAAGAACTTTATTCTTTTACATCTCGACAGTTTATGGGCTAATCCATTTTCTCTAATTTTTTTTTTCCTGAAGGGTCGATATTCTCTCGAGTTGAAGAAGATTATCTATGGAGGATTAAACAGCTAGGATCACATTCACCAGCTGCTCTTCTGAATACGCTGTTCTACTTTAACACCAAGTATTTTGGTCTGAAAACAGTGGAACAGCACTTAAGACTTTCTTTTGGCACTGTTTTTAGACAGTGGAAGAAAAATCCTCTAACAATGGAAAGTAAAGCTTGTCTTCGATATCAAGTGTCTTCCCTATGCAGAGCTGATAGTGAAGGTACTATGACAGTTCCAAAATAAGTATTGCAGGAGCATATAAGTATTGCATCCACGTTTCACTCATCTGAGGGACATCTGGGCACCTTGCCAGGAGCCAAAGTTCTGCCGTTGTGTAAAGTTTAGCAGCTCTTGGCTCCTGGATCTTTAATGGGAGTATGTTGTCTGTGGAGAGTACAGTAATAGTCTGCAGTAAATGATCCCTTTCAGCTCACTGGTCTCCATGATACATCTGGGACTTTGTGGCTATGGGTTGCATTTCCAGTGTGCAGATATACATAGCTGTGGTGACTGAATTGCAGTACCTGGTGGGTTGAATTTTAGTGAGCCCACTCTGGGGCGTTTATTGAAAAATGTGCAATAACTTCAAGTGATGGCTTAGATGTTCTTGGTTTTCTTCTTAAAGATAAAATTACTACTGGAAAAAGGAAACATGAAGACGACGAACCAATATTTGAACAAATTGAAAACACGTCTGATCCAGCTAGGTGCCCTGTGAAAATGTTTGAATGCTATTTGTCTAAAAGGTACGTATGAAATGGTAATATAGAGTAGACCTGATACAAAAGGGATACATTTTGATGATGAAATATGCTCAAGCAAAAGAATGAATTGAATTCTAAAAAATATGAAGCGAAAGCATGGAAATTTCCAGTCCTGTAAATGGACAATACCTGAAAAGTGTGGGAGCAGTGGAGTACTTCAGTATTGGTTGTCAAGGGCTCCATCTGGGAATGACAATATGATTCAATTTTCTTAACCAAGCAACATCAAGCATCTCTGCAGAGAAGTATCAACAAGGAATCTGGTAGGTTTTGCTACTGAGGGTGTTTGTGGGGTCAGCGTCTCTTCAGTAAGAATCTGGTCAAGACAATGGATTTACTTCATGTTAAGTCATCAGGAATTTGAAATGTAGATACTTCTGAGGTACCTCAAAGTAAGTTGAAGTATTTTTGTAGTAGAAGAAATACTACTGACAGTGACCCAGCATTTAGAAATAGCTTGTTTCCTTCCAGTCTGCTCAGAAATTAATACATTAAAAAAAAAATAGGGAAAATTAAAAAAAAAATAAATTAATTTAGCAGCTACGTACTTTGGAAGTGCTTGAAAAGAGGATTTCATGGGAAATATTTTTCATTAATTGGAACAGCCACCACAGCAACTGATTTTAGTGGAGTTTTTATGTAACTGTAAGTGGAATATAGGCAAGTGATACAGGAGAAGAAAAATTACACAGTAGATCAAAGGAAACAACACACGATATGTGTTATGAAACAATGTTTTACTCTTAAAACTGAAGAAAGATGTAGACATAAGTGCAAGTATATGATGTTATAAAGAGAAACTTATGGTTGTCTGTTAATGCAAGCACCTCATTTTTCATTAATTCAGTTATGAGTGTTGGGGGGTGGATTGTTGTTTTTTCACCTTTCCACTATCTACTGTCATGATCTGAAGAGGGTATATTATTACGCTGTTGAAGGTGTTCTTTGTTTTTTTTTTAAACTGATACTCACATCCAGTAGTGGGGAGGAGATCAAATCACTTTTTTTTAGAAACATCTCAAGTTTGTGAAAAACACATGGAAGTCCATTTGGAGCATTGTTTATGGTCCCACTGTCTAGCAGGTATTAAGATATTGGTCACCACTGCTGTCTAGAGCAGCAGACTGCTTCTTCTGGTTCCAATTCTAACAACATGTACTTTGCATCTTTGATGAAATCATGTAATTAACATATTTGACACTTTAAAATCTATTGTATGTGAAATATTGTAAAATTTAAGGTAATGTCAGCTTTTTGAAATATACTTGCCAAACTGTGGTTGAAATATACTTGCCAAACAGTTGACAATTGCAACTGATATCTGAGGGATCTTCTCATTCACAGTTGTGAGCAATATACCATTGCTTGTTCCTGTAAAAATACTGGCTTTTCCAAAAAGTGGGAAGGGGGGTTAAAATATTTATATTATTAGAATATTTTAAACCATCGTATTTTTGGCATCTAATCTGGCAATCTGATTTATGTGAGAACTGAAAAAATCAACATTCACCCCATCAGATGAAAGTAACACATGAAATTTTATCAGCCAGTTTGGGAAGATGGGCTTGATATTTTTACCAAAAACTGTGAAATACAGTTGGCTCCTGAAGTCTGTAGTATTTATCATGTAATCATAGAATGGCTTGGGTTGGAAGGGACCTTAAAGATCATCTAACTCCAACCCCCCTGCCATAGACAGGGATGCTACCCACTAGATCAGGTTGGCCAAGTCCCCATCCAGCCTGGTCTTGAACGCCTCCAGAAGTGGGGCATCCTTTTATGAAGGACAGAGCATGAATGAGCACTTGTATATGCAGGATTGAAAATAATTTCCTGAGACTTGCTTAAATGGGCAAAATACTAGAATTTCCTAGTAATTTAGAGGATATGTCTGAGTTGGATCAAGCATGTATATGAATTCCAAAATATAACAGGTCAGGTGTTAGGGTATTTTAAGGCTTAGTGACCAACCCTCTGAGTAAAACAGAATGAATTTTAGTATTTTTCCACATTAATCTTCATTTTATAACTTGCCTAAGTACATGTAGAATTTCGTTAACACAATGTCAGAAATATTAATGTATTAATACATTCTGTGAAACTGTTATTCTAACTCCCCTTGTTTTCCACCTTGTAGCCCACAGAATCTGAATCAGAGGACGGACATGTTCTATCTGCAACCAGAATGCTCTGTCTCCTCGGATAGTCCTATCTGGTACACTTCCACCTCACTGGACCGCAACACTTTGGAAAATATGCTCGTACGGGTTCTTTTAGTAAAAGATATTTATGAAAAAGACAATTATGAACTGGATGAGGACATAGATTAAAACAAACTTCCAAAAACATTCAAGAAAACAAACAGCATTAGATATAGTCATGCTGCTAGACCTTTATTATGGAGAACATTTCAAGTTTACCCTTTGTTTTATGAGTTTTGTAGCAGTGTGTACCCTCACCTGGGTATTACCATGTAAATAATCTGTGAGTGAAAGTTTCCATTATTCTGCGTAGTGATTTTAGGACACATAACAAACACATTTCAGATTCTTTTTTTTTTATTTTATTATTTATTTGATTAGGTATGTTTGTAACTTTTTACATTGCAAAATATGAATGAGAATGTGCCATGTGTATTTTTTTTTTTTCTTGTAGTAAGAGACAACCATATTGCACAACTCTGCTGTTGCAAACTTCCTTGAAAGGACACTCTTTTAATGGGTTCTTAAACCGGATGGTTGTGTATGGGTAGCACTACTAAAGTTTAGAACTTGCTGTGTCTTTCAGAATTTTTAAATAAATTGTAAACTAATAGGTTTTTTACTTTTTAGTTACTGAAGCCTTATAAGGTTATGTAGAGAGATTCCATCTTATGTACCAAAAATAGACAAAAGAGAATGCTGTCAATATTGGTGTACTGTAATGTGAATCTATTCTGGTGAAAACATTTCTTTTGTTGCCCTTATTAAAACCTTAGTGTCCTTTCCTTATTTGTGACTCTCTCTCAATTGCCCCTACAAATAATATATATATATATATAAATAAATAAATGAGCATAAGCTTAAAGCATGTGATCATCAAGACATGTATTTTGTTTAAAAAAAAAGAAAAGGCAAAAAAAGGCAAAAACAAAGAAAAGGGAAAGATTAAAAAAAATGTCTGATGACAATGCTGTATAATTTTTTTCCATTACTTTTCCTGCCATAAATGCTGGTACCTCATATTACTGTAAATCTGTCTTTGTAGCCTTAGAGAAAGGAATTCTAATGCTGTATTACATAAAGTAATACAGTGTACTAAATTTGAACTTGTTTGTCCTTGCATTGCTGTACTTAAATACAGTGAATACTTGACTATGGGTGGGAAAATTCTTTTAACTAATGCCTCCATTCAAAAGCCATATGACACGTGATGTTGCAGAAAGTTGAAAGATCATTTTTTTGAAGAAAACTCCTTTCATGTGTTCTGTATCTTTTCATTGTGCTTATTTTGCATAAGGAGTCTGATTTCCAGATACATGTTTATCTACTCAAGTTTTGTTCCTTGCTCTTGTTTAACTGATGTGAGCAATATGGGTGGCTGATACAATGACTTTGCTATTGTACTGAAAACATTGTAGTAGAATATTCTACTATAAAGTAGTAGTCATGACTTTTGCTTTCTTAAGTGACTTGAAGTATGTTGAGAGGAATCATCTGTTAAAGGGGAAACTTTGTGTATGCATATATATACACCACCTTAGGACTCATTTCTTGCAAGGGCTGCATGGCTTTTTCATTTTCCTTAGATTAAAAGAATGCACATAAGGACTCATCTTTCTATGTAGAGAAATAAAGCTTCAGTTGCTTTGTTTTGGTAAGCAAGTTTATTTAAACTTCTGCTATTCTTGTGTGTCCATGAATACATATTAACTTTAGATATCACTATTTCAAAAGTAGATGTGTATATACTTACATTTTTTCGTTTTTTTTCTCTTGACTCTAACCTTCCTGTGAAATCAAGAAATAATACACAGCAACACTCAGTAGATAACTTATAGCTTCAATGCTCTTTTCCCTTTGTGAGTGCACAAGAACTTAGTTCTTTAGTAAGTTTTTTGTTGTTTTGTTTGTTTTTCAAGCAACAGCAATACAATGTGTCCGTGATGCATAAAAGAAATGAAGTTGGGAATCGTAATCATAGTTTTGTTCTGACCACTCTGGTTGAACATCTCACTCGACCATCTTAAATTTTAAGACATCTCACTTGACCATCTTAAATTTTAAGTATGGGAGCCTTCACTACTATTTACCTACCTAAAATGTATTGTGCTTAACATGGAATATTTCTTTTAAACATTCATTTAAATGTTTTGAAAAATGGTAATAAGAATCACTTGTATCCCCTTCTGTATAATTTCAGACTTCAGTTACTTCAGCATGGGCTTCAATCTCGCCCTGTTTCAGACAGTGCTTAACCACAAACACACTTGTAAAACTACAGACTTTTGTCATGAAACCTGAAGTACCCTGAATCAGGACTAAAGTTTAGTGTGTATGTTGAGTGTTTAGTCTCAAACAGAATCTGAATTGTTATTATCAAAATCAGATTCTGTTTCTTAAATAATAAGGTTAGTTTGAAACATGGTATGCTGAACAATGCATGTACATTTTCAATGTCGTCAGAAAATAATGAATGCTCTCTTAATTTTATCAGAAATCATATTATCCTGAATTCATCACATTTACTATGCAGGATTCACCTTTCATCAGTAAAAATATTAAAGTTAGGATTTGAAATAACTTTTACAACAAGGTTTGACAAAAAAGTAAGTTATATTCCAGAAGATGGAGCTATTCCATCATCAACCATAGTGTTTTCCATGGGTTTAGCGTGTCAAGGCCAAACATTGTAAACTTCTGAGATACAGTGGTCAAGAATGCATCAAGGCTCAATGTAAATGTGCTCTTCCTAAATTTGAGTGTTAATGATTGTTGTGCAGCAAAATGTGCAATGTTCTGTCCTACACAGAGCTCCCAAGCTAACTATATGCATCTGAATCCTGCCCTCTCTTTCCACCTTGGGAGGGAAGTGTGAAGTGGTAACCTGGATATTCTGGCCACCTCTGTAAGCTCTGGCACAGCTCACCTGCAAAGTGCATGTGGGAAGTGCTCTACATCTCCTCCGTTGGAGATCTAGTCTTGAACAATTCGTCAGTGAAGTTGTAGCCTCAAGATACTGGGAAAATGAGAAAGCAGCTGTAAGCAAATTACATAGAAAATATGCCTCATTATGAAAAAATGAAAAACTCATGCAATCTTCAGAAAAGTAATTTGCTTTGTCAGTCACATTTTTTCTGTGTATAATTGTGCAGTAATTTTGGGAGTATGAGAAAAATGCAGCCTAGGTGTTTTTGTAATTACTGAACTAAGCGTAAATTACTGAAAAAAAAAGGTTGTCATTGTGGAGTAATTTTGAAGTGTACAATGTTATTTGCCTTTAAAATGCCACTGTGTGAATCTATAATGCAACAAAATTTGTTTTCTTATTATCTATGACTTTGTCGTATGAGAGGCTGTATAAATAGGAGAGGTGGCCAACAAAGCTGGCAGTCCTGAAAGCTGGCAGAAATGTCTTTGAGATGGAAAAGATGGGAGTGGTAATGGGCATGCACACCAGATTTCCATTTTAGCATACTTTTTTCTTTTGTGGGAGGGTATATAAAAGTTCATTCTCATTCTAATACTCACTTTCACATTTTGGTCTGCTGCTGTTAGGAAGGACGGTTATGTATTTTCTTTACATTACAAGTAGAAGGGAGTATGACATAGACTAAGATGAGTGGGAGCTTTCCAACTTCCTCTTGTGCCAAGGGCATCAGGACTTTCAATGAAACTGAAATTCAAAATTTTTTAAGGCCAAGGAGTTACCAAGATTTAAAATAGTATGAGACCCTCATAAGTGAAACAAGACTGTCTGGGTTACAACAACAGATGCTAATGATGTTTTGGAAATGTATTAAAGCTGCCTTGAAGTTTGAGTTACCCTCTGTTTAGGGCTAGACTGAAGGCATAGGGTTTGTGTGCGTCTCCTGAAGAGCCTGATCATGGCTAACAGCACAGACTGTACTCTCCCCATGGCCTTGGGGATTTGTCAAGTCAGAAATAAATCTTCCCTGTAGCAGCTTTTTAATTTGAAATGTTGAAATCTGAAAGCCTTAGAACATGAGCCATGGCACAGGTGCTTGAAACCGCAATGTAATGGGGCAAGTGCTTCAATATCTAGGCTCATGCTAGTATTTGTAGTGGTAATTGCCTGTCTCTTTGGACATCCACAAGCACAGCAGCCATCTCACAGGCATAAAAAGATGATGTGGGGATGTTCTTTGCACTGCTCCATCCGGAGCTGGCAGCCTTGGGAGAGTGGCTCTGCCTTGGCAGGGCCCCAGCTTGCTGTGGGCGGCCCCGAATTAGGCCATGGCCAGAGAAAGCTGTAATAGTAATTCCACTTCTTCCTTATCCTTCAGTAAGGCATAATTTCACCTTCGTGTTACCTTTACAAAAGTCCTCACCATCCCCAAGCCAGTTCTCACAGGCAGAATACCAGAAAGGATTTGAGTGAGACACTTGTGTGGTGAGCATCTTCAGGGATACGTGGTGGTGGCTGGAGAAGCTGGTGTTGTTGGGTGAGGGGAGTGAGCTAATGCAAACAGAGAAGGGACAGAAAAGATTGGTTGTATCCATGTTGAACAGTTTACAGGATTTAGGACTGTAGGCTTTGCACTCTGAAAGTCCCTTCCAGGCTTCTGTCCCTATTCAAACTTGCTGCATAGCCTGTCTCAAAGGATTTCACCCAGCTACTGCTCTATGCTGTTAGTGGGCATAGAAACGAGGTAGATATTTAAAAGCATTTTGTATAGCTAGTTCTGTTTTCAGGATATCAGTATTTTGGTGTTTCCAAATGCATTAATTTCATACAACCGGAAAATTTTTGTATTTCCTCACCTAAGAATCATTTGTCTTCATAGAGTAAAGCAATTGATACAGCAGTTGTGGCATATTTGCTTGTGCATAATTTGAGCAGGGAAGGATGCAGTTAAATCCCTGTATGGTGTACCAGGTACCAGCAAGGAGTCACAAAACTTTACCTGTTTAATCAAATATTTTTCTATCTCTAGCCTCTTTTTTTCTTTTTCTCAAAAGAAAAAAAAAAAAGAAAGAAGAAAATCTGTAAAGAAAGTTGAGTCCTTGGAAACAGCCCTTAAGGACACCGTCAGTTGGGTTTTCTCTGCTGCTGGCAGTCAGATGTGAGAGCTGGCTGAGGTGATCCTTGTGTGTATCACAGCTAGGAAAAGCAGCCCAGAGTCTGCTCCCCTCATGAACCATGGCATTATCCAGGCAAACCAGTGGCAGTCCTGGAAACACCTCTCAGTCGAACAATTTCTGCAGACTAAAAGCAAATACAGAAAGAAAACGAGAAGGTGGAGTGAGTTTTCATTTCTCATTCAAGCGAGTTGTGTACTCTCAGACTCTGCAGATGTGAACATAAGCAGGAATTGGACATGACCTGAGTTTTGCTTCCCCCATGGCATGGAGATTTTTGGAGAAGTGGCATGTGGCCCTGGATGAGGCCCGCTTCTGCCTGCCATCCCGTTTTGCACCATCAAAGCCTGTCACATCAGTGCTGAGAGCTTCCCAGAACTGCGTGCCAAGCCAAAGTCTTTATTTTACTGGTCATACCTGTCTTTGCCCAAAACTGTGAAAATGACGGTTTGACTGGAGGGCAAATGCTGAAAAAGTCTCCCTCAGTGGTACTTGCAGGTTGTGCAGGAGGTGAAAGCTATTGACAACAAGGCCCAGGGATGCCAGGAAGGGGAGCCAGCGTTTTGTGTCCGAGAGGTCTGGAGAGAACGAGACCTAGCATTGAACTGCCTCCATTTTTCAGCTGTTGCCTGACTTTGAGGAAAATAAGCAAATGATGAGTTGGTGGCTCATTCTGACCTGCCATTTCCCCAGCAAAGGCAGACTGGTTTGGTTTCTCTCAGAAGAGGTCCTCAAGAATGGGTCTTCTGCCAGGTACAAGGAAGGGTTAGGTTTGTTAGCATTTGTTTTCCCTTTTTCCTTTTTTATAAGTGCTCCTGGTTCAGTCACAGGGGAGGGAAGTGGTCAGGGTTATTATTGGTTGTGTCATGTACAGGTAGGTTTTGAGAGCCTGTGCCTAGATAGTTATAAGTCCTCTATTTTGCTATTGCACTAAAATTTTGGTTCATAAAACATTAAACGTCCATGTTCTGTCTTAGAAATGAACAGGAACATCCTTGTCATCTGAATAATTTAAACTGCTGACGTTTCTTTTGTGACAAATCACTAAAAGTGCTTTTCTGGTTTAAAAAAAAGAAGACGTATTTTATTTCTTGGTATGTTTGCTGAGTAAACAATATGCTTCCAACTGTCATGAAGATGATGTTTTCTGTTTTCAGCATACATTATGCAGGCGATGTAAAGGTAGTATTTGCATTTCTAGTCTTTAATTAAGCATTTTTGGAATACCCTACTTGAAGCTAAAAGGAAGCTTTTCAGCTCAGGACAAAGCTGTGTCACCGTGGCAAACAAAGGTACCCACCACCACTGCCAAATCATCGACCTGGACAAAAATAATTCCTGAAAGTCTCCCCTCCTCGTTACATCTTGAAAACATCTTCTATTTGTTTTTTCTCTAATGCCAGAAAGGAAATCCATGTTAGTACATAACAAATCAATGATAGTAATCAAAAGAATAGATACTGAAAGATCTACAGTCTGATTTCCATTAACTTAAAAAGTAAAGCTTTATTTTATTTATTTTTTATTTATTTATTTATTAAGATTAAAGCTGAAGGTGAAAGTTGTTTAAAAAAAAATTCTAAAAGAGAGCAGGAGCAAGAACATTAGTTGATGGGCTTAAAATCAGCTAAGGCAGCTAAAAAATAAATAATTCAAATTCTCTGTGTGTCCTTCAGTTCAGGTTTGTTGGAGGACAAGAACCCAGGTGTCTTTTGCAATGTACAGACTTGTTCATACACATTTTCTTATCTTGGGTAGTTTCTACAGGCAATGTTCTTGAAGTGATATACTTTAAAGAAGTATCTGTAGATTGCACTGTCTGTTAATATATTGTGAGAAAAATCTCAATTTTCTTCAGGATCTTCTGTGAAGCTATTTTATTTGCGATTGCAATGGCGGGTGTCCTGTCAATCAGGAGCGCATTTTTGTAAACAAATCATAACCTTTTATTCCCTACTTCCCGACGCCTGATCACCTTCCCTGTTTCCTCTTTGGCTGAGTACTACAGGTTCACAAGCTACTCGACGCTCCTCTATACCATATATGTACAATTTTTCTTTTTTTCAACCCTTTAATTTCTCCTTTCTTATGTTTTGAGAACTTGTGATCTTTGTTTTCCTGTTCTCACACTGCTCATCCTCTTTTTCTCAAGCTTCTACCTTATTTTGGAACAGTGAGGCCTTCTACTGTCCACTTATCTACTTAGCATTTCTCCTTATTATGACTACACAACTACCTTGGAATACAGAAAAGTAATTCTCTACTGCAAAAACACAACTTTGTTTCTCACATACATACACACATATATAAATATATATGCTCGCCTGGAGAAGGGACCATGACCCTCAGGCAATAAGTGTTTCTTATTCTAAAATCTTGCCTCATCCACAAAGACAAAGTCCAACATTCATTTTCACGTTTAAAAAAACAATGTCTGCTAACTCCCCAAGGAGGACATTCTTGTTGGTGTCATCATCATGGCAAAATAATGTGATTTCTCCTCCAGCTTGACTGGAGAATCCCATAAAGGAAGCTCCTTGGAGAGGAGGTACAGAGCAGAGCAGCAAGCTAACTCTTCACATCAACTAAATCCCCTGAACCATGAGAAACACCTTGGGTTAGTTAGGTTTTGGTACTTTGCCAAAATAAAAGAGGATCCTATAAAATTCCGTAGTAACAATGTGGTCAGAGTTTAACAAGGGACCAGACTTTGTGGTGCAATCATTGACCTTTCAGGGGAATGGAAGCCTAGCAAAGATGTAGAAATGATTTCTATGGGAGAAGGACTGAAATATCCAGACTGTTTAAGCTCAGACGGGAGGAAGTGAATAATGGGATGTCAATATGAAGTGTCAAGCAAAAGAATTAAAAGTTAACGTGAAGAGAGCCACCCCTTCACAGCACATTGTTAGTCCACATAAACCCCCTGGGGTGTGATCTTAGGGTGGGAGCAGTGCTAAGTCTTCCAGGTAAGACTTGTGTTTTTGAGAGCAATCACAAGAACAGTTTATAGTTATATATTTTTTTTTCAAATATTAGAAAGTGAATTCACTGGCCTGTATATTTAAGCAAGTATCCTAGCTCCTTCTGTTCCTTCAGCAGCACCCTGGGACAGATGGCTGCAGTACAGGGAGAAACAGGTGAGCAGAAAAGCCTCAGAGAAATAAGACCATGTATGGGATGTATTGTGCTTTGCCTGCACAGAGGCACAGCAATTCCCAACACAAGGAAGGAGGTTCCTGAGCTATAGGGGAGCTGCCTCTTGCTACTGTCTTCTGAGATGAGTTACCAGGAGGAAAAAGATGTCCTGGTCCCAACAACATGCCCATGGCCACTGCAGGACAGAGGTGCACTGGTGTGGGATGCATTTGGTCTGATGAGTGAGGCCTGGAGCTACTGGTGGCAATGGAGGTGCTGTTCCTGGGAAAAGCATCTCTAACCCCCTCCTGTGTTCACTCTTGTGTTTGGCTGCTCCTGTCTGTCCATTCCTTCTCACTAATGGAGAAATTCAATTGACCTGCTGGAGAAGTTCCCCACTCACAAGGAGCAAAGCAGTGGCAGTTCTGCTGCAGAACACAAAACTGCTTTCACGTTTTTAGAATATATGTTTCAGAAGATGTGGTATCAGCTATGTATGTTTTCTTCTAACACAGCTCCCCTCCGTTCAAGACTACGAAAAATGTATGAAATTACATATGCGGGGGGGGGGAGGGAGAAAAAGAGAGATGGATGTTCTCAGTTGTTTGTGTGTTTTTTGTTATTTTTGTAGAAACATTTCTCAATAATATATGTATGCATTTCTCAATAATATATGTATGTATATATTTCATAATATGTGTATAATATTTTATAGAAATAGGATGTCTGTTAAGATTTAAAAATCCAAGCAAAAGTGACCAGATGTTGAAAAAGGAACGTGACCACAGCAAGACTTCAGACTGAAGAATTAAATCTGAGTTTAGTTTCAAAAAAAAAAAAAGGCCCAAAATGATGTTAGTGTGAAGAACCACGAGCAAAAGGTGTCTAGTATCGCCCTGGTGCTGCCCACTGTAAGGGTTCATGTGGTGGAAGCATCCAACAGGAGACTCGCCTCACTACAGATCTCACCAGCTGTGAGGTGGGAATCACATGAACCCGTGGGGCTGGGAGGGTGCATGGAGTTAGACCTCCTTCCAAAACCCATGGGAGTACACTGGGGTACTCATGCAGATTCACCTCAGAAGTTGTCCCAGATGTTGATGGATGGTTTGGATCTGGAGCTGAAGGCAGTGAGTTACAGCGTAAAGATGTTGCTCTGCTGCACATATCAGTTGCAGAAGGTGCCTTTGCTTGGTTGCCTTAACTTTGCAGTCCTGGGGCATGTTGGCCCTGGCAGGGTTTTGATGATTTATGATTGCAGAGCCTGGCTGAACGTCCATCCAAAACCTACTGTGACTTCTCACACACATCGTGGCACATGTTAGGTTTGTATCATAATATTAAAAACTGACAAGAGCAAAATGCTTTTATGAATGTCTCCTGCAGTGGATGGACACACACAAAAGCTGTCCCTCAGAACTCCTGTTTTGATCTTGACATCTCAGCAGAAGCCTGCCAGCTTTCCCTGCTGTAGAGTTTCTGGTAGACCATAGAGGTGCATGTGAGCACTGGCACAGGCTGTCCAGAGAGGCTGTGGAGTCTCCCTCCTTGGGCAAGCCACCTGGATGTGGTCCTGAGCAGCCTGCTCTTGGTGTCCCTGCTTGAGCAGGGGTGGGACCAGATGGACCCAGAGGTGCCTTCCCACCTCAGGCACTCTGTGATGTTGTGATGTGAAGGATAGGGAATTAGACGTGAAATGGCTTGTTTGAATGCAGATCTGGAAGCTCTGCTAAAACCTATTTTTATTTGATTCTTGACTTCCACGGGAATTCAGCACTCAGGTGCCCAAACTGTACCTTACAGAAAATGCAGGTACCAAGGCGAATGTCAGGAATCTTCCAAAGACTTAGACTGCCTTGTACAGCCTTTTCTTTGGAGAGATTTTGAAGGTGAGCTTTTATAGCGCAACATTTCTGGTTCACGACAATCACTTTGCTGAACTGTTGGTAGAGGAATCAATAGAGCCAAGTCTGTTGTTTCAGGAAGGTAACTTAGCACAGTAGTAAAGGCCTTTGAAACAGCTTTAATGGTTTCATAAATTGAGATCATGACACAGTGCAGACTGTAACAATCACGATTTGGACTCTGTAAAAGATCTGTTTCTCTGTCTATGATTAACAAAGACAGCACAAAAAACTACCACCAAACCCTCTTGCATTCACCTCCCAGCTTCATCACCGTGGGTTTGAAAGGGCTAATCCTCATCACTAGTGGGAATAGCTCAACAGACAGCCCTGATAGTAGTAGCTATGAACACTGGGAATGTGGAACAGGTCCCTTTTGCAGGTTACCAAATGTGTGATACAAGTACTGGGAATCTGGCAAAGGAAAACATTTCACAAGGGAGAAGCAGGGAGCTTTTGCTTGAACAGCAGTACAAATTCCTCAAATTGCCTTTGCTTATTTGGCAATGCATGAATTATTTGCAAGATAGAGGAAATAGAGGTCTGTTCTTGCCACGACACTGATCATTTGCAAGTTACAAGAAGAGCTTATGATGACTGCATACATGAATCCAGCAAAAGGCACAAAGGAAATCGCTGTACAAGCAGTGTCTCCCACTGGGGTCATGTTCACTAGTGATCTCTGAGCACATGTAAGACACCGGACACAAGTAACTTCTTCTTTTAACAGAAAATGTTCATTTAATACTAAGCATTTTGCCTGGTATTTTTCCCCAGTATCAAGCAGTATTTCTTTAACACAAAAACACTATTTGTATTTTAACGTCTGCAAGCAGCTCATCTCACAGCTGCTGTATTACCTGCCGCTAGTAGGGCCTGATCCAGCGGTGGCTGCAGGAAATGAAAGTGGTGACATTGGTTTCAGGGAGCTTTGGACACAGATCAGTGGACATGTTACGGTGATTATATTTCTCAGTTACAATGAGACTTAAATTAGTTAGATTCTCTTTTTTTTTTTTTTTTTTTTTCTGTAGATGGGTTCATTAACTCCATTTACTATATATTGCTGTAGTACCTGCCAGGTTTGATTTCCACATGGTTTGGGTCAGAAGAAGTTCAGCAGTCACCCTCATGGAAGAAACAATATGTGTCTGCAGGCAAGTACCTTATATATTACACTAATCCATTACTTGTACTCATTTTCAATATAATTTTCAGCTGTTCAATCTTGTAGGTGCTGTAAAAAGGTTTCTGGCTAAACAGAAATCTCACTAGCTGTGCTGGGTAAAACAACTCGTGTACATATAAATATATAAGTGAAGGCAGACCACAGTGCAACTATTGCACACTTCTCAATGAGGCAAAAAAGAACGATCAAGAGCAGATTGGAAAAAAAAGCAGAATTACGGAAGTCTGTGGTAATTGGTGATTAATTTATTTTAAAGTAGGTGATCAAAACCAGTTCCTTAAATAGTACCTGATGATGTCAGCCCGTAAATTAATTAATTAATGGCATACACAGA
The DNA here is from genome assembly GCF_013377495.2 of Cygnus atratus. NCBI lineage: Eukaryota > Metazoa > Chordata > Aves > Anseriformes > Anatidae > Cygnus > Cygnus atratus. The sequence continues at coordinate 190,355,269 of NC_066362.1, read as the reverse complement.
TAAATGATACATCAGAGGTATTTCTACTAAAATACGTCCTCTTGCAACAGAAGGCAATCATTTGAAATCTTTTTCTTTCTTTTTTTTTTTTTTCTCCAAATTTGGTGTTGCTGACAAGAAGAGAGCCTTTTTATGCCATTGTGCAAGGTTTCTGAGATGGTCACATGCGCGAGAGCGTAGTCAATGCATAACAAAGACTGCTGTGCATAACTGACACCACATACAATGAAAGGTTGATGTAACCACATTTCTGTTAACTCTGTGAAAAATCAGGCACATTAGCAACGTGGGTTTCACAGGGTTTCGTGTTAGGGTGAAATGAAATACATCAATTACACATTACTGTTAACAAGCAAAAGATTTTCATAATTCCATCTTTTTTTAAAGAATGATGTGGAAAACAGTAATTTAGTTTCAATTCTCTTTTTTTTCCTGAGCTTCCATTTCAGTGTGCTATGTGTCCAAACAGCCCCAAGCTGGCATTACTGAAGCATTGACTTGCTCCTGCTGTATGGTGAATAGTGTGCCCTTACCGCATGGTTTGGGGAATATGTGCTACATATTTGGGAAAGATGTGCTACAACAAAGCAGGACAAGAAAAAGACAATGCTAACCAGAAATATTCAAACAAAAATGTAGAGTTAAAAACCTGTCAGAAGAAATTTCACAGTGCACATTACTTTTTCGCTATTTGATAGACCAGGGATAAATGAAGTGAGGCCACAGAGCACAGCAGCAGACCCACACCACCCAAGCACTTCAATGCAGATGTTTCCACCCTTCCAGCGCAAACGTGCCTGCAGAGCCAGTCTCACTCACTCTATACACAACCAGATGGCATCTGGCCAGCCAGGATGACACCTCCTCGGGAGGACACAAAGTGTCCCCACAGGTGTCTTTAGGACAGTCCATCCTCCTTGTTCCCCAGAGGAGAGCACCACAGCCATGTGAAACTTTGGGATGACAGAAACAAGAACACCATACCATTTCTGGGACATGCTGAACTCACTGTCCAACTGCTTGTGTAAGTGCCCAGTAGACATCAGGTCTGTGGTAGACATCAACGTTTGCAGGGAAGCTTATTTTAACATGTCTGAGGAAAACAAAACAAAACAAAAAAACTCTCTTCAGCCAGGAACACTGGGATGTCTTGTGACTGCCACCCACAGATGGTACTTGAAGACTGAAAAGATGGAGGAAAGCAGACTTCTGTGCAGTCTCATTTTCTTCTTAGCTCTAATTCATCACTGGGGAGCTGCCTGCTGCAAAGTACCGCTGCTGTATTTGTGACATCTTGGCCAGGAAAATGGATCCAATGCTGCCTCAGGGTGTCTTCTGCTCTTGGAAGAGGAAGCAAGATACAGATGTCATAGAATCATACAATCATAGAATCATAAAGGTTGGAAAAGACCTCCAAGATCACCTGGTCCAACCATCCCCCTACCACCAATGTCACCCACTAAACCATGTCCCTAAGCACCATGTCCAACCTTTCCTTGAACACCCCCAGGGATGGTGTCGCCACCACCTCCCCAGGCAACCCGTCCCAGTGCCTGACTGCTCTTTCTGAGAAGAAATGTCTCCTCATTTCCAACCTAAACCTCCCCTGGTGCAACTTGAGGCCATTCCCTCTAGTCCTATCACTAGTTATCTGTGAGAAGAGGCCGACCCCCAGCTCCCCACGCTTTCCATTCAGGTAGTTGCAGAGAGCAATAAGGTCTCTTCTGAGCCTTCTCTTCTTCAGAACAAACAACCCCAGTTCCGTCAGTTGCTCCTCACAGGACTTGTGTTCCAGGCCCTTCTCTGGACACACTCCAGGGCCTCGATGTCTTTCTTGAAGTGGAGGGCTGTCAAATCAGTCACTGCCTTCCTGGCACCTTTGGGATGTGCTGGTTTAAATCCAGCCCAGCCACAACCATCAAGCATGCAACAAGAACAATCCTCTGGGCTCCTGGATGCTCAGGGCAGAGTGAGAGACACTATCAGTGATGGGTCCTCCCTGAACGTACCATCAAAGGATGACAGGTGGAATTTCCTCCCCCAGGACAATAGAGGGGTCCTGTGGCCCTTTGGCTGACAGAAAGGAGACATAACCCTGGGTGTATGGGTATAAGGCTAAGAGGAGAGCTGCCCCAGACAGCGATGATTTAACATCCGATTCTCTCAGTATGGAGGAGAGGTGTTGGGAGACAGCACCTGGCAGCCTGGGAGAGGTGACTAGGTCTGAGACCAGAGAGGCTGTAGCATCTGCTACCTCCTGTGCAAGTACCTGCGCTTCTCCTGATACCTGCTTTGTGAGTGGCACCGTGCTGGAGACCTCGCACCACGCACACAGGAGCTCAGCACTGAAGACCACGCACCACGTATGCAGGAGCACCACACTGAGGACCATGCAGCATGTATAGTGGAGCACTGCAGTGAAGACCAGGCACCATGTACACAGGAGGGCCATGCGCCACATATAAGTGAAGATCACACTCCTTGGGTTTAGATGGTGGCTGCAGTTTTTGTGGCAGTTTTGGGAAATGTTCAGAGGCGAGTCAGGATGAGCTGTGCACAAGGTCACCACATCCTCCCTCACACAGAAAGCTATTGAATTCTTACTGAGACAAATCACTGGCCTAAGCCAGCCATGCCAAGGATGCCCACAGCCCTGGGGCTGACAGCAGGTAATGTTTGCAGGCCAACAGAGGCCTTATCCATGTTTCCTTCTGTGTTTTATGGAGAGCAAGCCTTGTTGGGGAATGTTTTTCATCAAGAAAAAGAAGCTTTATCACAATAAAAATAACATGCCTGCTGCTGGGATCCCTCCTGGAGCTGTGTGGTGTTTGGTGTCTTCAGTCATCTCTGCTCTGAGCCCCACAGCCAGCATAACTAATGGGGTCTTTCCAGAAAAAATGATATGGGAGAAGGTTATAAAGCATCTCTAACTCCAGACTGTTTTCTGCCTCATCTGCTCCATGCGTCCTGTGGTCAGATACATGGATTACAGACATTTTCCTTGACCTGAAGATACACAGAAACATCATTGCAGCTTTTCCTGTTAGAACTCCCCTTGGCTACCTCCACATTCAGTACGAGTACAGGCAGCTTTAGGGCACGACTCTTCATGCATATCCCAGTGTGACATAAAGCAAAACTGGAGAATCGCATTGCACAAGTGACTGTTTCCCACCATTGCCTCTAAGGCAACACAAATTTAATCTCATCTAAACTTGCACGAGGTGAATCACATCCCACATACTATTAAGTAACCCAAATAACTCTCAGGGTCGTTTACATTCTCTATTTAATTTTCTAGATGTAAAGGTGTAATATCCTGACCCGTCAAAAATCAAGAAGCTATGACAGAGAGCTGTTAGAGGAATATTTCCATGTTAATAGCCATATTACATCTGTGTATTTTCATAGCCTGCATGCACTTGGGAGCCCTGAGCTGGCTGTGAGCAAACCCACAGCCGGAAAGCAAGTGATGAAATTTCCCTTCCTCACCCAGCTACTACAGTGAATGAGGAGGTAGGATGCTGCTATAACTACCATAACATATGTGCTTAGAAACTGCTTGAAATAGTCATTTGGCTATTTAACTACTATTTTTGCTGAGTAAATCCTGATTTAATGGCAAAGTGACACTTTCACGCAGTGGATTCTGGAAGAAATGGAAAACTGTGGGAGCCAGCAAAAGGGTCTGGTCTGGCTGCTCCCATCCCATGGGGAGATAGATAGCCTCTGACAGCTGCAGGAACAGTCACACCAATTCCCACTCTGGACCCTGTTCACATGTTAGAGCTGTACAGCAAGACTGCAAACAGAAAGGGACAGCAGCAGACTGATGTCCACAGGGCTGGGCCCAGCTAGGAGGAGAGCTGAGATGCAACAAGACCATGAAAGCTATGAAAAGACAGGACATCATCAAGAAGATCTTGAAGAAGATCAGGACATCACACTGGAAGAAGAAAGATCACACAATCACACACAGAATGCTTTGGGTTTGAAGGGACCTTAAGGATCATCAACTTTGTGAGGTTCATGTGGTTCCCTGTTCAGTTCTCTCTGGATGGCATCCCTTCCCTCCAGTGTGTTGACCACGCCACACAGCTTGGTGTCATCAGCAAACTTGCTGAGGATGCACTCCATCCCACCGTCCATGTCACCAACAAAGGTATTAAATGGCGCTGGTTCCTGAGGAACACCACCTGTCACTGATCTCCACCTGGACATTGAGCCATTGACTGCAACTCTTTGAGTGCGACCATCCAGCCAATTCCTTACCCACCAAGTGGTCCATCTGTCAGATCCATGTCTCTCCATTTTAGAGATAAGGATGTGATGCAGGACAGAATCAAATGCTTTGCACATGTCAAAGTAGATGATATTAATTGATCTTCCCCTATCCACCAATGCTGTATCCTCATCATAGAGGGCCACCAGATTTGTCAGGCACAATCTGCCCTGGCCAAATTTAATTCTAAATGGGCTTTGTCTTTCCTAATCTGATCCCTGGCTGCTCAGACAATTTCTCTGTATCCCTCCCAGGCTGTCTGTTCTTGCTTCCACCCTCTGTCAGCCTCCTTTTTCTGAGTTTGGCTAGGAGCTCCTTGTTCATCCACGCAGGCCCAACTTCATCTTTGTTGGGATGTATTGTTCCTGAATAAAGTTTTTACAGAACTATTTTCTAAAGTAGTCAACTATTTCTAACATCTAGTATCTTTACTGTTTATTCTAAATAATTGTAGCCAATGCTGTAGTACACAGATTTGTATCTGATTTCATATAGTACTAACACTACCATAATGATTTCTCTTAGAATGTATATATACCACTGCAGTGCTTTATCAGCTTTGTTTAATGACATGCACAATAGCCATTTGAGGTGAGTATTGGGGACATAGAAAAGCTGAGACATGGGAAGATATTTATTAAAGCTATTTTGTGAACAGTCTACTGGAACAGATGGTCTCTGAGAAGACAAATGAAAAATCAAGAGAAGAGCTGTACACACTGTGGAAGAGGGCTTTAAAATGGAGAAACAGGTTTCTTTAGTCATATTTCTTCATTATTCTTTTTGTTTTGTTTTGTTTTGTTTTGTTTTGTTTTGTTTTCCCCAGAAGGAATGTGCTGCTACTGGGTGGAAACCTCCCATCATTGCACACCTGGGTTTCAGCAAAGCTGGAGAAGATTTGGTTTAGGAGATGAGTTAAACTGGCTCAGCCATGGGTGTGACTTGGAAGTGTGCAGGTGGATGTGTGTGGGGCCCACGACCAGGGTTACGAGGACAGGGATGTTACTAGCCTCACCCCAACCACACCAAGCACTTGAACTGCTAAATAAAATAAGGTCCAGACCAAACCCTGGCCCTGGGGCAAAACACAAGACAAGCTCACCCTGGCACTGCACCACCAAGTGCCCAACCCCTGTGGGCTGGAAGGGATGTCCTCCCTCCCACCCACCGCTCAGCTCAAGCACAGCGTACTCTTCTTTGGCTCAGCTTCAGGCAGTGCCCCGCTACCTTTTAATTTCACATCATTTTGATATGCAGAGCTCTTTAAAGTAAGAGAAAGGGAAAGAAACAGAAAACCAAGATTTTGGCCTGGCTTTGTCAGTCATTAGAAACATGAAAGCTATTTACATGGTGTTATCAGCAAACAGTCTGCAACAAATTTGAACAACAAGTTTTTGAAAAATAAAAGCTTTTGCTCTATTATGGCTTGATTTATTTCATAAGGAATATGCCAACACTGCGTTACCTATCATAAACCTATCTAATCACTATCCTTCAACCTTTTGATATTTATCCTCATCATATATTGCCAGCAAGCCAAGAAAAAAAAATGAACACCACAAAGTAGTGTTAGTGCATGAAGTATGAAGCTGATATCATGTTAAATCAGGTTGTCTTGAGTGATGTCCTGTATTTCTGTGAAAGAAGGTTCTTGCTCACTGTTTCAGCTGTTCCAGTTTATTTTAAACACATCAGGACATTTTTTTTGGAAGATGGAGATTTCTATCAAGCGGTGTTGGCCAGACTCCAGAGTTCTTCTATTCATCTAGAGCTATAACAGTACTGAACACATAGCCGTGAGTGTGAAAGCAATTTTCACCCCTGCATTTTTGTTTCTGTTCAATCCTCTTGTCCTTTTAGACAGCATAATAGAAGTGCTGCAGTAAGCAGGGTCAAGTAGGATATGCCGGTGAGAAATGTTAAAATGAGACTATAGGCTGTGATTATGGGCTCTAATGTGTGATGAATCCTTTTAAATCACATGATATGAACAAATGTCACCATTTATTATAAAACAACAAAGTGTCCAGCTACAGGAGGAATAGAATGGATGACAACTGCATTTTTAAATGCTTTGTTTAAGCAAGTACAATGTGATCTTTTTAGGCAACTAGGAAAAACTGAAGTTAAAGTAATTGCATTTCCAGCCTGTTTCAGTTAGAACAAGTATCTTTTCAGGGGATGAGGATTCAGTGCTCTTTATGACTCTCATGGGCAGTCAGCATCCACCTCCTTCTCTCAACTCAAGTGGAAATTAAAATTTGTTATTAAGATAAAATATTAATTAAATATTTAATGAATTCATGATGTGTTATTAAAAATGTAAATATAGGAAGTTCAAGTCCAATTCTGTTGTAAAATTACTTCTAGTTCTTGCTTTTATTATCATTTTCTTAAGACTTTGGTTTATGCCAAGATGTAGAAAAACTCTGAAAATAATACCATCCATTCTGACACATCAAGAACTTTCCATCCAATCTTCTAATTAAAAATATCACAAAATATTTCTAGTGTTCAAGACAATCAAGAGGTGTTATACCTGAAGGGACAACAGGAACCACTATGACCTAGGAGCCAGTCTGTGCAGACATCCCTGGTCGCTCCAGATCTTAGAGTTGACCTGTTGAATATATTCTGCTATATATGAGCAATTGAGTTAATTCTTTATCTAGTTTAATTCACAGAGCCAGGACAGGGCAGTAAATCCAGGCAGGGGGTACTGAGACTATCAGGGGGAAGCAACCACTTAAGCTGCCAGCAGCCAGGTAAGCTTGTTTGATCATAAAACTGGGGACACAGTCTCTCTGAGTGGTCTTTTAAATTGCTTGGAAGTCCTGTCAGAAGCATGAAGGTACTGCTGGGCTTTCTGGTGCCTTCTGCCAACCCAAAACAGGCTGTCATGCTGCCCTCCAGGCTGCACAACAACTCTGATTCTTCAACTTTCTTGATCTGGATGACCAGCTGAGGAACCTGAATGTGCACAAGTGCATGGGACCTGATGAGATACACGCACAGGTCCTGAGGGAACTGGCGGATGTAGTTGCTAAGCCACTGCTCATCATGTATTAAAAACTGTGGCAGCCCAGACAATATCCACTGTTCTCTCCTCATCTACCAGGCCAGTCATGTCATCGCAGAAGATTAAGTTGGTGAAGCACGACTTCCCCTTGAAACTAAGAACTTTTTAGTGCAGCAGGCACGCTCCTTCAGACATGGTGCACGGGTTGACAACTTCAGAAAAAGAGATTGCCTGCATGCTGCTGCTGAATCACTCTGTTCCAGGCCTGGTGAAGAGTTATAAATAAAACAAATTAAACAAGTATATAATTGGGAATTCTGCAGCACTAACTTCCTCTTCAAATGAAGTGTAAAGGTGACAAAGTAATTGCGAGTAACACAGCTGCACCCATGTCCAGTCATGTTCAAGGCTTACAAAAGGATAATAAGAGAATTATAAAGTCAATGTTTTTCCAATCTGAGAAATCAGGACAAAACAGGAAAGAAAGAAAGAAAAAGAAAGAAAGAAAGAAAGAAAGAAAGAAAGAAAGAATAGAAAGAAATAAAAGAAAGAAAGAAAGAAAGAAAGAGAGAAAGAAAGAAAGAAAAAGAGAGAAAGAGAGAAAAGAGAGAGAGAGAAAGAAAGAAAGAGAGAGAGAGAGAAAAAGAGAAAGAAAGAAAGAGAGAAAGAGAGAGAAAGAAAGAGAAAGAAAGAAAAAGAAAGAAAGAAAGAAAGAAAGAAAGAAAGAAAGAAAAAGAAAAAGAGAGAAAGAAAGAGAGAGAGAAAGAAAGAGAGAAAGAAAAGAAAGAGAGAGAGAAAGAAAGAAAGAAAGAGAGAAAGAAAGAAAGCAAAAAGAGAGAGAAAGCGAAAGAGAAAGAAAGAAAGAAAGAAAGAATGAATGAAAGAAAGAAAGAAAGAAAGAAAGAAAGAAAGAAAGAGAAAGAGAGAAAGAAAGAGAGAAAAAGAAAGAGCATAACTGTGTATTTCCAAACCACAAGCAGAGAGCAAATGACTCAGCCCAGGTTGGATAGGAAATTTGCAGGAAAGTTGGAATATAAAGCTGTGTCTTAGTTTTTCTCTGATTCCTCAACCATAAAATCATTATTATGTTTTCTATATATGGAATATCTCCCTTAATTTCTTGGTAAAGGAAGTCTCTGATGTTGATAACAGCCAAATTATCTTTATATGTTACGGTATATGTTTACGAAGTTTGCATCTCATTAGAATTCATGTTTGCCAAAATTCACAGAGAAATCACTATATCAGCTCTTTGGTTAGCATAGGAAATCTCTGAAGCCCAAGGCAAAAACTGTCTTCTCTGGAGACAGGGAATTGCTAATGTCCATGGGAAACCAGGAATTACTGGAGAAGACGGGCATAGACTTGGCTGTATGTCAGAAAGTCATTTTCTATAGCCCTGACCAGTTAGGTGACTGCAGCCAGGAAATAAGATTCACACATCAGCTATGCATCGTTTGCTTTGTCAGACAGACTCTTTCTTGATTTGAACCCTTTTCTACCATTATTTCAGTCCCTGAATACCTGGCAAGAGCCCAACGAACTGCTCTGTGCTTAAGGAACATGACAAAGCACTGCAAAATGCACAGGTGAGATGATGAAGGCAGCTGCTGACTGCTACGGCCACAGTACTTTCTCTGCTCACTCGGTTTCTGTCTTCCTTTACTGACGACAGCAACAGGAGCTCAAAAGGTGGCCATTGGATCAGAAACCCTTTCACACAGCTTTGCTGGAAGGAAAGGGAAATTAAGGTCAACAAGAAAGAAATACCACTGCGTGTTATCAGAAATCATGTCCATAATTTCCCATGTCCTGGAGCTGCATGATTTACTGCTGAACTAACACAATAATGCTAGAACATTGCAATACAGTGCGTCATCTAAATGATCAGCATGGATTTTTTTTAGTTTTAAAGTACAAAGTTAAAAAGGACTGTCTGCTAAAGGGAAGATCAGTCAAGGAAAAGCATGCTGGAAAAGATTTAGGCTGGGACTGCAGCACCACATTAGAAGGATCAGTTGTCAGCAACAGAAAAACATCCCTAAGCAACTCAAAATTAATTTAGATCACAGCAACAGTTTATTCTTCACCAGGTAATGAGCACAGTGCATTGTCTTGCTTCAGAGTTCCCAGGAGAATTAATGTTCAAGGCAGGATGTTGCCCTCTGAAGCTGGAGGAAGAGAAATGTCAGAGGACACCTGGCTATTTATCCTTGCTACCTTCTCAAGAGCAAGGGTTATGTTTTTCATGTGAGTAGAAGTTCACATACCCAGATACTCCCTGGGAAACCAATAGAGCCTGGCCTGATTATTGAACATTGGCATTTTCTTGGCTGTTCTTAGAGAAAAACATCTCATTGTTCCATAGGTAACTTCACAAGTATGTCTGTAAGGTGACCATGGTCTCCACATCCAGCTAGGTCTCTCTTGGCAGCTCTATTCTGCTGATGTTGGGTGTGGACATTACGTGACCTCAGTGTCTTTCCAGCCTTGACCTTTGTAGAACAGCAATTAACAAAATCTCTATCAACAGCTTAAATGGCAGGAAGAGCACCTTTTCATAAGACTTGTGAAAAAACAAAGCACTAAAACAGGGGTCACTGTAAGCAAACAAGCACATCAGAAAAGTGAATTTTTTAGTTACACAAATTTGACCTTAGAAAAGCATTTTATTTCTCCTGGAGGATGCTGAGATCCCACACCCTTGTGCTGGGAGCCAGGTAAGTTCTTGCCTGTGGCTCACCAACCCAGGACTTCCCTGCCCACCTCTTCCCTGCCTTACAAAAGCCAGGATAAAACATAGGAGAAATAAAGAGTTTGTCAAGCACTGGGAAGTCAGAGGTCTCTCCCCATGGAAAGATGCACAGCTGCTGGCTTGAGGCAACCTACTCAGCCCCTGGCCTAAGCCCCCTCCTCCTGAAGTTGTGGATGCCCCATCCCTGGAAGTGTCTAAGCCAGGCTGGATGTAGCTTTGAGCAACCTAGTCTAGTAAAAGAAGTCCCTGCCTGCAGCAGGGGGTTTGGACTAAATAATCTTAAAAGGTCCCTTCCTACCCATACCATTCTATGGTTCTATGACACTGTGATAATTTATGTCAGCAGAGACAACTGTTCTTGTTTCTGCACCTGCATTCCTCATTGCAAACAGTCTTTCTGTGCTCTTTTATGGGCCTAAATTTGCTGCATACCCCAGAAACCACAGGATGGACAACAGGACTCAACCCGAGTTGGCTGGGTTGAGTCCATCCCTCCCAAGGTTCATGGTGTTTAATGGCAAAGTCCATCACTAGACACATGGAGTGTGGCAATCCGGGGCATGGAGGAGTACTGTGTCTCCACAGGACACAGCTAAATACCTTCATTTATTCTCTGATCCAGCTAAGTAATAGTCATGTGTAGGATTTACTCTGCCTAAGACTACCTATCTAAGGTAGCTGCCTTAGTTGTCTCTGCAGAGAGAACAGCCTTTCCCCATGGAAAATACTCCTAGAAGAAACACACCTGAGGACTAGGGGGTAAATCATTGCCTGGAGACACCACTGTCACCCCATTGCCTACTGGATGAGCTTGCATTGATGGGATGGACCAGCTGTGCAGCACTTGTTTTGTCTATCATAGCTGGCCATTTAGAAAGGGAATTTCCATTCCCTAATCCAGGCAGCCTTTGCATTTGATGAGCTGCTCCAGGCTTTACCATTAAGTACCCTTGGACTTCTGAGTGAGCCCTTCAGAAGTCACAGCAGGGGTTATCAGCAATGCAGGGAAGGGAGGAGCAGAGCGCAAAAAACTTCCAGGAAAAAGACTATTGTTTTTCCTTGGCATTTTCTAAGAAAAGCAGCAGCATAAACAGTCCATGTGGGAATATGGGCATACAGAAACTGAAATATCAGAAAATTCATGACTGTATTTCTGAGGTCTGAAAATATGAACAACACACACTTCTGGTATGCGCATACAAAAAAGCCAGGTAGGATCAAACTAAACAGAATTGTCTTATTTTCCCACCAGAGGAAAGCTTATTCAGTTCTCCAGCAGGCAGGCACTTCTGAAATTAAGAATCATTGTTTTATTAGTGATATGAATAAACATAAAGCATCAGAACAGCGTCTATAGAAGTGGAAATCAGAGTGTGGAAAAGCATCTTCTGGCTGTATTTTAAAAGGAGTTTCATTCTTTTAGGATGTCACTTTTAGGTTTGAGCCCAGGCTTGTAGAAATGGGAGAAAAGCCTTCGAGACTTCTATATCAAACCCTTAAGCTGTAAGTTATTTCCTATTTAAATAAGCCCATTTTCTTTAGCCTAGAGAGAGTGGAAGCAAGTACAGATAGCCTGGGAGGGATACAGAAATATTGTCCGAACAGCCAGGGATCAAGTTAGGAAAGCCAAAACCCTTTTAGAATTAAATTTGGGGGAATGGGGGCTGCGGTCAGTCCCTGATGCTTCGTCTCCGCTGCTCCCTCACGGTCACTCTCTGCCCCTGCTCCACGTGGGGTCCCTCCCACGGGATGCCGTCCTTCCCGAACTGAGCCTGCGGGGGCTGCTCACAGGCTGCAGCTCTTCACGAACTGCTCCCACACGGCTCCGTACCACGGGGTCCATCCCCCAGGAGCAAACTGCTCCAGCACGGGTCCCCCACGGGTGGGCGGCAGCTCCCCCCAGACCCCCTGCTCCTGCGTGGGCTCCTCTCCACGGGCTGCAGCTCCGGCCCGGGGCCTGCTCCTGCGGGGGCTCTCCATGGGCCGCAGCCTCCTCCAGGCCACATCCACCTGCTCCACCGGGGGCTCCTCCACGGGCTGCAGCGTGGAGATCTGCTCCATGTGGGACCCGTGGGCTGCAGGGGGACAGCCTGCTCCACCAGGGGCCTCTCCACGGGCCGCAGGGGAACTTGTGCTGCGTGCCTGGAGCACCTCCTGCCCTCCTACTGCACTCACCCTGGGGGCTGCAGGGCTGCTTCTCATTCCTCGCTCTCCCAGCTGCTGTAGTACAGCAGTTTTTTTTTTTTTCCCCTTTCTTCAATCTGCTTTCACAGAGGTACAAACAACATCACTTACTGGCTCAGCTCTGGGCAGCAGCGGGTCCCTTTGGAGCCAGCTGAAACTGGCCCTTATCTGACATGGGGCAGCCTCCGGACTCTTCTCACAGAAGCTACCCCTGCAGCTCCCCACCACCAAAACCTCTCCACGTAAACCCACTACACTCAGAAACTCATGGATTGCGGTTTTCTTTTGTTTGCCACTAACTGTATGTAAGACAGCTGTAACTTGTTCCATCTTAGAGCATCTTAGTAGCTTCCTGGAAGTAAATAACCTGCGTTAGATCTATTCACAAAAAGATGGTGGTGTTGATGCTTAAGAAATGTTCAGAATGCCACAGGCAGCCTGAGCTAAATTCTCTGATTACATTGTCTACACTGCCTCTAACAGATTTAAACATATATTTCACAACCTGCATGAAGGCAATGTCAGTATAACAATAATTTTAAATGAGATTCAGGTAAGGAAATGACAAAATGCTACAGCATCCTATATTTATCTCACTGGGATTTCCTTTTCTCTCAAAGTAAAACTGAAAGCAGCATATTCTCTTCTGGGCAGTAACCACAGCATAACTTCCCAACATCATGTGCTGACATTCAATTTGTTGTTGGCTCTGTCTTTGCATCTGTCATTATTGCATCTGTGAGTATCTTTACGTGTTTCAGTCTTTGCATCATCAGTGCTTGTATCTCCCAGTATCTCTTTGTATTCTCATATTGTATTTTTGACATTGACCTGTAGCTGAAGCACACCAAAGTCCTATCTGTGCAGTATCTACAGCAAGACTATTGTAGCAGAAATCATCTCCAATCCCCTCTGTGTGGCACAGCATCAAGGGAAATGTGATTTTTTTGTCACCCGAATCCCATGCCAAATTAGATTCCTAACAATAAACTGAAAGCATTTCTCTCTTTGTATTAACCATTTTACCTCAAATTTTGTGTAAAAGATGAAAGTTACTGTCTATGGAAAATATCAGTTTGATAATGCTGAAATCCTCTTCTTCAACAGATCAGAGACACTCTGTTGCCTCCACACTAGTCCTGAGTACTTCCAGCTGGGATCTCAAGTGCTGGCGTACCAGAGGGGAAAGGGCAAAGGACTGAGTGCTGGTGCACTTTCTGTGCTTGACCCCATCGCTAGCCCTGTCAGCAAGTTGCCTCTTGTGACAGTGGCTTTGAGTGTGTAAACATCAGCGCAGGACGGGAAGACGAAGATCCAGGCACCATTTCCGTCCCTGCAGACTGGAGGGAGTCACGTCCACAGCACAGAGGCTCCTCCCCACCACCAGGCCAAGGTCTAGTTCATGTCTAGGCCTACTCCGAAGCACATGCTCTTCTCTTCCTGAGATCTACTTGGCATTATAAAAATGGTTGTCTTATTAGTGCAGCAGAAATCCCACAATACACTTCCAGTCATTGCCTCCTGAGACAAGGCTGTAAGCTCCTCCAGCCTCTGTTAGCTCTCCCAGTGTTTTGAAGACATTGCATTTGGATTTAGCCACCAACACTGTGCTTCCTCAAAAATAAAATCATACTGCTTGAAGGATCCCACAAAATGTAATGTCTCAAAACTTGGAAGTTTCTTGTTGTTATCCAGTGCATGGAAAACCAGTGAACACAGTGCAGTAATACAGTGCAGTTGCCTTCTCATGATAGACAAAAAAAGCCTGGAGATGTATGGAGTTTGCCTCTCTCAGATCATTTCCCCATGTGACACTGTTTACATTCCCATCAGTCATGCATTGGAGCTTGCCATGTTACACTGAAGCCCCATCACCAATGGCATGTCTTCAAATGCTTGCTTAGTTTGGGGCTTCCCTCTAAAATTATTCTGGCTTGTGTTTTAGGGCTTTGGTGGCACATAATTCAGATGAAAGAAGACTATGGTAAAAGTCATGGAACTGTATGGGATGGCTTGCAATGTCCTTAGCTAGTTAGTGGAGGTATTGAGACAGGGCAGGGCTTTTTAGAGCTGTAGTAAAGAACAAAATGATATACAGAATAAACAGTGTTATAATTATAAATAAATAATTTTAAATAGGTTGTTTTCTGGAACGCTCATAGTTTGGCTATTGGACACAAACTTCTAAATCATGGTTGCTGAATTTTAACTATTATTGTGTATTGCTTGTACAAATTACTATAGCCTGCTCTAGAAAATGTACCTCCTTTCCAGTAGCTACCAGTATATCTGTACAACTTAAAGCTTCTCACCTGCAGATGTGAAAGCACTGCTTAAAGCAGGTGAAAGTCATGTGCCCCTTTTGGAGATGGAGAAAGGGAGATACTGGGAGCTTGCAGAACATTCTCAAGGTTAACGCAAAGGCACTGCTGAGAGACTTGAGGTTTCGTGGCTGTTGGACCAACAGTGAGCAAAAAGAGTATGCTCTAAAATGCTGGGGGAACATTTGGAAAAGAGTCAGTACAAAAGTAAGCCACTACAGCAGAAGGGCAGTGAGTGCCAGAGCTTGCCTGCTCTGTAAATCAGTCTTGGCAGGAGGTCACTTTTAGGAGAGGTTAGTCCAGCCAGCTAGCCCACCTTGGAGATGCTGGGCTGACATACGTGGTTTGCAATTCGCCATCTTTTTGACATAAATTCAGAGATACAGAAAAATGTTCAGTCAAGCTGACAGATCAGTTGTGTTTTGAAAACTCAGTATGTGATTTTCAGGCTTGGTGACCTGCACTTTGCAATTATTCTTCGAAACAAACCAGCTGAGCTTGCAGGAGTACGGGACATGAAGCTGATTACGCCTCCTGGGCCCACTTCACTGTGTCATTCATGCCTATCTCTGAGCACTGTAATGATAACACAGTGTTGTATACAGAAGGGAAAATAGTTGCTTGGTAACTACTCTACATTTTGAACTTAACTCTTTACTCTTCGAGGTTGTCCATGTCTGGTGTCTACTTAAGGACCATCCAGCTTTGACACCAGTAGACAGAATTTTATGTTAGTTTCATATGTGTAAATATTATACATCTTAGCCTGAAAAGCAGAGCCCTAAAATTTTGTTTGACCACTGTTGGACAAAAGAGCAGCCAGACAGTGAAGGTGCTGGTGACAATGCACAACAAACGTCTCTGCAAAGCTGTGGAGGAATGTTCCTTGTGAGGATCCCAGCTGGGACTCCCTGCAGCCAAAAGTTATCTTTCTTGGCCAGTAGCTGTAAGCACAACCAAGTTCCCTTTGCATATCACAGATATTAATTTGTTATTTTTCTAGGACAAAATGTTTATAAGTCAAGCATGGGTGCATTCTGTGAGCAGCCACTTCTTGCTCCAGGGAGGCAGTAAGATCTCAGCTGACCCACTCCACAGTTGGCTGCTCTGGGGGAAAGACCCATTATACAGTTAGCAGAAAACATAGCCAGAGACTGTTGTACAAGGTCTCCGTGCAACTGGGCTCCTGCCACAGGCAGATAAGCATCCTGAAGTGAGCAGATTCCAATGTGTGCAGATATGTCAACACTGTTGACTGCAGCACAGTGCAGAGATGACTGAGAGCATTAAAATGAATAATCTGGGGTCCAGAATCACAATAAGAGTCAAACCAAGGACTCAGGGGTTGATAGAACAGTTCATAAAAGGAAAAAAAAAATAATGTATATATATTTCTGAGCTATGAAGAAGGGAAAATACACTTTCAGCCTGTCATTTCTAGGTGACACTAGCCAACCTATCAGAAAAAAATAAAGTATGGGCAGAACTCTCTGTTTGTCCTTGGAAGTTTTCCCAGAACTAGGCAGATTTCTATGTCTGGCTCTCTTCGTGTGTGTTTATCTGTGAGATATTTAATTTGCATGAGCCTGTTTCATTTTTCATGACCAGTTTTACAGCATAGCCCATGTACCTTTCAACTTTGCTTCTTTAAAGACTGTTATCTTTTAAGCTATCTTTTAAGTCCGTCTCAAGAAATCACCTAAGAATCTGCTTAGAATTAAGCTAAGGGAAGGTTCATAACAGAGTTAAACTAAATCAGTATATAGGCACGTTCACATAAGGGTTATTTTCAGAAAAATACTGAGTAGCACCTGATCCTAAGTGAAACTGGTCTTTGAATTTCGTAAGTAAACAGTGTTTAGATGTTGATGAGCAGATTTAAAAGCAGGGATTTCGAAAGACTGTAGATGATTCATAAGCACAAATTAACACTGACTTTCACCAGAGTCTGTAATTCCTTATTATCCTATAAACTCCTTAAAAAATAAAGTCTGTGGAAGAGGTTGCTTAACCTTTTTTACAGGGTTAATGCTGCCAACCTGCCTTGGTGAGCAAGCCTCAGGAACTGGCACAGTTCTCCTGCCTGTCAGGTAGCTATAATGTTCATGACATACAGGCACCAGCATCTGGCACAGGTAGTGATTTCCAGAGTCCTTTCTGAAGTTCAGGTACATCCTGCTGCTGGGCCCCAAGGTCCTGAGAAGACCGTCTCTGGTGAGATACTCTTGGGATTTGGTTCTGTCTTCTCCAGCTGGTTAATCTGTTCTACACACCATCTGACAGTGCCTGGGGAGGTGCCCAGGCCTGCAGGGGACGTGGGCTGACTGGTGCCAGGAGCTGACATGGCTCAACAGTGTCAGCTGCAGGCACAACACTCAAGCAGACTCTGCAGGAAGAGGTAGTACAATTAACAGTATCCTACAAGGTGGCACAGAAAGCTCTGAGAATCAGCACTAATGCAATACCACTCCACAGAGGTCATGCGTTAGAAATATTTACCCAGAAAGACAGCAGTCACTAAATCACCCATGGTGTAGACAGAGCCCAGCTGTAAGAATGTATAGAGAGATATCCATAGGAAATGACATCGAGATGATGCCCATGAGAGACCAAGAGGATGGTAGCATTTAGTAGGTAAAAAATGTTTGGAAGTGAAGGGTATGGACTGTCTCTTGTCTATGCTGGGCTGGAACTGATAAACATCTTCAAGATTAAATGTCAGACGAAGAGCAATTGTAGCTTGGAAATTCCTCTGGAAATGTGTGATAGCCTCAAGGAGATGACAGGTAAACTCATAAGAAGTTCTCCCCAAATCACAGAATCACAGAATGGTTGAGGTTGGAAGGGACCTCCAGAGATCATCTAGTCAAACCCCCCTGCTCAAGCATGGTCAACTAGAGCATGTTAAACAGGATGGCATCCAGGCGGGTTTTGAATATCCGCAAAGAAGGAGACTCCACAACCTCTCTGGGCAGCCTGTTCCAGTACTCCATCATCTGAATTGTCACATCTGTCACTGTGATTTCAAGTCAGGTAGAAAGAAATCCATTAAGGAATCCAGCCAGGAGATCTCTTGCTGTCCAGAGATCCTGAGGAGCTCTGATACTGGCAGTGAGGCCTTTGTGCTTTCCCAATGGCCTCACTGCCTAGACTGCTAATGCCAGCACCCAGAGCCAGGACTAAAACAAAAATGTCCATACACTCAGTCTCCAGAAGGCTCTGCCACTTCCATAGGTGAAAGACCAACTAAACCTGGCTCCCATGGCTGCCAGTATCACAGTCGCTAAGAGCAGTGCCCCAAGCTCTAATGGCATGTTGCCTCAGTCCCTGCCAGCAGTGTCCTTTCCATTGAAGAGAGCATTCCCAAAGTACCAGTGCTCTTTAGCAAACCCCATCACCCAGCCAAGCTCCAGCTTGTGGGAGAAAAATGTTGAGAGCTCCCAAGAATCATCAGCACTTTAATTCCTGCCTGAACTCCAGGCTGTCACAGCAGCCATATGGGAGAAAGTCTGCCAAGCCGCAGATGTGCCACAGGCTGGATGCAGTTCAGATGAAACAGGTCAGGTCAGTGGGGTCATGAACCTCGCTGTAAGCCGGGACTGAAAATTGCAAGGCAATACTGCCTGATGTTACAAAGATGATCAAGATTGTCACAGACAACAGCGGGTAAGGCAGGAATGTTGATCTGCCTGAGCATAGGAAGGCTTTACAGAGGGATCTGGATAGGCTGGACTGATGGGCCAAGGCCAACTGTATAAGGCTGAACATGTCTAAGTGCTGGGTCCTGCACTTGGGGCACAGCAACCCCAAGCAGTGCTACAGGCTGGGGGAAGAGTGGCTGGAAAGCTGCCCATTGGAAAGGGATCTTGGGATACTGGTTGATAGCCAGCTGAATGTGTGCCAGCTGTGTGCTCAGGTGGCCAAGAAGGCCAACGGCATCCTGGCTGGCATCAGAAATGGTGGGGCCAGCAGGAGCAGAGAGGTGATTGTCCCCCTGTACTCTGCTCTGGTGAGGCCTCAACCTCGAGTAGTGTGTTCAGCTTTGGGCCCCTCACTACAAGAAGGACATCGAGGCCCTGGAGCATGTCCAGAGAAGGGCTACGAAGCTGGTGAAGGGCCTGGAACACAAGTCCTGTGAGGAGCGGCTGAGGGAACTGGGGTTGTTTGTTCTGGAGAAGAGGAGGCTCAGGGGAGACCTCATTGCTCTCTACAACTACCTGAAAGGAGTTTGTAGCGGGGTCGGGGTCAGTCTCTTCTCTCAAGCAACAAATGATAGGACTAGAGGGAATGGCCTCAAGTTGTGCCAGGGGAGGTTCAGGTTGGATATTAGGAGACATTTCTTCTCAGAAAGGATTGTGAAGCATTGGAACAGGCTGCCTGGGGAAGTGGTTGAGTCACCCTCCCTGGAGGGATTCAAAAGATGTGTAGATGTGGTGCTTAGGGACATGGTTTAGTGGTAGACTTGGTAGTGCTAGGTTAACAGTTGGACTTGATGATCTTAGAAGTCTATTCCAACCTAAGCGATACTGTGATTCTGTGATTCTATAAGATTGCTTTAGGATTCTGGAATGGACCCAAAAGTTAATAATAACAACAACAACAACAAATGCAGGCGGGAGAGCGTAAGCAAGTTGCCTGAACAGCTCTTCTGAACCACAGACACTGTCTTGAGCTCTAATCATAAGAAAAGCATCACAAGCAGTAGCTTTTTAAACTCTGAGAATAGCTAAACTTCCCTACTCTCTGCTAAGGCCTATATTCCATAAAGAAATTGAAAGTCGCGCTGAGATCTGTAGTTATTTATAAACCATCTTCTTGTAGGAAACTCTATAAATATCCTGAGTGATAAGCATGTTCTTATTCCTCCGACAGTGGCCAACTAAGAAAAAAGGGAAATCACTTTTGTCCTGCTGAAACTTCCTCATCCACCTCCTCTGTCCCCACCCCACCCCACCAATACAACAGCAAAATTGTCAGGGCTGGACCTGACCTCACATCACCAGCCAGACCCAGATCTCTGTGTCTGATGAGGTAACAGCTGGGCATTTGACCACCCCACACAGCTAATAAACCCAACAGGAGACACAGGACATTTGGTAGACAAAGCAAAAAATAGACATTACACAATGTAGAAGATATTGTTCTAACTGCAAAGATTCTTGCTAGGAGCAGGTCAAATAACTTCAAATCTGGTCCTAGCCATCATACCAAAGATTAAACAAACAAACAAACAAAAAACACAACAAAATCCTAACGTCACCTCACACAGGAGAATTTCTTGCCTAGTTCTTCCAAAATATATTTCACAATGCTTTCAGTTTACTCCCTTCTTTGTTCAATTCTGTTTGATCCCTTCTTGCTTCTGGAGGTTTTGAAAGGGCTATTGCAAACTTACCTGCAAATCAGAAACCTCACTCCTGCCCAGCTAGCTGTGTACATCTCTGATTGCTCACTGTCACACCGTGGCAGTCCTGGGAGTCATCCTCTCAAGGAGGAAAATGAGGGCAACTTGCTTGATTTTACTCAGCGCCTGTGAGGCCTCACCTGGAATAGTGTGTCCAGTTTCAGTTCAAGAGGGATGTGGAGAACCTGGAGAGGATCCAGCAAGGGTCAGTCAAGATGGCCAGGGGCCTGGAGCCCCAGGGGGATGCTGTGGGAGATGGGCTTATTTAGTTTGGCAAATAGAAAGCTAAGGGAAGATGTAACAGGAGCCTAACACACTTGGAAGGAGGTTACAAACACAGTAGAGCCTAATGCTTCTTGCACGTGGCAGATGGTGTAAAAAAGTGGCAACGGCCAGAGGCTGCAGCTTGGGATGTTCACAGTGGACATTTAGAAAAACAGAGGATATAGCTTGTGAGATCACCATCCTTGGAGGTTTCTGACACTGATACTGATGGCCTAAAATGCACAGCCCATGTGTTCCTCTGATGCAGTCTGAACAACCAGTGATCTCTAAAAGAACCACATTGCTGAAGGCTGAGGAACTTGGTGGGAATAGCAGTGGCTGTATCACTTATAACACAGCATTTGGAACTGAAAACTACACAGAAATCAAGCCTGAAACCAGAGAAAAATTGTTACATTATCTTCTCTAAAGATGAATTAATATTAAATTAATTCTGGATCTAATTTGTTTCAGTCTTCACTCTCTTCAATTCCTTTTATCACTCTTGAGGACTATTCTGTAAGAGCATTTCAACCCCTTTTGAATTAAGCATGTAACACAAAGAGTCACACATTTTAGAACTGGTGAAACAAACACACTTTCTCTATATCAAAAGTGTACAAATGAGTTACAGCATACATGTCCTAGAAAAAAAAAAGTCCTGTCCGGCAGCTATAATGTCACTCTGTAGTTAGGGTGAACATTTCTGCTGTCACTAAAATACCACAGACGTAGCCAATTGAACAAAAATGGTACTGTCTAAACAAACTCAACACATAATGGCCAGTTCCTAGCCTCAGAGGTTCAGCAGACCAACTATGCTCCAGACAATGCTGAGTTTGTTCAAAGTGATTACACTTTTAGTTGTGCATGCTTATATATGAGTTACTGTAAAGTTGCTTCGGGCTTAATTCATTCCTGCTGCAACACCAATGAGTGTACTTACAGCGGAGATTAATTTGGCCCATTATGTACTAAACTTGCCGATCTTTCTTTAAAAAAGAACTATTCTTTCTGCAATTGATCTTGTCCACGGCAGTCATTTAAACACAAAGGAAGTCTTATCTGTGTTTCACCAGTGTGATGGAGTTATACTGGATTTACGTTGTTGCAACTGAGAGAATTCTTTCAGCTGAAAATAAAGACAGCTACCCACATTACATGCAGATCACTGCACTTCTCCTATACACCAAAAAACTTGTAATGCACATTTCAGTGTCATGCATGACTTGCTATAGCAGCCGTAGGGAAAAGGAATTCAGAGTGGTACACAAAACTGTGTTAGAAAGTTAGGTCATGGCTTTATTTGTAACAGATTTTCACACCTAAACAAATACATTTTGGCTTTCCCATTACACATGGATGATGAGCAGTCCATCCTCTCTCCATTTTATTCGACAGCAATGGGATTATTATCCCATCTGTATCCTCTATGGAGATGGCGCTTCAGCACTCTGAATATGAAAGCTTTGAACTCAAGGATGAAGGAATAAGATTCAAAACAACAACTAGGTGTCTAAAACAACTATAGATGGAATTTAGGTGCCTTCAGGGAAGAGCTCAGAAATCACCCCATCATCACCACCTCTGCTTTGTTTGGCTTGACACTACATGAGGTGCAGCTACACTTCACATGTTGCAAAATAACCTTAAAATAATACAAAACAGAAAAAAAAAAAAGAAAAAAAAGAAAAAAAAAGAAGAAAAAAAGAGCTGAATTCCAGAATGATACTTTGCTTCCAAAACGATCATCTGTTTTTTTCCCAATACAAAATGCTTTAGAGAGAATTTCTCAGAGTTTAATTCACGAAAGATATATGAAAACATATTGCTTCTTGATTTGAAATCTCAGGCTTTCTTATGAAATAGAAATTCTGAATGTTAACTGGCTGTAGCTACAACTTACATCTTGCAATGATGAGCTCCTGTTTCACAGACTAAGCCAACAGAAGTATGCACAGTCCTCTCCTGAAAGCATTTTTTTCTGGTGATTATAAACTTTCTGTAAGAGAAAGAAGCTTTTAAAAAGCAATGGGTGTCAGGACAAAGCCAGGCAGGGAACAGTGGTCTGTGCTGGAAGATGAAAAAATCCCAAATGGCCATTGAGTGGTTTCAACACTAGATCTTTAGCATTAAAATATGCCTGGAGCTTGCCTCTACTGCCTTCTCACAACTGGTTTTGTCTCCAGCTTGCCTCCTTTCACATCATCCTCACATTTATACTTCAAATGAAAGAAAACTCATCTAGTGAGCTGAGTGCACTGTGCAGAGGTTTTTCTGGGTTCAAAATGAATTTGTTCAAGCATACTATAGGAATAGCCGTAGCGGTACATGAAGTTTTACAGGCTTGGAAAGATTTGTTTGTTATTTTAGTTGTCCTATAAACATATAAATGACAAACAGGGAATGTTTTTGATCCTACTTGATAAAAGCAGTGTGATCGGTGGGCAGCAATCTTGTTTGTAACTCTTTAGCCCCAGAAGACCAAAACTCTAGGAAATTGCTGTCATTCTGAGGACTGCTCAGGTGTTTTTCCTTTGAAGAAATGTTGGTTATGCTGTGGCCAGAAGCTGTGGTTGCAGCACACTGCAGAGGACCCTGTGCTAACTGGGACCTCTGGGCATTTGGGTTTCCACAGCAGGGAAGTGACAGACATCCCATGGCCCTTGGGCAGATCCCTGACTTGCCTGGCACTGATAGCAGGGCTGGCCTGCATGAGCAGGCAAAGGTAATGTGGGGATCATTTGGTAGACTCTTGGCCAAGAATTTCTCCCTCAAAGCATTGGGCTTTACTACATGGAGCAGAGAGTTAGTAAAACTCCAGGATGCTGCAAAGCAGGACAGTTAGTGGTGCATGTTTCTGGTATCCCAGCCAGGTTGGATTTGCTGCAGGGTTTTCTCAGTCCTGTCCAGGTCATGCCAGTGTTGCCTGTCTTGTCAAGAAAATAGATGGTTTGGTTTACAAAAACTCACTGTTCTATTTGAACAAACCACACATGAGCACTTCTGCTAAATGTGACAGTGCTGAGTATAGCTTCACAGTCATCTGTACGTTAGGACAAATCACGCTCAGCATTGTGATAGCTATTTGAGACAAAACTTCAGCCACACTAAACTGTGGTTAATTTAAATAACTTTAACTGACGCTGTCAGTCCTTACTGCTCATTCTGTTGTCTGATTTCGTTGTTTTTACTGAATTCCAATCTCAGTCACGGGACTGTTTAAAGATACATACCAGGCCCTACAGGGGGTACAGGCAGTCTGAAAGACAGATGCAAATTTATGACTGAAGAAAAAAAAAGAAAAAATTAAATCCCTCCTAGAGAGCAGAGAGACAGAAAGGAGGGATGTTGAATGGGGGTATGAAAACTACCTCTGTTTTAGAGACCTGGTACAACGTATTTATATTCAGCATGAAACACCCCTTAACAAAGAACTAGTAAGAAATGCAACTACTCTGTGATTCTGCCTTTCCTCATCTTCCACTCCTCATAATGAAGAAGCTACTTAGATTATCTGTGACTAATTCAAACAAGAACAAGTTTGCTTAGGCAAACCATTCTCAGCTGCTTACTTCTGCATTTTGTGCTGAATTTTCATAACAGACCACACTAGATAAGCCATGCAAAGCAAACAGTAGGTTCCCCTGTGGGGCTGGATAACCCAACCATAATTATCCCTTAATATCTGCTCAGAAGACCACAACATTCCTTACAGCCAAAGTCTTTAGAAAGTTTCATCTTGCCAAATTGGAAGTGAGAATATACACTGGCTGTTAACTGCTTTCTCCTCCTTTCCAGTTCTCATTTAATTTAGGAGTATAGAAATATAAGACATATTTTTTTGTGTGTGTGGAAAATAAGGTTTTTATTTCACTTTCCCACCATCTACTCACAGACTTTGGTGGATCTTGTATAAACACAGGAGAAATCTGTACCACAGAATAGAGAGCAGGAACTTGTTAAGCACTTTGTATTTTCAGAAATATTCTCTAAATAGTACAGGAACTCTTTAAAAAGCCATGTCTCACATTACTCAGAACAGCCAAAACCTGGACATTTTTATATGTTTTAACATGCTTTCACGGGACAAATAAATAGGATTGAGGATGAAGAATTGCAGGTATTTTATTTTATTTTTCCCCTCTGCAGCTGTGCATGATCTCATGATTTTGGTGTTAACATACTTGTCCCTGCTCTCTGCAGCACCAGGCACCTTAACACATGTAGCCACTGTCATAAGTGCTGAGTGTCACCCTTGAAAACAGGGTATGGCGAAAGTTCCTGAGGGAAGCCCCTCCTCTTGATCCTGAAAAAAGTTCTGACAGACCTTATACAACTAGTAGTGACACAGAGATATGCAGATCAGCTACTTCGAGAAAAAGGGAGGTAACTACTACGATGGACAGCATTTTGTTGCTATCTATCACTAATTCCTTTCTACGAAGGTAAAAAAAAAAAAAACAAAAAAAACACAAAACAACCAACCACCACACTTACACAATGAAGTGTAGGTGGTGCAAACCAACTGTTCTACTAATGCAGTAGCAGTACTTTAAGTTAGCAGAAATTCTGGCCTACTAAATTCTTGCACATACCTGTAAGTTCTAAAACGTACATTTCCTCAAACACTCTTTTCCTGGACTAGGACTCTCCAAGAACAGTGAATTCTTCCTAGACCATCTCTATGAGAAGGGCCTCTCTTCAGTTTTGAGGTTTTGGATAAACATCTGCTTATTCCATTGTCAACTGAAAATAGACACGAAGATGGTTAGACCTGAGACACACCCAGTTGCCAAAAACGCTGCTCCTCATTTGGCTTCCAGTACAGCTGTACAGTGCAGGGTTACAGGAAAAGGTTGGAGAGCTGCCCCCAACACACCTCCTCCACTCACCACCACGAGCTTCGCTGTGCCCTGCCACGGTATTGGGGGAGAGGCTGTACTGGTGTACGGCTTTCACCTTGATTGCAGCTCGTAGTTAGCACTGGGACTGATGCACCAGAGGTGAGAACACAGCCCAAATTGGACTCGGGTCAAATTCAGAGCTTTGGTAGCAGACTGAATCTACATCATTTCACACAGATGTCGTTGAGGGGCAATAAGGACAGATATTTCTAAAGGGATTTTCACAGTTAGTCTTTGTACCTTGCTTAAAGGTAGAGAATTGCATGATGTTACTTCATTTTTAAACTCTGGGAGGCACAATGGGAACATTAAACTTCTGTGGTTATTTC
The DNA here is from genome assembly GCF_013377495.2 of Cygnus atratus. Taxonomy (NCBI): domain Eukaryota; kingdom Metazoa; phylum Chordata; class Aves; order Anseriformes; family Anatidae; genus Cygnus; species Cygnus atratus. The sequence continues at coordinate 190,329,804 of NC_066362.1, read as the reverse complement.
TGTTTTTTTTTTTTTTTTTTTTTTTTTTGGGGGGGGGAATTGGTTGGTTGGTTGTTTTTTTTTTACCATTTCCAAATAGAGAGTTTTGTTCCTACACACTGAGATGGTTTTGGTTATTCCTCCACAATCCTCATCAAGCTGCCTTGCTCAATGTGGCAAGGCAGCCCCGGAAGCAAACAATATCCCCGCCATCACACAGGCCTTTAGAGGTTAATAGTAGCAACATCCGTGCTTCATGCTCCTGCCAGCAATTCTTTGGGAGGCTGGATGCCCTGTGAAGGCAGCGTGGCTGCCTCGCAAGATAGGGAGAGCCCAGTGCACAGCCACGCTCTGTACCAGCTGGTGCTCTCGGCTCTTTTTGGAGTACTCTGCCCGTTCTTCAAATGGCATGGTTGTGGAACTTTGCAGTGAAATCTGCATCTAAATGAAAAGAATACAACACATTCTGGCCACATATATTTGTAGTAAAAAGTGCTCTTGGTCAGGGACAAGGGAGTTCTCTTTACCCATGCAGCTGGTATCACTATTATCACTTTATTCACATTCTTCCTTGGCTTCTTCCCACTGCTGTGCATTATCTTAGAACTATCCATATTATAGCCTTGTCAGTTTGCTTTACCCTTGCCCAGTCTTCAAAGACGGTGGATAAATCTGCTTTACCATATGGATGCATCAGGTAGAGCAGACACGGTATTGCCTGAGCACAGGAGGCATCAAAATACACTAGGCTGGGCTAACACAAGAGAAATACCCAGCGCCCCAGGACAGAAAAGCTCCTGCCCTCCCAGATCCATGGCACTGGCGTATAAATGATGCACATGAAAGTAAGACTTACAAAACCCCCATACTTATTTTATCGTTTCTACAGTCACTTAATCTAGCCCACATTGCTGCTCTTCACAAATTAAACTTGGACCTGGACTCAAGTACATCATACATTTTCAGTAGCAAATTGGGTTACACTCCTGTGTGCTAAACTGTGAACTTTGCCTACAAGGGGCAAATCTCAAACACGGTGGGTACCCAGCATTATCCCTAGTAAGGACACTAAAAACCATTGTGCATTTATAGTAAGAGTCTCATTAGACAAACCAGCTAGATGCATCATAGTCTGTATAAGTGCAAGTCACTGGCAGAAAAGATGGGAGTCACTATTAACACCATAACAGCATGAGATAAATGTGTGTGTCAAAATAAGAGCCAAGTTTAAATGTATGTCTGGCAGAAGGCAGAGGAAGACCTCCCGCTGATTTCAAGGCGGCCAGCATTTCACCCCTTGCACTTGCCAGTGCGGGTCCTACCAGCCACGTCTTCTGGACTGTGAACTTCCTTTGAAGGCACCGGGCGCTCTGCATGGAGGTGGGTTTCAAACATCCAATTCTCCAACAGCTGCAATTCAGCAAGCATGCCATGTGAAGAAGGGAAGCAGCAGAGTAAGTGAATAAAGGGAGAGAGCTAACTGACTTTGCTTAACTGTTCAGTCATCCCAGTATTTCAAAAGACCATCTACACAGCCATGAAAATTTAATCTAGAAGAGACAATACTGTGGTACAAAAAGTTTATTTAGTCAAGATTTTGTAAACATTTGAGGTAAATTAACATTTACATCAACTCGTTTCTTACAGAGTTTAATACACAAGGCACTTCTTTGAAGACAGCACTTTTTAACTGTTTACTGCTTTTATGGTTATTACAAGTCCCTGATGGCCCAGAAAACTTGTTATGTTTGTTGTCAGGTTCTGTCATGTAAAAGACAAACATCCAGTAAGCAACAAGAAAGCTCTGAGTAAGCTTTCTTATGCTTTACAACCCTTTAACTGTGAGAAACAGTGTCAATGGGAACAGAAATATATTCTCCATCTTAAAGTACGTTCACATTTCTTGCATAACTCTTCAAGGACGAAAACTTCTGGAATTTGATTGGCATCTTACAATGAACTTAAAATGCAAATCTACAATTTCTTTTTCACATCAGTGTTTTTTGCTTATGCAAATAGTCCCATTACCTTTAATGATCTTATTTGCAAGAGTAAAAATAACTTGGATGAAATTGCATTTGCAGGCTCAGAACCATATTGTTGGCTAGAAAACAAAACATTTACCTTTTTGCAAAATCTTCTACGTGTAACAGTGCAGTGTTTCTCCATGAGTAGTTTGTTTGGAATTTTAAAGCAGGCTGTAAATTTAGCTTTTAAAAGACATATGCCACAGCTAGTTTTTGTCATTGAACCTCTACACACACAAGAAGGCGTATCAATAATAATGAACTTAATTCAATAATAATGAATTTACTGGGTAATAATTAAGTTTATGGTGGAAAGTATCTTTTTCCATAGTGTGCTCCCTATATATCCAGCTCCCATAGTTTAAACATACAGAGAAAACTGATGCTATAGATCAGTGATCGGGTTTCATTTTCTTTAATGGTACTGCCTTATGTCTGAAGAGTTCCTGTGTTAGAGTAAGACATTTCTGACATTTCACTTTTAGGTTTAAGATTTTGGCAGAGTCGTTCTTTTACTTCTCATACAAATGTAAACTTGGAAAACAATTTCATCCAAATGTGCAATCTGAAATCAAAAACTGAATGTAAACTTCAGAAAATCAAAATTACAAGAGCACACTTTTCACAAGAAAAATCAAAGTAAATGAAACAAAAACATTTGGGAATAAAAAAAGCCAGCCTGTTCAACTCCATGGCGTTAGTGTATGTATTAAAAAAAAATAAAAATAAAAATAAAATGAGCTGAGGGCTCAATGTTCTGCTTTTGCAGACAAGCTTTTGCAGACTGTTATCACTCACACAAACTCAGCAGAATGCAACAATTCGCATCAGCAGAGGGAGTGGTCCCATGAATCACCAAAAAAGGACCTAAGTATTCATCTGAGTTTTAAAGCTTGCCTTAATTATTTTACCAATCCTACACTTATGTATTCATACCAGAAAATAATCTCAAGAGCTGCAAAATGTCAGACATTTAATTAGCTCCATGTGCCTTTATAAGTGACAAATATACTGAGCCAAATCAATCCTTGGAACCATTTTGCACACAACTGGCTTCCAAATTACACCAGAGAAGAACACAGCTCATCTACTTCATCAGTGAATACTACTTATTTTCAAGGATTTAGGATTTTTCAATGCCAGCACGGACCAACAAATTCAAGGAGCACTTTTTTTTATCTATGAAAAACCAAGAGATTGATTTTCATAGACAAAATATACCACTTTTATAAAGGGAAGTTTCTAGAAAGCTGTTTTCATTTAATCAAAATAGAAAGAGAAGAAGTGTGTGGTTTTAAATCATCTGTACTTGGTTTTCTTTTCTATTAACTGACAGCTGCACTAATTAAAAAGCTCAGTGACAGAAGACAGATCAACTGTGCCCATGGCCAAGAAACTATGTATTTATGTGCAATATAGATATACTTTTATTACATCTTTGTAAAACTATTATGAAGAATGTAATGTTGCCATCAGTGATTTGAAAAATGTGTTTCATAGAATTCCTGAGGTTGGAAGGGACCCCTGGAAGTCAGCTAGTCCAACCCCCTTGCTCAAAGCAAGGTCAACTAGTAACAGGGAGATGACTCACTGCAAAAAGAGTAGCACATCATACACCTGGTAGCCTGTTCAAAGAATATCTTTTTTGTTGTTTTTTCTTTTTCTCTTCTTTATAGTTTACCTTAGATTTTTTTTTTCACTTTAGTTAAGACAATCTTCCCACATTCTATTAAAAGAGCAAAAAAAATTGAGTTGTTGTTTTGTTTGGTTGATTGATCAGGCATGATTCTGTTCCTCTTCCGCAATAACTGGCTTCAGGTTGGGGGTGTGAATACAGTCTTTCACGACTGTGGCTTGAATGGCCATGTGAGCAGGCTAAATCAAAGTACTATTTGCTACCAGCCTCCTCTTTGGGATTAACTAATGTCTAAGAGTAAAAAACTTGAAAATTAACAGATATTTTTGCCAACAGACTCTGTTCTGCAAGTTAGTCAGTGTTTGTACATTTTTTCCAATTACGGAAGATAGCAAACTAATCTTTTTTAATACCAAAACAGGGCAAATACCTTTAATCATTGAAACACTCACCTTTTGATACATTAACTAATACCTATGTACTGAAAATATCTTATTAGACACTAAATAATTTCTATCTGTAATTCTTATTCAGGAAAAGAGTGAAAAGGATTGGGCCCTATCATAATTTTTCCATTAGTTCCCAATTAAGATCTGTAGTATCTGTAGTCTTATTTTAACACTGTGCATTAGGACAAATCCGGAGTTTGGTCCTTATGCTTTACTCACATATGTTGAATTCAATGATAATTCATGAGCAAAGATTAATTAAAGTATTCAACATCTGCCACATCAATGGGATTTTTTTTTCCAACAGATCCCAAACATGATATGGCAACTAAAAGGAATGGTAAGCACTAAAGGGGAGTTCAGCCGAAACAGTTACCTGGGCTTAAATGAAGAAACAATTACTGGACTCCAAATGAAATTGTAGGTAACCAAGAAGCTTGACACTGTAGAGTTATTTGGTGGAACTTAAACAAGGTGATCCTAAAAGCACAACCTGTGAGTTGTAGCTTTGCTTTCTCAGACTAGTATTGCTTTGATGTGGAGACTGCTCTGTCAGATTTCTCTTAGGGACTACAAAAGACTTGCATTTCTCCCCCTGAACCTAACAGAACAGAAAGAAAAAAAAAAAGAAAAAAAGGAAAAAAAAGATCTTTGACAGCTTTCCGGCAGTAGTTACTCTGCCTGAAAATACCATATATTCCACAAAAGCACCCAAACTCTCCGCAGGCCTAACCACACACATTAATTCAAAAAGGCAGACTAGATATCAGTTGATCCTAAGTTAAACTTATTTCTTTATATACAATATGGATGCAGTCCTGCAGGGGACACTCTCTAAGGGCTGCAGTAAGTTACAGACTGCAAGATACAGGGCTCCATCAAACAGAAAGTCAGTTTTGCTCTCAGGCCTTGATAAAAAAAGCACATATTCCAGTTGGTCTGGTTTAGAGAAACACACTCCAGAGAGACTTTGGCTTCATTCTTCAGAAGCATAAAGGAAAGGAAAATACAGCCCATGAGTTCTGGTGTACTAAAACACAGAGATGCATATTGCATTCTTGCAGCAATTTAATTATTTGGCATTTACCAAAACTTAAAAACTGCTACTATAGATGCTAATAGGGCTAAAATTTTTGAGTGCTAAATTCTGCCTTTGTTTACATCTAGGCAACTGTATCACCTCTATGTTCAGCACAGTTGCAGGAAAACAACACAGAGCAGGATTTAGCTTTTAGCTTTCTTGCAGAAAGGGGTTTTATGGCTTATAACACAGAAAATTCACAAGAGCATGCCCGAAGCTGAACACCTAATAGTAGATATATTTATTGTACTGCTGTACATTGCCTTTTAATGCAGTGTCTGCCCCAAGATCCGTGGCAGCAGAAAGACTTCTCACCTGCTTCACTACCTGCTGGTCAAGAAGTCACGAGACAGCACACCCAAGGGTTGCAGAACGGTGCCTCTGACCATGAGAAACTCCTTCTGTCTATTCGAAAGGAGTTAAAAAAAATCTTTCATCTTGAGTGGTGGGAACATATTTTAATTGTCGAATAAAATAAACACGTTGAGGAAAACATTTAACAGCAGAGTAACTGGCAATTTTAAGTGTTTGCTACAGGGTGACCCTGCTTCGCCTGAGGAAGGGTTGCACTGCCAGGCCAAATACTCTGACCACGCAAGGGGCTATCCCAGTGTGTTTGACTGCTCTTCTCCAGTTACAGTGCTTCCAACTGACAGCAGCCATAGGACCGACTCTGAGCTTCAGTTCCTTTGGATTTTGCTTAGAACAGAAGTTGGGCCTAATCCTGTGTTCCTTTGTACCCAAACTCTTACAAGCCTTACCAAGCATGCAAAATTCCGGCTGATTTCTGCGAGAGTACTTGTTACAAAGGATAGGAGGACTAAGTCAGTTAAAAGGAAAGCTGCACCTTAGAAAAAAGTACCCAGCAGTTTCCTCCACCCGTTTTTAAGGGAAATGCACGATTTTCAAAAGCAGGATTTTAATGTCTTTATCTAAGGCCCCAAATCTACACTCCTTCTGGCTCCCAAAACTCCGTATGAATTTTAGTTTTGATTGAATAAGGCCTGCGAGATCCATCCCCAAATCTTGCTCCTTGTTAAAATGAATGGAAATTCTGCAAGTGACTTCAGTGGGATCAAAACAGACCCTTTAGCCACTAGCATGTTGCCCAGATATTTTAGCCACCTTTTCTGCAATACAGTGTTGTCTAAATCTGTTTTTACGGACTTGTCAGACACTACAGATTGATGTTAAAGGACAGGGTAGATCATAACAGGAAATAATGTTGCTTTGGGACTTTCACCATTAGTTAAGTTTCTTTCCCCTTACATTTTCTTGTAAGATCAAAAATCAAACTAAAATGAGTAAGTACACATCCAAGTAAGTTTAAACCTACAGATCAAAATTACTCTAAAAATGTTTAAATACTTAAAAATATGCACTCAAGTTTACTTCTAAAAAGCTTTTTTTCAACAAACTTAAGCTGGTATCTAATAGTCTAAAATGCAGAGCTGCACTTCATCCTATTGTTTGTCCACAGGCAACGTATGGGGCCACAATGTCTTGAAATCATAATCCTTGCTTTCTGAAGAGAAATTGTTCTGTGTAATCATTTCTGAGGTGTGTGGTTTACATTCCTGTCCTCTGCTAAGCAATTTCAGAAGCCATCTAAAATTATAATCAAACATGCTGAAATGTATTTGTGGGCTTAAAAAAAATGGTGTGATCATGGTTGGCAAACACTGGATAGAAGGTCAAACTGAACACTTCCTAACAGGTCAAGAGTAAAAAAAAAAAAAAAAAAAAAATGGAAAAGGGAGAAAGATGAACTTCAAAGTGATAAAATCTATTACAGGGGTTACCTAAACTTTGCCCAGCCAAGAGGATCACACTGGCAACTTGCCATGAGCACAAAGGCTTCATTAAGCTGTGTTATACGGAAGAGACTGCCGTCGCCTTGGTCTTTAACATGGCAAGTTGTTCCACAGAGGTGACGGGTGCCAACAGGCAATATGCCATCCTGGTGTTTGCCATCGGGCTCTATTAGGATTTAAGAGGAAGAAAATAAGTCATGGTGTCTGCTCACGAACAGCTTGTGTGAAAAGGCTGGAAGGCAAGGGCGTGAAGGAGATGATGGGCAGGCACGTGGGCACTAAGGATATCAATGTTCTTCTCAAATCAAAATCAGCCTCGGGGCACAAGACCAGCTCCCATCGCCATCTGCTACCTGTGCAGGCCTCCACTACGGCTGCCCTTGGGAGATCCGCCACGGACATTAAAGAGAGGGGGGTTGGTCCCCTGGCCCACGGGCTGCACTTCGGCCACCCCTGACCTATTAGAAAATGTTGCTATTTTTCCCCACTACAACTCACAGAGTGCAAAAAAACAGCAAGCGTCAAAGTTTGAAACCCAGGCCTTTCCCCGCCCGCGCCGGGCCTGGCCCCCCCAGGGGCAGCTCCCCTGCCCGCTCTGCCTCCAGCCACCTGCCCCGCTGCGCTGAGGCGACCGCGCTACACGGCCAGGTCGTCTGACCTGGCTCTGCTGCTGCTCGACTTACTGGCCCTGCTCAAGCGCCGCGTGTCGACGAGCAGCGGCGGCTCGTGCATCTCCACGGTGGTGCAGGCGGCCGAGACGGGCCGTTCCTCCGCCAGCTCCTCCTCACCCTCCACGTCCCACTTGGTGCTGCTCGCCCCGCTCAGGCTGGTGCTGCTGCTGCTGCTGGCCGCCGCGACGGGTGGCCCGGCTGGGGGTGGGAGAAGCTGCTCCAGTGGCTCTTCCTGCTCTGGGAGGGGACGCCGGACGCTGCTGGGGGTGGAGGAGCCCGGCGAGCTGGAAGGAGCCTTCCCCTGCCGCTCGGCTGCCATGTTGACCCAGTTCTGCTCAGCTGCCAGGGCATGGTTTTTGCTGTTGAAGTAGTTGATGACGGCCGGCGTAGGCGTGGGGATGGGCGTCGGGATGGTGACAGGAGTGGAGACGGGCGTGGGGGTGATGGCACGGTGCCTCTCCTCAGGAACTGGTGGAGCCACGGGGTAGCTTGCCACTGAGGCCGTGTTGGAGGGGGGCCGCGCTCTGGGAGCAGCTGCAGTGTAGTACGGTGCCATGGTCACCGGGGCCAGCAGCGGCGTGACAGCGCGGGTGTCAGGCAGAACGGGAGGGGGTGCCGTGGTCGTTACCACCACGGGTGGTGCCGGCGGCGGCAGGGACACGGGTTTGGTCTCCCCTGTTACCATGACCGGTGTCAGTGTTGTGATCGGCATCTCAAGGCTGTACTGGCTCGTCATGCCCTGCTTGAGCTTCTTCCACCCCAAGTGATATATCTCAAGCATGTTCAGCAGCAGGGAGACAGAGGCCACCACCAACATGAAGATGATGAAGATGGTCTTCTCAGTGGGCCGCGAGATGAAGCAATCCACGGTGTGTGGGCAAGGTGGGCGGCTGCACTGGTAGACTGGCTTTAGTTCAAAGCCATATAGGAAGTACTGGCCCACAATGAAGCCCACCTCAAAGAGTGTCTTGAAAATGATGTTGAAGACGTAGGTACGGAGTAGTGCGCCCCCCATACGGATTCTACCGCGCTCGTCACGAATTGGGAGCTTCTCCTTCCCCTTTTTGGCAGGAGGATCCTTGGCGTTATTGCTGCCTCCACCACCACTGCCAGACATTGCTGCTCCTGGGTAGTTGTTGTCTTTGATGCTTCCCTTCTTTTTCAGTTCCTCTTCTTTCTCTTTCCTCTTCTCCTCCATGCGTACAATGTGCAGCACATGGCCCAGGTAGATGAGGGTTGGAGTGGAGACAAAAATGATCTGCAGCACCCAGAAGCGGATGTGAGAAATGGGGAAGGCTTTGTCGTAGCAAACATTTTCACAACCAGGTTGCTGAGTGTTGCACGTAAAGTCTGACTGCTCGTCTCCCCAGACCTCCTCAGCAGCGGCCCCCAGCACCAGTATCCTGAAGATAAACAGCACCGTCAGCCAAACCTTGCCAATAACCGTGGAGTGCTCCTGCGCGTTCTCTAACAGTCTCCCCAGAAAGCTCCAGTCGCCCATCGTTCCAGATTTCTAACCTACAATAAGAGCAATTAGAGCAACGTTAAAACATCTCATAATTACACAACGCTGCGACAGAACAGATTGTTCCTTGACAAATGACATTTCTTAAGTGCACTTCCTTTGGCAGAACACTGCACGCCTGTGCTCAGAATTACAAACCCTGCGTCCCAGGCAGCCATGGGTCTGGGGGAGCACAGGAGCGGGATGCTCAGTGCTCTCACTAGCCACTACAAGTGTGTCTACACACAGTGGCAGGCAAAACACACTCAGAACTAGAATTTCTATTACATTTAAATATTTGAACAATGTCATCTCTCTGTTTTTTCCACCTGAGATGCCTCTAGCTGTTCTTGACTATTTTTAGAAAGGAACAGATGGAAATTGGTTCAATTAATTAGAACATTCTTACTCATAAAGTGACTGCACTTGTATCACTGTGTGATACAAAGTTTGGCTAACGATCTTTTTTTTGTTATCAGGATTTATTTATTATAGCATTCAGAGGACTAGTAGTATCTCAGGTCTCTGCTATTTTAACCCTATACAAACAGATGATTATTCAAAAACTATCAAATGTACAGTTTAATTCTATGTGTACACCATCAACACAAATGTTCTCCAAGGTTACTCATGTTTGAGTCTGTTTATTTCTGGAAAGAGAATTATTGGAATATCTAAAAATATTGGGGAAAATGACAAATTCTGAGAGGAACAGTGGAAAGGTTTCTATACTGTTTTCCCTAATGTCCTGCCACTTGTGGTTACTATACTGCAACGTCAATAAAATTATTTCTAAAAAAAAACCACCATAGCTCTGGGCACTTCAGCAACTGTGCACAGAGAAATAAAATGACATGATCTTACTTCTGTGAGAAACAACTGGCATATATTTTCAGTGGCTTCCAATAATTCATATATGATGGGCTTCTCACGTTCAGTTCTAGTCAGTGACACAATTCTGATTTGGAAAGACTTTTTATTTTATTTTAAAGATTTTTTTTTAAATCAGATTCCTTATCAGCTGTCTTCAACGGAGAAACAAGCTATAATTTGCTAGTATTGCTTCTGTTATCCCTGGCTTGTTTTCAATTGGAATATAAGTAAGCATACTGGAATATATGTAAGAAGTACATTTCATTCTCCTAACGAACACACTTCTACCTTTCAGATGTCATCCTTCGAATGAAAACAAACCACAAAACTTTACTTTCATCTGTCTTCAATATTTTCAGGAATAATTAATTGTAATTACAAATCAGATACAACAATCAACATGCAAGAAAAATCACTATTAAAAAAAATATTATCCTGCTATCCCTCCTTTAAAAATTTCAACTTAATTAGTATAACTGAATTACACTTTGCTCTTTTTACCTTTATACTTAATTTTTTTGTCTAAATACCTGTGTGTGTTACAATTCCCAAAATGAATTCATCATTACATGTAACAAATTACCAGTGAAAAAACTGACTATTTTTGGTATTTAATTTACTGTGATTTCCAGCAACAGTGCTGCTGAATTTCAAGAGGAAGCATTTCCAAAGTCAGTACTGAACATCTTTGAAGCTGTCAGTTAAAGTAGTTATTTTGTTAGTTTTGTATATTGTTATATTTGTATAGCTTGATTTTACTATGAGGAACTGAGATACCTGTAATTGCAGAGTTGTATTCTTCCACACAAAAAGCAACATTTTTGGAAATCCTGGAATGCTAATACACTTTATCCTCAGAAAGTTAATTCAGCATAAACTTCCCTATCTAAAAATAGATATTTGATTTCCTACAAAAAAACATTGCCTTTAATATTATAGAATTCCTTTTCCAGCACAGCATGATAAATTGTAAACTATGGTATTAATATACTGATTTTGAAATACTGATTTTGTACAGTAATGCTTCTGGTCTCAAAACAATTTTTAATCTTTCTTTTTTTTTTTGAAATATATTCAAGGTGTTTCTAAAGAATGTATTTTTCTCTCTCAAAATATTAACCCAAGGCTGCATAAACTTTGTTAGGATATTCTATTTCTTTAACACTAATTTAGTATCTTTATATGATTTTTAATTTTTATCCTCAAGCTTAAGTTTATCAGTTTAGTTCTATCTTAATGTTGTTCAGTAATTTTCATATTTTGACTGTAAAAGTTGTTGTGCAGCAACAGCAAAAGGAATAATGTGATATTGGGTGGATTAAAGAAATTTAGCATAATACCAAATTCAACACTTCATTTATCTTCTATCCTTTGCATTATTCTATCATTCTAAGTTGTCTCACTCTTTGTTTTCTGCCCAGATAAGCAAAGTGGAAGGTTCCAGTAATAAGTAGTCAAAATTAAGGTTTGTTCTTTGGTTACTAATATTTGTAATAGAAAGCTTCTGGATTGGAAAAATTTAGCACACCAAATTTTCTTTATCTTCAAAATTTTGGTCCATTTTCAGCATGGTCACCCTTGCTTCCGTTGGGCTAGGCGCCACAAACTGTTCTTAACAAAGAGAGATACTACTTTCTGTTGTTCCCCAAAATGAAGTCAATCTGCCCTCATGAAAAATTATAATCCATGCAGTGTAAGGTGAACAGACAGCAATTGTCTTTTTTTTTAATATGGACACATCAATAAGCAATGTTCACTACAATTAAAGTAGGATTTTTTGTGCTTTTTGGAAGAATTATCTACTGACTAGTGGAAGAACAAAATAATAATTTGTAAAATGCAAAGGAATCTAATTTATTTTCAGTCTTTCTCCATCCACTAATACTACTGAAGATGTTTTTTTCCCTTTTTGCTACAGGCCAACAATGCCCAGTCTGAGATAATTCAGGCCACCAAAGGTATGACACAATGATGTATTTCTCAAAGGATACACTTAAAAGGGATTCTAATTGCTTACATTAATAAAAGATTTATATCGAAGTCTGAAAATCCATGCAGTACACAGACAAAAAGTCCTTAAGGCAGTGGATACTTCATAGCATCTAAACTGCACAGAGGTGAAAACCTCAGTGTTCATCTCAGTAATAACTGCAGCAATCATTGCTTTCACCACAAACCTGTATCACCTATACCAAAACATGGGAAGGACATAATTTCCAAAGACAATGCAAAGATACTTAGCTCCAATGGCTAGAGGGTTTGAAGAAATCCAGGTCCTTTATCTCCCTTCATTGTTAATAAATAAACCAGTGAGTAATTCGTAAAGCCAATGTAATGCACCCAAAAATAACACCAACCATTTTAAAGGTGTGTTTTGACATAAATAATGATTACATGACATCAGACTAAATCCAAGAGCTCGCAGACCTCATGGAATATTTGAGTGGTCACCACTGAGTTCAACAACAAAATACCTACATTTAAATTTAAACAGACACTACTCAGTATTTTAGCTGAGAACATTTCCAAGCTTGCTTTTGTAGTATTAAACTTCAGCTGCATGGTACTACTTCCAGCACTGTTGGTCATGATTTCAAATACAAAGACAGGAAATTGCTTAGTCCTAACCTCATATATGGTTTGTGAAGGGAGACATTCTTTCCTTCTGCGATTGGAAAAATACAGATTAAAAAATGAAACATCTGTCATGAAACGTATTTCATGAAATTATTAGAGAAATGCTTGCAAAAGAATGACAGAGAATCTGTCTCAGAAAACAATTTGATTCAATAGTATGAAAAGCTAGGATTTCATGCACCTTGGGATTGTGTCATAAGAACTGGGAGCTGTATATTGTTTGTGTCACTTAAAAAAATCATTTCGCTGAGACAGAAACTGAAAAATAGGCAGGTCATAAAAAATGGCATGGAATTATGTTTAAGAATCAATGTTCTGCCATTAGTTACCAAGTTTAGTACAAGCACGAATAGACTTTGTGGATGTTGCATTTGTTTGTTTGTGTGACAAAGAGAATGAGCAAGACAGAGAATAAATTTTAAAACCCATGATGTCAAATATATGACTCTACAGGAGAGAAATAATTATCATCTGGCATTTATAACTTGCCAGTTACTTCCTCTATTTTTATTTCTGACCCCATCACAGAAGAGGTTTATCACTGTCAAGTGTATAAAATATGATATTTCATTTATAATTTCACTCATACATGTATGTTTATATAGGCATATATATATATATATACATACACACAAATAATTACACAGCTAGGCTGCATATACTACCAGATTATGACAGCTGGTGTGTTTATGATTTTGTAATACTGGTATATCTAAAAAAGTCCTTTAGCAATTATTTTGAGACCTAACACATGTCTCTGTCAGAATACGAATTCAGCCCACATTTTCTTTAATTTCTTGTGGTAGTCCGTAATATCTTGGGATTTGGGTTTTTATCTTCAAAATTACCTAGGCTTTACAAACCAGTATGAGAAAAAAATGCTGTTAAAAGAGAACACAACTTGCAATACTTCCTTGTTTTTACACTAAAAGATCAAGTAACTACATATCAGTTTTTTATCTCTGGTAATCCATATCCAATGAAAGTAGTAGTCACTTTGCACAAAGTTTGCAGTGGACTGTGTCATTCCAGACAAAGTGGAAGATCTGGAGGGACAGAATGAGCTACTATAATTCCCAGTGAAAACTAATGGTATTTGGTCATGTATGTATATGATACACAACAGCTGAAGTTTCATAATTTGTTTTACAAACTTATTTTGAATGAGGGCTTGAAAGATATCTTTCTTATGCTCACAATGTAACAGTTTCAGAGGCTTCTATTATCACTTTCATCACATTTTAAACATTTGTGAGAAAAAAATCCCGTTTTAAACTCACTACTACTGTGAAGCCCCTTCCTTAAATCCTAGGCAAAACCTCTTGACTTCAGTGAAAGTTTGTCCTGAGTAAAGCAAAAGTGCAAGGAGCCCAGGAGGAGAGCTACACTCCACCTGCTAAACTCCTCTGTTCCCCAGCATAGCAAACCTTTGCTCAGACTCACTGCTCACAGGAAAAAAGACAGGAACAGAAAGTAACCCCTTTTCTTCCCCAGCATACTGAAATGCCACCTAAGAGCTCTACTTTGGAATTAAAAGACAGAGACTTACCAATAAAACACTCTGAAAGGTGAGAAGAGTGTGAAGCTATGGAAGAGTGGGCACTACGGAATAGCCGTCAAGCGTGAGGGGGACAGTCCCTACATCCCGAGTGAGTGAAGCATGAATGAGACAGATCTGTCAGGTGTCCACATACGATCAGCCACATGGATCTAAAAACTGCACAGTAAGGAGCGTCCCACCCCCTGCCCCAGATGTACAAAGGAAATATGAGCTTTTCTGGCAGTTCAAAGATTCAAGACCCTTTTTCACCACAGAGAAGCAGGCACCCAGAGGACAGGTTGAAGTACGATGGGACTTTAGGCACGTTACAGTAACTGCAAGGCAGTGCCAGATACCCTGTTCAAACTTCTTGAAGTACATTTTTGTCTTATGGAAACTAATTAATTTTTCTTCTAGTTTAATTCTGAAGTGCTCTGGTGGGATTTTCACTTTTCCCTTTAAAGTTCTCTTAAAGGGAAACTCTAGTTGCTCTGGCTACTCAATTCCTTCTTCACATCTACATCAGGCTCTTATACAACTATATCACACGCTCAGGATTCCTAATAACATCCCAGGCTTACGTGATTTCTTCAGCGAGTCAGGGATGGACCCAAAATAATACCTCTCTGATACTCTTTTTGCCTATGGGGAAAAAAAAATGACACAACTTTCCTTCCTGCTAACACTGGCCAACTTTTGCCTAATTGAGCTATAAATATCTTCCAAAGAGTTTCAAAGAGCATTTACTCATTTAAAATACTTTGCATCCCTTTAGAGTCCCAAGTGAACAAGTGAGTAACTGGTATGTTTTTGGTTAATTCTCAGGCCACAGATGTGACCAGAGTGAGGCAAAAGCCTGGTCCCTGTGTGGCCCAAGGGAGGTCAGCTAGGTGTTTTCCCCATGATCGGGTGAAACCCTTGATCGGTCAGGTAAATCAGAGCTCCCTGCATGAAACGTCAGAAGCAGCTTGGGTTATGTTCATTAATGCTGTCATTCTGTGTGGCACCATTCACAAGGGTGGAAGTAAGTCTGTCTCCATGGTACATCTTGGATTTCATTGCTCTCCTAGTGTAAAAGTGGCTTGCAATGCACACTGATGCTCAAAAGTTAGCGGGAACCCTTAAGGATGAAACAACATCCCTTACACACACACCCTTGCACGGCAACAGCTGTGACAATCCCTGACACACAAAAAAATCCGGCTCCCCCCTCTCCCCTGCATTTCCCGAGGTATTTTATGAACTCTGGACACTTCCCCCTGTTACCAGTCCCCAACCGCCTCCCTCGGCGGGTCAGCCCGTGAGCCCCCGCCCGCCCTACTTACGCGAGGCTGTTTTAATTAGCGAAAGCCGAACTCCTTCGGGGGAGCCCGGACAGCGTCCGATCATTGCTCGTTTAACCGGGCCTGGGGGGAGACACAGTAAGCCCCCAAATTTTA
This sequence comes from Cygnus atratus, assembly GCF_013377495.2. NCBI lineage: Eukaryota > Metazoa > Chordata > Aves > Anseriformes > Anatidae > Cygnus > Cygnus atratus. The sequence goes on along the minus strand of NC_066362.1, from coordinate 190,314,154 downwards.
GCTCGGGCTATGGAAGAAAGCAGGGGGGCGCCGCTCCCTACCTGCTGCCTGGCCGCGCCCTCAGCCGCCCGCCCGCGGCGGGGCCCCCGCGGCAGCAGCGGGTCCCCGTCCCTCCCCTCTTCCCCCTCCCCTCGCCCGCCTCCCTCCCCAGCCTGGCCGGGCCCCGGAGGCCCCGTCCCCGTCCCGGGGCCGCTCTGTGGCTGTGGCCGGCACAGTGCTGTTAGCAGCGGCCGCAGCTCCCGGGCGGCGGTGGAAGAGGGCAGGGCGCCGGGGTGTGATGGGCACCGACCGCCGCCATGTCGCGGGGCGCAGCAGCGCCGCACGGTGGCGGCCCCCAGGCCGCCGGTGGCCCGCTGCCCGCCACTGTGCTTTAGATATATCCGAAATTTAAGTTATTCGCACAAAGGAGTTTGTTTTGTTTCCCTCAGACCAAATCCGAATCCATAAATGGAGGCTCAGGGAGCAAAGAGCCTCCCACGGTAAGCGAAGAGCAGGTTTGAAACCACCTGGTGAAACTACACACATATACAAGTCTATGGGACCTGATGCCGTGCATCCTGGGGTCCTGAGGGAACTGGCTGATGTAGCTGCCAAGCTTCTCTCCATCTTGTTTGAAAAATCCTGGCAGTCAGGCGAAGTCCATGGTGACTGGAAAAAGGGAAACATCACTCCCATTTTTAAAAAGGGTAGAAAGGAGGACCTGGGGAACTACAGGCAGGTGAGCCTCACCTCTGTGCCTGGGAAGATCATGGAACAAATCCTCCTGGAAGCAATGTCGAGGCACATGCAGGACAAAGAGGTGATCCAAGACAGCCAGCATGGCTTCACCAAGGGTAAATCGTGCCTGACCAACCTGGTGGCCTTCTAAAATGGAGTGACTACATCAGTTGACAAGGGAAGACCGACCAATGTCGGCCCTGGACTTCTGCAAGGCTGATGACATGGTCCCATATGACATCCTGGTCTCCAAATTGGAGACATATGGATTTGTTGGGTGGACCATTCAGTGGATAAGGAGTTGGACTGAAAGTTGCACCCAGAGAGTGGTGGTCAACGGCTCTATGTCCAAGTTGAGGCCGGTGACAAGTGGTGTCCCTCAGGGGTCTGTCCTGGGACCAGTACTGTTTAATATCTTTATCAATGTCATAGACACTGGGATTGAGTGCACCCTCAGCAAGTTTGCAGATGACACCAAGCTGAGTGGTGCGGTTGATACAATAGAAGGAAGAGATGCCATCCAAAGGGACCTGGACAAGCTTAAGAGTTGGGCCCACGCAAACTGCATGAGGTTCAACAAGTCCAAGTACAAGGTGCTGCACCTGGGTCGGGGCAATCCCAGACAGGAGCACAGACTGGGAGAAGAACTCACTGAGAGCAGCCCTGCGGAGAAGGACTTGGGGGTTCTGGTGGACGAAGGGCCCAATACGAGCCAGCAGCGCGTGCCTGCAGCCCAGAAGGCCAACTGCATCCTGGGCTGCACCAACAGAGGGGTGGCCTGCAGGTGGAGGGAGGGGATTGTGCCCCTCTGCCCTGCCCTTATGAGGCCCCACCTGGAGTGCTGCGTCCAGGTGTGAGCCCCCAGCACAGGAAAGATGTGGGTTTGTTAGAGCGGGTCCAGAGAAGGGCTACAAAGATGATGAGAGGGCTGGAGCACCTCTCCTGTGAAGAAAGGCTGAGAGAGCTGGGGATGCTCAGCCTGAAGAAGAGAAGGCTCCGGGGAGACATCGATGCACTCTTTCAATACTTAAAGGAGGCTTATGAAAAAGATGGAGAGCGACTCTTTGCTCAATCAGATAATGACAGGAAAAAGGGAAATGGTTTAAAACTAAAAGAGGGGAGATTTAGATTAGAGGTTAGGAGGAAATTATTCAGTCAGAGGGTGGTGAGGCACTGGAACAGGTTGCCTAGAGAGGTTGTGGATGCCCCATCCCTGGAAGTGTTCAAGATCAGGTTAGCTGAGGCCCTGAGCAACCTGATCTAGTGGGTGGCGTGCCTGCCTATGGCAAGGGGGTTGGAACTAGATCATATTTTAAGGCCCCTTCCAACCCAAGCCATTCTATGATTTTATGATGAAGTAAGCCTTTCTGCTGCCTGTGTGTCCTGTACAAAGAGCTCCCGGCCCCACAAGCTAAGGTGCTTTGCAGGCAGCGGTTATGACCCTATCTCAGGTCACATCCTTTCACTGACAGAAGAGAAGCGGCGTTGCATCTGCTCCTTATGGGATTTCGAGAGCCTCCTCAAGTTCTACAAATAGCAAGGCTGGGTCTTCAGGGTTTGAGAGCCTATACCTGTGACTGAGCCTATGTTAGGAAAAGAAGGCATTATGGGCAATATTTTTTAAAAGCATTTTTTCAAAGACTCTCCTCAGTCAAGGACAGCTGCCATGCCATTGTGTGCAGACCATTTAAAGAACCTAATATATTGCAACTCTGTCCAGATGATGATTTAAAGTCGTCTCTTAATATTTTCAGCACCAGTACTCAAATATTTTGCCATCCCCTATATTTTGCTTAGTCTTTTGTGTGTTCTTGACTGTTACCCTGAGAAAAGAAAACATTGGACAGAATGATTTATTCTAGCACAATGACTCTTCAGCAATAGCATATAAGTTCCTGTTCATAGCTACTCTACAGTCAGAGAGCTGTAAACTTGACCACACCATGTTGTTTTCAAAGCTCTCTGTTGCTCTATTCAGTAAAAATAACATTCATGAGAAATTTTGAGACACTTTGAAGAGCTGTGTGTAGCAGAGGACCAGTGACAAACTGAACCAGAGGATCCACATGTGCCTGTATCCTTGCAATGCTTTGTTGCTACCTCTTAAATCTTTCAGCTGAAAATTCTGAGGAGGAAGATCTATTTTGACCTAAGCAGTAGTGGTGGCACTTGGACAAATGATTATCACCAGAGGTGGGTGATATATCCAAAACACAGTGCTGCCATGATTGTCAGTGTCGTAGTACCACAGTGTGGATCCTGAAGCAGTGGGGCATGATGGCAATGGAGGGAATCCCAGCAGCCCCTGTAGCTCCTGACATCACAACTTCCTTCATGCAGTGAACCTCCTCAGCTGAAAGGTTTGATTTTAGGAAGAAGAAGAGAGAGATCTCACTTCCAACCATCTGTCCAAAAGGTTTAATACTATGAAGTGCTTGGTGTTTCCGTGATTGCTTTTTCAGTATCTTGCAGGTGTGAAGTGGTATTTCCCACCAGCTGTATAAACTGACCTTAACACTCTTTTCTTAGAAAAATATTCTTGATCAGGAGAGCAGTGAGGTTATAGAGGAGCTTTTCAGTACCACCACCAAGGATTTTTAAGATAAAATTCAATACATCTTCAAATGGGGATAATCTGATGCCGTGGCTGCCCACTGCGGGTCTACCTATCCACGAACAATTTCCTTTCCAGGAATTCCCTTCTGGGTTCTTACAAGAAGAGTTTTGGACTGTCAACAAACCTCTCTGGGACAGTTGTAGAAAATTCACAGGTGAGAAGGCCAAATCCCCAGGGGAAACCTGAAAGGAGCGCCTTTAAAAATAAAGGACTAATTATGTACTGGTGAATACACAAGCATGTAAGCATGTTGAGGAGGCATGAGGGGTTATTTTTAGTCATTTACCAGAACACGAGGATCTGAAGCCAAACTGGGGGGGAAAGAGAAAAAATAGTACTTGTCTCCCTGAGGAATTTGTTCAGAAGAAAGGTATGCTTGGGTTTAAAAAATGGTGGTAAGAAGTGTCTCTTCCCCTGGACACTCTGATAGTAGGATTCCCATGAAGGGGCCATCCTGCCAACTTCCTCATCGGCACTTGTCTTTAAAGGTTTAGAGCACTGCCAGATGCCACTTCAGTGTGCGCCAAATCCCTAGGTCCTTTTTATGTTCAAAGGCCTCTCTCCATTGTTATTAACACTAGATAGCAGCATAAAACTTAAGTCCATATTTATTTTTTTACATTAAAATGAATATTTACATAATTTTCATCTTCCATCCAGGCCTCCACACAGGTGATGACCCTGGTTCCTTTAGCAGAAAAAGTGGAATTAGAAGTGGTACATGGCTATCAGCAGTGCTGATAGCACTTGTGTCCACGCAGCCTCAAAAAGAGCTATGAATACCTTAATTTCTGCTTGTTGTGGCACCCTGCATGATATGCCAATAAAAAGAATTTACTTGACATGCCACTGTGCTACAGAAGATGGCACCAAAGATATTTAAATGCTGAGAAAGGATGCTGTTCCCTCAGGGCACACAGTTTCAAGCAAGAAGCACTGAAGTCTTTTCTTCTCTAGTTGTTTTCTACATGGATGAATCAAAATACTTTGGAATCTATTAGCTATTAAATAAATTGGTAATAAAAAGATTGGAGTTCTGGCTTAATCTCATATTATAGTTACTATTATTACTGTACCAATTAGTAGTTAGTGTTCTGTTAGACACTACTGAGAAGCACGTTAGAGAACATATTAACAAATAAGATCTGATGACAGGAAGAGTTATTGTGATTATTTTGTATTATAAAAATTATATTGTATTTGTAATAAGAGTTATTGTGATTTCTAGTTTGTAGGAACAGAAGCACAAGGAAGGCTTAATAATTTATCCTAGGTTATACAGAAAATCTGCATCAGAGCTGAGAATGGCACTGATATTCTAGGCTGGCGTTTCACCCACTAGAGCAGGCTTCATCTCAAAAGTCCTTTGGAAACTGTGGAGGTCTAACACAATGAAGAAATCAGGCTGTTCTGGGATACATACCAGTGAGATGCTTTCAGGTCATCCTCTTGGGAGCAAAAGCCCCATGTGATGAAGAAGAGGAAAAATTACAACTGTTCAAGCTAGGTGTTTGTATGGAGGAGGAATCATAAAGAGAGATGCAGGATGTGCAGAATCTTAAAAGGAATGGCACTTTTTATCACTTGGTCATGGCAAGAAGTTTTTGTTTGTTTGTTTTCCAAACTACTGACAGAAAAGTGAGGAAATAAGAGACAAATATTGATATTTGAAATATATTAATGCTTGCCACAAGCCTGTCAGGAAGCTAACTGAGCTGAAAACAGAACAAAAGGCAGAGTTCAAATAGTTCTCTGTTGACTTAGTGAGTTAAAACAACACCTACAAGGGCTGAGGGGGGATTGTGTTGCAGCAAGGGACAAGAGGGCAGTAGGTGAGAAGCAGGACTAGTAGAGAGCAGGGAAGGTACAGCAGCGAAAGAGGGAAAAGGTAGGAAGACTTTTGCCTTTCTAGTAGCAGCCATCTATGAAAATACACCCAGAGGCTGTGATTTGAAATTGCATTGCGTGTAGCAGCAAATACAACTTAACATATTGGCATTCCCTCCACCCCTTCCGCTCATTCCCTGCAGCTCTTCTTGCCCAACACCATGGCCTACTGCCCCACAGTCACGTCAGCATAAGCGTTTGTTCATGTGCCCTCCCTGTAAGCCATATCAAGGAATTGGTCCAGCTAAAAATCAATGCACCAAAGCAAAACACTTGTTTCTGTATCAGCTAAAAGAGTCACCAAATGCAGTGCTGAGCGCAGCTGTGCAAACAACCGTGCTGGCACGATACAGGTCCTGGAGTGGAGGTGCTGTGTTGGATGGGGAGGGAGAGACACAGATGGGTTTAGGGGTGAGTAGGAAGCGATGACATCAACGTTAATATCCTAAACGAGCGCTACCAGTGGATGCTTTGTAATGCCAAACCACAACCAAAGCTTCTGCACAAGGAAATTGCCCGCCTGATGTTCTTGTCCATTGTACTCAGGGTAAGAGCAAATAAAATGTATTTACCAGGAATATACTTTATTGACATACATCATGACTTTGTCAAGGCCTCAAACACCAGATACCTTCCACAGAAAGGAACAGCAAAAGGAGCGGAAAAACAAGCAGAGCTCATGTATGGGAAACTTTCTCTGCAAAATGCAAACTGCTGCACAATGCGATGGCCTGGTTTGAACTGAAAGAAACCGGTAAAACAAAATGGCTTGCTATCACTGTGAAACTTCTGAATGCAGACCAGGCTGCAGGGAACTCCACCTACATATAGTCAACTGGGCAGCAAAACTGAAAATTGGTCTGGGTTTTGGTCTTCCTCCTATTGCGAGGAATGCCTGTGTTGTGAGATATAAAACAGAGGCAGAAAGAGCTTTTTACCCACTCTGCTGAGGAGAAAAAAAAAAGAACAAACTATTACCAACTTCACTTATATGAATTGCAATTTTACTTGGATAAGTGTATGCCACCTTGTATGCTTTTGTCAAGTGGAATTTATTACGGTGCAAGAATGTGTTATTGCAATGGCTAAAAGCAGAAAGAAACCCTGCTGATAGAGATCATAATGGATAGACCTGTGCACTGACATGTAGACTTGAATTCATATGAAGAAGATTTTGATTTAGTAGCTGAGCTTCGGCTCAGCAAAAAGAGCCTGTACAACTTGACCGTTCAGTTGGGGCCCCCTCAGCTGCAGATTTTAGAAATTCCCTCTGTCCCATAGCAGAATCCTGTATCTAGACCACCCTCAGCAGATGTTGGAGTAAGTTGTCATTCAACAATCTTCAGTGATGAAAAGTCCGTCATCTAACTCAGTGCTTAGCCCTCTTCACAGCATGCTTTTTGCAGTGATTAGCCCACATCTCATTCCAACATAAGCCTTTTACTTCCTGCCCAGTTGTCAGCAGATATAAACAACAGCATCCTCATCTTCCTTGCCACAATCTTTTGCATATTTGGGGAGTTCTGTGGATCTTCATTCACACTTTTCCAGGCTGGCCCATTTCTTTCAAGCTTTCCTCACAAGTTCTGTGTTTTAGATATTTGGTCACCTATTATTCCCAACTCCAGTTGATACATGGGCTTTTTTAACAGAAGGTGCCCCGAAGTAGGATCCAGATAAGGACTTGAAGGTGCTAAGAATATTGGAAAGATTATTACAAACATCATATTTTTGGCAAACCTTTAATACATACCGGTATGATATTTTTCCAAGTCAATAACGTTATTGACTCATGTTCCACTGATGGTCTACTACATACTCCCTTCAAAAATTGTTCATTGCGTCAGAACAATTCTCCATCCTACAATTTTGCAAGTGCTCAGTGTTTCACAACAATAACCTTTAGTCCTTCCCAACTTCCCAAGTCCTTCTCAAACTGCTTTGGTTATACCATTTCTCCCGGTGATAAGGATCTTATCGAATTCCAGGCCTGTCTTCCCAAGCACCTGCAGTTCCTCCCAGCTGCATAGAGTTTATCCCACTTGGTGGATCCTCACACTTTGACAATGAATCATTAACAACTATTTTACTGCTATATACAAAACCTGTTATCGTGGCCTAGGCAGAAATCATTCCTGACAAATCCATGTTGCAATGTCTCAGTCTTCTATCAGATAACAGATAATGATTCAGTCTGGTTGTTCCTCTGTGTCTGGGTGCACATGTGTATGGATGTGTTTGGTTTTGTTAATTTGTGCTGGAGACATTGTGGAAGCTCCTTACACCGTATATTAAACACTCAGTCCTTGGACAGGACGCAACATCCAGGGCAGGGACATGACTAACCATAAGCAGGTATTACAGGAATGATGCAACACACAATAGGTTTGAAATCTTTACCACACAATAATTATAAAATATTTTTTCTGGCACCCGTCATTGCAATAATCCTAACAAACAATGCTTGATTAAACTTCCCTTCTCCCTGTGAACACGACATAGTTATCGTCTTTATCTTTCAGTTGGGAAAACTCAGGAACAACGGGATTAAGGGCTAAGTCTGTACTAGGACTGCTATAATACTTTCAGATCAAGTGAGACGAGTCTTAAGACAAGAGCAATGTTGGATACCAGACAGAAAATTTTACAGTCTCCCTATCAAAAGAAAGTGCTGCAGTCTTGCTAATGGGTGGATCTCTTGGAGGAGTAATTTTTATTCTCTTAGGGACTGAACCTCAGTCAAAAAATATCTGCAAAACATTTTAAACAAAATTTCATGATTCTGGCTTAAACAGTTTTAAGACTGCTATTTTCTTTCACAGCTGACAAGCCTATATTACTGTAATTGCCAAGAGGACAGCAAAGATATATGCTGCCTAAGCCAGTAAGCCCAGCACAGCTTGCCCACTGAAAAATGCTGCCTGCTTCGGACCGGTGTGGCTGCAGTATTTACTAACCTGGGCACTGTGCTGGGCTATGAGCGACATGCTGAAATGCCGTTTGGTTTCAGTAGTGCGCAGAATGCACACTGCTGTTTGAAACAGCAGCCTGACAGCAAGGCTTTATGTGAACAGCTTCAAAGATACAATGAAAAAGCAAATAGAAAGCAGCATTTAAACATGATATTGTATTCATCCAAAACCTGCAGTGATTCATAGCTCGGCTGTATAAGTTCCCCTACCAGTTCACTCTAAACACATTCCCTTAAAGTCTAAGTCATGTTGGTGTGATAGCACTCCTTTACCAGAAAGGCTGGTGCAAGCATCTGGCTGCCTGGCAGGATGCTTGGAGAGAATTTTATTTTATTAGATGGATTGCTGTGGGCATAGAGCAGGTGGATGTAAAAATAATCACTGAGTTACCGCCGGTGATTTACAGGGCAGAAAAAAGGAGAAGGTGAGTACAATTACACAGCCAGTTTTGGGGATGAATTCTAGAGGGACCAGCCATGGCAGGGGTAAGCTGTCTCAGAGGTAGAAAGTCAGAAGTGTGACTTGTTCCCCCAGCTTGCTCCATTAAAGCTTAGTACATTTCCAAGCCTAGGGCATAAAGACGTTTTTGATGGCTAGGAAGATATATCAAGAAAATACCCAAGTCAGAGCTGGGACAACTTTACAGAAGTGAAATATATTCTGTAAAAGAAAATGACAACAAGCTGGGTTGGCCAGATCGGGAAGAAAGTACATGTAGCTCCTGAAGTATTTTGAAGATCATTACCATTAGTCTTACCTAATTAAGTCTTGGATAGTTACCATTACGTTTGCTATTGCCTTAGCTACAAGCAGGTTTAAATGACTGTGTACATACTATGATGGTGAAAATCCAAGGAAAACTGTAATTAACACCCAGAGTAGCGACTGCCCTGGTTATCAGAACAGGTAAACACAAAACACAGTGAAATTCGTTATGATTTTGTTGCCCATAAGCCACATTAGCCCAGGTTGTAGGGGAGGGAATTGTAATTAGGGAAAATGAGAAATTAATCTCCATAGGGCTGTTTTTAGTAATGTGCTCCTGGTGTTGTATATTTGCTGTTGTATATTCACTTTTTACCAAAAAAAGCAACTTTTGACAATGCTGTTGTTTTGAACCGAACCTCCATGGTACAGGAGTGCACATCTCTGTATGGACCCTATCATTTGTCTTTTATATTCTTGCTGTTGGATAGAAAATAATACAGTACATTGGTTCATGATAGAAAACCTTTAATAAAGGTACTTCTATATCCAGGAGTCAGAATGCGGACTTCTGGCTTCCTTTTAAAGTAGCCTTTCTCCCATAGGAGTTTTTGTTCTTTGTTTTCTCTAGCTGGGTCTATGAACTAATAGTGAAGTTTGCTTTCCTCCCTTTCTGACAAGCATAGTTGTAGGCTTGGTTTCAAGGTTTTGGGGTGAAAGTTTAGCCTTGATGAAGCCAATGGAAAACCTCTGGTGATTTCAGCCACGGTTTAATTCTAGCCTGTCCCACTCCTACACTTCCCAGTTTGGATACCACATTATTTGACACTTTACATTCTTGCTCTGCTGTACTCTAGGCAGTAAGGAGTCAGCCTTCTTTACAGTCAGGACTTCAGATTTGCTGCCTTATTCTTCAACAGTCTTGTAACCTTCATTCTGCGAAGTCCAGGAACCGCATGCCAAAGGTGTTGACACTGTATTTCAGGAAAGAACACACACAATTCCAAAACAGCATTGTATTTTAATCTGTATCAAATCTATTTGTAGGTCAACCATGCAATGTAGAAAACAGAATTAGGTGCAAAGTGTTTAGTTCCTATTATCTGAACATTTTTTTTCCCTACAAAGCAGCTATTTAGACAAATAAAAACATAAACAGAAATCTCAGAGACAATAAACACCTCCTGCTAGAGCTATTATCCTCTGATATTGCAGTTCCAAATTGAACTCCTCTCTTGGCCACGTCCAGCCACTTTCCCAATTTCTGTCTTTTTTTCCTTGTATAATACCTGGTTGCCAAACTACTAGCTGAAGATAATTAACCTCATCTTGCTGCCGTTACCAGTTGCGGTGCAGCTCATTTGAAGCTCCAGTTAAAGGCACGTTGGGAAAATAAACTCTCCCCCCAGTGGAGTGGCTAGGTTGTTTATGAGCCTTTTCCAGCTGCAGCTCTGCTAGTACAGGAATGATTTACACCACATACTTGATTTCTAGCACTGATCACACATGTGGCCTTCCACTATGGGCTCATGAAGTCTGCAGGATGTAGCATGTAGCTGGTAGCAAAGGCAGTGTAAGTGGTTGAAAACAACCTGTGGCAGAAGGCTAAATGCTTACAGTAGCTCTTGGCTATTAAATGTATTATTGGCGCATACATTTTCTATTGCAGTAAACAGATTTTCATTAGACATGTTAGGCAATACATGGCACATATAAGTAATACAGAAAACAGACACCACAAAAGTGCTTTAATTATGCTTTCGGCAGAAAATAAAAATCTTGTTGTTACAAAAGAAATGTAATACTAGAGCACCGGGAATGTAGATAGTTTGTTCTTTGTACTCACACACGGAACAATGCAGGAACTTTACCAAGCACAAACCTGATATGTGCCAAACTTTGTTCTTTAGAGTTGAATTAAGGATGTTTTCAGAGACCAGGTTTCCAGTTCCTCACTATTGACTTTCCATCGTTTTGTTCATGCTTCCAAGGATGCTGTTCCTATTTTTTTTTCCCCACTCCCCTGTTAGAGGAAAGATTTTCATCTGCAGTCAAGCTGCAACACTGGATACAGCACACAAGCAATGGGAGCCTGCTTGTGCTCTGCTTCCAGCGCACAGTGAGGGGTCACGAGTCTTAATTAAGGCAGCTTTGTTTATCCAACAGTGATAAACTTAAAAGTATTTGAGGAGATGTATGCAAAAAATAGAACCTAAGATAACGCTCATTCTTTTGGGAGGAAAGCTAGTTCTTAAAGCTAAGGAGAAACAGGCAGCTTTCTAGAAGTTAGTTCAATGGGCAGGCACTTGGGAGGTACACAGCATTGCTGTATGTGCTGGTGTAGCTGCCTAGGACAGGCATAAAAGCAGAACATATTTCGAGACTATTCTGGAGAAATGAAACTGACTCACATAAATCAAGTTAGTATGCTACAATTCACAGCTCAGCAATGTGAACTTTAAGAAAAACATCAAGTTCCTAAGATCCTCCTCATTTCTGATTGGGACACTTGCTATTTCAGCTCTGCAAATTGTCTGTAATTCTTGCTGAACGTATGGTAACAAGAGGAAGGGTGTTTCAGTCTCACAAGGTGGAATGTCAGAGATTGGGAGTGGTTTGATGCACTTACTTGAAAGGTACCTCAGAGTGGGAGAAGGTTTCATGAAGAAAAACTATACAGGATGGATGAGTAATAAAAAAAAAAAAGACTGATGGAAGGAGCACCAATAGGTGCAATCTACTGCACATCAAGCTGTAAGTGTTGAAGCACTTCTGGAAAGCAAACAGAATGAAACAATGAGGCAATTTTTCTTGATCTTTACTGAAAAAAACATTAAAGGTACACAGCTGAAGGAGGCCCAGTCAGGTGATACAGTCTTATCAAATAAAATCTACTATACTGTGATTCTCCACAAAATGTCAGGGAGGCAACAGCCCTTTTCTTTCACCTGACCAATAGAAGGAAAAACAAACTTCATTCCTCCCACTGCTGCAGCCCCTGTGAGTGGAGGGAGGAGCACTGACTACAAGCAGTTGAGACTGGCCACCCCCAGCCCCATAGGAGTGGCTCCACAGTGCAGGAAAGAACATAAAAAATTAAAAAATAAAATAAAAATAAATTGCTGGTCCCCAGCAAAGCTGATAGCATTTGCTAAGGAGTTCATGTCTCTCCAGAATGCTTAGAGAGAATAGGACGCATTCTATAATGGTCATGTCTGTCTTCTCCAGGAACTGGAAGTTCCTCCCAAAAAACCCTTCATCCCACTTTTGACCAAAGCCCTTTGTTTTTGGCCTGCCTCTGAAGCAGACATTGTGTTTGATTCCCTGCTCTCTTGTGGGCACTAGAGCCTTCTCTGGGCTTTTCCACTCCCTCTTTTTGAAGAGTGACCATCACAGCAGCAGGCATACTTGGAAGAGCTGCTGCCAAAAGACTTTTCTCTCTACTTGTGGATGAATTAGCCCATAATCTTGAAACTTGCCTCATTATCAGCTTCCCAAGCAGGCTATCATTATAAAAATATACCCTTTTATTTTTATCCTTTTCTTTGAGTGTGAAAATATTGCCGATTGTTTTCTGACACCTAAGAAAATTTGAGGGAAATGGGGAGCTAGGAAATCCTGGAACTGAGAGATTATTTTAAAGCTGCTGTTTTCCTGGATTGTTTCATGCAAATTTTTGCCACTAGGTAACACAACTCAGCTAGATTCAACGTCATGCAGATCCCAGACACAGCAAGCATGAAAATAGTAAATGTGGTTTTCTCGGTGGGCCGAGACACAAAGCAGTCCACTACGTTAGGGCAGGGCCATGCATCACACTTCACCAGGCGAGGCATCTGGTACCCATCGTACATGTAGTAGAACACGTACATGAAGACTGCTTCAAAGATGATCCTGAAGAAGATGCTGCTGGTGTATGTCCACCACAGGGGACCTCGAATGTGAATCTTTTCGTTTTTCAGCTCTTCTATATCAATTTTCTCACCGTTTCTGAACCGCCGTTTCTTCTCATGCCTGGTGTAAGCTACGTGCATGGCCACCAGCAGCGCAGGTGTGGAGACAAAGATCAGCTGCAGGGCCCATAGTCTGATGTGAGAGATGGGGAAAAAGTGATCATAGCAAACATTTCTACACCCAGGTTGAAGCGTATTGCAGACAAAATCTTGTTGTTCATCTCCCCAGACTCTCTCTGCAGCCACAACCAGGATCATGATACGGAAGATGAATAGGACTGTGAGCCATATCTTCCCAATGCTGGTGGAGTGTTTGTTTACACCTCCCAAAATGGCCTGCAGAGATCCCCAATCCATTTTCTCTTCTGTGTCCTTTTACCTGTAAGATGACACAAAACACCAAATAGTTACTTTTCAAGGGGCAAAGAATAATTTCCAGATCTTCTATCAACAAGAGGACTTCCTAGCACTCACTTGAGAATCATAGTGAAATGCAAGTCACTTTCATTAATACCATCCGTATGTTCATGGATTCAAACAGCCTATTAGATTCTCTCCTTCCATATATTTACAATGGAACAAGCATACCTTGATATATTTCTTAACAAGGCTTTGGGTAGGAAATAAGTTACACCTTCAAATATTTCCTCCCTGCATCCTCTGTGCCTTTACTTCCCTTTCCTGAGATATTTCTCTCTGTGGTTCACTCTGTGCTTTGCCTCTCAATGCATTTCCCAAAGCAATAGAAAATGATATCATCGCATAAGTTAATGCCACATCTGGACAACACAAGTGATTTTATAGGATTTCTTTGCCAATGCCACAGCCCTAGAAGGCTGGGCTGTGCTTGCTTTGCTTCCCAGGTAAGTACTACTTGACTATCTCCAGCAGAAGCCCTCACTCCTCCCAGACACCTCCAGCAGGCCCCCAAGGCTGTCTGCTGCAGCTCAGACACATCCTTTGCTTGGCAGGGCCTTCATCACTGTAAGTACTGTGTTTGATTATGCCAATGCTGCTGAGAAACCTCAAGCTGGCTCTGTTGGGGCTGCATGCATAGATGCACTAACCAGCAGGCACAGGAAGGCACTGCAGAGCCTGTCCTTCCACATTCATCGCTATCTCATCAGAAAGGGAGACGAGCAGAGCCAAAGAATTGAGAGACAAAGCCCTTAGCTAAAGAGTTTATGTTGATTTTCTAGATGCTATCACACCCCAGTAAAATAAACAGGAGATTGAACGTCAGAAGCTCTATTTCAGCTTTCCTCCCTTCCTCATACTCTTGAAGAAAATCTATACTCTTTACCTTGTAGAAAAAAAAAAAAAAAAAGAAGCTTAAGTTTTGCAGAAGTCAGAATTCAGTCTCATCTTTCACTGGTCAGCAGCCATTTGGAAACTCTCCCTAAACTGGACAACACACGAGATCCTTAGCTGGGAGCTCACATAGCTGGTCCAGCGAGGTTAGGGCTCGAGCTGCTGTGCAGAGCAGCACTGGCCTTGCACAGGAGCCACAGAGCCCCTTCTCCCCCTGGAGCAGTGCACATGCTTTAGGGAGAGCACGGTACCTTGCAACACCACACTGGTAAAGTCTTCAAATCCTCTAACTCTCATATAACAGGAGAAAGAAAAATAAATAAATACAACTTCTTCACGCCGCTGCCGTTATGGTATGACCGAGGGCCCGGCATGCCCCAACACATACCCTTGGTACGAGGGCCTAGCTTGTACAGACAGGCCTCGAGGCACAAGCAGCAGGTCACATTTACTGTCATGAAGAAAGGTTAAATTGGGTAAGAAAATACGAAAGCCTTGAGGAGGTGCCTGCAATTCCTCCCACTGTTCATGATCTCACACTGCCAAGACTGATAATGTTATACGCAGCTTTTTATGTTGACCTGAACCCATGGCCGTGAACAGATACCTGCATCTTTAGGTTAAGATTTCCTCTTTTTGTGTAGTCATTAAAATAGATACGTAAGAGATATATACATATATATCAGTGAAATCTTTTAAGAGGGGCTAATCGGGACTGAAGGAAGGTTATCTGAGTGCACACCCCATCGGGATGAACAACCCTGGCTCCAAGAGCCAGCTCACACTGCAGTTCTGAACCAGAGCTGCAAAATTTGGGGAAAAAACGATAATAACAATACTACTCCAGGACAGCTACAAGACAGCTCAGCTGCCCCTTCCCAAAGCGCCCCGTCCCCGTCAGGCACCCCCTAACCCCGACCCCACCGGCGGGCAGGAGCCGCTGCGGAGCCTCACCTGGCACGGCTCAGCTCGGCACGGCTGTGGGTCCGGCTGTAGCAGCGGAGCGGCCGGTGCCCGGCTCGCCGCCCCGCGGCTCTGAGGTCCCTCCCCGCTCACCTGCCGCCGCTTTTAACCCGCCCCAAGCCCGCCTCCGCCCGCCGGGGCCGGGCCGGGGCTCGGGGCCGGGGCTGGGCCGGGGCTGGGCCTGAGCCAGGCCGGGGCTAGGACAGGCCGCCCCCCCCCCCCCCCCCATCCCGAGGCACCAGCCCCTTTGCAGTCTTCTAACCCACCCCTGCTGCCCCTTCGCAGTCTTGTAAACACCATCGTTCACAGCCCAGTGAAGGGTTTTTGTTTTTCTTTTTAAAGCGCCGTGACCAAAAATCTTGCCGGAAAAGAACGCTGTGCTGCAGCGGGTGTGTGAAAAGGCTGGAAGATGGTGAAGTGCCGTGCCCATCGCTTGTGAGATAATAAAAACTTCTCCGAGTACATTAAAGCGCCGCTGGAAATGGTTGTGTTTATTTTTTTTTGTCGTGTTATCTGTCCCGCGTATTGTACTAAGCACGGAGCTGGGGTTTATGAGGCGTGTCTGGAAGTAGGAACGCTTTCATCAGCAGTGATTCAAATGTAATTTAAGTTTGATCTGGTAATTTGTATAGATAACAATTACAGAAAACTAACACTTGCGTGTATGTGTATGTCTGCAAAATGGCTAAGTGACTTTGCTTCTGCACTGGGAGGTTTAGAAAATAAAGTCATATATGTAAGATCTTGAAGAAGAAGAAGAGGAAGAGAAAGAAGAACAAATGTCTGAAAGAATCAACTTTGTTTTATAAAATAATATCAAAGTTTGAAAAGTCTGATGGCAGTAACTGTACTGCTTGAAAGAAATCCTCTTCTCATGTTGCTCACTGCTACTATCTATGGTGGCATTCACTCACAGCCAAACAAAAACGATGGTAAAGCTGAGTGTTACCTTTATTTTCTTTCATTTTTGTTTGCTTGCTTTTATGCAGGAGGAAGTACCTAACACTTTATTTAGGAAGGAGAAGGGAAAGTTGGCCAGAATTCTGTCCAAGCACGAGTTCAGAGATGCCCGCACCCCGCTGAATGCCCGGCTGGTTGGCAGGAGGTGCAAGAGCCAAGTGCTACCAACTCTGGCATCTTTAAAGGTTCAGCTGTAGGGATGGTTTATTCTGGTAGCACTGCTGGTGGTGAATGTTACAAAGTGTGCATATTTGTGCAGTACACTGATTCTTGTGGGTTGTAAGATAATGCAGAAATAAAAGCATTTCATAAAAATTGGAAAATACTGTTGTAATTTTCTCAATGCAGAAACAGTTATTAGCTTGTTTCCAGATAGCAGAATTCTTGGCATCATCTTCCAATAATCTGTCTTAGCTATTTCCAAAGGTTGTGTCTCCGTCTCTTCATTTCACAGCCCATGGGCACCTCCAGAAGCTCTGTCTGGATGTATATTTATAATAGCCTTTGATTGACTTCCTGGCATTGCTTTGTCTAATGTTTTGATGTTGCCTGCATCTGAATTATAAAAATATTTTGAATTTATCCCATATATATCTCAAAAACCACAAAATCATGGAGTAATTATCTGAAAGGCTTAACTATTGTGAAAAAAAATCATTTCATTTATTTAAGACCTATTTTTATATAATTTCATGGGACACTCTTTATTCCTCACTGCTAGGAGTAATAGCCAGTTATTTTTCCCTGTTAAACTCCTCTGTGCATTCATGAACGCGGAAATTTGTGTCATATCCTCTCTCCATCCTTTTTATTTTGCACTGGTAAGCCTGATTTGTTACATCCTTGTCACGTAGGAGCTGCTATATAATTTTATCATCATCATCACAAATTTTTGTGCCTTTTTATGAGGATGGTCCAAGTACCTACAGTATGCACAGTTGATATGTACAGAGCAATGTTTTCTGTTGCATCCTCCATCATTTTCTAGTAATCCTTATTTACTTGTTTCTACTTTTCAGGCATCTCAGAGCAATGAGTTGACTTTTCCATAGTCACTCCAAGTTTCTTTCCTAAGACTTCTAGCAGCTAGAACCGGTACCTCCTGGGGTGCATACATATACTTGAACAGGTATACTTCAGATTGATTTTTCTCCCTGTGTATTAGTTTACACGAGCTGACACCAAGTTTTGTTTGCCATTTTATTATCTGCTATGGATAAGATAATTATCCACTATGGAAAAGATCTTCTGCTATCCCTTATGTACAGGTTTAGTTTTGATTACGATGAAGCATCTGGTTTTTAATGTGCTATTCACAACATTTTGATTTTTCCTAAGTCATATGTGTAGCAACCTCTTTATTCATCACTCCTGATTAAAGCAAGGCTCTTTCAACACCTAGCACCTTCCTTGGTACTTGTCACTCGGAATTATTTTTGACCAACTGGAAATATAGCTATAGAGTCAGATTGTATTTCGGAAATAGTTTTCATTTCTTCAAGGCTGGGCTAAATATGTTACACCTGACATTTTTCACCAACATCAGCAATAAAAGCACCTTCCCAGTTCAACTCAGCGTGTGTAACCGGTTTGTCTCCATATTAATTCTTCAAACACTCATTTTAGTCATGCTAAGACCAAAACCACCACAGTTTGATAGCCTTTGAGCTGTCTGTTTGGTCTACTTCGATATCTTTGCACACACATTAGTGTCTGAAACACGCATCCAAACATTATTTTCATGTTCATGTAAATTGCCATCCCAGCATTTACACAAATGAGCCTTTGCATTTTATGCAACAGTGCCTGAAGTGTTGTTGACGAAGTCAGGCTAACACAAATACCCAGTCATAGGAGCTGCAGTCTGTAAAGCCCTGCCCTCCAAGTCTACTATATGGCACTGAGTTCCTAAAATGCACCACAAAGACCACTGAAACAAGAAGCCAGTGCAGTAGACATCAACCCTTCCTTATGCTCACTCACTGCCCAGCTCAAGAAATTCAGGAGGTTCCTGGAGAGGGATGCAGCACCTAGCTTTCCTCCACGAGCTAGATCCATCTTTACCACACCATTCCTTAAAATTACTCTACAAAATTATTACATGAAGCAGCTTGGGCACCTTCTTTTGTACGGGATGTGTAGAATAACAGAGAATTAAAACCAGTTTAATTCAGCTGTAAAACAAAACAGAACAACAGCGTGACACTTTAAAGTGACACTTTTAAAGTGTCAGTAGCAGCCTGTGCCCTTGTTTCACCCCCTTCTGGCATCCAGAAGGATTCAGTTTTCTAGTGTCTGTTTGCCTTTTTTCCTTAATTCATATGGGTTTGTATGGCTGCCTCACCATCCCACGTTCTTCACCCAAGCCTTGCAGCTCTGGAGGACACCTTCCCATGGCCAGACCTCATAGCTCGTGGGGTGTCCACAGGCTCACCTTTCCCTGGCCACATCTCACACGAGCAGCTGGCCCTGCTTGTGCACAAAAGCTCAAATACCTTCACTGGTAAAACAGAGATGGTGGGTAGAACCTGTATTTCCCGTCTATTGCTCAAAAAATGTTTTGGGAGAGGGTTGCAGGTCTCTTGTCAGAGAGGTGGGATGGTCCCTTTCCACAGAGGGGTCCTGTTTCACCCCCAGCTCTGTCATGAAATGTGCCACAGACTCGAGCAGAGGAAGGTTCATGAGAGATGATCGTGATGTTCTTTGCTTCTGGGGCTGTGCGTTCCTCTGTCCCTAAAAAATAATCTCCCCTCAGGGGAGAGCGGGTGCAGGGTACAGGCCAGAACTAGTGGCAGACCTAACTTTTGGCTAATTCCTGTCCTTTGTTATGCACATTACATACCTGCAAATGAACTATTAGAGTTTAGGCTATTAGAGTTTTATCAGGTTTGCCAAGAACACTTTAATCTTTGATGCTTATCTGAGGACCTTTTGTTCTTCCATATCTCTTGGAGCACACAGAGCTTAGAAGAAGCCCACATTAATTTACTTATTCAGAGATAAGAATAGGAAGAAGCCGGTGAGAGAAATCGGTGGCAAGCACTGAAGACTGAGGAAAGAAATTGCTAAGGGCAGGGTTGATGGAGCACAATGAAAGCTGTAAAGGACAGAGGGTGGGCAGTGCCTCTGAAGGAAAGGCTGGATGCCAGCGGTGGGAGAAGGGCTGATTCTGTACATCCCCACAGAGGGAACGGGGGGGACGTGGGAGGAGAGCTTTCAAAATAAAACTTCTGCTGTAAATCAGTGGACTCAGTGACAGGAGCTCAAGCAAAAGGGTGGGGAGTGCGCAGGCAGCACCCAAAAACGATGGATGATTCCACCATGGAAAGTGGGCTGGATTCACGTTTTGCATTGTTTCAATTCAATCTGAGAAAAGTGCCTTTTCTGGTTCCTTTTGTCAATATTCAAATCACTGACTACGTGACTAATCATGTAATTTGCTGAGGTCTCAAGTGCAAGTCCTGAATCAGATTAAAAACAAGGACAGCATGATTCAGTAACGACTTGGTTGCACCTATGTATGCATCATATTAACCCAGTCATTTATTGAGCACAAATATATGGTGGGAAACACTTCCTCTTGCTCACCTATTCGGGGACAAAGGAATTGAACTGGGTTTGGGAAGGAAGAGTCATGAGGAACTAAAGGGATACAGATAAAATCTCAGCCTCTTAAAAAAAAAAAAGGAAAAAAAAGAAAAAAAGAAAAAAAAAGGGAAAAAAAAAAGAAGAAAAGAAGTGACTTTTACAAAGAGGTTTCCAGGCAGAAGCTACACACCAAAATGTGCAACCCGCAGATCTATGCTGAGTGACAACTGTGGTCTGAGATCACATGTATTTGCATGGCTCTCAGGGTCAGCTGCAACCTCAGGACCCTTTGGGTGTCATCTCCAAGTCCAGTGCTTCTCCCTGGAGCAATGGGACATGTGAAGCCACAGGAGATGCCTATGGGCATAGGAAATGAAATAAGGACAGGTCAACTTCTCAGACACATACTATTTGTATTTTGATTCCCCATTTTTTCTGCATTCCCTGATTTTAGACTTTTTTTCACTTGTATTTCTGCTACTTGTCACTCATCCCATCAGATGGCTCCTTCACAGCTCAAGGCCAAAAGTTCTTTCTTCAAGAAGGTCTCCATTGCCACTGAGGCGTGAAAATAATTTAGCACTCTGCAAGGTGGTTGTGTGCATAATTTGGAGAATGCTTAAAACCTGCTGACTTTTGGTGGCCATCTGTACTCAGTGGAGCAGATTCAAGGAGAGCATAGCGTGACAGGGTCACATACTGATGCTGGTGGGGGAAAATCTTCAGTGCCTGCAGAGCATTTGGGCACCGAAGCATGCAAAGCTATGTGCAAAGCTGGCACTGGTCCTCCTATGCAGAAACAACACCAGGAGGGTGCCTGTGATGACAAAACCAAGCAGGCAGCTGCATGCTGAAGCTTGACTGCTGTTAGTCAATGGGCAACAATTTGGAGCTGGAAAGTCAACTGAAATTATGCAAGACTGTGAGACTCGGGTTTGTACAGGAAGTAAGAAAGGAAACCGAAGCAGTAGGCTTCAGGAAGAGCTGTTTGACCAAAGGCCATTGAGTATATGATGAAAAAAAGGGTATATTCCCAGATTATACATGTGCTGAGAAGGTAATTGGAAGCCTACCACATGAAGTAACAGAGGCAGCACTGGGGAAGTACAAGCCATGAGCACCTTAAAGAACACAAAGTAGGTGAGGTGGTAGTGTCTGCCCAGATCTGCCCCTCCTCTTTGGGAGTAGGCTGTTTTGAGCGAATGCTGTGGTTCATCAGTGTCTACGCTGGACACCAGACAGCATTCAGGAAGGGTTCAAACAGCGTGTCCTCATCGATGTTCCACAGACTTGAAAAGATAGCAGCGATGATCTGTACGCTACCTCATACCAGCAGAGTGGGGAGTGAAGGCAGCTTGCCAGAATGATTGTGCTGACCTGGAACAACCAGACACAAAACCCAACAGCAAAGTACATGAAAATACTGCTGAGCTGAGGGCAGCTCTCTTTGTCAGAGGGAGGCAGGGTCTGCTTCTCCTGGGGCAGGTGGGGCAGGACTATGGCATGGTATTGCTGCTTGGAAGGACTCCTCTGGGTTCTATGGCATATACAAACCCCAGACTGGTAACACGAGTCGCAGATAGTGCACTTGATATGTAAAAGCTGATAAGCAAACACAAGAATAAATCCAGAGGAAGTATTAGATACTTAGGTAACACAAGTAAAAAACAAACAAATGAACAAACAAAACAAAACAAACAAACAAAAACCACATATATATATGTTTTAATGAAATAATTCTTCTGCAGTTGACTAAAATGTCCTGAGGCCAGTGAGTGTGACCCTTTCTGTGCCCATATTTTTGTTTGTGCTCCATTCCTTTGCTGCATTTCTGCAGGTGATAAATGAATGTTAAGTATAAACAGGTGGACTTTCAGTATTTGAGGGACTGGTTGATAACGACCAATGCTTATGATTTAAGACTCACACTCTGATAAATTTGGTCTACAATAGAAGATAATAGCCAGACTGCATGAGCTGTTCATAGAATGAGTCAGTAATTAATGGCAGTTTAAATCATTGTGAACAGCCTCGGGAAGTGTGAAGTGGTTGTTGCTTTGTATTCATATAATTTTTATAGTCCTTGTCTGTAACAGGTTGAAAAGGAGTAAGGATGTTGGCTCTTCCTTGGCTCTGGGCAACAAGAGGTGGAGAAGACTGAGGATGGCAGTATCCTTGGGGTACAAGGGCTGCTGGTGAAGAAGTCCCTGGACCCCTTCTCTGTAGCATGAACTGTCTGGCTGCTGTTTCAGGCTCTCCCTGACATCTTTATGCACTTCACAATAGCACTTCCCAGTTCTGGCTTTCCTAAGGGTCCCATTTCCTTGCCTGAAAGACAGTGCCTTCTCAGCCCTGTCACTCTCCCCATTCTTTTGGTCAGCAGCTGCCACAGGGTGCAAAAACTAAGAACTTGCCTTGGTTCTGCATTTCCTTTTGCTGAGGACCAGGGAATCCCCAGTGTGCAGAATACACCCAAGGAGAAGAACGGCTGTTCCCTGGGCCTGGCTCAGGCTGTGGAAAGGGACTTCCAACCTCTTTGGGGAAAGAATTGTATTCAAAAAGATAAGCTGCAAACTGCTAGGATCTTCCCTGGAAGGTCTCTCCAGGATTTCTGTGCAAATGCAGGTGTGTTGGAGCTGCACAGAGCTGGGGGAAAAAGCTCAGGAGGTTCCCTACTCTTAGACTAAAACAGCTGGACTTGGATCAAGCCGAAGGGACCAGATCATTAAGGAATGGAGCAATAATTACTGCTAAATTCATATAAGGAGGGAGCCTCCCTCCCCTGGGGACGATGGAGCCCCAGGGAAGGTCAATGTTGCAGGCACCAAGGTCTGTTCTGTTGATTGCAGAAGTCCCAGCAGAGCCCATTGCAGAGATCTGTGGGCAGGGATCTTGGAGACACAGAAGCAGAGCCATCATGCCAAGCAGTGCCAAAGAGCCGCACAGCATCTCTTCAGATGTGCCACCGAGATTGTTCCTGAGCAATGTATGCATTCAGGCTTACAAAATAGCCAGACGGACACAGGACGTATCACTTCCAACCAATACCCCAAGAAAAGGAAATAATAAACTCCTTGGGCCAGGAATGTTTCTGCCTCTGCCCTTCACTTTATTCAAATACAGCATAAAGGGCAGGGAAAGGTGGATGTCCAAGAAAACTACTGTCTTTTGCAATGTTTGCATTACCCAGGTACTCTGAGCACTTGAAGGCTCCAGCTAAGCAGGTACTTGATGACTTGCTGGGGTATTTTTATGGGTCAGTAGATCATTTCTTTTATTAAGAAATACGTTTCTGACAGGTTACTACTCACTCAAAATTCACAATGCCTAAATGTTCCCGTACAACCTTACTTTATTACGAGTAAATGGTGGCAGAATAAATTGACTACGAAAAAAACAAGTGTATTCCTTTGGTATCTGACCACATAAATAATTTTGAAAGAGAGGCTGGATTTTGGGAACCCTGAAGGGGAAATGCCAAAATCACATGCATTGAACAACTGCAGCCTTGTGTGAGCTGGAGCTTCCTTGCAAGAGCTCCTCTTGTCTCAGCCCCCAGCCACCAACTTTACAGCAGCTCCTTGCATGCTCAGCTCATGGAAAAAAAATGTGAAATGAATCAGGACTAAGCTGATTAAGAAGTGTTATTGCTAGGTGTTTAATTGTTATGTGTAGAGTGTCAGTGTAAGGGTGCTCGTAAATCAATCGCAGTAGTTTCTATAATTTCAAAGGAGATAGAATCTACTGGAAATTGTCCGACAGACAACATTTCCGTGAAGCTACAAGGAAATTTGAGGCGGGATTAGTATGTGCAGTTTCCCGTTCCCACCAGGGATTGCTGTAGAAACATTTTATTTCCAAACTGCAACCCGCAATCACAGGTGAGTACATTCTTCCTTGTGTCAAGACACGTTGCATTGTAGTGAAGCTTATTGTATATGCTGGGAACAGGAATTTTGCCTATAAATCAGCAAAATACACACGCATGCCTATAGCTCCAGGGGCATGAAATGTTGGCATAAAACAAGATTGTTCTTGCCCTTTTAGCTATGCGTAGCTCTGGTTTGCCTACTTAATTGGATTTGCATCTCTCTTTCTTTTCTATGGCACTCAGCACACTTCCAGCACTACCTACTAGTATAGTTGTACTGCCTGCTGATATGAAAATCACAGCAAGATCAATAAAAACAACCACATAGGTTTTTCTTTTTCCTTTAGCTCGTTTGAATTGTGATATGACAGAGTTGGGAGAAGACCTCCTCTGGCATGAAAGACACTTCCACACCTCTACCCACCAAAGGCTTAGCACCTTGCTTTCTCCTAAGAGCAGCTGCTGGTGCTGATGATTTCATGCTAAACGCATAAACCGTCCCGGGAACAGAATCCCAAACCAAGGATCTTCTCCTTTTTCACACCTATCTCATTTATAGAATAGCTTTTGGCTACGTGTACATTGCACTACATTTCAGTAGATTACATTATACTGCATTACACAATACTGCAATAGGACACTTGCAGACACAGGTGATGGCTACAGACATTCGTAACTATTGCAGCCCAGCAAGAGCTCTCTGTAGGAAGGGCTGGTGCAGAGGATCACACTGCATACATGTCTATGGGGTTTGCTTTGGGCCAGCCCCCATGGACTGATCCCCCTGGCAGCCAGAGCACATCGGTTGTGCTTCAGGAGTATGTCTTCCAGTTTTGCTCAGTCCAAAAGAGACTTAGGCTGACTCTCTACAATTACCTGAAAGGAGGTTGGAGTAAAAGGGTGTCGGTCTCTCTTCTCAGGTCACAAGTGACAGGATGCAAGGAAACAGTCTCAGGTTGTACCAGGGGACGTTTAGATTGGATATTAGAAAGAATTTCCTCACGGAGAGGGTGGTCAAGCATTGGAATGGGCTGCCCAGGGAAGTGGTGGCATCACCATCCCAGGAAGCATTTAAAACATGTGTGGACGTGACATTAAGGGAGTTGCTGTAGTGATGGGATTTGGTAGGTCAGGTTGATGGTTGGACTTGATGATCTTGAAGGTCTTTTCCAACCTGGATGTTCCGTGATTCTGACTCCACAGTGCAATCCAAAACAGTGGGGTGAAGATAACCAGGAGATTCACTTCAGCACTGTGTTCCCACCTTGGTGAAAATGACAGTGTAGAGACACCCTTAGCTTTTCCCAGACTCACCCAGGATCTGGAGATTTTGCTTTGCTTTACCTGAGAGGACTCAAACCTTTACCTTGTACTCCCCACACAGTGCTATAGCCACCAGGCTGCAGGTAGCCCATGCTGGTGTTGTTCCCCACCCTTCCTGCAGGATTTATCCAGCTTGGCAGAGGGGAAGTCAGAAGGACAAAAGGACAGGGGAGACAACTTGTGGGAAAAGATTCCTTAAGGCCTGGGGACTCATCTGGGAAAGGGGAAAAAGCACTGAATTTACCCAATGTTCAAATTGGTTTAGCATCAACAAATGAAGCTAAAGTAAAGCATATAAACTTTAAACGAATTGAAGCATACCTACCACAGTTTCACAGAAATTTATTGAGATAAATATAATGTTTAGTTAATCTGATCAGCTTTTCTGCTTTAGATATAGCCCAAGAAAAACAGATAGTCCTTATCTCTCAAGCGTGCCATGTCCTCCAAATCCTGCTTCAAACTTGCAGACTGGGCCATGCAACCTCTTGAAGCCCCTTGGCCCTCTCATTTCTGGTATTTACTTTTATTTTTGCTTGTGTGTGGAAATTAAAAAAAAAAAAAAAAGTAGTATATCTTCCTAACAGTTCCGTTAGGAAAAGATGCATTTGTTGCTGGTTTTGTAATGACATTTAATACATGGCTATCCTCCAGTGATTAATTTTTCGATGGTTAACTGGATAATGTGTTCCAGCTCTTCGGTGAAGGAGGCTGTGTAAAACCAGAACTGTTAAAAAAGCCAGCAGCGAGCGCTAGCTTGCTGAGCAGTGAGTTAAGCTGGTGAATCATGCATGCACCAGGCAATGCTGCACGTCCCCAGGCCCAGGGGAGGCCAGGCCGCGTCCTCCTTCAGCTGAGTCCTGCGGAGAGGCCCCAGGGCAGAGCATAGCTCTGGGTCTGGAGGGGTTTGTGAGCAGCTGGTGGGACGCCTTCCACTACCCAAACCTTCGACTGCTGATCCAGGCTTTCCTGCACAGTGATAAAGGCATTAGATAGGTTTGGGATGAGATCCAAGATTCTTCAGGTACTTAGGATTTAAATAAATATCAGACACCTACGTTCAGAGCTGCAATAAAGAAAACCCCCATTCAGCTGCCACCCAACCCTCCAGGTATTAAATTCACCCGGCACCTTCCAGTGTGACCTGTGAGTCCCCGGGCACCCACAGCTCCGCTTCACCGTGTCTCCTGACTGTGCCAGGGCCTGGCTGCCCCTTTACACTGCAATGGCAGCTGTGGATTTTGGGGTGTGAATCACCCATCCTGGCGTGACCAAACACCCGCCCACAAGCAAGGAATATGTTTTAGCTCCTAATTAGCACAAGGGACTTCAGATGGAAGTACCTGCTTTCCCTGGGATGGAGAGCAGTGTTGACAGGAGAAGAGGGGGGATGCCACGAGCCAGTGGGAGAAAGTGTGGGCAGGTCGGGCTCTCCCTTAGCATGCTGCAAGCTGCAAGCAGCCTCAGCTGTGACACTGAATTTTGCAACAAGCAGTGGATAAACACAAAAATTATCAGGTGATCAGGCTGCGAGGAAGGAAACCTGAGTAGTATGGTATTCTCCTTTGATCCATAACTCCTCAGCCCCCATGAAATTTAATATAGTCAGTGCAGTTCCAGCGTCTGACCCTCTGTGGGTATCATAATCTGCCCCCCTCCATGCCAGCATGATTGGATGGCATAATTATCAATTTCATTATTAATTTTCTCATTTATACATCTGAATAATTTGATTTATCTCTGTCATCACTAGGTGCAGAGCAGAGGCAGGCAGGCCAGCTCTCACCCCTGAATCAGTTCAGTTCAGGGGAAATCAGGGCCTTGGATGAGGAGTTCAAATTTTTCCTAGAATGCGTTTTAACTTCCATTGACCTCCTACCCTTGTGTTGCTGCTAAAATGATCTTTCTCCGAAGATCTTCAGTTCTTCTCTGATCTTGACTAATTCACTCTTGTAGTTTGATGATTTTGTCTTCTCTCAGCCTATTTAAATACTGCTTTAACAAGAATAATAACCAGGGATGCCAAAATAAAATTGAATCTTCAACACAGTGTTTTAAGTGTTTGCTGGGAGTGCTAATTTATTCTGTATTAGTACAAAATATTAACCATGTGTCATACTTGTGCACCTGCATAAATGCCTATATATATATATATATATATATATATATATATCAATCACTTCATATAGAGAAAGCTTCAATAAAAAGGCCTGTGAGGACACAGGACAGCCGTGCTTCCTTGCGGTTTGAGCAAGAAGAGGGATGTGCAGGTTTATGTTTCATTGAGGAGTGGGGAAGTGATGTCCGGTATCAGCACCCCGCTGGTGGTCCTGGCTGGTGTCCTTGGTGGGGCTGAGTACCTGACTGCATGACCCCCCTGGGTCAGTGGTTCCTGGGGAGCTCAAAGCCTCCCAGGTGGCTGCAGTGTGTGAGGTGTGAGCACTCCTGCTCCCTGCTCCAGCCTTATCTGTGCTGGGAAACTTTACGGGAACTAGTTAAATTTTGACTAGATAAGAAACCAAGAAACCGGATACTGAGTAACCGTGACTGTTTTTTCAGACTATTAAAGCTCTGGAGGATGCTTTTAAACTGGTTTTTATTATCACCGACAGAACTTGTCCTGCACGCCTACCTGGGAGATACTTTGATTAAACCCCAGTCATGCACCCTATTAACAGCATTAAACTCTCCCTCTGGTGTCACCCAGGTCTAGAAAAACACCATGAGAGTCATTACAGGTGTCGCTGTTGTGGACTTCAGTGCCGGGGACAGGCATGGTGTTTTACCTGAGCCAAGGGTTTCACCAGCTGCTTTCCTTTCCAGCCTTCCCACATATTGTTGGTGATACCAAAGAACATGGTCTGATTCTTCCTGGAGGTTGTTGTCATTTTTTTGCATGATGTTGCTCTTGTGTTTTTGTGGTTTTGTGAGCACGACTACATGTCAGCATGGGCCTGCCGGGCCATGTTGTGCTCGGCCAGCATTGCTTGCAGTGGGTGGCCTTGGTGGCAAGGAGGACCGCTCACCCAGGTGGCAAAAGTGCTGCGAGGAGGTCACGGCTGCGGTGTGCCGTGGGATCTGGTGTTGCAAAAGGGCTGTGCAGAAAGAGGCTGGGTGGCATCACTGAGTTTTTAAGGAGTTACACCCTTCCCACAGGCCAGGCCCAAGCCCGGGGAGATCAACAGGGATTTTCTGAGTGGCAGTGAGGAGCCTTGGATCAAGCCCTGAAACTTCTGCAAACACTCAGAAAGTGCTGATGTGGCTTTTGCAGGAGGAGGCTGGAGCAGAAGCTCTGGCGTGGGCGGGTGACCTGGCAGCACAGCCAGGAGGTACCCGGGTGGGGACAAGACACAGGGAGCGGTGCTGCTGTCCCTGTGCCTCTTGGCACGGACGAGGCAGGGTGCTGGCTGCGGCCCTTGCTAGGGCTTGAAGGCTGAGTCAAGCCCCTGCCAGAGCCTCTCCCTGTCTGTTCCTCCCACGGACCCACCTGCCCGTTGCTCTGTGTCAGACGAGGTGTTGGGAGAAACCCACCTGAGCCCTGCACGCTGAAGAGGCAGTGGTGCTCCATAAGCTCACATCAGGGGCGCAGAGTCCCCATCAGGGTGTTTACTGGGGTGGAGATGGTCTATGCCCACGGGCCTCCCTGGAGGACAGCAGGTGTAGGATCTCAGATCCAGCAGTAGCTTCAGAAGCTGTTCTCTCTGACAGCAGAGCAGAATTTTTTCTGTGATGATTGCACACCAAGCAACTTCACCAGACACAGGTTACATCAGAAAGGGCATGGGGAACTCATGCCCCTCTGCCTGCCCTCTGTGGTAAGAGCAGCATCTAACAAAGAAAAGAAACAGGGCAATTGCTCTTAGCCAAGGTCCAGAGCTGCTCCCTTTGCAAATCAATAAAATTTTATAAATCTTAATCTGAGCTATGAGTGAGCATTACCAAGATCCACACAAAAGGGACTCCTCCTGGGCAGGCTGTTGGGCACAGCCTTTCCAGGCTTGCTGTGCTACGGTCATCGCAAGTGGCAAAGGGAAGAGCCAGCAAGGCAGGGAGTGCTACTTTATGAAGGATAGAAATAGGTTTATTTCAGAAGCACAGCAATAAAGCTTTGGTTTAGTGAGGGATATAGAGCTAAGAGTGGCATTTAGGAAAACACAGCAAGCAATTGGGAGCAGAGGTCTGCCTTGCGTTGGTGGTGGCAATTCTTTCTGGCATGCTGGGGCAGCGTGATGGTAGGTGACATGGTGGGGCAGTGTGGTACGCACCCCCAGGCCTCTGCTCGGGGCACCCACACTCTGATCTGGTGTGGACCAACACAGCAAGGAGCTCACAAATGAGGCACTGGGCTGGGGTAGGAAGGTTAGCGACACAGGAGGTTGAGAGGGGTTTCAGAGCATCCCGCCACTGGTCTGGTTTGTGGTTTTGTCATCTGGGGTTGCTGGGAAGGGGTTAGGTGAACGGATGAACAAAACTAAGGTTTCAGGGGGTTTGGCTGAGAAGAAAGAGGGACAGAGGAGAACATGCAGTGGGGCTAGAGTCAACGGCTGCTTTGTGTAATGGGAGCAGAGCCCAGCAGGCACAGAGCCTCTCTGCTCTGTGCCAGTGTGGCCTCACCTCAAGTACTGTGTGCAGTTTGGGGTGCTACAGTATCAGGACATAAAACTACTAGAGAGTGTCCAAAGGAGGGCTACAAAGATGGTGAAAGGTCCAGAGAGAAGATGTATAAGGAGTGGCTGATGTCCCTTGGTTTGCTCAGCCCAGAGCAGAGCAGGCTGAGGGGAGGCCTCATGGCGGCCTGCAGCTCCCTCACGAGGGGAGCGGAGGGGCAGGCGCTGAGCTCTGCTCTCTGGGGACAGTGACAGGACCCGAGGGAACGGCATGGACCTGGGACAGAGGAGGGTCAGGCTGGGTGTTAGGGAAAGGTTCTGCACCCAGAGGGTGGTCGGGCACTGGGACAGGCTCCCCAGGGCAGTGGTCACAGCATTGAGCCTGCTGGAGTTCAAGGAGTTCAAGAGGACAATGCTCTCAGACATCTGCTCTGATTTTTGGATGGTCCAGGAGTTGGACTCAATGATCCTTGTGGGTCTCTTCCAACTCAGGACAGTCTGTGACTCTAAGAGCCAGTCCAGGCTCCTGCCTGTTTGATAGGAAAGCAGCTGAGGGGGGATTTGTAGGAGAGCTTTTCCAGCGGCTCTGATTAATCATTTGGCACCACAACCAATTTAAGCAATCTCTGCCCCAGGCATAACAAAGGGGAAAGTCACAGGGTGGGGTACAATGCCAGGGACGGGCAGGGACAATTAAGCCATCTCCAGCTAAGAAACTCACTGAACTGCCATAGGGTGGTGGTGTCAGCACGGCACAGATTGCCAGTCACCAGTGGGTCAGAGACCCTATAACACCTTATGAGGCCATGGGATGTGGCAGGCTGTAGGAAGGTGACTTGGAGAAACCAGAACAAGCGCCTGCTTTTGCCAACTTTGCCAAATACTGCAAGCTGCAATTTCCTCGTGATCCTATGTACTTTAGCTTAATGCAATGGGAGATTGGGAATACAATTCAGAGGGCACTGAAAAATTAAGGGACTTTTCCTTGGCCGTAACAAAAGCCAGATGATGTTTCAGATAGAGTGCTTGTGGTAGGGTTGCACAGTAGTGTGACAGGAAACATCACGGCTAAACACATCTCAGTCACAACTGGTCCTCCCTGTTGAGTCAATAAATTTGCACTAGCGTAGCCTTGGACAAGCTCTGGCTCCTGTCCGTGGTGTAGATTAGACAGGGACTGGCACATTTGCTTCTGGTCCAACTGGCTGTCAGGACACTCCAGCAGTGGAGAAGGGTTGTTTCTGCCAGCATCTTATCAGGTCCTACTCATCACACATGAACCAACCAACCCAAACCCATTTACAGTAACACCATACATACAGCTGTGCTGATGCACAAGGGATCACAGACACCCAATTTCTTCATTTAAGCTTTGCCCACTTATCCAGGCTTAAAATAACAGACATGATATTCTGAAAAAAAAAATTTTGAATAAAACCACTGTTTGAAAATGTGAGTGGGAAATGAAAATACCATATAGAGAGTTACTGTTACGTCCCAGTTTGGGGTTTAGCTGGCATGCCCTTTGTGATAAACCAAGCAAAAATACTTATCCTCCATCTGAGGATGACGTGTTTACCTTAAGGTGTTTTCCAGATTTATTGACATTCAGCATGAGGCTATTTCCATTTGATCACCTCAAGTGATGAGGCATGATCAGGCATAATAATTAACCAATCTCCCCATACGGCGCACAATTCACAGCATGCCCCGGATGAAAGTCCACAGCTACAGCTGCTCTGTGAAATGTGAAATATAGCTCTGGATTGAAAATAGCTGCCTCTTCACACCTCCAGCCCAGCACTGCGTGAAGCCTGAAATCTGTGTTTGTTCTTTGACAGAATGGGGGGGAGGCAATTTGCTGGGCAGGGGCTGTGAGGTACTGCCCAAGCACTGACCTTACCCATTGTAAAGGAGCAGCTCCAGAACAGTAATTAGGTTTATACCATTGTCATAGCAGTCCATGTAGTCTGTACTACTTGGAGCAGCTGCAAGGCCATCAGTAACAATGCCTACAAAGGCAAGCTCTTGTATTGCTCTTCCTTTCTGCTTGGATTTTCAGTCAGCAGAGAGAACAATCCAAGCATACAGATTTACAGTTTTGTACTTATACTTTTTTCCCCTCAAGCTTGCGTGTAGATGCATTCAGAAGACTATCAATAATTTCTTTTCAGAACAGCGATTAATGAGAGAAAGTGAAAATGCAGGGAAGATCAGGAGTTTGTCAGTAGAAGAGAATAGATAAATGACAGCCATCAGTTTAGGGTCTCATCTGGGGACAGATCTGATGTTAGGTATCTTCTCTCACTGCTGCTTGTGCCTGCACCCTATTAGGATCCTACATAAAGCAAGAAATAAACCCAAAGCTCTTAGAACATGGGCACGAAGTAAGAAAAAGTGAGATGCAACAGAAAAACAGAAGGGAAATTTAAAACTGAAGGTGATTTATGCACCTGGTGCAATCGCTGCTCCTAGGGATACCTGCACTGGCCCTTTGAAAAACTTGCTTCATGGTACAAGAACAATGATGCTAACCCATTTGCTCCAGTATGAAAAAGAGCAACTACAAGGACTGGGGATTCATGACTTACTATGAAGTGAGG
Organism: Cygnus atratus; assembly: GCF_013377495.2. NCBI lineage: Eukaryota > Metazoa > Chordata > Aves > Anseriformes > Anatidae > Cygnus > Cygnus atratus. Next base: position 190,282,077 of record NC_066362.1, on the reverse strand, counting down.
CAACTGAAAATAGGAGAGAAAGCACCATAGCTAGAGTCTTACCACAGTCACCTCTTTGACCTTTCAGGATCCTTTACTTTCAACAGCACATCCATCTCAAAACCACATACCGCTGTGCAGACAGGAGTTACACACTTCCCCCCTGTAGTGGAGGTACAACAGAATCCAGATATCAACTCAGGCTTGGAATGAGTGGTGCATGCCCATGTGTACTTTGGATGTAAAGTCCTTGCTCAGAAACAGAACCTTTCATAAACTGCTCAAGATTTCACTAGCAGTCACATATAGCACTAGCAGTCACATATAGACTCTCACTTCATTGCCAAAGTTTAAAGTGTTTGCCTTTTATTCAGACTCTCCATTTCCAGTGTTTAAGATACTTTTCCATGTCTTTAAAACCAAAGAGGCCCTAGTTTCACAACAGCACCAGTCTACCACGAAAAAATTAAAACACAAAAGGTTCCATGATGTGATATAGTATAAAGAATTAAATACAGCTAATACATTACAGACAAACATGTGTAAGTGGAATATTTACATAAAATTATGTATTTTCCTATAAAACTGGCAGGACACAATGAAAAGATTAATAAGAATACTTATATCTTGTCTGCTAGATGTTCAAAGTGGGTCTACTCAGACTGCCTCTAGTATTGTCATGCTGGCTTTATGCATGACTTTGCACTCAGAACCTAGCTACCCTAATTATCCACTACCTGTGGTGGGTTTTCATACACCTTCACCTATAGCAGGGGCTATGCAGGTGCCTCAAGTTACCTGTCCAGACCCAAGCAGTGCTTGCAAAGCTGTAAAGATGTGGCCTACTACCATCTCCTCTCTGTGAGTATGGTATTTCAGGGTTTACTTGCATAAGCCTGCTAGTCAAAACAGAGTCAATTACTTACTGTAACACCTTAAGTAACATGGAATCTTAGACTTTACAAAAATATTTTAATTGTCAGTTCACAAGTAAAAACTATCGCTATTACAAAACATCTTGTAACATTAGAATGTCTATCTTGGGACGAATTTTGTTCTTATTGCTGTTGCAGATAGTTTACAGAAACTGTATCAGCATGTAAGGATGTTCATAGGAAGATACACTTCCCTATTTAACCCTCATATAAATTTCACATGTTTAGGCTGCCCTGGCTTTTCTTTCCCTTCCAAACAAGTGCATAATTGACACATGTTACTACATAACAAAAATCACACCCAGTGTAAGTTGTTTAGCATAAATTTCATTTGCAGCCTTTAGACAAAGAATATTTACTCCAAAAAGAGTAAGTACCAGCACTGGCACTACCTTAGCTACTTGAAAATCCTATAACTGTGTTCTGACAGCTATCAGATATTAGCTCGTTCATTTCATTTTGTTTGGTTTCTTCTTTATTCTCGTGGTTGGGGTGATGTTTTGCATTTCCAGCTTTTTTAGATCTTCTGAGAAAAAATTTTGTCAGTAAGTAACATAATTCGGCCACATTTAAAAGAATGCAAATGCTGGACACTGCAATCATGAAAATAGTAAACACTGTCTTTTCAGTAGGTCGAGAAACAAAGCAGTCTACCGTGTTGGGGCAGGGCCAAGCATTACATTTCATTAAGCGAGGCATTCGGAACCCATCATACATGAAATAAAATGCATACATGAAGACTGCTTCGAAGATCAGTCTGAAGAAGATGCTGCTGGTGTATGTCCACCACAAGGAACCCTCAATACGAAACCTCTGGCTTCTGATTTCTTCAATGTCCTTGTACTCGCATTTCTTGTCTCCCTTTCTGAACTGCCGTTTCTTCTCGTGCCTCCTGTAAGCTACGTGCATGGCCACCAGCAGCGCAGGTGTGGAGACAAAGATCAGCTGCAGGGCCCAGAGTCTGATGTGAGAGATGGGGAAAAAGTGATCATAGCAAACATTTTTGCAACCAGGTTGCAGAGTGTTACAGACAAAGTCATCTTGTTCATCTCCCCAGACTCTCTCTGCAGCCACAACCAGGATCATGATGCGGAAGATGAATAGGACTGTGAGCCATATCTTTCCAATGCTGGTGGAGTGTTTGTTTACACCTCCCAAAATGGTGTGCAGAGATCCCCAATCCATTGTCTCGTTTTAATCGTATGACCTAAGACAAGACAAAAAACAAACAAAATAAAGATTAATCAGGATGGGAAACAAACACTATCAAGCACACATTATAAAATAAAGGCAATGTTGGATAATTGCAGAGCATTAACGGGCTGTGGTAACATCTTGCTGATAGAGTGGTCTCACCTATAAGCAAAGTGACACCATAACCACATTTCAGCAGGCTGTATTTTATTACTTGATTACAGAGATGGAATCAACTTCATCTTACTTCAATGTGTATTTGGCAACTGAAAATATCTATTAGCTGCATCAATGAGGAAAGTCAGTCAGGGAAAATTGATGAAAATGGCCTTAAAAGCTACAACATCAGTTAGTTTTGACAGCAGTAATGAAGAATGAAAGATGACATCAGTCAAAAGTAAGGTGTTATGCTGAAACGTAAGCAGAATGAGAAACTACTAGAGCCTCTGGACTTCTCAGGGTGTCGTGAAGAAGCTCTGTGAAAGTTACAGAAAACTGAAGAAACTAGAAAACAAAACCTGTACGATCCATTTTCATGAGTACATTCCAGGAATAAGAGAGACCTTGAGGAGTGCTTCTGCCTTACGAGAAGATCTGGATAACCTGCATTCCAGATTTTTAAGGATGTGACTGTAGGGCGCTCTGCACTGTTAGTTGAAGCAAACTCCACAGTAGGGAAACCTTGGTCATGATCCATCTTCTTATCTTGAGGTGGATGTTTAAAAATCAATATTATGAGATACATCCCAAAGTTGTGTTTCTCTCCACTAACTACAAAAAATAGCCTTGGATAACCAGTCAGATGCAGGACTTCATTCTCCATGCCTGTCCAAGCAGCTTTCCCTTAATAACACTGGCTGGAATAGGGGAGAAGTCTAAGAGGCTGGGAGAAAGCTGAAGTCAACATTTGAAGAGTTCAAACAAGCCAACAGTAGCTCAGAGACTCTTCAACAGAAGCAGCATTTCAGAGCACTGTAACGAGTTAGAGAATCACAGAATGGCCGAGGTTGGAAGGGACCTCTGAAGATCATCTAGTCCAACCATCCTGCCAAGCAGGATCACCTAGAGCACCTTTCACCTTGGCCTCCCCCCTGCCTCCCCAGGAACATTGCAATTGTTTGTGGAAGCCAAGCAAATCCAGCCAACCATTCACAGAAAGCGTTAAGAGGCATTCCACACCTCCACCCCCTTCAGACTGATTTACAGAGAGGTGTTTGCACGTTACTCTGAAATTAAGAAACCAACATTTCTTGTGCCCATCAGGCAGACACTTTAAAAAGGACTCATTGACCTCTGTTCTGAACTGCCTTGTCAAGGCATTTCTCAACTTTATGAATTCCATCGTCTTCCAGAGGTCATCTTCCTTTGGCATTTACAGCATAGGGCACCAATAAAAAAAGTAATCCTGTTTTTTGGAGAAAGGTCAGTAGCCACTGATGCAAAGGCCACTGCAGTTATCACGTGATGTAGTTAAGATTTTTACTAACTCTGAGCTAGGTCACATTGCACAAGAAAGAAAATGAAGATATATCTTTGGAACTATCTTCTGCATTGCACTCCAATTTTGAACAATGGGAAAAACCTTACTGCCTTCCAACTGAATTACACACACCCTGTAAGTCACATACAATACAGAGCAAAGATGATGATAGCTCAGGCAAATTGAGGAAATTTAACCATGATGTGAATACAAGGTTGTTTTTACATGCTTATGCACACTGGAGTATAAGTCCTGTACAAAATGGGCACCATGTCAACTGTGGCAACACACACATCAAAACCCCATCATTTAAATCTACCAGACTCCTTACATTTCTTGTTTCAGCTGACAGAAGAGGGCACGATGACTATCTCCTTACAACATGAGAGTCTGAGAAGTGGAACATATATACTCCCTCCTCATAAGCTTTCCTTTATCAATATACACCAAAACCGCTGCCTTGCTGTTGCTACAGCTTCACGAGAATTTGTTTCCATGTACAATCACTCCTTGTCTCCCTGTGCAGAAGGGGATTCCAAAATAAATCACCTCAGGGTGTAGTTAAAGGGTATCTTGTCTTTGGTGGCAAAGCCAGATAGAGATGCTTCCTCACCACTGGTCGTTCCTGAGGTCACACTGCAGCTCTCTATCTCCTGCAGCACTGCAGGGGTACATTACAACAAACACCCAACTAGTTTGTTCAGAAGTTATTCCCAGTACAAGTATGTGTTGTTGTTCCCCCCCCCCCCCAACCTGACCCATTTCACTAGCACACAGCCCCACAAACCATTTGAAAGGCACTTAAATATATATATTGCAATTTATGGAATAGATTGAGCAGCCAGTGGGGAAATATGGTTGAGGAAACATCACTGCTGAGGACAATATATTATGAAACTATATCATCCACTGGACTTGTTCCATCGCCTCTGAGAGTATATTGAGCTTTAATCCTACCAAAAACACGTCCATATCTGGATGTGTGCAGAAAAAGCCACTACACTTCGGAGAGGCAGTCTTTCTTCATCTGACCTGACTGGCAAGTAAAACAAGCCTCAGGCTCATTGAGCCACTTCCTCTTCTTCCCCCCCACAAAAGTCTTTGCCTGTCATATCTACCCAAACCTTCCCCCCTCCACCATTCCCACCCGCCTTTCCAAGTCCTCCAACTATCTCCTCTACCCCTCCTGCCACCATCCCGTTCCTCCTGCTGCTTGAAGAGCTAGTCAACAACCTTTGCCCCTCCTTGCCTTTGACTTGATTTTATGCTGGTGGAGAGGCATGTGACTTCTGAGACATTCGAGAGATCGATAGAAGCACTGATCATCAGATACTGCAGCCAGTAAAACTCCCAAAGAGCAACACAGCTGAGATTGTAGGGCCACATTCAGGCAGCCTGAATTCCATCCAAGTACTCTGGAACCAGCGTTTCCTACTGGCTTGCTTTAAGCATCTCAACAACGCAATTTAGAGAACGTAATAAAGGCAATTCAGAAACTGGTCTGCAGTGCCCACCTTTCTCTCCAGTAAAGAGACACAGTGACCAAAGCCGAATTCAAGGTAACTCAGAATGGCCCTTCACACTATTAACCCATCGATTCAGATTGTTCCAGCTAGGCATACAGCTTGGGCTATCTGTAGTGATGTGATGGCTCATTTACTCCTAACTTACTCAAAAGCTAGGGTGCTGACTCATGATCAGACGTTATCTTTCTTCCGAATACTTGCTTTCAAGACCATGTTACTAGGAAGTAAAATATTAACTGTCTGGCTGACCAAAGGAGAAGAAAGCAGGAAAACTATTCCCCTTTAACGGGTGCTAACTCTTATTTTCAGAGTCACTCCAGATACTATTTATGTGTAAGACGATCCACCTAAATGTATACAGAAATTACAGTTTGCAGTCAGCGACTTACCTGCTTTGCTCATCCCAGAAGTAAAGCATGTTATAAGAATAAGTTAGACACACAAACTTGGGTGAAATTGGGGCAAAAAAGAGTAAAGTGGGAGTAGGGACTGGGAATGAAAATAAGAGAGGAGGATTAGAAGAACAGAAGATAAGCCAGTGAAGCTGAGGAGCTAAGCATTTAGAATGCACCTTTACATGAGACGAAATTAAGTGTTACACTTTCTTAAAAAAAAGAAAAATGGGCACAAAGATAAGCCTTTACAGCTCTCAGCATAAATCACTGTCCTGCTGTCAGCTGAACCTTCTGTTCCTTCATCTGAGAAATCTGAAGAGCAGGATAGTACAGCTGTTTCAGTAGGAGTTAAGAGTGATCATTAGAGATCACCATGCTCCACCGAAGAGCTAGCAATGAAGGAAGTAATCTAGGTGATCACACAACCCATGGAGAGGCACATAAAATGTAGCTCTCATCTTGCTGCTGTCTAGCCCACTAACAGTACCTGTTCTTCCTAGGGGGGGGGGAAAAAGAAAGCTTAACTATTTCCCCAGCTTCTGGGCAGGTCTTGAGCTCTGTGCTGCCATGACTAGACTGCTTACTACTTAAAATAGTTCCTATAAGTCTACATTAAACTGCAATCACAGCATTCCGCATACACCCACTAAAATCTCTGCAAAGCACAAGACCAAGGACAGTTGCCATTGAGCACCAGCATTTAGGAATACAGCTAGTTAGCAGATGCTTTCTTTCTTTTCCCCACTCTGTTAGGAACTGTTACACTGAGAAATCATTAGTCAATGGTTAAAGTCATGGCTTCAGCACACACAGTTAGAAGTACAGCGAAGGTGAAAACAACATAAAATACATTATTAAGAGTACCAGGATTCACCAGTCTGGTGTGACACTCTGCCACTTTCCGTAGTGCCTCCAGATACTGATATAAGATCAGTAGTCTACAAAGAAACGTCACTTTATTCAACATAGGAATACATTAGCTGAGATAAACCAGCAAAAAAGCACTCACTGGTCCTGGCCAGAGCAATGGACAGAGAGGTAACTCAGATGCCTGAGAGCGGCAGTTCCAACACAATTTCATCCAAGGAGAAATCTTTAGAACATCTCATCTGCTCCAGATAAAAGGTAAAAACTATTTTACGGCCCACATTCACACCAGAAGTATTACTGTTTGTTGAGGTACAGCACATGTTTAACAGCTCTGCTGATACAATCTTCCCTTCAGGTCTTGATCTACACAGTTACGTTGTAAGCACCGGTCAGGAGAGGGGCTGCCACCAGCATCAAAGCGTCTTAGAGCTATATATGCTGTCTCCTATCCAAGTTTGAAGAACAGCCAAACCTGGATTTCAGCAGCTTGTTACCAGCATAAGCTAGACCCTGTGTTGGCAGAGTGAAGTTATTTGTAAGCAAGAGTGCAAGCATGAAGATTTTATTATATTGTTGAGTTAGTTCTGGTGCTATACTGAAATAGAAACAAAACACAAAGTATTACCAGGACAGATCCCAAGAAGCTCTTAGTAAAAACATATTTAACTTCTTCCAGAGACAGCACCCTTTTATCTCATCATGAAAGGCTGGCATAGAGGCTACAGCACTTAGTTGCCAACTCCCAGACTACCTACTTACCTTTAAGCCTGTGCCATGCCTCAGTTTCCCAGACACTAAGTGGGATAACAGTCTCACTGTCTCCCGGGGTTGGTCTGCCATGCCCCACTGTAGGCTTCACAGATTCATACTTCATTATCAGTGCACCAAAACAGGTAAGTACGTACCAGCTCCAAGTTGAAGCACAGAGCTTAAATCTGTTCAGGATGTTCCCACTACTGAAGAACACAGCTCCCCACGTTACTATAGCTTCAATGCAGAGTTCACACTGTAAGATGCAGCTCTGAATTCAAGACTTTGTCAAAGCAAAATCTTCATTTCACTATTAAACTTCCAGATATTTTAATTTTACAGCAGGATATTCAGAATGTTCCAACTGCATGCTCCTCAAGTGTCAATAGCTCTACTTCTTAGTAAAGAAGTTGAATAAGTATCAAAAGAGCAGTCTAACAATCACAAAAGCCCATGCAATTTTCTCTAGTAGCTCTTAAACTTTGTTCTGAACACCTATCTCCAGATCAGAGTGGAAACTGGAGAGCAACAGAAGAGCTAGGACAGATAGGAGTTACAGTTTATCTGATTTGACACAGGAACAGGCAAGGACTAATCAGGAACAGGAAACCTCTGACAGCTGCAGGTCTGAACACAGCAAGCATTGTACATTTCTTCTACTCAAGTTTATGGAAACAGGATGCATTTTTTGCTCTATCTAAGCCTTGTGTAAAACCCAGAAATAGCCTTTAACATGACAGATTATGACCCCACACGCATGCAGTTAAATGTTAAAAACATTGCTAAGTAATTATCAACAGCTTTAAGGGTTCCGCTCCACACCAATCGCCACATTAAGCCTGTCCTTTGTTCATGCCCTTACTGACTAAGTCATTTCCCAAGCATGTTCAGAAACACATGTAGCTCCTCCACCAGCCTACAACTGTAAATTAAGAATTAGCATCCTCCAGAACATCTCTGCACAAAATTCACTCCGCTCGTGGAAAACTGGGCATCAGAAAAAACAGTCATGCTTGAAGGCATAACACGGCAGAAGAATTCCAACTGGAATTTGGCCCATCAGACATTTCTGACGGAAAGGTTAGCAGGGAAAGACTGCTTAAAACTTCTTGCTTCAAAAGAGAACTCAAATTCCTGAGGATTATTTCTTTACTGATGTTGGCATCCTATTTCCCTATTTTTAAAGAACATCTTCGGTGCACTATTCTTTGCTCCCAGTCATGAAAATAGCAGCATTATTTGCAGAGATTTTTTTAAAAACTAGTTATTTAATTCTTATTTCCTTCTCCCCCACCCAAGGCAAACATCCAATATTCCCCTCTACAAATTCACCATGTTTCAGCAAGTTACTGTCTGTCACACACAAAGCTTGCACTCTTTCAGAAATACGGAATAAGTTTACATACATGATGATTTTATACTGCAGTCTAGTTTTTCTTTGAATGGGTATTTTGTTAGCATCTCTTTTAACAAAAGCAGATATAGAAATCAAGTTTTTCCTTTAAAAAATATCTATTACAGGAAGAACTATGCATGAGATCAGGAATAGAATTAGTTTTCAACTTTCTTTTAGCTATTAATAGATGTGTTTGGGTTTTTTCCCCCCCCACTCCTTTTGTTATGACAGCACTTTATCTTTCCTCATGTATCATCATTTCAGACTTTTCTTTACGCAAAAGACTGTTTAGTCAGGCAAGAGTCAGTTCTCCTTTCAGATAAGTTATCAGTCATCACTAATAGCAATTAAAAACAGTGACAAACAGAAGGAAAAACAGCAGAAGAAAAACAAAAATTCAATCCATGCTCCTGTTTGCTGAAGCTTCTCGAGCCACTTACTGCACTGAAACTGTTCACAGGAACACCAAGAAGAAAAAAAAAAAAAAATCGAACTTATAAAGTGTCCTTTCTACTGACGAGGTCAACTGAATGAATGAAATGCTTTTTAGAATAACTTAAACCTCAAATTGCTGCTAATTTACCAGATACTAAGATATCCTGCTGTATCTTTTTCACTGTATAGTTACTTTTTGTAAAAGTTAAATGAGGCTGCCCAAGTAATCTGTCTGGGTTAGACTTCAAGGGATGCAAAACAACAACGCAGGCAGAGGCCCAAGCTTCAGAAATCTGAGAGAACTAGCCCCATCAGGAAAGAAATGAATTCTTCCAGAGATGTATCTCACTTCATGACTTTTTATTGCTCCATGTTTAGTCTCTGCGATATGTAGTCCTTCTACCAATGAAGAGACTGACAGTTCTGAGGACTTACGTCCTGATGGATGTTCACTAGAGGAACAATCTCATGGCTCTGCAAGCATGTTGTAAATCTCACCTGGAAAAATATACTGCAAACCCCAGCTGACATGTGGAGGTGTCTCCTTCTCCAAGCTTACTGCAGAAGGCTGAGGCTTGAGCCACCACTGCCTTGTCCTCAGCTGTCTGTCTCTACAAATGCCTGTACATCTTCCTGCCAGCTGCCTTTCCTACCTTACTTTAGGTCAAGCCTCTCAGCAAGCAGGGTTTCCAGGCTGAACACCAGAGACCAATGGAGACTAGAAACTACATAACTTCACTAACAAAAATCAAGGATGAAACTGTATTTTGCTCTACTGTCAGCTCAGTGCACACACGTATGTTGTGGTAAATACAAATACAACCCAGACCGAAACCCACATATCATTTCAAACAAACCACACTCAACAGCAAGCTTATTAGTGATCAAATTCAGAAAGACAGGGTTTAAAAAGAATACACTTAAGACAAATGGCTACTTCCTTCTTTTAACCCTCTGCCTGCTCTCTTAGAATATTTCTATGCCGCATGGTAAAATCCAATGAAGCACAAAACAAAAATACATCCTTCTATGTGTGTGTGTGTGGGGGGGGGGGGGGGGGAATAAAAAGTAAATAAACAGAGATTCTTCAACACAAGAGATAGGAAAAGTAACACCTAGGAAAACCCAGTGACAGGAAAAACAGCCATACCCTGAATGCCACCCAAAAGCAGCCAAGTGCCATCCACATCAGCATGCCAAGCACTCTTGTTCTTACTCCAATATGTCTCTTGAGTTTTATTGAAATAGCACTTGAGTACTCACTCCTCGCACAATCCCATCCACCCTGACACCCAGAGATACGTTTATTTCTGACTCACACCTCTCATTTCCTATTCCCCCGTGATTCTGAGGAATGTTTCCTGTGTGTGCCCAGGTGCTCACCAGACCTGTCAGTTGCACTGATGCAAGCTGTTTATCTCAGTGCAACTCTCAGCATCGGTAGGTGTGTCATGAATTACCTGTAATTGCGGAAGCCTTTAGCTCGCTCGGGGTTTTAGCCGGTCGGGTGCTTCACATAACGTGCTCGCAGAGAGCTGCTGATTGAGAAGCAGGGGGAAAAAAGAAAGAAAAAAAAGAGTTGTTAGGCACTCAGGAGCACGCCGGAGCTGGGGAAGGGAAGCGTGAGGCCGGGCTGAGGGGAGCCGGGAGCCCGCCCGGGTAGCGCCTCAGGGCTCGGGGCCGGGCTGAGGTGGGTCCCGGCCCCTCACCGGGCGGCACCGAGCGCGGCGGCCCCGTGTCGAGCCGGGCCTGCCCCGCACCCCCGTCCCTCGCCTCACGGAGGGCACCGTGGAGCGGCCTCCCCCGGCGGCCGGCCCCAGCTCCCTCCTTCCCGCCTCACCCCTCACCTGCCCCGTCGGTGCCCACGTAGAGAGATGAGCGCCCCGGGAGCCCCCTACCCCGGATTGGGCTGGGCTGCGGGTCCGGCTGTAGCAGCGGAGCGGCCGGTGCCCGGCTCGCCGCCCCGCGGCTCTGAGGTCCCTCCCCGCTCACCTGCCGCCGCTTTTAACCCGCCCCAAGCCCGCCTCCGCCCGCCGGGGCCGGGCCGGGGCCGGCATGGGGGCGCCCGGCCCCGCGGCGGGGCCCGGCTCTGAGGGGCCTCTCCCGTGCCCCTGCCCCGCTCCGTCCCCTCCTGCCTGGCCCCCGTGCTCTGTCTCGTCAAACCCAGGCCTTTTCCTCGGGACAAAAGAACGGAGGCCTTTACTTATGAAAATCATTACAGAATTACTGGCAAACGGCAGCCGGAAAAGTCCAGAGCTGCTGGCTTTCCCAAGTTTGTCCTAAAAGGTGATTGAAATGCTACAGCAGCACCCAACAAGCCTGCAGGCTTCCAGCGGGCTGCAGATCTGTGTCACTACAAGACCTACTTTGCAGAGTTTTCTGTTTCCAAGGAATACAGTTGCTGAGGAAACACTTCAGTTTCTTAACCTTTGGGTTCAAAAATCCCTGCCTGAAACTCTGAGTTCTCCATCTTGCACACATGCACATCAAACTAGAGGTTTCTAATCCTCTACCTAAATTTCTGAAGAAAACATACAGTACAGTAGTACATTTCCTCAGGTTTTGGACTTGGTTAAGGTACTGGTATAAGGGTTCAGATGGCAAACCACTTCTAGTTAATTCTTCTGTCCTTTATCTCCACTTCCTGGAATAATAAAATAAATAAATAAATCGAAAATCTTTTGCAAAAGTCAATGGTTTCTTTGATCACGTGCTCAGGTTTAAGAGGTAGAAGAGTCTGGCACAAGCAACTCAAATGTGGACATTTGAAAGAAAAGAAATTGCCGTCAGCTGTGGTTCAAATATCACCCCCTGTCTCTGTGGCACTCATCCTTCATCCTTGCCCTCACACCTGGCTCCACGCAACCTGCATGGTAGGACCACAGGGAAATTCATGTTTTAGGGGATCTCAGGAGGTCTATCCCGACCTCCTGGTCCAAGCAGGATCAGCTCTTCTTTCGGACCACTCAGCCATTACTCAGCATCTGTAGGGGCTCAGTGCTTGCATCAGCTGGAGTCGGGTCACTGCCGCATCTGCAGGACCAGGCCCAAGGTACATGATGCTATGGTGAGCTAGACAGGCATAAATACCTCAGGCCTGAGTCTTCCGTCACTCGCTGCCTTCTGTGGAAGTTCTGCATTCAGACGACGTTCAAGGTTCATGCGTACAGCGCGTATGAGGAAGGGAGGTGCCTCAGGACCTGGCCATGTGGCTGTACTTTGTGAAAGGGAAGCCCATCTCTCCATGTAAGAAAAACTCTGGAGGAGACATCTGGGACTCATGTATCTTTCCCTCTCCAGTCACATTCCATCTTGATTCAGTGACCTCTAAAGAGTAGAATGTGTCCCCTCTGTCATTACCAGGTCAAATTTTTTTAAAGGTTGTGTATATTTAGCTGCGGCAGAGGATTTTGAGTTTGTGCTGTTTCGCAAGTCCACATTTACTGCCAAAAAAAGTTTTTTTACAATAGGAAAAGTATTATGAGAAACGCGTGGAGACAAGACTCTGTGAAATTACCTAAAGGAGATGAGCCATGGGCAGGACATGGCATGGACCTCTCCTATCTGCCTTGCAGGCAGGTCTTTCCTGCACTGCCTTCGGGAGGGTGTTGCAGTCAGATGCCAACATCTGGCCTTTCTCCTAGAACAGAAACCTACAGTTCTGGCAGCAAGAAAACTCTTCCATGATGTTCTGTGTTCCCAAAAGGAGGCAATTTCCAAAGCAGTTCTGTAGCTGGAACCATGGTGGGAAGCAGCAAGGGAACGGGTGACTGGGGAGCAAGGGGCCAGGCTTTCCTCTGCTAGGTCATTTTTTTCATCTTTCCATGTACTTACACACGGTGTCAGATGCTACTTGTCCCACCTGGTAGTGTCAGCCTGCTGTTTGACTCCAATTATAAGTAATGATGCCAGGGATACGAGAACACAAAATGTATAAGTGTTGGGAATGTAAGGAACATAAAAAGGGTTTTATAATCCTATGATTTTCTCTTTAATTATGGAAGAAAGGTTGAAATATAATTAGTAATTGTCTACATATTGGAATTAAATTGTACTTATTTCTTTACAGACGAGGAATGGTTTATGCGTAATTTAGTCAGCATAGAAGTACTGCTTGACAAACCTGTGAAATAAATACATGTAAATTCATTACTTTTGAGCTATGACAACTCCTCCTTCTGTAAGAGCTGCAGCTGTGCACTATAATGTGAATGAGTAAAGTCTTCTTGTTGACATAATTTTTAAGTTAAAAGGGGGAAGGAAGGGAAGGATAGAGACAGAAACCATCTATTATTGACATGTAAACAAAGCCGAAAATTAAAGTTACAGGGCTCAGAAATTCCATGCTACTAGATACATGGTAATTCAGATGCAAAAGAAACATCTTTCTAAATACAATTTTTGGAAAATAAATAAATACATAAATAGAGATGATTGCCACAGCACAATGCTAAGGACCAAGAGTATCTTTAGATATAAATCCTAACTTTAGGATATAAGCCAGTCTCTTTACTAGTGCATAACTTTGTCCTTGTCCCAGTCACAGGTAAAGCTGACTATCCTACGAGAACATTTGCATCATTAGCAGCTTTTTAAAAATGCTTGTATGGTTCAAGTTTTCATCGTGACCACTCTAAGCAAACCAGAGCTTGAGACAGCCAGAACTTCTGACCGAAATTTTAACATCATTTTCATACAGTTCATTAGACTAAAGATTTGCACAAAATGTTTCCAACTTCTCAGTATTTTTATAATTCAGAAGGAATGAGAAAAGGAAGGAGGTTTCTTTTCCATTTTCCCATGGCAGACCGCAGTTCAAAAATTGCACTGAGGACTGGAAGTGGGAGTTTTTTCTTACTGCAGATTTCTGGTTCCTTTCCAAGCTTTCATATCTCTATTTAGACTCTTGTAGCCTTCTTTTTAGCCTTATTTTAGCCATTCAGAGGAGGAAAAAGAAAATTAACTCCAGTGCCTCAGTGTGAAAGTATTGTGCAGGTATGCCTCAAAGTGCATGCTCTCTTGTGGCACATTTTGTTTGGACGCAACAGGCATTCATATGGTGCTGATACTATATACAAAATTTTGAATGCAGCACCAACCCTCTTGCACACTGCTCAGGAATCTGCTCTTTTTTACTATTTATTTTCAGTTTGAATTATCGGCAGACACTCTTATGGGGACTGTATTAGCCCTGGTTTACATACTGTTTGGAAATCCCAAGACCTCATCTATCCAGAAACGACACCCAAAGAGTCACTTCCTCTCCAATATAATTACTTCAACGAAAACGTGTGGTGTTATAAAGGTTGTCCATGTAATATAGCTGCTCATTAACCATTGCAGCTCCTGAAGCATTTGTAATTCTACTAATGCCTAGCTACTTTTCCCCACCAGCAGCAACCTTACAGGTACTTTCACAGAACAATTGGAATTGCACTTGTTTGAACAATGGGGCAGATGGGTGTTACCCATATCTTTTTGAGCTCAGGTTGTCCTCATCAATGAAACATTCCCTCTTTTATTTTCAGTTAACTGATATTCATGGCATAGCCCAAGACAAACACACCCTGGACAGAGTGCTTTCTTGTAGGGTAACTCAGCGAGCTTGGTGATGTTCTCTGGTGGAGACAGAAGGAACAGAAAAGATAGAAAAGACCAACACCACAAACTCAAATGATAAGGGAGACCAGTGAAAGGGGATGAAAACGGTTCCTTGTACTGCTAGTACATGAGCAGCCTGACTCATGCCAATCCATGTGATTTGTAGTGTTTACTTCAAAAAGGACATACACAGACATTTTAGTACAAGTGCCCTAATAGCCATGCTCACTCAGGACACCATGGGAAAGTGCACCTCTCACCCATCGTAGGTAGGGCAGGCTAAATTGTCAGCAGGCGCCCGTCTCTCAGGTGATTTCTTAAGCTGACAGCTCCGGATATCCAGCATCACCCAGATTTGGAAGGGAGGGCCTTTCCCATCCTTAGGCAGCCCAGTAATTTTCACAACGCTATTGCTAATTTGGAAGCTGGCAGTTTCCACCTCCCCACCCCTTTGGTTTATTACAGACATTTCATCAGACCAGCTGTAGTCTGCCGTGTCTTTCTTTTCCTGCTCTGGGCAAGGGGGGACTAGGAGGGCTGTCAGCAGCAATGCACGGTCGCTGCTGTGATGTTTCTCCTGAAGCAGGCAGCTGCAGCGAGAATCCCCCTGCTCCCGTGGCTGCTAGCCCAGGCTCCGGATGTACCATGGAGGCTTCCAGCTGATTTAATCAGTTCGTTGTTCTCTGGTTTGATGTAATAAGTTCATTGTTCCCCAGTTCAACTTAATTGAGTCATTGTTACCTGATTTAACTGACCGATTGCTGCCTGACTTGATTTAATTAATTGCTGCCTGACTTGCTGAATATGCAAGCTCCTGCTGCTGGCTGCCAGCATGGCTCACAGCTCCTAGCCTGTGCTGCCTACCTCTGCCCCCTCCCCTCTAACAACCTTGTCTTCTCCTGGGACCTGCTCTCTGATCTCTAGCTGCAGCCTTTGGTCCCTTCCTGCTTCTCTATTTTGTTCCTGTAGCCCTTCCTCAACCCAAGGAGTTTCTCTCCCTCATCCTCTAATCCTCCTCTTCCTTTTCCTCTGATTTTCCCTGGCTTTTGCCCTAAGCCTGGCTCCAGCCTTCCTTCCAGAGCTCTCCCCACTGTGTCCCAAAGTAACCATCCCTGCTGCAGGTCCTCTAAAGCTGCTCCTGAGCTTCCCCAAAGGCTTTGCATTTCATTTGCTTCATGTGTCCTAGATTGTACTTCCTATAGTAGATTTATTTTTTTATCCTCTTCTGCCTAGCAGTCCTACACAGGCAGCAGCACTTGCCTGGTGCTTTCCTTTTTTCTTCACTTCCACTTGTTGCTGGTACCCAGCTTTCTCTTCCTTTAAGGTATCATCCGGAAGCCTCTCCCTTGGTGTATGTTACCTAGCATCATACAGGCTCTTTGCCCTTCTTTCTTCCTTCTCTACTTTGTATCCATTCAATTCCTTTGAGATTTCTATTTCCACTGTAATTTCTCCTTATCTTTTCCACCACTCTACGTTTTGCACCCAAAATGTTTTTCTGATGATGGCTCAGGTTTCTTACTGGCCCCCAGTTCATTTCCCCAGTCTCCCCCAATCTCCTTGGCTTATTCCTCTGCATGTCCTTCTGTCTCCATTCAGCAGAAAAATGAGGTGTAGGCATTTCTTGCCCTCTTCTGTTCTGCTCTACTCTCCATCTGATGCTAGGAGTAGACACGCAATTTTGCAAGCGGAGTTACTTTTTTCAAGGCAGGTGTGTCTGGTTGTAAGTCTGTATTTATGTTAATGATTGGGGTGAGCCCAGGCTTCCCTTGGCCACCTCAGTTCAGTGCATACAGGTAAAGTCAGCTCTGCCTGAACTGTCAGTCTAGTATGCACAACTTCTTGTGTGATCGATCATACATCCCTCCTGGCTTTGCATTGACCAGGCCCTGTTGGCCACATCACTCTTTCTGGCCCATGCTTACACTTTGTATTTACTTGTTTTCTCTTTTTTTCCTCCATTAAGTGCCTTGGAAGAGAGTCCAGGAAGGATTCCTTGTCTGTACAGAGTAATCCCCATCACTCGGTGGCAAACTGACAGGTGGCTTCCATATTACCAGGAACAGATTCGAGGTGTGTTGCTCATCCTTCCTCTGGCTTTCTCTTTTTCACTAATGTGCCAATTTTTTCTTCCAGAGAGAATCTCACTGTCTACAAAGATACCTGCACTGGGTTTAAGTGACAAGGGATTGGTAGCAGGGGTGGCCTCTGTGAGCAAATGTCAGATCAGAGCCAGCTCCAAAGGGACCCACCACTAGCCAGAGCCGAGCCATGAGTGACACTGGTTGGGTTTCTGGGAGAAAGACTGAAGAAAGGGAAAACCTGCTGTGCTACAGCAGCTGGGAGAGAGGGGTGAGAGCTGAGAGAGAAGCAGCCCTGCAGCCCCCAGGGTGAGTGCAGCAGGAGGGCAGGAGGTGCTCCAGGCACGCAGCACAAGTTCCCCTGCGGCCTGTGGAGAGGCCCCTGGTGGAGCAGGCTGTCCCCCTGCAGCCCACGGGTGCCACATGGAGCAGATCTCCACGCTGCAGCCCGTGGAGGAGCCCCCGGTGGAGCAGGTGGATGTGGCCTGGAGGAGGCTGCGGCCCATGGAGAGCCCCCGCAGGAGCAGGCCCTGGGCCGGAGCTGCAGCCCGTGGAGAGGAGCCCACGCAGGAGCAGGGGGTCTGGGGGGAGCTGCCGCCCACCCGTGGGGGACCCGTGCTGGAGCAGTTTGCTCCTGGGGGATGGACCCCGTGGTACGGAGCCGTGTGGGAGCAGTTCCTGAAGAGCTGCAGCCTGTGGGCAGCCCCCCAGGCTCAGTTCGGGAAGGACGGCATCCCGTGGGAGGGACCCCACGGGGAGCAGGGGCAGGGAGGGACCGTGAGGGAGCGGTAGAGACGAAGCGTCAGGGACTGACTGCAGCCCCCATTCCCCGTTCCCCTGGGGTGCTCAGGGGGAGGAGGTGGAAGAGGGTGGATGTGGAGAAGGTGTTTTTTGTTTTTAGTTTCTCACTGCTCTAGCTTGTTAGTAATAGGTAATAAATTTCTCTAATCTAATCAGCCCCCATTCCCCATTCCCCTGTGCTGCTTGGGGGGAGGAGGTAGGTGGTTTTGGTTTGCTTTCAGTTCTCACTGCTCTAGTCTGATAGGTAATAAATTTTATTAATCTCCATATGGTGAGTCTGTTCTGCCTGTCACGATAACTGTTGAATGATCTCCCTGTCCTTATCTCAATCCTTGAATCCCTTCCATCATATTTTCTCCCCTTTTTTTCTTTGAGGAGGGTGAGTGAGAGAGCAGCAATGGTGGAGGTTCAGCTGCCCAGCAGGGTAAAACTACCAGAATATCTCTCCAGCCCGTTCTTCTAAAGCTTCCCTCCAGCCTTCAGGAGGAAGGCTACACTGTGTGGCTAATGCTCTTCAATTTCACTTGCAGTGAATTAGCCTGTCTCTGCATTGCTTTGCATGGATGCCAAAGCCATTGTATTCCTAGTACATTTTTGTTCTGCCTCTGGTTGTTAGATACCAGATTACATTGATGTTGAATACCCAAGAACCTTGGATGACGGCTTGGGAGAGCTGGGTTTCGGCTTTTTGAAAAACAGCCACACAAGTGTTATTTTCACCAGAAACGTTCATCTCTTTGTTTCCTTCAGCTACAAATTCACTTCAGTTTGTCTCTTTTTCTTGCAGGTTCATACACTCAATAACAACTCTCTAGGGAAGACCTCAGCACGGTAGGCAGGGCAGGATGCACAACTTCTGTATATTCCTGTTAATGCAACCTGGTCATATCCCTGCTGCTCTGTCACCCATTCTCTCCCCTGTATAAGTGACCCCCTTTGAATTCATCTTTACAGGTCCTCCTATTATGAGCTTCAGACAGCATGCATGATTTACAAAGGTTGTCTGACTTTCCAGAAGATACAGATACTGGCAATCCCTCTCCCATTACAAGTATACATAGGTATGACACCCAGCCCTGTTCTCATAAAAGCTGCTGCCAAACCTCTCAAAAATGTTATGAGAATAGGATTGGTCCACAGACACTTAATTTCATTCTCCACTATGGTAATTAAAATAACATTAAAATTAGATCTAAAGTTAGACTTTTAAAATTAGTAGATGTTAGACTCTTCTTGACATCTTTGAATTTGGTAAGACATCTTTCTGATAGTGGCTCCATTAAAAAGTCATCACATCACTGAGCTGATACTTTTAAAATATGGATGCTCAAGGCTTTTAAAATGTGGCACACAGATTAAGAAAGACAGAAACGGGACAACTACCCTTTAATGTACAGCCAGCTTTTCCACCTGTATTTGCAAAGCACCCCTGTGGCAAGAACAACAGCTGCATAGATAGTAACATAAAGAAAGTATTTACGGCCTTTTGCATTTATTTGGTGTGAGGTATTTTGTCCTCCAAAATGTTAATGACAGCCTAAAATTGTTCCCTTTTTCAGCTCCACCCTGCCCTTCAAAGACATCTGCAGTTTGGGAAAACACTGATAGGAAGCACTGCACACTTTCTTCAGAAATTACAAATGAAGTTAACCTGTGCAAGTAATTTCAAAGCAGTGTTATAGGCTTTCACTGGTATCACTATATTGATGTAATTACTCTGTTGTTAATACGCTTAAACAAAGAGAAGGGGAGAGAGAGAAAAAACAACAACTGCAACAGCAACAAACAACACTTCTACGAGATTATTTATGCAAGTGGTTTTAACTCAAACTGAAAAACAAAAAAAGTTCAGATGTAACCATTTCAAAGGACTTGCATCCAAGGAAGAGTTGTTACCTGCTGCATGGTGACATTCATAGGGCTACAAAGATAGTGAAGGGTCCAGAGGGGAAGATGTATGAGGAGCGTCTGAGGTACCTTGGTTTGTTCGGCCCAGAGCAGAGCAGGCTGAGGGGAGGCCTCATGGTGGCCTGCAGCTCCCTCACGAAGGGAGCGGAGGGGCAGGCGCTGAGCTCTGCTCTCTGGGGACAGTGACAGGACCCGAGGGAACGGCATGGAACTGGGACAGGGGAGGGTCAGGCTGGGTGTTAGGGAAAGGTTCTGCACCCAGAGGGTGGTCAGGCACTGGGACAGGCTCCCCAGGGCAGTGGTCATAGCACTGAGCCTGACAGAGTTCAAGGAGTGCTTGGACAACACTCTCAGACATCTGCTCTGATTTTTGGATGGTCCAGGAGTTGGACTTGATGATCCTTGTGGGTCCCCTCCAACTCAGGATATTCTGTGATTCTGTCATTCTCTGATGTGGTTTTTCCCTTTCCCATGGGTTGTATGTAGCTCAGAGAGGTCACCCTGTTACCCAAAAAGTTTGTGCCATCTTCCAAAACATGCAGGCAGAGCACCTTCAGCATGGACTGGGGCATGGGGTGTTGCTTCCCCGCACAATGTGTTGTGAGATGTTCATCATGGTGCTACTGCAAGGTAGTACTGCTTATATACTGGTAGGTTGTTGAGGTCTTTTTTCCCTCCATCAGTAAATCCAAAGACTTTTCTCTCCTCCTCTCTCTTTATCATGTAGTTTTCCTTCCTCTCCATTTCAAATTACAGAACTATAGTGAAGGACAAGACATTTCTCTGCATTGTCCTGATGGGAGTCAGGATCGCTGGGTGGGTAGGTGGCTTCATCCCATGTCTCCAGGGCTGTGGATCGCCTTAGCAGCAGCAGTTTCCACAACTTCCCTTTCCACCACAGCATCTTTTCATCTTTCCTTGTCCATGGTAGAAAATCTTAATGAACACAGGACAGCTACTAACATGACAACCCTTAGTTAACATCAGTACAGCTACTTAAAAAGGCCAAATCCTACACATACCTTAGATATGCGTATTAACAAAAAGCCCCATTTCCCCCAATGCATATGAACAATACCACCTGCAAATGTCACCACAATATATTCAAGAGTTGAAAATTTTCCAGTTAAATCATGCTGGTAATTGTCTTCTCTGACTGATCAGGGTGGTGGAATACCCCTGATTTGGAAAGTATTGTTATACCTGACCTGAAATAGGACCAGCGTCCAAGGGACGAGAGGGGCCTCTCTGGGGAGGTCTCTTAGAGGCAACATTTCTGGGGGTAGGTCAGGTTTCTGTGTAGGTCACAGAAAAATAATTTAGCTCAATCTCACATTCCTTACACATACATGCGCATGAGATCGCAAAAGCCAAGAAGCCACATGCTGGATGTAGATAGCAGAAGATGGCCAAAGGAGTTTAGCCACTTGTGTCTGCTCCTATTTGACAATCAGCAAGAGACATGAATTTGGGAAAGAATACAGCCATATAAATACACAAACTGTCCATCTTCCTTACTGGCTCAGTCAGGAAGAGTAAATATGTATGTATACACCTCTAGTTCAGCTGCTTCTGTTTCACAGCATCCAGGTGTACTGCAAAAAAATGGTCTCTCTCTGAAGATTTGCCTTTTTTCCTGCTCTATCATTATTTGCTATTCAATGTTTACAACTGTTTTATGCAGCTGTGCAAAGTATCCTGAAGGACAGAGGCTCCGTGTATTAAACCTTAAGTGTGAGTTGATACAGGCCTGCAGAATTTAGCCTTAGTGACCCAGTGCTGGGTCCTTATGAAGTGCAGGAACTTATGAAGTACGAAGAAAGCCATAATGAATTAGCCACAAGGTTCCTGAGTGACTAAGCTCCCAAGAATTTTTCTCTCTTCTTCCATGGCTGCTTCTATGGCTACTTAGACAAACTGTACAGTAACACAGTCTCACTGTTTTCCTGTATGTTTTTTACTTCTACGTATGTTTCAGCCATGAAAGACAATGCTTTGTTTTGGCAAAAAGAATTATTATGTAAGTATATTTATGGGCCTTTGACTTTGCCCCATCAGTTGGTAACTGCAGCTGCATATTCACTAAATGGATAGTAATATAAGAAAATAACTTCAAATGCCATCTATTACATTGTCGTTTTCACTTTGTAAATGATCATATATAAGAAATATCACTACTGAGGTTCCTAACAGCTGATGTCAATCTTCAGAGCTTCAGCTGTGTGTTTTTTCTGCTGTCCCTGGGGATGTGAGGGTCTGACAAGGATATTTTTATACATCCACAAAATCATTCAAAGGAATTATTTGCATAAGCAGGTATTCACCTATGTATATGTTTGCATAAAGAAACTCTAAACAAGTAATGGCATCTGTCCCAACCCCATGTGATAGAAATGCAGAAGGTTGCCACTGTCCTCAAATGCCAAATGTTCCTTAATATCTTTGGCCAAGGAGTAAAAACAAGGCTCCCTGCTGGTGCAGAGCTGAAACTCCACCAGTAATTCACATTTTTCTTCATGACTTAAAGTGATCTTTACCCATTAATTTATTGCCTGTTCCCAGACTTCCAAGATTCAGAAGGAGCGGGCTCTTCTGGAGCTGCCCAGCTCTCCCTGCACAGCTGGACCAGGCTGATCTGTCACCTTGAACCACGATGAGGTCTGAGTGACGGAGGTTCTGGGGTTCTTATGACTCTCATCCTCCCACGTCCTCTTTCCTCCCACACATCCTGCTGCTTGTGACTTGGGACTTGTCACTACACTTGACACCTTTTACACTCTTGGTAAAGGCCTGTTCTTGCAAGCATTTTGATTGCCTAAACAGCTCAAAAGCACTGGCAAAATAATAATGGATTTCCTTGAGTTATTCCAAACAGATCATGACTTCAAAGGCATGATTTGCAAAAATTTTATGTCAAGTGCAAGATTTTGCAATATCAGCCACTGGATTTGAAGAGGAGCCATTCCCAACGTGTGCTCACAGATGCATCTCAAAAGCAAAACACTCTAAGAAAACACTCCTTATGCAAGTTGAGTAACCTGAACTCTGAAACACAGGTATGGGCTGAGCAGAAAGCCAGCATCATCTTCCAGCTCAAGCGCTATTGTCCCCAGCTCCGACACTTGCCTAACTTTAAAAAGACCTAAGGTGTGCAGATGCAGTGACTAATTGAAGGTTTTGACAGACCTCCCCTCTACCTCTCAGCTGATGAATGACTAAACTGGGCTGCCAGGCTCTGCAGGAAGAGAAAGAAGGAAGGGGACTTCCCGGCTTTCATCCCTCCGCAATGATCCTCAGTCTGCGTGAATCAAAGCCGCAGAGGTAATCTCTCCTTCAGCAACAAGGATCCCCAAGTGGGATGGCCCAGGGTAGTCAAGCCAGTCTCAACAGAGTTGTCCTGGTTAAAATCATAGCCTGGCTTTGACTTGGTCAGGTACACTTCATGAGCTGTATGAGGTCCTACCCGAAGAGGTAAGAAACATATCCCCCACCCTGCAGGAGATCACCACAGAAATCCTGTGGGATGTCTTCCATCCCCTACTGCATGTGGGCCTTGGAGAGGGTGCCACAATCAGCCAGTGACTATTAGCATCTTTCTGGCATTTCTGTTGGGCCTGTTAATACTATAGAGGATTTTTCATTCAACCAGCACTATTGGTTTTCAGTGGCCAGTGAGTGCCTCTTATCTAATTCCTGCTTAGCAGAAAGGGATGGACTCCCTTTCTACCTGGGTCAGCCCACACCATCAAAAACCACCCTGGGCCGCAGCTGCTCCTAGTGAACCTTGGGCTAACATGCAGACACGCTCCCCCTGCCCCAGTGTTCAGCCTTCTCCTTGCCTCTCTTCTCCACCAGCCCTGCCAAGCTGAGTGGGCAGGGGTTGGGCAATGCAGGGCAGTCACACCCTCTGCTTTTCGCGGTCTGGCATAATGATGTTATTTTCTAAAGCAGCAGAAAGGCCTGTGGAGCACCTGTGGCTCCTGAGGGATGCAATCTCCATTTTTTTTTTCTGCTGCTTTATGTGCATGTCTGTGTGGTAATCTGCAGTGTGGGGATTACAGAGCTGACTCAGGCTATGGGAAGACTTCTTGTCTTCTGGCACTTAAAGGCCCCCATTGAATCCATGCTAGATGTGTTTAGGTCACAGGGAAACCTCCTTCCTTTTCATGCAGCAACCAGTTTGGCTCCTAAGGAAGGACTCTTCCCACTTATCCTATCCAGCCCAGTGATGGATGGGCTTCTGCATGTTTAGTCCTGCCCATCATGCCTATGGGACCCCATCCCCTCTGCGGTATGCGCCAGCTAACCTCTGTGGGACTCTACCAATCAGCAGTTTGTATGGTTGGAGATAACAGGCCCTGGCCAACAACTCCTGTGGCTGCAAACCTCCAGCCTCCCAGGTGTCCTCACAGCATGAGGTCTTCCTGCGTCACTGCATACATAACCTCATGTATTGGGTTTATGTGGCAAGGTTTTGGTAGCTGGGGGGCTGCAGGGGTGGCTTCTGTGAGCAGAGCCCAGCAGTTCCCCCATGTTAGATAAGGGACAGTTTCAGCCAGCTCCAAAGTGACCTGCTGCTGGCCAGAGCCAAGCCAATAAGCAACGTTGTTTGCCCCTCTGGGAGAGCATATATAAGAAAGAGAAAAAGAACTGCTGTACAACAGCAGCTGGGAGTGTTGCCTGTAGGACTACAGGAGAGTGAGGAGTGAGAACCAGAAGGAGGGCAGGAGGTGCTCCAGGCACGCAGCACAAGTTCCCCTGCGGCCCGTGGAGAGGCCCCTGGTGGAGCAGGCTGTCCCCCTGCAGCCCACGGGTGCCACATGGAGCAGATCTCCACGCTGCAGCCCGTGGAGGAGCCCCCGGTGGAGCAGGTGGATGTGGCCTGGAGGAGGCTGCGGCCCATGGAGAGCCCCCGCAGGAGCAGACCCCGGGCCGGAGCTGCAGCCCGTGGAGAGGAGCCCACGCAGGAACAGGGGGTCTGGGGGGAGCTGCCGCCCACCCGTGGGGGACCCGTGCTGGAGCAGTTTGCTCCTGGGGGATGGACCCCGTGGTACGGAGCCGTGTGGGAGCAGTTCTTGAAGAGCTGCAGCCTGTGGGCAGCCCCCGCAGGCTCAGTTCAGGAAGGACGGCATCCCGTGGGAGGGACCCCACGGGGAGCAGGGGCAGAGAGTGACCGTGAGGGAGCAGCAGAGACGAAGCACCAAGGACTGACTGTAGCCCCCATTCCCCTTCACTGCTCCCGGGGAAGAAGGTAGAAAAGGGTGGATGAGGGGAAGGTGTTTTTAGTTTCTCACTGCTCTAGCTTGTTAGTAATAGGTAATAAATTTCTCTTATCTCCCTACGCTGAGCCTATTCTGCCCACGATAATAATTATTGAGTGACCTTCCTGTGCTTATCTCAACCCTTGAACCCTTTCCGTCATATTTTCTCCCCCTTTCCCTTTGAGAAGGGGGAATGAGAGAGCAGTTGTGGTGGAGCTTAGCTGCCCAGCTGAGTAAAGCCACCACAGTGACCCTTTGCAAACTACTTCCTGCTCTGCCTTCCCCCATCCCATGCAGCAAATCTTTTTCATCCAACACTTTCAGGATCTCCCATGGCTGTGGAGGAGGAAAAATTTGCCTGGTAGCCATGAAACCAGATTTGCTTTGGTTGTAGATTTTTCTCCACCCTGTGAAAACAGCAAGGAGCTGACTTTTTTTTTTTTTTTTTTTTTTTCCTACAGAGCTGAACTCTTTTTTTTTTACTACAGGTGAACTACAGAGTTCAGCTTCTCCATACAAGATTGTCAGACACTCATCTCAGCCACGGTTGGTGAGATGGGCAAGAGGGAAGATGATTGACTGAATGTAGCTAAAAGATCATCCCTGACATAAGATATGATGTAAAATAGAACCATAGAATCATTTAAGTTGGAAAACACCTCTAAGATCATCAAGTCAAATCATTAACATAGCAAAAGCCATATGAAAAATCCTGCAAAATCCATATGAAAGCCAAGTGAAAGGCAGACCCAAAGACATTAGACTGTGTTTTGGTCATGTATACAGTCCTCTGCCAGGAGGAGAGAAAGACTAGAAAAAAGGGAAGGACAGGTATGAAATGGGATTGGCAACCATCATCAGCTTAGCCAAAATGGGCACTTAATAATGTTTGGAAGTGACTCAGATTTTGATGCTGTCTTTTAACTTGGGATCGATGCCTGCATAGATTGCATGGCACATTGGTAGGAGGAGTGGTAGGAGAACATAGGTGACATTAGAGCAGGATAATTGTTTATGTTTGGTGCCAAACCAAAATTCACATTGCAGAAAGGTCTAAAATGCAAGTTTGATGGAAGGGTCCAAATAGAAAGGGAAGTTTGGCCAGTGTGTAAAGGCTGACCCACACCTCGCTCAAACTGGTTCCTTTTTGTATGTGTTGCCTTAAATTTAACAAAGCAAATCCCATAAGAGCAGTTGTTTTCAACTAGGGCAGGTGGATTCAGATCTTGAGAAACCAGTGGTCTCCTGCACAGAAAGAAAATGTGAATAATCCCCACGGGGAGTTTCTGTGGGCAGGATCTGTCCACGCTTACCCACCTCCCTGTTCTCGTGTTTCCTCAGTTTCCCTGCAGAAGATGGAACCACAGAAAGCAAGCCCTTTGATGGGCTGTTTCCACTGTGCCACAGGGCTAATGCATTACCCCAGCATGTTCAGGATATGAAAGGGAAGCCAGGGTGGCTAGGAAGCCTTTTAACTCTTTGCAATTATAATGTTTCTGTTTAACTTTCAGAATCCCACTTCCCTTGGGGGAAATTGCTGCTTCTTTTTCTTCTACCACCCAATGTGAGTGCAGACCTGTTATTAATGGCACTCCTTTCCCATGGATGCATTTTTCTTGGTTCAAGAGATTCTAGTAAATTCTGAATTTCAAGGGGAAACCTGAGTCTTTTTTTTTTAATTGAAGCATCCTGTGTTTTATGAGAGCAGAGGAGTTCTCTCTATTCCAGTATGTTGTCCTTCACCAGGACCCCCAGCATCAGGGACTCCTTCCTTTTCTGGTACTTCATATACATCTCTGCCCTTTCTTCAACCGTAAAATAACCACACCAACAAGAAAATAAAAGTCACTGCCTACTTGTAAAACAAAATTATATGATAAATTAACAAAAGCAGAGAATAAGCCAGAGGTAAATAACTCTCTTCCCCTGCCTTTATGAGAGATGAGTCTGTCTCATTAAACCCCCATCCCAAATGTAAGCAGGAAGGAGAGTTGCAAGGATGTCCAGAGGGTTTTATTCTCTGGACCAAAATTGAGGTCTCCAAAGCCTGTGTGGTCTGCGGACCATGCCACCAGCTGAGTAGGGGTAGAAAATGTTTTCTCATCTTGCTGGTTTGCTACCTGGAGTCTCGCTCTTCTAAGCAGTGACCAAGACCTCCCTTCCCATTTCTGCTGGCTCCTAAAGGAGCCTATTTTATTTTTATTTTCTTCTAACTTTTGTAAATGTTTGCTGTGAAAACCACCTTTCTGAAGTGAATACAATCCATATATAGCCCAAACTCCGAATCATCAGAACTTCCCCATTAGTGAGGGCTCTCAGGCCCTTTCTGTGCCTTCAAGTCCATCTCATCAGCATAGAATAATGCTGATGGAGGAAAGGGAATCAGACCCTTGCATTTTTCATGCCTGCATGGTTTTGTCATGACACCTATCTCCTCTTACCCATTGACCGTGTAATGAACGTGTACAAGGTCTTCCAAACCCTCCTGGGAAATCAGACGTCCACTTGCTTTCCCACCCAATGTCCTATCCTAACCCCAGAGAACAAGTGTTCCCCAGGGCTTTTCATTCAGGGGGCCCTCTGGCATGTGGCTGGTGTCTTAAGAAGGAAAACATTATATGAGCTACTCAAGTCTCACCTTGAGTCAACCTCTTCCCTCTTTGCAAAGCCAGGGAAAGGCTTTCAGGATGGCACTAGCTAGCTGGGGGCTGCTGGTGCTGCTGAGCATGTACTTACCTGCTTTCAAGCTGCTCCAGAGCACGTGCAGTGTTCATCAAAAGCTCAGGTCCTGCAGATCGCAATTTCCCAGGATAAAACCTGGGGACCCAAATCCCTGCAGGCCCAGTAGAAAGTGTGCAGTATTTGAAAGAGTGGCAGAAGTGCACAGACTGGTCTTGATGAGGTAGCAAAGAGACTTAATGAAAAAAAAAACCAAATCCTAACAAGCACGGGATACTAATTTTAAGAAGTAATTCACATATTACATATTGCTTAAGGGCAGAATTCATGCTGCCTAACATACTTTCCCAAGTTTGCAATGCATGCCCTTTGCAACACAATAAGTAGGTACTTTTTAACACTTTCTGCATCCACAAAGCTGTATGTATAACCCATGCCACATCAGATCTTCACAAGGCATGATTTCAGGAATACATTTTAGTGTTGTGAAGGAGATCCCTGATGAGATCCATCCTTGCTTCCCTGGTGAGACCCATCCTTGCTCTCTCTCCCTGAAGGGTCCAGGCTAGAATTGCGACCTCACTGAGCAGGGAGGAGGAGAAGATGCCCATTAAACCCTTCATTAAGTGCTGAGATGACAGTCACAAGGCAGGGTGTGTCCAGAAGAGCCAGATGAGCAACTTTTGCAGAGAAATGAGACCAGAAATCCCATTTGAATCCCACAGATCTGTGGACAGTGCCAGAAGTAACAGCACTGGGTTTTGGTGAAACTTTCCATTTCCAGGGCTCAGAGAAGCCCATGGCAATTAACCATCCAAGTTCACCCTAGGGAAACAAAAATTTCCATTTTAGAGCTGAGGAACACTTAAGCAGGGAGAAGGTAACCAGAGTGCCATAACATCAAGCAGTCATCAGCACAGGACAGCTGTCCCCAAAGAGTTTGGTAGAAGGGCACAAGGCCACTGACATGTTCTGCCAAAAGTCATGGCTGCAGGAGTTGCCAAGGTCTTGTTTTCTCATACAAGGGCTAAAGGGTCCTGAGGAAAGGGTGTTCTTTGACTTCTGTAGGTGAATGGTATTTGGGGTTGGTCACCTGCACACAGGGGAACCTCAGTGTGTGGTAAAACCTCTGCTCAGCGATCTGTACCGAGATCTCAGCCACCTGCTGTGGATCAGAGCCAAAACAACATCCAATAAGAGGAAACTCTGGGAAGGAATTAGTGGATGTTTACTGGAAAACAATAAAAATGTATAAATATTGTCCAGATCTGAACTTCCAGCATCCCAGGCTCTTGGTGTCTTCCTCAAGATAAACACGTGTCAGAGGAAAGAAACAAGTACCTTATCAACCAAATTACAAGCAGACCACAAGGCAAAGAATATGTTGCATAAGATAAATCTTCGTGTATAGAACTACCCGTGTCTAAAAGCACAACTAAATCATTTTCTGACAAAGACCAATGCACATTTCAGATAAAGCTGACTTTCCAGTTCTTTTCTCATTCCATCTTTCTTTCTTCTCTGTTTTTACTTCTCTGAATTTCATGTTGGTAAATATTTCTCCCTGTTGCTCTGATAACCGTATCTGATTACAGAGGCTTGAAGCATAACCGATGATGAAAGAGACAACCTGAGGGATACTGGACTGCGCACACCACAGGGGCGTGGACATAAACCCCTGAACTATGCCGGCTGTGTGACCAGAGTCGTTCTACCTGTAGGTTAAGTCAAGATAGGAACCTGCTTGCTGGCTGCACAGGGGGTTAGACCAAACCGAAATCCCTCGTGGTGGCTAAAAAAAAGTGAGGAGAGATGGTTTGAGATGGGGCTGAGGATGCAGGAGGGTGCTGAGCCCACCAACACCTTCCCCAACACACAAACTTCTGGTCAACCTCCACCCTGATGGTGAGGCCCCAGCCTGCTTAATGGGAGGAGAGGGTTGGCCCTACCAGCCGTTAGTGGGGTTTTTCACCAGGGGGGAGCAGTGGTGCTGGGGCTCCTTGGGCACCCAACTCGAGGTTGCCTCTGCTTTTCCTTGCCTTCAAAGCCGATCACGGCACGGGCTCACGGCAGCGTGCGGCGGCAGGCACCCGTCAGCCCTTCGGGGGGGTTGCAGAAAGCGGTCGAACACGTCTGATCAGGACGAGAGGATGAGTAATGGCCCCAGACTGGCCTGGGCAGCACCAGAATGGCTTCATGACTCGCTGGTGTGCGGGTGAGAGGGGACACTTCTTGCTAGAGCCGAGGGCAGGGCGAGAAAAGCCTCCTCGCTCTCCTGGAGGCCAAGCGGGGTCTCTCCTCCAGCTCAGGAGCCTGTGAACGGGAGATTTGCCTCCTGTTTTAGAACATGAGGGGGCAGTTTGCAGGATTTTGCAAATGTTGGCTGGTGATGGATTCCCTTTGTGAAAACCCAGCCTTGCTGGTTACCTGGGGTAGGTGAAAACCTTTGCACACAACACAGACAACCAGTGGATGTCAAACCAAAAACTGCTTCCCACAGTCCTGCAGATTGTGGAAAAAAAAGAAGGAAAAACTCATCTTAAAGTACCAAGTGCTTTAATATAAATAGCTAATAAGAAGTGTACTTTACAGTAAGAACTTGTGTGATCCCCATGTCAGAATCCTGATTTTATGAAGACCCTGAGTGCCAGTTCCAGGGTGGTGCTGGGTTGCGTGCACCAGAGGTTTTTTAGGTGGTGCTTTAGGAGGCTCAGGCATTAAAGGGAACTCCCAGAGGAGTGCTATGGCCACAGACATGTCGCTTTTAACACTTAACAATTATCCAACGCTTAATGCCTCTGTTCACCTCTACCTCTAGCATTAAGGCAGCTGTCAGTAAAATGGCACGGCGTGTTTAAGCTTTCCTTGTTATTTAATCAAGGCAGGATAAATAAAGCAGCTTTCTGCAGGTTTGCAGGTGCCCACACAGCAGACCTGTGCTATCTCAGCTCTCCACCAGCCAGTACAATGTCATGAAATGGTTGCTGTGTTTCTCCAGACTCTTGGCCTGTGTTTAATGCTGCAACAAATCCCTCGCAGAGGGGCACCATGGAGGATCTCCAGGCTCATCAGCCAGAAGAACTGGGAGAGGTGGTTGCTCCAAGCGAGGCTGTGTTTGTGCACTGGAGGTGTCCATGAGCAGAGAGGGAAGGGATTTTTCCTGCAAAGCGTGTGGCTGAGGAGGAGGCAGGAGCGGGGGTGACTCAGAGCCCAGCCCAGGCTTCCCTCCGTGCCGGCCACAAGAGCTGGGCAGGAGATTTCAGGGAGGAGGAGGAGGATCAAGCCACTCATCATCCACTCCCTGCCCTCCACCCATTCCCTCTCTGCTCATCTAGGCAGGGCTGGAAATGGCAGCCACGAGCGAGGGCAAAAGGTGCAGGCAGTCTGGGTGGGGGTCTGGCTGGGGACACCCCCATGTCCAGCCCGGGTCATCATGGTCACCAAGGAAATCCACCTGGGAAGAACTGGGAGAGGACAAATGTTGTCGTCACTCCTCTAATGCAGGAGTGAGCGATGACTTGATGCACTTTAATGAACACTGAGATCTTCACTGAATGAATTAATGGGAGTGGGGGGATCCTGGTCAGGATATGGCTTGACAAAGCAAGGAGCATTCAGAGAGCACAGGAGTCAGAAGAAACTCATGGAATCATAAGGATAAATTAGGGGAACTTGCCTCATTTAGAGATGAATACTGGGAACAAAGATGGTAACAGCCCTCTATCACATAAAACTTTCATAAGGAGGTGACCATTTTATATTATCTGCTGAGACATAGATGTGAAGAAATAAGTTGTCCTTCTGCAACAAGGAATGTTTTGACTGGCTACTAGGGAACATCTCCAAAACGTACAAGGCGTGGAGCACGGGGAGAGGCTGGAGACTCCTTTTCCATAGAGATCTTCGCAACTCCTCACACAACATCACCATGATGTCTCCCTCCATCCTCGGATCCACGGTCCCTCCACAGCGTGCTGCTGGTGGGACACGATGGCGCGGAGCCTGTGGCCAGAGGTCCTCCAGGTCCCTGCCTGGTGCACACGTCATTGCCAGAAACACGGCACTAAGTATTCTTGGCAGGAGCTGTAACTTGGCTTGAACAAGCACTTGATAAGATCCGTGAAGCTAAACAAGGATTGCTACTCTATAAGAAAGTGTTGAACACCAAGTATGCCCCACTTTCTGTCATCTAAAGCACTTTAATTTTGTAAGCGTCATTCATAACACATCTGGTGCCAACTATTTTCATCTACTTATAGGCAATGTTAAATGAGATACTGCTTTAATTTTGCTGAGCCAGACAGAGATAATATCCCCAGGAAGCAGTTCGAGTTTGTAAAAAAAAAAAAAATGCAACGTAGGTTACTAAGTGATAACCATTTGCAAAGCCCAAATACTTACACAAAGGAAGTGATTAGTTCAGGACATTCTTTACATATCACCTCTATAATTTTTTTGGCTGTAGCCCATTATGTACCTTTATCTCACAACCTACTCTCTTTATTTGTCTTACCACCAATTCTTTTAATCTGCAGCTTTTTTTTTCCCAAACTTACAAATCTTATGTGCCCAGCCTTCTGTATGCTGCAGCCATCCTCAGTCCATGGAATAATGCCCATGGACCTGCTGTGCACAGATTCAGACACATTTGCACTTTGACACCACATAAAGGTTCCAAAGAATGGTTTCAGTACTGGGACTCATTCAACACCTGTGGCTGAGCCACGTCTCCATTTGTCATCACCCATGCAGCAGCTCCTGCCTGCAGGGCATTTACCTGCTCTCTGCAAACTCCTGCTGCTGCACAGCAATGTTTTTCCCTCTTCCTTAGATGAAGACCTAGTTGATGAGACAGCTGTAAAACCAAGATGGCAAAACTGATGTTTGCAGGGTGATGGAAAGTGTTGTCACTAATTCGAACACAATGGCTACCTACGCTGAGTTACCTGCAGCAATCAATGCTCATTGCTGAGCATTCAGATCTTCCATGGAATACCTCTCACAGCCCCCAAATGCAAAATCTTTGTTCAGAAAAATGGTGAAAATCATGGGAGCTTCACAATTCCTTGGCTGTCCTTAGTACTTGACTTCAATCAGTGGCCTAATTGGGTTTTGCCAATTCCTAGAGAGCTGCAATCACCTCTGCATATTTTTTTATGACAACGTTGTCACTTGAGCGCCTGTATGATTTACTGCTTGCCCTGCAAGGTGCAGCATCCTGGAGCAAACGCCTCCAGCAAGGAATGAGCACAACCAGCCCATGTTGTCCTCCAGCTCTCACCCCAGCTGTTAGAGGTGACCGGCTTGTCCTCGGTCACTTTGAACTGATGTGAACCCACTGACAGCTACTTTCACCAGGGCTTTCAGTACCAACTCCCATTGTGTCTCTAAAGAAGTCTTGAGATCACCCTCACTCCATCTGCTTTCAGAGATCTTTTCTGATGTTTCAGTGGCTTTTCCTGTTAGTTGTACAGCCGTGCCCTGCTCTATTTGATTCTCCTGTCAATCACGCCAGAAATAGCAAAACCCTCAACCTCCCCATTTATTTCATACATCCTAGAGCTGCCGTTCATGTGCCATAGACCTCTAAGAGCCAAGAGCAGATGGATACTGTGGTGTGGGCCCCACTGAGAGGAGAGGCAAACAGCTCCATCACACTGTTGATGTGGGGCTGGACTGTGCACGATGAAGAGCTGGATACCAGATGCACTGGATACCAGATGCAGCTTTCATACCAGTTACCTGCCCCTAGAGCCAGCTATAGGCTGATAAACCAGGGAGGTCTGCTTCACTGCCTTCCCACATGGCACACAACAGCCCTTTTGTACCTGGATTAGAACAGTTCAGTTGGAAGGGATCTACAAAGATCATCAAGTTCAACTGCCTGACCACTTCAGGGCTAACCAAAAGTTAAAGCATATTATTAAAGGCATTATCCAAATGCTTCTTGAACATTGATGGGCATGGGGCATCAACAACCTCACTCAGAAGCCTATACCAGTGTCTGACCACCCTCACAGTACAGAAATTTCCCCTCATGTCTAGTGTGACCCTCCATGGTGCAGCTTTGTGCCATACATGCACGTCCTGTCATCGGTTCCCAGGGAGCAGAGACCAGCACCTCCCTCTAGAGCTGCTTTGCTTTTCTGTTCCCAATTCTGTCGCTGCCTCAGTGTTAACACTGATCCCACCCGACTGGCTTCCCAATTAATTCAACTCACCAATGTTCACATCGCGATGGATGGTACAGTCTGGTCCTTCACCTAAGCCTCCTTTCACACCCCCTTCACCTCCACCATCTCTGTTCCCTTATGACTACTGTCATTGGCCTACATTCGTGTATGTTGACCTTATTTCCCATTTCCTTCATGCCTTCCCCTTTCTAACAGGTATGAGTATCCACTCTTGGTGATTTCTATATTACTTTGTGCAATGGTGATGTCTCAGCAGCCTTGACTTATTCATACCTTTTCTGTAACAATTTTATTCTATGGCTTGTGTAGATTTACCACGTTTGCTTACACCTTTCTGTGAAGCCCACTCTATCTTGGATTGTTTCCTCGAATATTTGTCTTCTGGTTTACAGTGAGCCTTTCTTCTTAGAACCATCCAAAGTGCTCTCAAAGTTGCTCTTTGGAAACCACCTTCTTCGAGCGAACACTTACTGTGATCCAGCCCTTACTTATTGTGATCAGGTGTCACCCCACCTTTTTCTTGGTCTTCCTCTTGTCTCTTTGTTAGATGAACTAATTGCCAGCTGCATGAGCATTGGGTGTATGCTTATATTAAGCATTAGGCAATGTTGTATATTTTAATTGTTTTTAATTTGTATGTTTATAGGGATGAAGGGTTTCTGATTTGTGCTAACTATATCTTCATCATCTCTAAAAGATGTGTATCTAATCTTCCCTAAAAGACCTCAAAGACC
Organism: Cygnus atratus; assembly: GCF_013377495.2. NCBI lineage: Eukaryota > Metazoa > Chordata > Aves > Anseriformes > Anatidae > Cygnus > Cygnus atratus. The sequence continues at coordinate 190,247,858 of NC_066362.1, read as the reverse complement.
TTTGCAACTGCTCTAAGCAGCTTGTTTGGTTGCTTAACTTACTCTTAGGAAGATTTTTTTCTTTCTTAATTGTAAGCTGCGAATCAAACTCTCTTAATGCTTTTGTTTTGACCTAAGATAAACTTGGTACAATCTTGTAAAAGCTGCAATAATATTCCTTAACTTATTTTATAAGCAGTGAGTCCAAAAGTGTAGGAGCAACATTCATGACCACATGAGCAGTTATAAATTAGTGGGAAATGGAAGAACAGCCAAAATTACGGGCATCAGAAGGAGGAGATGAGGAGCTATGTGCAACAGGTGATAAGCCTGTTTGGTTTACCGCTGTCTTAGTGTGATGTGGGTTCGCCCCCCTGTCAGGCTTTTCTAACTTGCCAGGCTTAGGGCTGAGACTGTGGCTTGAGAAAACAACCTCTGCCAAGGTACCAGGCTTGGATCAGCCTCTGTCCCCAGCCCAGAGCCCCTGGGAACTGCAGAGGCCCCAGGTGTCCACCTGCCTCCACCTGGGCAGAGAGAATGGAAAAGCAAAGGTGCAGCTGAGCAGTGAGGGGGCAGCTGAAAGGAAGAGGAAACTCTAAGGGACCCCTAAACAGTCATGGATTTGGGGAAAAAAACATATAAGAAAATGGTGTAGAAAAGCAGGAACTGTATAAAGCTACAGATTAAAAAAATAGCTAGGAGAAAGCATGATGAGTAAGAATAAATGGCAGAAGCAACGAGAGTGGCCCAGGACCATTGCCCATTCCTGGCCAGGGAAGGGAGATGCTGGCACACACCTGAGGATGACCACACGTAGCCTTCTGATGTCACGGCCACGCTCCGGGCTGTTGTGCAGCCCTGCACTATCTGCTGGGCTTCCTGTGAGCTTGCTGCCAAAGGTGAAAACGTACTGTCATAAAATCCTCTCCAATAAATCTGTCTTAATTGAGTCAGCTTGCAATTTAGTTGTGGAGATGATAATTTCTCCACCCAGCTACTGTGGTTTTCCTGGGCATGTGAACAGGGGATTTTGACCAAGGATGGAGGATCCTGCTAAGTTTGTGCAACTGTAGCTGGTCCCGTGCCCAGACTGAGGAAAAGATCTACAAAAAGAGAAGCATATATTAAACACTTCATAATTCTACCAAAAAAGGAAGGAAAAAGAGGAGCAGGTGACATGGATATGATAAAACCGGTTTTCTCTGGTGGATACTACAGGATAAACCACACACAAAACCAAAATAATAATAATAAAAAAGTAAAAAACAAAGTGTAAATAATAGTTCAAGTAGCAAAAAGAATAAAGACTACCCGAGAAAGGATCGTGTTTGGAAGAGCTGTGTCTGCAGAACAGAAAATCAGTAAAATATGTCTCGTGGCTGGAGGGAAAAGAACAGAAAATGAGATCTGGAAGGAGCTGGGGCTCAGACGAGTTGCAGCAGTGCATGTGGCAAAAGACAGAGCACTGCTCAGCTGTGGAGTGGAGCCTGGCATGCCCACCACACGTGGAGTCCAAAGGTGGCCAACACAAGCAGGGTGTGGGAGGTCAGCCCTGGGAGCCCAAAAGGCCGTGACTTCTGCTGGGAGGGGAGAGGGCTGAAGAGGGGCACCATCAGGTTTAGCAAAAAATAGGGAATGCAGAGCTGTTCTTCTTTAATCAAACAATATTAAAATGAGGGGGCAGGCACTGAAAGTGACAATTTAAAACATTTCACGCAGGCCAGTGAAATTCCAGAAGTTCAACGCCGCAGGAAGCTGAGGTGGAGCACTGGTGGGTTCAAACAGGGACAAGACCAACTCTGGAGCAAGAGGTTCAAATCCAGATAGGGAGGAAGGATCCATGAAGGACACAGGCAGGGATGTATGGCTGACATCCCCCATCTGACAAGTGTGGAGGCATCGTGGGGTGAATTGCAAGAAGCAGGTGAGTTCACATCTTCTCCCTTAAATGGTGCAGGCTCCTGGCAGTAAAGGACTACTAGCGTGATCTGGGAGGGCATTTCTCACACTCACGTGCCAGCAGTATGAATCAAGGAGCAGAAAGCAGGACTCTGGACTCCTGCCTGTTGAGTTGTCCTCCAAAAGGAGGATAAGGAAATGAAAGTGGCATGGGGACGCAACACGGTCATTACGCACAGCTGAAGCAGGACCGTGAGACAGAGCGTGGTCATAAAACATGTGGAAGGGCAGATGAAAGCCCAGAAGTGATGACCAAGAGGGGTTTTACCAGAGCCTGATGGAGCAAGAGAAGATATAAGTGAAGTGATGAGGGTTTGGAATAACATTCCCAATTACTGAGGCCACACTCGCTACCAGGGTCCTGCTTCTACCACTCTGCAGCTTCAAATATAACCCCCCCGTGGTATATAATGGCCTCGTGCCAATAACTTCGAGTTGGTCACCAATGAGCTCAGCAGCCACTGAGTCAACAGGTAAGTACTGAGTCAGCCATAAAAAAAGGAGCAGCTTAATCTTGGAACATATCACAAGATTAAACTGGAGCAGCCAAACATCACTGTCAACAGAGAGGATTAGGAAAGGACTCTGGCTGTTCACCACTAGCAGCACATGGCATTTTGTAGGAGGAATCTGAACCAGAGATGTTGCTGCCAATGGGCTCCTGAGCTGCTCCTGGGGAACAGCAGCGTGATGCTGGGGAAGGATCAAAAAAGGCTCTGGAGACATCAGCCAAGGTTATGTGGGGTCCAGATGGCCAGAGGTCTGCATCTGGATCCCATCTATTGAGTGAAAAAAATATCAGTAACCACCACAAATTCAGTTTGCTAGCAGAGGCTGGAGTGGGAGACCTCTAAAACCTCTGGGCAGCGATTAATTCCCGTGTGTGGCTTTGAAACTAAAGATGATCCCCTAAGCAGATAAGAAACATTAACAATAAAGAAAAGGGTCATCAGAAGAGAGTGGAAGCAGGGTTGTATGATAAAGGGTGATTGGACAATTCAGAGGAAGATTTAAAAAATTAAAAAGGAAAAAGAAGAAATATAAAGTGTACTTTATATAAGCATATGGCTACGTGAGCTTGGAGAATGTGCTCTAGGTGATCCTGCTTGGCAGGGGGTTGGACTAAATGATCTTCAGAGGCCTCTTCCAACCTCAACCATTCTGTGATTCCGTGATCATGCAAAGGACCATATACTAAAAAAAGGGCTGGAAAACACAAAGTCTTCCTTTCCTTAAAGAAACTTCTTGAGGAAATGCACCCACATAGGAAGATTTATGAAATGCAACCAGAGTAATGCAGGTCCCACTCCTACACTTGAAAATTAGCTTGGTGCATGTTGCAAAAGTAAGAGAGCACTATGATCTTAATGATAAACTAACCAGGCTACCCATGGTAACTGAGCTTACGGTTCTGGTCTTTGTGCTTTCATGTTATACTATTAAAACTATTAAACTTGTAAAGAAGGTGATTATGTATTGTTCTGGAAGTCTCTCAGCAATGCCTTAATTAGGTAGCTTCCAAATTATCACTTCTTTTTATGCCCCCAAAAATCATGATTATGGTCACATCTAGCCCTTCTTGTAGGGTCTTACATCCAGTAGTGATCGCTTGTGCCCTTTAATTATGACAATACAGGTTTCTGAGCCTTTGATATGACCACCTGAAGAAGGTCCTACAACTGCACACATCTTGGCAAAAGAGCCACATGCTGCTATAAGGTGAATGTTCATTCTACAGCAAGTTCTTAAGCTTTCCTCACAGAGAAATAATGCTAGCATAGGGTGGCAGCTGGTGGTAACCTGCACTAGGGAAAATCAGAAAAGCTGCAGCAGAGATCACGGAAGAAAGAGAGTGGCCTCACTTGGATTTGCAGGTAAATTATCTTGGAAGGAAAAAAAAATAAAATTTTACAGGTGAATAGTCCAAGTTTGGAAGACAGGCCAATGTGGATAAACTATTAATAGCCACTTCTAGCTATGCAACATGCTATGGCCAGGGTTCCCATAGAATCACAGAATGGTTTGGGTTGGAAGGGACCTACCTTAAAGCCCACCCAATTCCAACCCCCTGCCATGGGCAGGGACACCTCCCACCAGACCAGGTTGCCCAAAGCCCCACCCAGCCTGGCCTTGAACACCTCCAGGGATGGGGCATCCACAGCTTCTCTGGGCAGCCTGTGCCAGGGCCTCACCACCCTCATAGTGAAGAATTTCTTCCTAATATCTCACCAAAATCTACCCTCTTTCAGACCATGAGCTGGTGTGAGCGGACTGGGCTATGCAGGCAGAACTCTCTTGTTACAGAAACAGGGCAGCAAGTCAAGCAGGATCCATGAGGCCTAGGAAATGGAACAAAAATCAGGGTTGTTGACAAGGCACCCATGCTGCGTATCTACTGAACTGCAGCTGCACCAGCACAGCCAGGTGCTGGGTATGAGAGGAAGGTCCCTTTGGTGGCTTTTCAGAAACACACGGGCACATTACAGGAGAGGCAGGAGTGGGAAATTGCATTTTCCTTTGCTCTGAATATACAGAAGAATAAATGTTGCATAGAGCCAGAACTGCTAACAAGGTGGGCATGGCAATACTTACCTGGGCATCCAGTCAGCACCCACTCTCTGAGTAGTTTGTCTCTGCCAGCTATATGACAGCAATGTGATGAGTTGTTAGGGCAGCACTATCCCAAGGTAGCACCGCAGAGAGGTCTGAACAGGATTTTTTTTTAAAGAAGACTAAAGAACAGAAGTTAGACACAATAAGCGCTGTTCATACAGTGTACGAGGACAACACTAGCATATACCTCACTTTTACTGATGATTAAATGTGATTGCATTAATCCCTATCTAATGGTTTTATTTACACTAAAGTACTCAGATACTAAAATCAGATTAATAAATAAGAAGGTAAAGCTCAGGTTACTAAAAAAATCACTTTTATTTGTAGTAATATAAATAATACCTGCATCTTATTAGAAATTTTGTATTTTTCTCTTGTCATAACCTTATTTTTAATAGCTTTTGTTTTGTAAGTGACAGGCTAGAGAAGTAGGATGTTCCTCTCTGAGCAATTGTAGCTATATTCAGACTGTAAAAATGGATCAAACTTCTGTTGTCACCCTTTAGTAGGCACTAACACTGATTTTCATAACAGGGAGGCGATGTCTGGAATTAACTTTTCTTCCTAAAAAAGAACACCAAAAGCCAATGCAAGACATGGTTCTGGATTGCAGAATTACACAGTGATACTTGATGCTACTCCATACACTCCGGCATGATGTGCATCACATACAGGCACTGCCCATTCAGTTAAATTGCCTGGTTATGCAATTCTCTAATTCCACTATCCTGCATGTTTGAAATGGCACAAGTACCTGTTTCCATTACTCCATGGCTTTGAAATGACACTGCTGAGTAATATCGGAAAAATCTCTCTTTGTGGTCTTAGGGTGCTCTGGGACGTAGAAAGCTCTGCACTTCTCTGTCTGCCTTCTCTGTATTACTTCGCTGATTCCAACAGCTTGTCTTTGCACATAAACACTTTCTGGATGTCATGGTTTTGGCTGGGATAATTTTCTTTGCAGAGGCTCGTATGATGCTGTGTTTTGGATTTCTGATGAAAATAGCACTGATAACACAGGGATGGTTTAGTTGTTGCAGAGCAGCGCTCACACAGAGCCAAGGACTGTTCAGCTCCTGGTGCTGCCCTGCCAGCGAGGTACCTGGGGGTGCACAGGGAGCTGGGAGGGGACACAGCCAGGAGCTGGCCCAGGCTGGCCAAAGGGATGCTCCATGCCACCAGGCTCAGCAATAACAGCTGGGGTAAAGAAGGAGGAAGGGGAGGATGTTGGGACATGAAAATTGCCAAGGTTTTCACTGAGGTAGCTGCTCTAGGGAAGCACAAGGGTAGATCGTTCCCACTGGCAGTGCCAGTTTTAATTTATGTTTAAGCAGTTACTGGGCAAGCCAAATAAAAAACAAAAATCCAACTAATTTCTCTTTCAGAAGAACCAGTTCCATCAATGCTGTTCCCAGCAACTCCTAGCTAAATGACAACCTTTCTCCGGTCATATCAGATCAACAGCAAGGATTTTCCAGCCTCATCCCTGCCTCCTTGGACTGCACAAAATGCTCCCATTGTATTACTGTGGTGTGTTACCGGTTTGAAGCAGCCCAAAACAAGCAACTGTGGCTTCATCTGGAAAGTATGTATTGTTATGATATTGTAAAATTAAGTGCAAGATCCGATGTTAAAACCTGTAAGAAGTACAGAGGAAGATTTTCACAATAGCTGAAATTACAGGAGCTTTTTAATGCTTTCTGTTGCATTGCATTGCAAATCACACTTTGTCGTGGCAGCCCAGAGGTGTTGGACCCATATGGAGTTCAGGGTCCCTTGGGCAGTGTGCAATTCTGTGGCAGTAATTGTCACCCGGGCTTAAGCTAAACTTTACAAACATCCCATCTGGGGCAAATTTGCAGCCCTATATTCTATAAAATGAAATCTTAAAAAATAAAAAGCAAAAATTTAACTTCAGCACAAAGGTTTCCTATATTCACATGTAAGTACGGGCTCTTGACCTTTCCATGTTGGACTGCACTTCACTCACAGATAAACAATATCCTGGATGCTTCTGCCCCTTGTACATCTCCACTTCTTGCGAGTACAGGTCTGAAATCCAAGCAGGAGAAAGAACTCTACGAAGCCAAGCATTAATGTCTCCAGGTCACCGAGGCTGAAGAAGAAACCCCACAAACGAGTGCCGTGGCGCGGACCCAGAGCTGGACCTGTCAGTCCCCACCGAAGGGCAGAGACATCTCTGGGACTTCTGTCGTCAGAACATTTTCTCATATGTTCCCTTAGTGTTTTGGGAAGGAAAAATGCTGGGGGATGGGCAAGCCTATGGAGAATTTATCTGAATGTACTTTAAGGAGATAGGTCATGCAGTTTCCCAGCAAACCAGAAACCCTAAGCAGCCTGATGCATTGCAAAACAGTCCTCTGAATTTTGTGGAAACAATGCCCTCATCAACACTCTCCTTTAGCTATTGTCAGTTCTATTGTCTTTAGATATTGTCTGTTGGGAATGGTGCATGCTTTTCCTCACAGCCACAGGACGTTGAACCAATATTTGATGGGCTACGTGCAAGAAACCTGCTGGTCTGGCCGCAGGTGGCCACAGCCTCCCTTGCTGACACCTCCTCAGAGCGCTTCACAAGAACAGGTCCGTGTGTGCAGGCCTGGGCTTCTCAGCACACCGAGGGCCCAGCATTCAAGGCTGCCCTGTTTTGCCTCAAAGCTGCTCCAAGTTAGGGCTCTCCAGCACCTTTTCATACTTTTTTCACCCAATTCTTATCAAACTATTGATATGAGGGCATTGCTATTTAAATTGCCAGATCTTTTCCAACCCCCCATTAAAAAAATTATTGATATGAGAGGCTTGTGTTATATTCAGAGATGTAGGAAAGGAGGGACTGGACTTCCTTCAACGAAGCAGGTATTTCCTTGTAGCTGCCATTTCCTCCTCATCTGATGCAAAAACACTGATTTGAATTTCCTACCAGCATTAAATGATATGAACACACTGTTACTCTGCTTCCACTAAGGAGCAGTAACTAATAGTAAAATACACCTAACAAGGAAAACGATCAATAACAAACTGGTAAAACAGAGAATACAGTGCAACAAAGATGTGGTTTAAAAATGACCTATAGCTGTAATGATTAAAAACAATACAGGATCCTAAAATATGCAGTTATGTAAAAAAAACAACATGATAAGTTCTTTCAAAATATCTCTTAGTTTACCACCGAACAATTGCTTGAACCTTGCTTCTTCTGCTAATAATCAAACAAAATAAATATTTGACCTTAGCTGGGGTAGTTCTGCAACTTGCTAGGACTGTTGGTGTTAAAAGTCCCCGTAACACACTCGAGGTGCAGTCTATCACTGCAAGTCTATTGCATTTGAGGAAAAAAAATAATGGGAAAAAAAATCATGGGATAAAAGGAGTGACACAAATTTGAAAGTAATTAATTAATTTATCAGAATCAGGATTTGTATCTAACAAGCAGTTCAGCTCCAACAAGTTGCTCCCCAGAAGGGATTCTTCAACACCCAATTAGCAGACCAATTGCACAGGCCTACAAGCAGTTCCTTGCAAATTACCAGCCAAATACCCTGGAAGTAGTTAGCAATGGATTGTTAGGAGAAGCTAAGAGCCAAGAGGGGAAAGTAAAGGAAAAAAGTGAAATGGGAGAGAGGATAGGGAGGAGAGAGAGAAAGCAAGACTGGAGAGGAAAAATCAGGGAGGAAATAAAAAGGCAAGAAAAAAAAAAAAAGCTTTTCAGCAGGACTAGAAACCAGGAGTTTGCATCTCAAAAGGCCAATTCAGACCTTGAGAGCAAACCGTGTGAAAAATTTCCGTGATCTCCTGCCTCTGGAAATAAGAGGAAGCTACCCTGGGTAACCCACTGCTCCTCACGGCAGCCCCAAGAAGGGGAGATGCTGCATAACGTGAACACAGCACCACATCCTCCCAGGGGATTTTTGGCGAGTCAAAGTTTTCTGTAAGGAATTCCTTATATGTAAAAAGCTGTGCCAATTTAATGACATTAAATTTTTCTTCCCAAGAAAATATATGGAAAAAAAAAAGAAAAAAAAAGAATGTATTTCCATCCATTCAAACCATCCTAAATTTCAGTTACAATTTAAGTTATAAAGTCCTCAATTCATGTGATAATTTGAACTAATCTATATATATATATATGTATATATTCTTTGGAGATGATTTGCGTAAGCCACAGCAACTTTTGATACAAAATAGGCCAAAATCAAAGGAAACTTGGAGTCAGGATAGCTGAGGCTAGAAGGGAGCTTAGGAGGTCTCTGGTCCAACCTCCTGCTGATTAAAAGGGATTAATTGTGAATAGGGTACAAAACCCTGGGAAGAAGAGAGCCCATCTTATCCTTTTGGCTAACTTTTCTTAATGTTTTCCAGTTGTTGTTGTATTTATCAACTAGTAATTTTGTGCGCTTCAAATCCTAAGCAAATGCTAGGTAGAATACATTTTTTTGCTGAGCCTCTCCCCCACCAGAAGCTGTGAACGTGGGTGGGGAGCAGTGCTCTGAAGTGAGCTTTGCTGTGTCCTGACCTGGTGAGGAGCTGGGTCACCGCACAGGAGCGTTCTGGCACTATTCTGCTCCTTCCTAAGGGTTTTGCCCAGACAGAAAACCACTCCCTTGTAGCAGGCCTGGTGTCTGCAGCAAGTGGTCACCCACACAAGAGTGAAAAAGTGCTGGAGACTGCACATTATTTCTTGCCAATTTATTCCCATCGACTTCAATAAATTGTTTTATCAAGGCACTGGTTTCTGAAGACACGGATGTAGTCCTACCACTAGAGCATCACACAAGACCACAGGAGAATGCCTTTCTCATTAAAATCTTTTATTCATAAGCAAATAATAAAAATGGAGGCAAATATATGATGACACGATCGAGTTTTAAAGTATCTCAGAAAAAAGCAATGCGAGCTAATTAGTTATGACAGTGTCATATGCTCATAGCGGAACAGGTCTGATCTTGAAAGTAATTGGAACCTTCTAAGGCCTTGTCTAAAATACGAAACATACATCAAATGAGGAAATCAGCCTCAATTAATTTATTATTGCTTAATAAGGCACCAATAGCGAGGGCTGACCTCCCCAACTTCAGATGGCTAAATGAACGTTGTGCCCGTCACTGTGACAATAAAAAGCATTAGAAGAACTCTTGACAATTTTAGGTTAAAACTGGGATAAAATAAATTGAGCTTACAAATTCTCCTTTCTCTCTGCTGATTATAAAAGAGCATAGGACAATCTCTGCATCATGCCTCCCATCCCATGCTTCACATCCAGAGGTGTGCTCTTGGCCCACCACGTGCATCAAGCGACGTAATTTATCTCAGGTCTTGTTCATTGCAACCTGTGCAGAACTAAGTGGTGTTAGTGTGCACATGCAGACATTGCTGCTGTTCAGCACCAGAACTAATTAAGCTGCGGTAACCCGTTTGTGTATCTGCATCTTCTGTAATGAACAAGATTTGAAATGCCCCCGAGCTGAGCATTAGCAAAGCAAAAGCTTAACACTTTGGGATCCGTGCTGTGACTGAACGTATGTGACCAGCTGGCACAAAATTCAGAAATGCTTAACTGGAGTAATGTAGGGTGCAATGCACTGTTTTGAGTTATTATCTGCATAACAATGCTGCCCTAAGGTTCCAGCTAAAATCAAAATCCAGCTATATTACACGGTACACATATTTGTAAGACAACTTTGTCCACTGTGGACTGAAGCATGCCACTGCAGCAACAGAAGACACTACTACCTCCAGGTGCACACTCCAGCCTTACACAAACTTTCTGCCTCCTGTAGGAAGGACAGCAGTAAAGCTTAAGCACTACACCTAAGCCACTGCATCTTTCCTTCTCTAGGGGAGCAAGATATCAGATACCTGGGTTCTACAGCTGAGTCCTAAAGAAACAGTCATTGTTTCTGATAATGTACAAAATAGACAAGGAAACAAAGAGGTGAACTGGCTTCCCAAGATCACTCAGAAGGTTATGGAGTAGCCTGGAAGAGTCCAGACCAATCCACTATACCACGTCATCTCCCAAAACAACTTTTAATCACATTACTTTATTTCTCATAGGCAAATTTTAGAATAGATCATCTGTCTACACAGCAATGCCTACTGACAGCATCAACTACCTGACTGAAGTTTGGGCAAAGCCATGGGGTATCAAGTGCATGGTCTGAAGAATTGAGTACAGGTCTCTGGTAAATCTTCAGAACTAGAAGAAGGGGGTGAGGGAGGGATCTATGTACTCACATTTAGATCATCACACTAGTACAGAAGTGCCAAAGGGAGGGAAAGGATGAATAATTCTTTTCCTTACACTGTGGAACAGTTACAGAGCTAAGCTGAAGTGACCCTTACTGCTGCTGAGGTCTCAGCTCACTGGCCAGCAAATCTACTCTTTGCTTAACACAACCTCCCCCTACCTACAGTCAGTGCTTTACAAATTAACCTCACTGCCACGTTGATTGGCGGGTGAGGGCTTGTTTTCTCCAGTGACAAACAGCTGATGTTTGCCAATTTCAGATCCCTGCATAAGCAAATATTGTTCAAGCGCTGAATTTCTAAGCAAGCTGAAAAAATGCATTAAAACATGATTGTGTTCCAGCATTGCACAATATTCATACTGCTACAGCTACTTAATGCTTGCACATTCAATGCATATATATAATTTGATAAAGTTTTAACTGAACTTTTAATAACTGTTTCCAGTTACTCATGAATTATGTTGTGACAAAATTGGACCAAAAGTTTCATTGGTCTCTACACAAGTGCATATCACTGCTTGCACATTCAGTCTCCTCTTCTGTGTGACCAAAATTTTCCACTTTTTATGAAGAACTGTTCTTCATTTGGTCTCTCCTGTTAGACGAGGTGCACCTCAGTTAGATGACATTTGTTTTTTCAGCTTGGCAAGACCAGTAAGACATTCATCTCTCCATTCTCTCCTGGCATTGAGGTGTTTCGGAACAACTGGAATTTTTTCAGACATTGCCTGAAACAGAAAATTTAAGAGATGATTAAATCTCATTTTCCTGAGTAGTAAACAGGATTGTTTTCTTGCTTTCGCTGCATCAGACAAAGTAACCTTCAACACACACTGTAATATAGTCTATCACAAGCAATAGGCCACTAATTCTTCACATGGCTGACTGGAAATTAGCTAAAATGTATGAGAGAAGTGCTCCCACTTGGAGAAGGTTGGCTTGAATGTCGCAATGAACGTGTCTACAGATACATCAGTGCATCAGTTTCTTTTCTCAGTTTACCCCACACAGCCACTGTCTCTCCTACTTGACAATAATCTTTTATTAAGTAGGAAGGAGGCCGCCTGGCCTTTTATGTGGCTAAACATATACTCTAAATCAAATTTGTGTGTGTGTATTTAAAGCTGCAGTCTCTCTTCTGGCTCCTAATAAATGTAATGGGAGATAACATGTTTTTTGAAAACATTTGTTTTAGGAATGACAGTTACAGTCGAAATGACAGGGAAAGAGATGTAACAAACCCAGAATTTTATTTTTGTTTTTTTAATGGAAAATGGGGGAAAGAACACAGAGCACTATTTGAGGGTCCAGAGATAGAAGCCTGAATGAATCAGAAGGCAGAAATATTATTTGCAAGTAAATGGAGGGGAAAAAAAAGTGCTTTGCTTCTGAGTGCATAAACAAAGCTGCCTAGACGTATCTGTTAAATATATCACTGAAAGTAGAAGAACAGACAGAAAACTCAAGCAAGCTAGCACAATGGAAACAGATTTTCATTTACGGAAAAAAAGCTGTGTTTGAGAGTGGAGGTACAGATTACAAGGCCATCTTTGCCAAAGCAGCACCTAAGGTCTTAGGTTTAAAAGGCAATTGTTGAGAAACTGGATAAAACCTGGTTCTGCTACTAATAATTGGCAAGTTGCAGTCACTCCAGAAAAAAAAAATCAGGGGGAGGGATAGATGAGTAAGATAAGAGATGTTTAATGTTTTACACTTAAGAGAGGATTCTTGCAAGCTCATCTTTGGCATAGAAGACTGTAGATAATAGACACAGAAACAAATGCTGAACTGGAATCTGGCTTTCCATAAAGAAAACCAACCTGTTTCATTCTAATTAAAAGCTTCTAATTGTGAATAACTCCACAGTTGTCATAGATTGTTATTACAAGCAGACTATACTGTTTAAGCATAGAAGAATCTTCCTTTTAAACATAGCTGATGTTGAAATTGCATTAACATAAAGAGGAACAAAAAAGCTATTTTCCAGACAGATTGCCTGCATATGTGGAATTAATCTGTGACAGTTAAACACGAACAGTTTATTACATACACACGTTCTTCAGCAAAGCATTAAAAAAGGCAATGATGAAAAGGTAGAATTAGGAAATGGCAATACTTCAGAGTTAACTGCTATGGACACATATAATATCCTATATGGTGAATATAAACAAATTGTTGGCTTTGAAACGTAATAGACAAACTGGGTCCTGATACAGCATAGCACTTAAAATACACATCTTTCCTGTAAGCATGCTTAACATAAACACACCTTTGTATGCATTACAGACTGAAGATCTAGTTTGTAAATATACTAAGTCAATAGAACAGCTGGAGGAGAAAAGCTATAGGACTTACGCAGGAAGATTGAGTAAGAGGAAGACACAGGGAGAAAAGTCATTGTGTAGGAAAGGAAATTTGGAGCTGTGCATGTAACAGTAGAGGACAGAACAGACACAATAAGAAATAGCGTGGGGGATTTAATGTAAATAACCCACGGTTGTTTGCAGTTGACTCCTCTGGCTAGTCATGTTACTCACCTGCTAGATCATATTCCCTTGATGTACTTCAAAGTGCTTTGGAAAAGGGACTTATATAATCATATACGTTCTGTACCGATCTTTTCGATCAAGGTACACATTCACACAAGAAATAGAGTACAGATGCCTCTAACAGTAAATTGAAATTACACATACATTAAAACAAAAGCTAACATTCTTTGTTCTGAAAGTCATCGCATCTATTGACTCTCTATATATTTACCTGACTGATTTTCTGCTCAGTTTCGCCTGAAAATTCTGGAACTGGTCCAAAGGTGTTCAAAACAAGTTTCATACCTTCACAGTATCTTTCACAATAATTTGAAATACCTAAAAATAAGAGTGAAAAAGTACACTTGAACAGAAATTCCTACTTTAACTTCAATAACATTACCTGTGCTTAAGCTTTGTCTTAAATCAGAGTTCAAAAATGGGGTGCTACTATGCCTAAGACACCTCATTATCACAAGGAAAAATGTGTTCTATCCACTGCACTTTCATTAAAGTTCAAGAAAAAAACATTTAGGACATGCCTTCATTGCAAAACCCATTAATGTTCCATACCAGCAGGCAACGCTATGCGAGGGATGCAGTAGGCAACCATGGGTATACTTGTGCTTTGTTACTTGAGACAAGAAAACCTCCCCAAACAGTGTTCACAGGGAGAACGTTCTCACCTCTTCTCTCCTCCTGTTTGGTATGTGTCCTACCAGGTGAAGCATCCCTGTTTTTGATTTTATTTATTGATCTTGAATGTATCAAGAGCAGCAAAGCTCTGGGGAAAAGAGTCAAAGGCATAGAGACCCAGGTGGTCTTCACTGAAGGAGAAAGGCTTGAGGAGAAACAGATGGATACTTGCAGATCAACACCTTGTTGTGCAACTAGGGGTGACAACAGGGATTTGGCTTTTATGACCACAGAGCCCTCTCTGAGGGTTGATCCCTGCTAGGGGAAAATGGGATTCACCCAATAAAATGAGGGAAATGCATCTTTGCCATAAAGCTGGCAGATCTGGTGAGGAAAGCTTTATATTAGAACAATGGAAAAGCAACATTACAACCTGTAGTCAGATGACAAAGGGGTGTACTGGGGTGAAAAAAAGGAATGGACAGTAAGACAAACCTCACAAAAAATAAAACAAGGCAGGAGGAGTCCACCTGTAGTGCACATGCAGCCTGGGAAACAAGCAGGATGAGAGCTCCACGTGTGGTCACACAACGACAGGACTGTTCGAGTAACTGAGGTGTGGTGGGATTGCTCACATCACTGGAGCGTTGCAGTGGACAACACAAATTCTTCAGGAAAGACAGGCAGAGGAGACAAGGAGGGGGTGTTGCTATCTCTGTAAAGAAGCAGCTCAGATGCGTGGAGCTCTTTTATGGGATGGGTGACAGGCTTGATGAAAGCTTGTGGGTCAGCACCAGCAGAGAAGCCAGTAAAGGGGATCTCACAGTCGGAATGTGTTACAGGCCATCCACACAATCAGGGTAAGTAGGTGGATGAATTAAAAAGCTGGAAGGTGACATGTCAGAACGCAAGCAGGCAAGCTTATTTCTGGAGAGTGTCAGGGACATCCTCATGATAAAGGTTGGGTCTGGATGGGCCAACCAGAGGTGATGCAAAGCTGGCTCTGCTGTTCAGTAACAAGGAAGTTCTGGTTGGGGTATGAGAATCAATGGCAGCCTTGACTGTAGCAACCATGAAATATTGAAGTTGAAGATCCTGAAAGGAGTAAAGAAGAGTATTAGTAGAGTACAGACCCTGATCTTTGGGGCAGCAGACTTGAGCTGATTCAGAAAACTGGTGAGATCCCACTGAGATGCTGCTCTGAGGGGCGAGGCAGCTCAGGAAAGCTGGCTGCTCTTTAAGGACAGCATCCTCCAAGGGCAAGACCTTGATTCTCAGGAAGACAAGTAGATAAGGAGAAAAAAACACTGTCCATGCACGTCGAATGCAATGTTGACAGAAAAGCCAAAGCTCAACTCCAGTTGAGACTTGCAGAGATGTCAAGGACAACGCGAAGGGCTTCTACTGTTATATTAGTAATAAAAGGTTGAACAAGGGAAGTCTGGGCCTGTTGCTGAATTAGTGACTTAGTGACTGGAGAAACAGGTAATGCTGAGTAACTCATTGCTTTCTTTGCTTCAGCAAGGTCTCCCATGCCTCTGTGCTTAAGAGGCAGGGTTCAAGGGAGAAAAGAGCAACCAGCAGTAGATGAGGATCTAGTCAGGGATTACTTGCAAGAACTCAGCCCTACCTGAGTCCATCAGACCACAGAGACTGCACTCAAGGATATGAGAGAAATGGCCAATGTCCTTGCAAGGCCGCATGTTTTTAAAATCATGACAATTAATACACTGATCAAATCATTTGAGATCCCCAAATGACAGCAAATATTGCAAATATTGCCCTCATCCTCAGAAAAGGTCAGAAGAACAATCCAGGGTACTACAGGCCAATTGATCTCACTTCTGTCCCCGAGAAAATCAAGGAGCAAGTCCTTGACTGGAAACAAATTCTTGGGCACAGGAATAACAGGAAAGTGATTTTTAACAGTCAGCATGTACTTGCCAATGGTAAATCATATCGGACCAGCCTCATTGACTTCTGTTATAAAATCACTGGATTTATGGGTAATGGGAAAGTAGTGGGTATCATTTACTTCAACTTCAGAAGGGCATTTGACACTGATCCCATAATATTCTTATATCAAACTTAGGACATTAGGGTCTAGATGTTTGGGTAATTAGATGTATAAAGATGCAGTGAATGCTCAGGCTCAGAAGGTAGCAGTTAATGGGTTATACTCTACTCAGAGGCCAATAAAAGTGGAGTACCACAGGAATCTATCCCGAGAACTGTACTGCATGACAGCAATTAAGTCTTTGAATGATACTAAGATGGTTAGGGAGCTCCTTAGGGAGAGAGGGGGAGGACCAGCCAATACACTGGAGGGCAAGTATCCAGAACAACTTAGGCTGGAAGAATGGGTCGACAGAGACCTTAAAAAAATAATTAACAAGGACAAATGGAAGGCCCTACTCCTCAGAAGAAAGAAAGAAATCATGGAATGGTTGAGGTTGGAAGGCACATCTGGATCTCATCTGGTTCAACACTCCCACTCAAGCAGGAACACCTAGAGCAGCTTGCCCAGCACCATATCCAGGTGGCTTTTGAAGATCTCCAAAAAGATAGACTCTGCCTTTCTGGGCAACCTGTTGCATTGTTCAGTCAACTCAACTTGCAACAACACAGACTCATGCACCCCAAGAACTCCCAGTCCCTGTAGGCAACAAGCTGAACGTAGCACCTCTGAGTATAACCCACTTTACTCTTTGATAGCCGTTGCATGGAACAGCTGCATTTTCCAGCAGTGAAAACATACCCTCAGACGCTACTGAAAGGGTCAGGATCTACAAGGTCAGTCAAAAGGCTCCTGACATCAAATGTGCAAAATACAGATTCAGCACCAGTAGCAAGAGGCTTGGGGAAAAGAGAAGAATGACTTTTCCAATTAAAACTGACAATGACACACCAGTCTTAAAGAAGAGAGCATTAAAAGGACCAGCTGTAACAGCGTGAATTTTCTTCATCCTAGCACAGAAAAATGGCCATTGGGAAAGCTACATTCAATGGATAGATAAGAAAGGGAGCAGGGAAGCTGGAAGTCTAAACCCATTAGAATCTGTACCCAAAGGCTGAAGTCCTGCTGATAAATAAAGCCTCTGACTGATGACTTCTGACCAGCACCCTAGAAAACACGTAGTGAGAGAACCGTAGAACCAGCTAGCTGGTAATGATGGGTAAAACAGCATTCAAGTAGACCTTGGCCAAAGGTAGGGCTTCCAGTAGCAATCCCAAAATAATTAGTGCTGAGGCATTAGAGAGCAGCTATAATGATAAATGTACCAAAAAGAGAACTCAGTCATTCAGCCAGACACACATATCTAGTGGACTTCTTAGTGCTGCTAACTACCACATAATCAAGAAGGGACAAGACAGCCTTTCCCAGTGAACTTCAATCTAGAAGTCATAAGCTGCACCACAACAGTAAACAAGCAATGCTGTTCTGTCAGTAAGCAAGTCAACACAAATAAGAATGCGATTATCCCAATGAATAATGTAAATCTGAGATGGGAAGTTCTGAATATCCACTAAAAGTTTGTGACAAATTGCCTTTCCTGAGAACCTTAGAACTGAAGAACTTTCACCCTTCATTCTCATTTTAAGTAACTAATTATCCATGCAAAGAGAAAGAGAAAGCTCCAGAAAACAAAGGCAGGTGGGGACAGTCACCAACTCTTTCACAAAGGCTCAGGAAATTGTACAGACTGAGAAGCATGAGTCTGAACTCATCGTGGTCTTATCCAACCACAAAATGTGAGAAACTTAAGTGGGGTGGCCTGACTACCGCACCAAAGAATCCTAGGTCAGGTCATTAGGTAGTCTCTTTCCTGAACAGCTTACAAACAGTTCCCTGGAATGCAATACTGTGTGGTATCAATACCACAGAAGTCACACCTGTCTAACCCTAAATAGCTGAGGTTAAAGGTGGATGAAGGAACGGAAACCTCAGACTACTGGCAACCATGAATCATAAACAACAATACTTATACGGCACAGCACGCCTCTTAGCCTGAAATCGCTGAAGTACGTGCATTCCAAAAGGCTTCTGAGGTCGGTAAGAGTATGGAGAATGTTGTTGTTCCTGGACCTGAGACGGAAGAACTTTCAAAAGACAGATGCTTCCATTAAGAAATTAGCACTCTGAAGTTAGGATGATCATCACAACCAACCACAGGGAGAGAATGGGAGAACATATCCATTGCAAGAGAGCAACCTGGGAAGATTTGAGTGTATTGAACCCTCTTCAAAAATGGATTAGAAACATGCTCCAGTGTCGGAAGGAAGGAAACTCTGGGAAAAAGGACAACCTTGTAGTAGCTTGAAGTGGTGCCAAGCTTGAATGTGGTGCCAAGAGCATACCGATCAGCATTTAGTCAACCTGCCTCCTTCTGTTATCTACCCATGGAGCACACCTGCTCCTCGAACCCTCTCTGGCATGTTCTGGTCTTCTCCAACACACAAAAAAAAAAGCAGGACAGCTGGTCACACAAATTGAACAAAATACGAAGTTTTCATATAACTAGAGAACTGATATACCGTATCAGTTGTATGGAAATTTTTTATGTGTGTCAGTCAAGAAAACTGAACAAAGCCAGAACCATTCAAATTGCCTAGTGGCCTCCAAAACATCATTAACAGGAAGTGTGATTCAGGAAGAAAAGCATTATTGTGGGATGTTGGACAAGCTGTGACATAATTTTCTCTCTTCATTGAGGGCATAAGCAAAGACCATCCTCCTCCACAAAATCTCTGCAAAGGACCACTGATTATTGGAACACTGACCATACCCTGTTATTAGCATAATTAGCATAAAGGGCCTGTCTGCTACCTCTTAACAGCTAGGTTCACAGACTTTGGCACCTAAAGCCAACCTAGATCAACCTGCAGCAGATATTCTGAATGATACTCATGCACCAACCACAAGATGACAATGCTTACATTTCACCTTACTCATGTGACCTGCTTCTTGTAACAGTGAAGAGTCTGAGCAAAATGTTTGCCCCCACACTCTGCAACGTCATAGAAAGTTCCCAGATAACAGAAGTAGAAATGGCTGATGCCATGCTTGCTAACACACAGCTGCTAGCAGCAGCTGTTGCCAGCTGGACAATCACAAAAGCAGGAATGGCTATTCAGCCAAACATGGCAATTCAAGCAATTAGTAATCGAATGAATGGTAAACAAAGCAGTGTCAGTTACCAGTTATTCTGGTGCTTAAACAGCTGACACAGGTCTATGACACCTAGATGAGTGCTGAATAGCTTGGGATTGGTAATTTTCCAGAACCCAAGGTGAACCTCTCAACCACCTGGTCAGCCTGTGTAATAATACCACAGATCTGAGTAGTTCCAATTCTTGTACAGTCAAGAGAAGGTAGAACAGAAGTCTGTGTCAGCATTTTTTTTCAGGAGCCTCAGCCTAAAGAGAGAACATTAGTATTTTAGGAAGCAGAATGCTTGGACTTGGCTTATCCGTTTACCTAGTGGATGTGAACTCCTGGGTTGGAGATGGCCTTCAAAGCTCACTCAGCCAGCTAGTCCTGGAAATTGAGCTCCTACTGGCAGCTCACCTACAGCATGAATGAATCAGAATAATTTCTGGGTGGGTGTATCTCACCAAGGTAACAAAGACATGCCAAATGCAAGTTGGGTAATACAATTCACTCACTGCATGCAGTGTATGAATGAAAAGAAGCCTTAAACAAAGTCATCAAAACAAGAAAAGATAAAAACAAAGTATTATGGCTGGAGAGAAGAGCAGCAATATAGTTTACCACAACATTGTGGCTGAAATTGCAACACACAGGCATGTATATACTGCTTGCCAAATGGTGTGGATGCTCTATGCAAGCACCTTCCAGTCTCAGGAGAAGGGAACACACTGAAAGTTGAATATACACATGGTACTACTCAAAGACTTTAAAAAAAAAAAATCATTTCAAAATAGGTAACTCAAGATAGCACTCCCAGCGTGAAATCTCAAGAGACACACAATGTTTGACTTGATATAAGTAGTCAAGATCAAACCTATGCCGCCAGCTTTAAGAAACTGCTTGAGCAATGGGGAATATTGCTGGAAAAATCACTTTGCTTTTCAAACGCAAACTCAAAATGATAAATATTTGACTCCAGATCTTCAGACTTGAGTTCCTTGACTCAAAGGTCAGGGCTACTGCAAAGGTGAATGAGAAGAGCACTTGACTGGAGCATAGGGACCAGAAGATGGAAAACAAGTATGACAGAGTCCCTTTAACTTTAATCCTTGTTGATACTACCCAGACAGCATCTAAAGCTGGATGAATTAGCATCTATAAACAGTGTGAGATAAGACAGGGAAGCATCTGGGAGCTGGAGAAACAGGAAAATGGTGGCAAATAGGGCTATTAAAGACGCTCACCATCTTTCCTTGCATCCAGTTACTGTGCCTCATTATCTCCAACTGGAAGAAAAAGAATGACAACAGATGCATCTCGGACAAAGAGGGGAAACAACTTGCAGTACAGGAATGACAACAGTTTCCTTTTACCCGTGTGGTTTGTTGTCTCCCTGTCTAACCTCTGTCTTCCTTGCACACTGACCTCATCCATGTTGGAGAGAGGCAGCTGGGAGAGAAGGCAGATGTTGCAGGAGGCACCTGAGAACTACCACCATGGAACAGAAATACCTCCAGAGAAGGCAGGAGTCCCCTGAATCTCCCTTCTACCACGCTTCCAACTATGGTGGAGAGGGGATGAAGAGGAAGAAATAAAGTGTTTTAAGGGAGTAGCAGATGTGGATTACAGAGATGAAAAGGGGTACATTCTAGCTACCACGGAAGTCTCTATCCCGCTCAGCATTTCTGCCTGGTACAATGCAGTTAAAAGAACAAGTTACCATGAGATGAGGGCATTCATTCAAGGCTCTTTAGCTGCCCATATCTTGCCCAATAGGAAATGCAAGGCTCTTTTATACCACTGCCAAAGGAAGAATAAGCTACACTTCTGGTTTGCAGGTACTCACCTAAAGGACTTGCACTGGTGTGATGCAAACACAGGTATTAGTGAAATGCCTCTCGTTGCATCAAGATGAACAGGGCATTGAGGACGAAAAAGAAAAGGAACTCTGGATGGACTTTTAGCTTAGAAGTATGCATAAAATGCTTTTTGTCCTTTAGAAGACCTCTTTGTAAGTGAAGGTCCTATATATAGAGGCAATGGGAGGAACAGTGAAAAAGAAGGGAAAACATTGCAACATAAAAGGTAGCACATGCATTATGTAGTTCATGCATTACAGCATGTAAACAGCTTCAAGTAACTTAGCTTCTTGTATGCTAAGTCTCCTTCCTTCTTCATAAGAAGGACAACAGGCATGAAGGATGCAAGCAAACAAACTTGGTAAACTAGTTTGGCAAGGACATTACACGTGGGGCAAAATGAGGAAGGCACTGAGATATTTGTGAGACAGAAAAAGAGACAGTGGCATTAACTTGACTACTTTGAACCTGATGAGCAATGTAATAAGAAGATACTGTAATAACTCAAAAACAGTAGGCAAGATGGTCAAGCCACTGACGTAACATCAAATATTTGAAAAGACTGGGGTGGGGTCATTTTAGCAGGTAAAATCTAAGAAGAGGTTGCACTCGGTAAGACTGAAGGTGAGTATAGATAAGATCAGAAAAAAAGGGGTGTACTTCAGGAACACCATGGAGGAATTTGTCATGGTTAGGATATGTTCAGAGAAAAAAGTCCCAACCTCTTTGTTTTGCTGACATTGTAAGTCTGAGGAAAACTTTCTACCTGTAATCCTATCTTCATCAAGGGTGTGTTCGGACACAAATGTATGCTCTCAGTTAAGGTGTGAATTCACAGGACACTTGCTACTCTACGTTAATTCCATGTGAGGTTACTTAAGCTGCATGAATACTTTCAACTACACTAAGACAGTCGTAGCAACAAAAAAGTTTTATTCTCAGTGGTGCTGTGTTACCATCTCAGTAGCAGTATACAAATATTCCTTTTGTTAGATTAGCTTCATATATGGGATGAGCTCCATAGACCAGGTCACTTGATGAGCATGCAAATTCCTCTGCTAGCACAAGGGAGAAGAAGCACTGAGATGGGTTTTTGAGAATCAGAGCTTTATCGTGATCACTTGAGCAAAAAACCATGTAGAATTCCTGTGCAAGATAAGTTGCTCCCTTCAGAAGATGGAGAGACCCACTTTGCACCTAATGGTCCATAGTGGGAAACTGGTGAAACCAGACACTGCACTGAAAAATCAAAATAAAAAAGAATAACCTTAGCTTACTGTACACAAGCATTCTCATAGAAAAAGCCTCCAGCTGCAGATGCAAACAGCAGTTCTAGGAGACTATAAACTGCTTTAATCACCCTATTGGAAAGCAAACTGAATGTGAGTAAACAGGTATGAAATAATTGGTGGGCACATGAAATAAGAGATTGTAGGATTATGTATCACTGTGATCATCTCAGCTCTACAAGTATTCCTGAAATAAATGGAGATATTTCAGTATCATAAAACACAATACATGAGCTAGACAGAAAGAGGGGGCAATCTTCCTTTTCTTTGATTTGACTACCTTAACCTAAAGAGATACTGCTTACTTGTGTCACAAAAGCTCCTGAACTGGGTTGAATCTTTGTTTGCTCCCTTTATGGAGGAATTAATCCAGAGGACGTAACAATGAAAATAACCTATGCTTTAGAACTAGCCAGCATGTATGTCTACCATAATTGTTAAAATACATACTCGGCTATGTTTTGCCAAATCAGGCAAGAAAAACCTTGCTTTGAATTATGGGTTATGATTCTCCCTCTTTCTCTTTGATCCTTTGTGCCTTTCATACAACACAATCATTCTACTCCTATCATCCAAAACCTATTAATCTGACAGGTGCTTCCAAGATGAGTTAGCATTCTTTCTTCCAGTAAGAGAAGCAAAATTTTGACCACGAAGAGTCATACTGGCCATCTGTGCTTTTAAGGACCATATATCAAATCCATTTTCCATACAGCCCATGCTATGGACACCTCACAAATACCACAGTGAATAACAGGCAGAATATGAATCTGGAATGGTGTTTTTATAAATACAATACAGAAAAATAGCAATGAAGATCCTTCAGCCTCCCCATATCCAGCTCCTGTACCAGTATTACCAGGTTTAGATCAAGACTAAATTACAGTTATAGCTCACTAAATACCCCGATAATAAAAGTAACTGACCTAAGACAGCCAACTATGAAATATGAATGAAGAACTTCTGCTGCAAACATGTAAAATACTGTATATGTTGGTCTGGCCTCTGGTTTTACAGATGATTTCTTCTAAGGTCTTAACAGAAATTGCCAGTTCAAGAAATAAGAGATACAATCTTACTGAGGCTGCATAATAGAATCATTTAGTTTGGAAATGACCTTTATTGTCATCTATTCCAACCTTTAAAATCATATTTAATATCTTCACAGGTAACAATCATGGAACTGTTTCTGGTATGAAGAATTCTTTTTATTGATGTAAGTGAAATTAGTAAAGATTGTGTGATAAATGTTGATGGATGTATATTTTAATGATACAGGCACATATACAGGAGGGACACTGTCTGCTAACATAATCCCTCAATAAGGAAACAGGTAAAATGACTCTACTGAAGTCTATTCATGTTCCTTGTAAAAGGAACTTAACGGCATTCGTTGTGCTACTGCCATGAGAAATCATAAGATGAAACTCAAAAAACAGCTTACTGAAAGTGAAACCAACCATCAACATTATGATATGTAAATTGAATGTGCCTTTTTTTTTTTTTTTAAAGGGGGGTTACCTTTGTGTCTGTTGCCATTCAGTTCTCAAGTTGTTGTTGCTGCTTCTGCTCCTTTTAGTGCCTTGACATTATCACTTTGATGTTCAAAGCTGTTGGCTCACAGCCATATATTCAGAATTCCCATTACTCACGCATGGATTAACTGGTAGTCTAAGGTGGCCTAGATAATAGCTTTTGATAAAGCTACTTATGAGGATGCAGGAAAGGACTGAAGAACTAACACATGGGAAGCCTGGCATTAGCACACAGGAGGTTCATGGGAGGATCTTGATGTATTGCATGTCAAATTAACGCTGACTTCAAAAGAAATCTTTGGAGTAATATTCTTTATTCAAAACCAAACAAAAATATCACACCGCCCTTACGAAGAAAAACGGTCTTCCCCAACTTCCAGGATCTCCCACAAACACTATTTTCCTCTCATGCTTCCTGCATCCCTACTATGCTTCCTCATTGATTTGCTAAGCAGTGATGTTAAGATTGTGGGAAATTAACATCTTAAGTCTAGAAAGGTAGCTGCTGTGAAGCTGGTAAAGCTGCTGGACAGGCAAACAAGCAGGAGAGCAGAGGTATCTCCATCTCCATTTCTCTCTGCTGCTCAAAAATAGACACTTAGTGCAATGCATCATTAGAGTGTTGTCCTGGGCAAGCAGGTGAGGTCCATGCTATTCCTTACTATGGGAAGCAATTCTGGGCAAACAAACAAGTTGGCAGTGGTATAAGTGTGACCATAAGCCATCGTGTGTCCTGACATCAGCAATTTTGATGTAGAACTGTCTCTGATGAGAGCAGCAGCCTGAATAAGTCTGCCAGCACAAACAGAAGCAGCTCTGGAGTTGAAGAAAAGGCATCTGCTAGATCGGGAGCGAAGGAATACTTCTCATGATCAAAGTTACTGAATAAACACAAAAGCACCTTGTCAAAAGGGGCCCAGTTCACAAGTGTACTAGTTACATTATTTCAAAGTAATTTTTAATTGAAAATGTTATATAATGCTAAAATAACTATATAGGTATATTTTGGCTTTATATTTTGCAAACCCACCACAAAGCTACTCTTTCGGTTTATCAGTCTCCTGGATTCTATTTTGTAAATTTTCATCCTCTGATCTTGAATACTAATATTCCTAACAAAAGGTAGCATCAATCTAGAATCTGGATAATCTCTGCCATGAATAAGCAACCTACCTACCAGTTGCAAATGCTACTTAAAACTGGTTTGAGATGGCAAATTTCAGAAGTGTTTTTGTAACAGTAACTACTTCCTGGTGGGAACAAGGAAACTAAGCTGAATCACGATGGAGCATTAAATGTCAAAGGGCACTCCAGGAAGAATATCAAAACCAACCCAAATGATTATAAATTCCATTCATCTCAAGTAAATTTTTTTTTAAATCCATGATCCTTAATTCTAAGATTATATATAAAATAAGATAAAGGATACCCAAGAATCATTCAGCCTCTGAAACCATTTTTTTTTCTGGTATTAATACACGTCGTTCTGTTTTTATGCTTTAGTTGAGGCAGTTCAACAAGTGGCTCTGACAGAACCACCTGCACAAAGACAGTTCATGCAGAGGAAGCATGGCAGGTTAGTGGAATTGGGTGGCAAGGACTGGAGAACCCTGGCCTGCAGGACTCCACGTAGATTGCTGTGTTTAAGGATTGTGCAATGTGCATCTGTTCTGATCTATCTAAAAAATGCATATGTTTTATATGGAGTAAGTCTACATTCAGTAGAGAAATTACTGGAAAACTTCTTGGGGAAGCTTTTAGGAAGATGCCTCTACTTGGATGGATGCATAATATTTGCATAACAAAAAATAACAATTGCACAAAAGCAAACACTTTGTGACATTTAATTTACTGGTATGCCACCAAACTGACAAGCTGAAATCCTCTGGTGGAGGACACAGCTCCACATTCATGTCAAAATTGCCAATTTGCCCTTAAAAGACAATTTTTTGCAAAGTGACTGATCAATATGAAGTCATAAAACACTCCTATTTCTCACTGATATTTTACAATCTTGTTTTATTATTTTCATTTCATTATTGTATTCTTATGCATTGCAGCAGTTCCTGAAAAATCCATCTATGGATTGCCATCTATGACTGCCATGTCAAGGACAATACAAAAGCAGAATAAAGACAGCTCACAACATAAAAAAATTAAAAATGTGTTTAGGTAGTCTTTAGGAAGTAAAGATCATTAATGTTTTGTAACATTTATTGCTTAAACCTTTGTGGCCCCAGTCTCTAATTTTGATTTCATTTTATGCAATTCACTTTTTATTTAGCTTGGATTTATATTTACAATTCCAGAAACACGTAAAATCTGTCTTGATTATGCAAGACGTGTTGAACTGTTACCTGACTGCTTCAACTAATTCAACTTTGTAAGCACAGTGTTTTGCAGACAGAAACAATTTCACTTCAAGAACTAAACTAGTTTAAACTAAACCAGCACCAGCCATGCTTACAGTGAACCTTTTGCTACCAGTTCCTCAAAGAAAAAAAAAAGGCACTCACCTATGGAAAGTGAGTTTCTGTTGACATGGGATTATCAGATACACTTTTTCCTGACACTCACACAGTCCTGAACTATGTGTACAGCAATGGTTTCAAAGCACTGGGACAGATCTCAGAAAAATGAGGTACACAACTGGTGTTTCAGTTAGATGTCATTTTTGACATTATGCAATGTAAGACTTTCTCCATATTTATCTCATTTTAAGGTACCTACCTTCTGCATTAAGATGCATGGTTTCCAGAGGTCCAATAAACGCGTATCGCATTCCCAATCCATCAGACATCACAAGGTCTAGATCAGTAGGAGATATTACTCCTTCCTATATAGCAGAAGTAGAAGAGGAAAACTTGTGAATGTTAAGTTTTAATGCAAAACTGATTGCTTTTTACATATAATTTAAAAAAATAAAATTTAAGAAGTAATAAAAAGTGAGACTAGAAATAGCAGTTAGTAAATGTTCACCAGAATCGTGCACCTACTATACAAGTCTTCTTATAATTCAGGATAAACATTAATTCACCTAACTTTTTTTAAAACACATTGGTAAGATCACTGTACTTCATAATCTAAATACATTTTGACAGTACCTTATTTTTTAAATTGATAGTAGATTAATACACTATGTGATACGAACTACCTGTACACATCAGTTTGCCTGATACTTACTACTTACAGTAATTCATGTATTAAAATTAAATTGACCTGTTTATGTCAACCAATAAACACTTAGAAAAAGAGAATCAGAGAGCACATAGCAAGGGTGACACTCTTAAAAGCACATGACCAAAAAGAGTTTATAGTAAAGTCCAAGTATCACACCAGCACTTTTAAATACAGAAATTTTAGCTAAATCTTACACCTCCCTTCATGTTCTCCTAGTTCAGGATTTTTGTGCAGACTTGCAATTGGCAGAATGGGGGTGCAGCATTGGTACTACCCTGAGGCCACCTGAAAAAAAAGGCCAGGACCAAACACGTAGGCAATGCAGCTGCCACTCCCTTCCAAAAAACTCACTGAATATTCAACCTACACAGCCTCAACCTGCCCAGGTTCTTGAGTTCATTGCCAATCTCAAACCTCAGAGTTGGCAGGACCGGAAGTATACAAAATGAAGAATTTCTCCTGTTAAAAACTGAGTGCTGCTGTTCCACCCAGATGGTGTCACTTACAGGAAAGCCAACGCCCCCATCAGGTTATGGCAAGTACATGAAGGCTTATAAAAAATGAGTTGCTGTTCATTACCATGCAGCTTTACTTAAGAAAAATAATATTTATCATATGAAGTTGATTTTCCACCTACTGGAAAGGCCTGAACGAACTAAGACCTGTTCTAACTACTCCCATCAGATAAAGCTTCATTTCAAGAACTTGCCGCCTTTATTCCCAATGACAAAAGAAAAATCATTTCCTTCTGGTTGTTAAGGTGAGAGAGATGCTGAATTGTTTGTCTACCTGTAGCCTACCTGGAGGTGATCCCCCTACTCAGCACCTCTTGCTCCATGAGCCTTCTTTAGCTGCAGAAGGCAAGTAGATATACTTGTCTGCTTGGCCAAGACAGGACTTTTTTTTTGTTAATTTTCCCTCTTGCAGGACCATGTCTGACATGCTCCTTTGTACCACACGGTGATCAGCTAGAGTTACAAGCATGTGGGACAGCTCTCCTGACCTGCTGCAGACTCTGATGTCTGAGCTAGACATCTAGACTCTCTTTACGATCAGTAGGGGAAAAAAAGGAGATCAGCATCCTAAGCCATGCATCTGGAGTAGGCCAGATGAGTTGTATCCTGAAAGGGCCTGATTTTCCTCATGCACAGAAAAACAAGTAAGGAGCTTGCAAGTCAAACATCTGCACTGTACAAGTCTCAGCTTAAGTGAGCTGAATCCCATCCACAGTGTCCTGTGTTTGTCAAACACATCTACTATTACTTTAGAAGAAAATGATAAGCCAAGGACCAACATAACTTCCATAACCAAAGAAATTGAGTTTTTAATCACCTCAGGCTTAAATAGAGACTTTTATAATATTCAATCTCAAGTCTCAATCTGTTAGTAGGCATTGCTCCTATCACCAATAACCCTGTCTGAGTCACTGTTGCAGGAGACTTTTGAAATCTATCTTGAAAAAGGAAACAATGACATAATTATTACAACCAACCCACCATGTTTGCAATATGCAGCTCTGGTAACAATTTATAATCATAGAATAGCTAGGGTTGGAAGAGACCTGAAAGATCATCTAGTTCCAACCCCAAGTTAGGCACACAATGGCAGGGATAAGGAAGTATTATTTTCTTCAACCCAAAGGTAAGGCAGTGGTACGGTAACTTGTCTAGAGGAAGACAAGAAGGTCTGTGTAAAGACAGGTCCAAGTGCAAACCTCAGCATTCAGGTTACAGAACGGGTGTCAGTGAAACAATCAGGCACCACATGTTCTGTGAAAGTTTTTTTCTCCTGAAATAACACCACAACTTCTCTGAACAAGAATAGCAAAGTCAACAAAAGCACCCTTCTGTTGGGTTGTTCATCACTGTTCATCCGAACAATGAGTTATGCTGGTAAAGCTGTGCTTGATGAGTGATTTTTTTTCTTCCCCTCTCAGGTTGACAAAGATTTGCAGACAAATAACCACAAGTTCCAGACAAGCATCTGAATGGCAGCAGCACTTAAACTATAATATTAAAGAGTTAACAGGCTTACATAAGACTTTTGAAACTATTCAGAATCAATGCAGATTGATTTTCAAATGAAAAAGTATCTCTTCCTTCCGATACTGTAGTCTTCAGTACCAACATTTGAAGAGCTGGAGCCCTCAGGATCACAGGGTGAGTGCTTTGCTCTTGGTTTTCTGCCTAAAGCTGTAATTTTATGGCTATGACCGCTAAAAGGCAAAAATTGTGGTTAACAGAAGGAAAATAAAACAGATCCCTCCAGCTGAGGTCTCTTATTATTCTGTACGTATAAGCTCAATTTTCTTTGTCACACAGATCCTCTTAAAGAAAAGTCTTTTGCCTTGTTCTGTTCAGAAATGAGAAGACAAGTAAGAAATATGTTAAACTGTCTTTCTCTAGGGGATAACTACTCCCACTTATGTTAAAGAGATCATTAAGTTGGTGGAATGATTCAGCAGGGTGGGTGCAAGGTCAGCAAGGTGTCTTCCACAAGGATTGGTGTTTATGCTAAGAAGTAAACAAGAA
The DNA here is from genome assembly GCF_013377495.2 of Cygnus atratus. Classification (NCBI taxonomy): domain Eukaryota; kingdom Metazoa; phylum Chordata; class Aves; order Anseriformes; family Anatidae; genus Cygnus; species Cygnus atratus. The sequence continues at coordinate 190,218,325 of NC_066362.1, read as the reverse complement.
AGTCTTCCATCCAACCCAGTTTCATTAAGTCTAGGTGTGAAACAACCCTCCCGAGGAGGATTTTTCCTCCTCTTCGTTCTGCCTAACCCTTCTTGCAAGTCTTCCCCTTAAGCACTTGTCAAAGGGAAGAGGAAGTACATAAAAGTTAAAGCTCTGTTTACCAGAAGCTGACTGACTTTCACAGATACAGAATTCAGGAGGTAATTTAAAACAAATTCCACCAAAATCCTCAGTGACCCCAACGGGCAGCCAAACTTCAAGATCTACACTAGATCAGAATCCTCCACGCTGCTTATGACACCACTTAGATACCATAATCAGATCTTCCCACGTATTTTAATCTCCTGTGATGCCAGAGTATTATCCTTCGGTAATTTAGTGATCCTCGCTATGCGGGGACCCTGTTCTCCTTTCCAAAAGCCTGTGGCGGTTCTGCCATCTCCACCTTTGGGCCCTGACCAGCCTGCCAGGTTTTACGTCTGTGAGTCACACCTGCATCTCAACTTCTGTCACCGACTTGGATTGTCATCATATTAAATATGTCACGGACAAAAAACAATCTTATTTTTTCCTGCTGCTAACAATTCACCATGTTCTCCTAGTAACTCCAGCCTGTCTGGAGTTATTCTGGACTCTACTCCCTCCTTGACCACATAATAGGTCTCCAGATTTGCCACTGGATCCTCTGAATCTCTAAGGTCCAGTCTTTTTTCCCTCCGATTGCTACTAATATATTCATTCTCTGTCAAAAGCACTCGTTACACCCTTCTTCACTATCACTTCAATCAAGTCCCTTCGATCCACACCCTGATGAAATCTTTTTCCAGTCCTATCATTTTGAGCATATGACTTTTCTCCTAGATCCCTCTACCAGCTCCATTTCTTCCCATTTCATCACGTTTGAGAAACTTGTCCTACAGTTTACACCTCCTTACTTTGCTGGCCCTCATCTTCCCCCATGACACCCTCACACACCTCACCCTGAAAGAACCACTGAGTATCAACACTATTTTTCTCCCTGGGCTTTTGAACTTCTTTTTATGATGTCCACTTTTTATGGATACTGCATAAACTGCATACTTAATCCTCCTATAGTTATCTTTGATTCTTGTAAAGGACCTCTGAACAACACTGTAATACAATTAATAATAACGAATTTGGCATTTTGAAGTCTTACCAGTATTTAAGAACAGCCAAGCTAGCCACCTGAGACGGGTGAGGTACATAAATTAGGGACTGAAGCCAAGGCACATTCTTGCTGTGAAAATGAACTGAAATGGACACAGCCAAACCACAACTGCTTATTTTCCAACAGAGTAACAAAAACAAACCCAAAACACTAAATAGCAGGACCACCCATTCTTAATGAACACAGTCTCCATGACTATAACTTATAGAGTAAACCCATTTTTAAAGAAACTTGTATTAAAGCGGTACTAAGAGCTTACATAGAGGACAAAACATAATCTTTGAGACATGCACCATATGATCCATCTCACAAAGTAGTTTCAGCAGATTCTTAAAGGCAGCTGAAACTCCTAAATAAAGCAAATAAAGAGGGCAAGTCTCTGCTCCCACGAGCTACGAACAAAATCAGATATAGCAGTGGTTACTGTCAATGGAGGTATGAGAAAGTAAATAAATGATAACGGAATAATAGAGAAAGCGGTCAGATATTTTTCTCTACTGTTGGTTACAGATTATTTTAATAATTCCAAACTTAAAATATCAAAATTTAAGGTTAAGACGACTAGGAAGATCAGAGCAGTAAAGGTCTTCAAACTCAACATCTCACAGTATGTCTCTTACTCTCATTATAAACGGCTTTGCAACCAAAGAATTAAAAATATAAAGCCTACAAGAACTTATTGTATGTCCTGGATGGTTTTACGTTAGTTTTCTCCAGAAAGTTCTCAGATACTTGACCTCAAAGAGGCAGACATGGAAACAGACAACTGGAGTCTTCCCAATATCTGCATTTTCATGGAATAAATGTGGAGCTTGGGGAGAGAGAAAACCGATACAAGAAGTTCCTGCCACAAACACCTGCACTGCCCAAGAGCTTGTAACTTGCATGTCAAAACAATGTTCAACAAGACATCATGTCACATGAAAAGACTAACTCAGATCTAAAATAAAACATCTCATTGCAGCACTCGTCTTGAAGGAGAGCATTTGCTTGAATTCCTTCTTTTCAGACCATAAGAAAAGACCATCTACGGTCTTTGCTGATAACTTCTCGTAAAGTTGAACTCCTGTATCCTTAAAACAACATTTCATGTTATCTACCTCACCAAAGTTCTCAGTACCAAGGTGTACTCTCTGTACATCACCAAACCAGTCTTCGCTCTCCTACTTCCCTAAAAATTGGGTTCTCAACCTCCAGTTCTTCTAATTTTTCATCAAATTAACCTCCCACTCCCACATTTGGCCCAGTCCTGCATTCACTCAGGTTGTGCCCGGGTTCAATATACCAGCTCATGGGTGCTCTTGAGGACCCCAACATCTCTGGCAAAGGCAAACTGTATCCAAGTGTCTGGGTTTGTCATTGCTACTTTCATCACCTTGCCCTGAAATTTGCTGTGCTCTGCTTAAGCACCCATGCCCACGTGCAGTTAGGTCACCATGTGGAGTCTGAGCCTGATCTCAACCTGCTGGCAAGCCCCCCCCACCAGATTTCTGGCTGTTGCACTTCCTACTCTTAGATCCCAGATGGCAGAAATTGGCAAGTCCAATGCATGATCCAGCAAACAATTATATTTACCACAGGAATTCAGAGCAAGCAATGAAGGCTTTGGGACTGCAGTGCTTGCTTTCTGTACAGCCCCATGTTCAAATGCTCCTCGTCAGGTGACACAATCGTAGCTTTGTATCAGAGCCCTTCTCCTGTGGTGTGATTCCTGCCCCATGCCTCACGTATCTCATCACAACACTGCTAAAGAAAAGGGGGACTGGCAAGCTGTCAGTTACTGAGCTACATTTGGGAACTAAAACATACCCTGCAAACTGTTCAGTCCACTCTTGATAATGTTTTCCAGATAAATGGTGTTAGCACAGCTGTACCTGCATGTCTATCACCAATGCCCTTTTAAATGGTACATATATACTTCTACCAGTGAAGTTTCAACTAGTTTCTTGGATGAAGTAAGATCAGCTAATCAAAAAAAATAAAAGAAAAGGTGATTGTCGTGAAAGCACCTCTGCACGTGTGCAGGTGTAAGGCTGTTCCCCCTACTATTACTGTAAATATTTTTGAAGTGAAGACCCAGATGAGAATTTTCAAGTTCACATTTCAAAGTCCTCACAGAGGGTTGTTTACAAAAAGGGGCTGATTTAAGATAGTTTCAAGTGGCTTCAAAACACTTAAGATCACTGCTGTGTTTCTCTCCTGGTTCACACATGGGATTTTTAACAAGGACATAAATATTTCTGCATATGTCAGAGAGCAGTTGCAAATACAGCAGTCCTCTGTCAACAGCACAGATTTTCCCCCAAGTACTCACCATGTTAAAAACAAATTCAAAGAAAACTCGTAACAGAAGTCTGATCAAGAAACTGATCAATTTATGAAAGTAACAGCAGGCATACAAAGACACTTGTTCTGGCATTTTACAACCAGTAATAAAACAAGTATGCTTGAAATCATGTTTTATGGTTCCATTTCATTGTTCTTTTACAACAGTCAAAAGCAGTATACAACTATTAGCATTGAAATACCAAAGCATTCATAACTAATTTCATAAGAATGCCTGTGTTCTGCATCCAAAATGTCTCAGACTGCCAAATCTAATACACACAATTTACCTATCTAACCACAAAAGGATTAATACTAGCGTCATTTTGGACAAGCGGGTTTTATTACTATGTCTCTATTTACTACTATGTCTCTACTGCTAATATTTGTAGTTTAGCTTCCACCTACAGTACTTCTTAGGGTAGCAAAAAGTTTTGTTACTAGAAAGAATCAATATGACCTTCTGCAGCAACAAAGTAAGAACACCGAATAAAATTTGATTTTTTAGGAGCTTCTCAAAAATTGTGAGCTGGGGATGCTGATGTTTTTCAAAATATTTTAACCCTCAAAAATAAGGACTAAAAAGTGACTTTACAAGTCAGAACCAAGAAATACATTTCCTCCACTTTGAAAGTGGAAAACACCAAAAGAACATGACTTGCAATGAAAACGACGAAGTTGGCAGCACAACAGTAGGAAGAAAAACTGCTCAAGGCCTGTATTTTTCACCTATCTACAGTGATTCTCCCCCAACAAAGGGGCTGTTTAGCCCCAAGTCATACAGCTGAAACTATACACCTTTGATACCTGGTATTCGTCTAGACTTTTGAAATGGAAATACAATCAAAGTTGTTGCAGTTTAAATGTGTATTTGCCTGAAATGCAATAAAATTAAACAAAACCAGAACAACTTGGAAACTTAGATGAAGCACAATGAAAGCAACTTCGTCAGTGCTTAAAGCACTGTTGTGTTACTATTAACATAATACCACCCACAGGTTTATACTAAAGGTACAAGTTCATACTGGAAGTTCACCTCATCAGTAGCTTTTTTCTCCCACTGATAATAGCCTACAGTGTTCTTATCTTTCCACAGTCAAAGAGCACATACAGAGTGATACTTTCATACTTTAATCACAAGCAGCATCTCAGCTTCCAGCAGTCCAGTCTTTCAGATTTTGAGAGTTGGAGGTTGTTTCTACATTGTTTTCATCTAACATAAATGTGTCTAAATGTTCCCTGAACCAATTCATAGTTTTGGCATCCAAGGTTTCTGACAGCAAGTTTCACAATTCAGCTTAAGCCTCTTAGAGTCATGAAATAATCCTATATTTTTGAGGCATTACTTTCCCTGATATATATGCCTACGCATTACCAAACTTACTGGTCCACAATTTGCCAACTACACTTAAAGCTTTTTTTTTTTTTTTTTAATCTCAGGTGTAAGTGCTAACTTCCATTTCTACAATACTATACTAGCAGGTGTGTAAAAAGATGCTTACACCACTATTTCATGACCTTAATATTTGAGCTCTGGGAGTCTTTGATAAGTTCAATTTCCCTTTCATTATCTGCAGCTATTCATTTCATCTTTCCCTTCTAAAAAATCTTGTTCTTCTCATGACTGAAACAACTTGTTAGACCCCTTTCTTTCAAGGAAAGATTAGAGTTGGAGAACCTCCTCAATGATGAGCATCACAGTTCAGTAAACAAAATCACAGAATGGCCGAGGTTGGCAGGGACCTCTGAAGATCATTTAGTCCAACCCCCCGCCAAGCAGGATCACCTAGAGCACACTGCACAGGATGGCATCCAAGCGGGTTTTAAATATCTCCAAAGAAGGAGACTCCACAACCTCTCTGTGCAACCTGTCCTCAGTCTTCTTTTCCAGGCTAAATGGGCCCAGTTCTTTCAACCTGTCTTTGTACGACAGGTACTCCAGTCCTCTAATCATCTTTGTAGCCCTCCTCTGGACTGACTCCAATAGTTCCACGTCCCTCTTGTACTGGGGAGCCCAGAACTGGACACACTACTCCAGGTGTCGCCTCACCAGGGCTGAGTAGAGGGGGAGGATCACTTCACTTGACCTGCTGGCAACACTCTTACGAATGTACCCCAGGATACTGTTGGCCTTCTTGGCCCACAAGTGCTCATGGTCAGCCTGCTGTCCACCAGGACTCCCAGGTCCTTCTCCACAGAGCTGCTCTCCAGCAGGCCAGCCCAGCCTGTACTGGTGCATGGGGTTATTCCTCCCTAGGTGCAGGACCCTGCACTTGCCCTTGAACTTCACGAGGTTCCTCTCAGCCCATCTCTCCAGCCTGTTGACGTCCCTCTGAATGGCAGCACAGCCCTCTGGGCTATCAGCAACTCCTCCCAGCTTCGTGTCATCAGCAAACCTGCTGAGGGTGCACTCTGTTCCATCGTCCAGCTCGTTGACGAATAAGTTGAACAAGACTGGACCCAGTACTGACCTGACCCCTAGGGGACACCACTAGCTACAGGCCTCCAACTAGACTGCACCACTAAGCACAACTCTCTGAGCTCTGCCATCCAGCCAACTGCCAATCCACCATCCACTCATCTAGGCTGCACTTCCTGAGCTTGACTATGAGGATGTTATGGGAGACAAAAAAATGTTGAGGTCAAGGTAGACCACATCCACCACTCTCCCCTCATCTACCCTGCTAGTCATCTTGTCATAGAAGGATATCACATTGGTTAAGCATGATTTCCCCCTGGTGAATCCATGCTGACTATTCCTGATCACCTTCTTATCCTCTACATGCTTGGAGATGACCTCCATGATGAGCTGTTCCATCACCTTTCCAGGGATGGAGGTGAGGCTGACTGGCCTGTAGTTGCCTGGGTCCTCCCTTCTTGCCTTTTTTGAAGATTGGCATGACGTTGGCTTTCTTCTAGTCCTCAGGCACCTCTCCTGTTCTCCACGACCTTTCAAAGATGATGGAAAGTGGCCTAGCAATAACATTGGTCATTTTCCCCTAGGGGTTTGTCTTCCTTGTTCATATTTTTGGTAGTAGTTTTTATTTCCTTTTTTTTTTTTTCCTCTTGATAAGCCTTATTATGGGTTGAAAAATAATTTAAAGGTTAATATCCTTTCTATCCTATGTCTTTCAACATGAGCACAGCTTTCTGAAGGGTTTTTTAAACATATACTTAAGATTTTGCTTTAACTTTTTTAATAACAGATACCTTTTTTAATTTAAAGAAACATCTCCAGTAGAAGCTCAGTTCCTTCCGAATATCACTATGTATTATTACTCATCATCTCCTTTACATTGTTGCATTGTGCTGCTAGTGGAAGCTAATTGAAAGTAAAATCAGTTGAGCAAATATGTTTAGATACTGCTTTGGAAAGAGTTGTTTTACTTACAATATGTTAATATTACCTTAGTTTCAAAATCTTTACCTATACCTGTGCGCATTTGTTATTTTTTTAAAACAGCTTGAAAAAAAATAAAAGTCAAAATAGTCTTTGGCTGACAAAAAAGTCAGCCCCACTCACACCAGTTAAATCTCTTCTCAACAGAATTCCAACAGCCTCTTAATTCAGCTCTTCCTGGTGAAAGAATGGATTTTGTAGCACAGAACATGCAACTGTGGGAAAAGCTGAAGCAGAACAAATGATTCTCAGCTAGAAGTCAGAATGGGAGGAGGAGGAATCTGTCTTTACCTACAAGTATCAAATGAACCTAATAGTTCAATTCCTGAAAGGCCAAACAGAAAACCATTTAAAACATTTCATAATAACTGAAAAGTAAGCCAGCAACATTCAGAAAAATAACAGGAAATAGTGAGACAACATAGAAAAAATAAAAATCAGTGTCTTGATTTTTGCACTTTCAACATTGTTCTTTTGATTGTCCTAAAAAATGACAGTATTCTGAAATGAAAGCAGGATAAAGGATAATTGTTACGATCATATCACTTTGTTTTTCATAAACTTTGCTATTTATTACTGACATCACTTCTTACTGTTTTTAACTTACATGCTAATTTTAATTTTCACGTACACAAGGGACAGTTTAATAAAAAAGACAATTTTATAGGACATTTAAATATATAATCTTGCTTGCCTCTACAAAACTGACAGTGCGTAAAAATTGGAAAAATATATACGTACACCCACAAGTCTCCAGGCTTCACTTATCACTGCATACTGGAGTCGATTCAGAACAAACCCCTCAATTTCTCTGTTTAATTTGACAGGAGATTGTCCAATCTTCTTCATAAGAGCATATGTTCTCTCTGTAGTAGAAGGATCTGTTTCTGGATGCGGAACAATTTCAACCAATGGCACAAAGTAAGGTGGATTTACCTCAAGAAGAAACACAGAAGAAGAATGTCAGCTATGAGACTAACAGATCAAGTTAATATAAAGCGTATCTATAACTTTCTACTAGCGTGGATATTTTCCAGTGAATAGAGTAGGTCTGATCTTTAGACCCTGAGACAATTCACCAGTTCAGTAAAAAAAGTATATTCATTCAAATTAAAAAAATAAAATAATCTTCTATGATTAAATGTAGCTCTGTTTAATCACAACAAAGTTCATGTAGCCTAAGGAGGAGAACACTTCAGTACTAGAAGGCTTTATGCCAACTTGAATAACTGATGTTTTCCCAATATGCAGGTTGGTTTTTGCTGTAAAAAATGACCACCACTTGTCTTCCCAAATTAAACAAGGCATTTCCTTTTAGATAATCAGAAAATTTGTAACAGAATTATTGCTATGCACCACCTGTATGATGCAAAGCTCAACAGATAAATGGCTACTGGCCCAAGCCTGTGAATATATTGTAAACACATTAACAGATATCACATAATGCATACTTCCAAAAAAAAACGCTGTGGAACAGGTTACCATCAGACACTGCACCTACTTAAAAAAAAAAAAGCCACAAAAACCTACTTCTCCATGACTCTTCCCAAATGTAATTTTACACACAAGTCTTGACTTGTGTGCAGTGTGTTTTTGAAGTTATAAACAAAAAATTCTAACAAACATCCTAGAAGTGCCTAAAGTTCTTCAGGTCAGCGTTACAGGCAGTAGCCAGTGTGTGCTCCTCCCAGAAGTAGGAGTCCTTAAACTATATTCTTAAGGTCTTAAATGAAGCTCTTGTACTCATTTCCAAGTAACAGTCAGACCCAACATACCATAAATGACCACCAGAAAAAAACATTCACATTTAAAGGATGGTAATTAAATACTGATTCTTTCACCATGCTCCCTTGCAGTCAGCTGCTCTTAACTGTACTCATGTAAATGCAAATACAGGACTTAGTCACAGCAGTGTGCCAGCAGTCCTTCCTCTGGTTTGTTTTTTGTTTCAGTACTTACACGTTTTCCTTTACTGTAGCATCTGACCAACACATAACCTGCTGTACAGCTATGCCTGCTCTAACCCATGTAATACATTTACTTCATTTGCTTTGGCAGTGTCACCACCAAAGCTGTGTGGTGTGACGGACACCACTGCAGACATGGTGGTGCCAGGCAATTCGGCAAGACCTGAAACACTGCAAGCTCCAAGAAGTTCTCTGAAGGCTTTTCTAACCCTTAAGTATATCACCGGGTCTCATCAGAAAGAAGACAAGCTAATTGTTGAGCAAGACTGAGGCTATTATGAGTTTCTTCCACAATTAGTTTTGACAGAGACCTTATTGAAATATTTTATTTCATGGACTTGGCACAAGGAGTGTATGGGTGTGTTACCGAGCACACTGTGGAGACTTAGGAGGACAATTGTTTAAGAGTGAGATAATTGATGTTGGTAAAAACTAAAAGTGGTAAAATGTAGATGAAATTGAAAGGGAGAAAAAAAAAGGCTTCTAAAATGAGAAGGGTAATGCAAAGGCATTCTTAAGGGAGCAGGAGAATTTACCTTACTCAGCCTAACAAAATGATAACTAAGAAGGAATAAATGAAGTAAAGAGAGACAGAATTAGACTAGAAAAAAGCTACACAACTACACAGTCTACACGAAAAAATTTTAATGGACCATTAGTAAGATTGAAATAAAAGAAAACTTCATATAGAAGCAGTCAAGTAAAAAAAAACTAAGAGGGAGCTTAATATATTTTAAGACAACTTGATGACATGCCTCCTCTTACAGCAAGGAACTTCACTCGGTGGCAGTCTCCTCTAGCTCCATGTTTCTAGCTGTGTGATCTGGCAGGCTCATATGGTACTTGAGAAATTAACTGCTGTGCAGACCTCTACCACCACAAGGCCTGAAACTGCTGACAGAACAGCTGTGCCTGTAAGTATTGCATGCACTTCTATCATACAGCTGTGCTGCAGGATTTCATTTATTTTTTCTGATTACTGAGCTTATTATGTTAAGCAAAGTGAAGAGTTCTTTCTGGCCTTTGGGCATTTCTCTTCATTTCTCCTCAGCATGCTCACCTGTGCCAGAGGCTTTACAACTTGAGCTTTTTATTTTTCTGGAATATCAAATTCCACACTTCTTATTTTCAGTGTCTTTCTGAACAGATTACTTCCTTCAGCCACCATTCCCCATGTCCTACTTTTGTTTAAGTTGCTAGTAAGGTCATGATTTAAACAAAACAATCAAAAACCAACTACTACTACAAAGCAAATATTTTTCTTGATATAACAAATAGAGAAATGCCCCTGGAATAGTACACTCCCCTTTGAGTGAAGCTGAGACTACTAAGAAAGTGGTCTCAGACTGCAAAGCCATCTCAGAACAATTAGACATTTTATGGCACTCTGAAGTATTTACTTTGGAAAATACACATACCCTTACAACAGCAACCTAGAAAAATGTTTATGCAGAAACTAGCTACTTTGCCAGATCTGATCAAAGATGGTTTCAGAAGTTGATCCTATGAAGGCTGCAGCTCAAACTAAATGGAGCAACCAGTACAAACCAGCTTGGGGTAACAATAGAAGAGTAATGGAAAAAAAAATGAAAGGCTGACAGACAGAAGAGCCTAGGGAATGGTAATAAATATATAAAATCATAGTTATAGTTCCTCAATACAGAAGCTTAGAAGAAGAGATGTGATCTTTTGCACTATGGAAAGTTACAACCCTGGAAATCTGAGATAAGGAACTCCTGAGTTTTAGACTGGAGAAAGGCTAAACCTAGACACAGATACATACTTTGAAGCTTGATTTCCTTTTCCTTTTAATTAAAAGGGGATAAAAATAATCAGTTTTAAGGAGAGAAACCAATCCTTTTGTTCCTTTTGCTCCTCAGTCACCCCATGACACAATAGTAGTGGTGGAGGGGTGTCAAAAAGGCTGACCAAATGCTTTGACACTGCAGCATTAGGCTACAGGCAGCTGTAGAGATATCACAATAAAGTAGTGCTGTATTTTTGCGTTCACACTGCCACTCTTGAGCATGCCAAAGGAATTGGCATTTACTGTACATTCTGCCCTGGAAAGACAAAACGTAGTAATGTTTTAGCTAGCAGCTCAAGGGAGGAGATTCTCCCCCTCTACTCTGCTCTCGTGAGACCCCACCTGGAGCCCTGCGTTCAGCTCTGGGCCCCCCCCAGCACAAGGAGGATGTCGAGGTATTAGAACAAGTCCAGAGGAGGGCCACAAAGATGATCAAGGGGCTGGAGCAGCTCTCCTGCAAAGACAGCCTGAGGGAGTTGGGGTTGTTCAGCCTGCATAAGAGAAGAGAAGGCTCCGTGCAGACCTCAAAGTGGCCTTATGATACCTAAAGGGGGCCTACAGGAAAGCTGGGGAGGGACTCTTTGTTAGGGAGCAGAGTGATAGGATAAGGGGTAATGGTTTTAAACTAAAAGAGGGGAGATTTAGATTAGATATAAGGAAGAAATTCTCCACTCAGTGGGTGGTGAGTCCCTGGAACAGGCTGCCTGGAGAAACTGTGGATACCCCAACCCTGGGGAAGTGTTCAAGGCCAGGTTGGATGGGGCTTTGAGCAACCTGATCTAGTGGGTAACATCCCTGCCCATAGCAGGGGGTTTGGAATTCAATAATCCTTAAGATACCTTGCAACTCAAACTATTCAGTGATTCTATGAGCCACAGACAGCTGAAGAGTACCATTCTCCAGTTACTGCAAGCCTTCCTGACCACAGCCCTCTTAACCTAACATTAGTCTTGTGTTTGAAAAATCAGTTAACAGACTCAGAGTCCAGAAGACAGAGCAGTAAGAATCCCAGTGATTAAGACAAAATGTTCCTCCACACTGAGGACAGAGGTGAAAAACAGCTGTCCAGCAGCCCCACAAATGCTTACAGAGGCTCAAAGGTAGCCTTCAGCATTTTGAGGTTCTGCTGCCACCTCTGGTCATGCTACTTATGCATCACTGACTTGTCCCAGTCAGACACAAAGCATGCAAATTCAGCTTTAAGTACAATTTGTTCCATTTCATCTGCCTGCTGCTCCTCTTCAGGTGTACCACCTCTGCATGAAAAATTTGATGAAACCAGAGCTAAAAATTCCCACCTTTCATCTACATTACCTGACAAGTGCATACAGCTTGCTGTTTGGAACCTTACTGACACTGAACATCAGCTGAAAAATGACACCAGGAAAAATAATAATGATGCCGTGAGAAGAACATAGGGAATTTTATACGTTTGTCTACAGAACACAGACTCCCTGTACTTTGAGAACTATTAGTTGGAATAACACAGCAATGTGAGCACAATAATTTACACAGAAGGTATCTAGAACCGACAGTACAAAACATGCACTCATTCTCAATTTAGTATATGCTGTCACACAGAATGACCAAACTAAAGCATTTCCAAAAATTCAGGCCCTGCACACTAACAAAAACATGAAAGCACTCCACATATCCTCTCTCAATCTGCTGGGAAGAAATTGGGACACAGTTTAACTAAATACCTATAATGTTACTATGAAAACAATACATGTCATCATACTTACAGGATGCGACACAATACACTGCTTAACATGCTTAAGGCCAGTGAACAGTTTGCTGGGTAAGAGACAAGAGGTCGAGCTGCTCAAGATAACATTGTCACCAACAATAAGATCCAGCTGACCAAAAATCTTCTTTTTCAGTTCCAGGTTCTCTGGAGTACATTCCTGAAATAACAAAAAAACAGTATTAGAAGTCTTCTATTTTAATAGCACCTATCTATGCATTTCAGACTTCACTGACCCATACAAACCATCAGTTTTAATTCAGCCTAGATGCACCAGTGAGCCATACTACAAAGATACCTTTCTACACACAAAGGAAGTGAAAAGCCCTAGAGGTTCTCTGTTGCAGAAGATGGATGACTACATACCACTGGAGATTCAACACAAAGCCGATGATTCTGCTTTGTATAAAGTATAGACTGCTATTCATACAGAGGTAACATAGTAAGGAGAAATAAGACTTTTTTTGTTGTTGTTTTGCTTTTATTTAAAAAAAAAAAAGAGAACCTCAAATGAAGTAAGTCAGTGGTCTTTTGTTCTTTTTCAGACAAGACAGAAATGAACATATGTAGCTCAAAAGAAGACAAACCTATGATTTCCAGAACTATGGCAGAAAAACACAACTTACAGTTCTGGAACCTGCACCGAAATATCTGTGACCCTCACGCTTGAAAAGCTTAAATACAGACACCTACTTCAACTGTGAGAAAGATTTTTGAAGTAGAATGCATGCTACCAAAACTTCTCCCAAGCTATGGAGCACATTCAGCTCTACAGAGTTGTGAAGTTTTACCTGTATGAGCCAACAGCCAGAATCTCCAGTCCCCAGAATTTGAAAGTTATCCCCATGAGCTGCCTGAAGGAGAGCATGCAGAAATCCACCAGTCTGAGAGCAACATGGACATGGGAGAACAACTACAGCGGATCCCACAATCAGTAAGAAAGACTTCAGTCTGGCCAGGAGAAAACAGGGGAATAAAGCCAGCCAGCTTTTTGTTTGTTTTTGTTTTTTTTTGTTCCCCAGAAGTGTTCTACAAAGTCTTAGAAGAATCCTAAACTTGCAAAACTTCAGCTTCCCATCAAATCACAGAAAATACCTACTTTTTTTCCAGCCCTAAGCTTCTCCCACCTATCAGCATTTCATTCGGTCCTTCCTGTTATGCTGAACTCAGCAGGAATGCCCAGGGCCACAGTTTTTCCATTAGGCTGGATATAAATGGGTTAAGACTAATTTGAAGTCTTCCAAGAAAATAAGCACGTTGCTGCATGGGACAGTACTAAAAGTTCCATGACGCAGAAGAGATAAACGGGGTCATTTAAGAACTCCAGAGAGAGCTCAAAGTAATAGGCATCCTTATCAAAACAAAGTGATACTCTGCTCATAACCAGCAAGCTTGGAGCCTGGAATTAAGTTTAAATAGTTTCTTTTAGTAAAGCCAAAGATGAAGAGAAGTCCGCAGATACTGTTCAGGCTAATAAACGGGTCTCGCTGAATAGACGTATTGTGAACTTGAAACTCTAAGCCTCCTCTCACATCAGATGACAATCAAAGAGGCAAATTCAAATCTGCTGGAAACTCAAACCTCTGCCACGGTTACGTAAGGTTTCTGAATGGGCCATTTGCTTGAAGTTTCTCATATATCGTCACAATTGTATTCAGGTTCTTGGACCACTGCAATAAAGCTTCTGTCCTCATCAGGCATGCAATTATTTTCTCAGACACACCAATTCCCTTAAGAACAGAGAGAAAATTAAGCTCTAAACGACCTATTAAACAGGAGCCTCACTTGCTGTCAGTTATGGAGCCTGGAGAGGTCTGAGGCTATTCTGTTTACCCTGAGAAAAAGAAGATCAAACAGCAAGATAAGATACAGTTTTAAAGCTACTACAGTCCCTGTCAAAGAATCAGTGCAAAAAAAGGTTAGCAAACACCTCGGTGCATTTTAAGTGACACTGTATATTTCTGTGCCCTTTTTGTAGAGATTGCACTTCTCATTTGCGAGAAACAGTATGCCTTTATTCCAAGGCTTGAGCGCTTGGACAAGGCTGCTGCTAATCTGACTAAAAATTTATTAGATGTCCTCTTCAGCAGTCTGAGCAGAACACGACAGCTGCTTATTTTTAAAACCCACCTCCTGGAATAGCTGCATTGTATTAAAAACTTCTAGTCAGACAGTTTAATGCCTGTTATCTGTATGTTCAGAGAACACATAGCTGCTACTTGGCCAGCCTATGAACACTGAAGGAACTAGACAAGGTAAGGACATGCCAGACTTCCTCCCCAACAGTGATACCCAGATGTGGTGATCAGGGTCTAGTCACCCCTAACTAAGAATCTGCACTCACATATGATGTGACCATTTGAATGCCAGTACATACAAAGCTAGGAAGTTTAATCTGTTGAAATCAAGTGGGTTTGTGTTTTTGTACAGGCTTTTCCCACCATGCCGTCTGCACTCCCACACACATCCATGCTCACCTGAGAGCACAGCTTCATTTACCTATATTAAATGCTGGCATCTACCCAGATTCTTCCTATCCATTCTTGGGTATGCCAAGGAAGCAATTCACCTGCATCACCCTCTAGCAAACACTCCCCAAAACACTACCTTGCAAAATACCTCCACTCTCCTTGCACCAGCAATTGGAGCTGCTGCCAAGGCAA
The DNA here is from genome assembly GCF_013377495.2 of Cygnus atratus. NCBI lineage: Eukaryota > Metazoa > Chordata > Aves > Anseriformes > Anatidae > Cygnus > Cygnus atratus. The sequence goes on along the minus strand of NC_066362.1, from coordinate 190,203,227 downwards.
TGGATTTACTAGCACTGTGAGGTGAAGAAGCAAAGCATGGCCTGAAGCAAAGCACTGTTAACACAGCGGTATAGTCCTAAAATAGGAGTACAAGCATCACAGTGTAAGATGAAAGTCCAAGATTTAAGCTGGCATGGAGAGTACTAATTGTTCAGCAACAAGCAAGCCAACTTTCTATAACAGCACCTGACGATGCTGTCAGAGCGAGAAGCAGAGACATCTCTATAAGCAAGTATGGAGCTTGACAGTGGTCACCAAGTGGGATGAATCCCTGAAGAAACTGAAAGCCACAGCTGTACAACGACGAGTTCCCACCTCTTGACCAGATTCTGGCTGCTGTGTATTCAAGAAGCAATGAAGAAAACACTTATTCTCTGAGAACGTTAATATGAACATTTACAACAATATAAGTCTCTGCCAGTGAAGACAGATCAATTTTGAGCTTGAAGGAACTAATCCTTGAAAATCCACCCACATTCCAGCTCGTAGCATGTTATGAAGTTCCCTAGGCAGATACTCCTCCTCTCCTACCTTCATTTGGCACGCAGAGCACACCACCTAACCCCCAGCGGTTGTACTTCACCGCCATGCTGCAGCTGCTGCAGCAGGAACGCCCTGCAACCTTGCCCTAACCACAACAAAAGGTAGAAAATTACTTGCAAGAGCTCTGGGCCTTCTTAGTCCCCAATGAATTCAACAGGGCTTCAAGCAGCAGGTGAGTTGTTTAGAAAGCATAACCACTTCAACTGCTACAAGCACGCTCTTCATCTTGTGCAGTTAAGTGAGGATCTCCAAACATACCAAGAACCTTGGCTCCGTTCCTGTATTTGCACACATGTAATTTACAGCACTGTAAGTGGTCTCAGCTTTTCCTTTTCTACAGAACGCTTTCCAGAGCCAGGTGACAGTGATCCTCTCATACACAAAGATATACAGCAGCCACCTTTGGAGCGCCGACTTGTCCCACGAGCTGGACCTGGACCGACAGCACTCCTGGGACACAAACCACTTTAATTCCTACAGCAACAGACTACCAGCTTCTGGAGGGAATACAAAGATCTTCACAGGATTAAGAAACAAAGAGCAGAGAGACCTCTGCAACTCAAAGCTGCTTTTCTGAAAGTCTTGGTGCCTAATTCCTTTATACAAATACCTTAATTAGCTTCTATAGCTATAATCCACTAGAAAGAACACAGAAAAGACTTCAGGCATAATTGTTTTATTTTTAATCTACCAAATCACATTATAAAGATGTATCTTTAAAAACAAAGCCTGATTTACACAAACCTACATAAAGCAGGGATCCATGGATTTTAGTTCATCTCTATAAGGACAGACATCGGTAAGATCTGAAAATTTAGTTAAACAAAAGACTTCAAAGATCTATTAACTATATTTAGCAACTGTACAGTCAAAAGCCTTTATTCCAAATTATTTAGCAAATCTAAATAATAAAGGAATCTTGTAGAAAAAAACAGCTGACTTCAAAAACAGAATGTACAAATGCTAAAATAAGCTATCTGTAAATTAAACCTTGCAATTTAGCAGACAATTCTTGTACAATATTACTTGCACAGTTGAGATTATTAAAGTTATCGAAGCAATACTGCACTTGTGTATGCATATGAACAGCTATGCTCATCACTATTGCCATTTCACAGAATCCATATCAACCAAAATCAAATTATATTTTCAGTAAAACAGTGTTTAAAACACTCACTACTATAATTAGTAGTTCAATACTAACTATTATTTCTGTTTAGGCTTTTGTTAGACTTGCTAGTTTCATCTCTTCTGCAGGGTTTAGGTCTGCAATTCTCTTCTGGAAGGTCAAAGGTGCACTATCAAGGAAAGAGGGACTTGCTTCTTTTTGTTCTGTCACACACTGATACGCAGACTGATCAGCAGACGAGTCACACACATGAACCACACCACTGCAATTAAGAAGTGTGACATCTTGACTGCAAAGCTTAGGGGTTCTGCCAGGAAAGCGGGCTGAGAAAGAAAAGTGTTTTTAACATCAGAACAAGCTATTATGTGAGAATACCAATTTTGTTTCTGATGTTACTGTTATCACTGATTTAGCTCAACTATCAAGTATTTCACATTTGTTAAACAGGTTTGGTAACTTAACAAAATTCAAAATGATTACATATTCCAAGTGAAAATATATGACAGCAAGTATTCTAGATCTTCCTATTATACCACCCTTTTTTCTAAAAAAAATTACAAAGTAATTTTAGGTGCTTATTTTGAGACATGTTTTAAGATAAATAGTATGTGGATATACCAGTAACTGTTATATGAACAGGTTTAAAATTAAGACCCTATTTCTTCATCAATTTCTACACAAACTATTTTTGTATTATTATTATTTATCCTAGTCACAATCATTCAAAGCATTTTGTTGTTTTAGCCAAGTGACAAGTAGTTTGACTGTAAAATATGTAAACAATGACTGTATGGTGCAACTCTATGAGACAGATCTCACCACATTATATGTTTTTTCATGTATTCCTTTAGCTTTTCTGTCCTAAAATAAATTTATGACTATATGTATTTATAAATAGAGCTTTCATCATCTGTATCAGAAGCTTAAAAGATGGATGGTCTAAAATATTGTAGGGTGATAACCCCCCTCCGCCTCTGTTTTTTTTAATAATTAATTTAAAAGTACACACATGCACACAGAGACAAGTGGAACCTCCCCAAACCAAATGACATGAACACAATGGCTCAGAGACAAAAGTTACCTAGGTTTTCCCTAAGAATGTAAGAAACATCCTCTAGCCCACTATATTGTCCCCAGCTTTGCCTAATTGCTATAAAAACCTGCTGATATTTCATGCCACCAGTTTTCCATAGCAGGCAACTTCAGCAATTCACTACCCACAACATAACGTGGTACTTTCTTTCAAGGGGCTCCAGTCCTCTCATCATGTCAGTTGCTCTCCTCTGCACCTCCCCTAGTTCTCACCCATCCTTGTTGATATGAGTTCTGTCTGCAGGTCTAGCACCTATGAGACAAGGGCACACCAAAGTTTCATACAGCAGTATGACAATAACCTCCCACTCACCTCTCATCCCTTCCCAAGTGATACTCAACATTTTGCAAGCTTTTTTTTTTTTTTTTTTTGGCTACAAACACACACTGCATTGATGATTTAAGAGAACTTTTTAGAGAAAAGTTGGACAATTACATTTTCGTTCCCAAACTGCAACTGCTACTTGTGACTTCAGAATCATGTAGCCATGATTTAAATAGTGCCCTTATGTTCTTTCACATCTGTGCTACTACTCACCTAGTACTCTTTCTCTGCTCAGGTTTAGGAGGCTTGTCAGGAATTTCTTAGGCTTGCATTGCATTAGGCCACCTAAAAGAATTTCCTATCACCTGCAAACTCAAGTACCAGGAGTGTGTACCAACATTCTCAGGTCAATTATGAAAATATCGATTAAAATCAGTTCCAGCAACAACCTGTAAAAGCTTCCTTAAGATATCTACATAAGGAAGCATAACATGATAAAAAAAGAAAAAAGAAAGAAGAACAGCCTCCCCACACCCTGACTTAAGGTACACTCCTTTACACTCTGAAGTGAATCACTCAAGTGTTAATTCCTTCCTCTGGCACAGGACAGAGAAGTAAAGATGATGATCACAGAGTCTCTAAAGAAAATATTTTTCCCCTTTTCCTAGCATGTTGAAATTAATTCCACATCAGGTCTTTCCAGCCCTATCAGAGTTCTAACAATGACTTTCCAAAACATTTGCTCTTAAATCTGTGGTTAAATATAAGTCCTGGGATTGTCCACAAGTTGTCTTGACTTCACAAATCAGTAACAAGTGTAAGGAGCAGCACGTACAGGGTACTAACACGCTACTCAGACAACAAGCAGAAGGGAAGAGATAGGACTGCATGTGTAGGTCTTGCAAAGTTGCAAGCGTAGATTGTTTTAAAAAAGTAAGTCACTGCACATTATTCCTGGGTTCTCCTATTACAGAAGTCAAAAAGAACTAAACTATTAGCTTTCTCTTAGACTCTCAAGTTATTTCGAAAGCCAGGGGCATTAAAGTGCTTTACAGCTTTAGTTTTTAAGGTCTTCACTCTAAGCTTTCCCCTGCTCACCCTCAAATCACAAGAAACAACCATATCTAGTAATTAAGTATATTAACTAAGACGAGATGTCAAATAAGAATGCATCATTTCAAACTACAAGGATGGGGTGTGGGTGGGGAGAAACATTTCTTTCAGTCTCCTTTTAAGGAGAGCTATTACCCTTATCTGAGGGTGAAGGTAAGGACAGCTGCTGGACAGGAGACATTTGCACACACCAGCGCAGGGGTGTGGGACACGGCACAGGAACAGCAGATGCACACACACAGCTGTTAGTGAGGGAGGCCCCAGGCTATGTAGCATCCTTCGGTGTGGTATCAGCATTTTGATCAGTTAAAATGAGGAAGATTAAAAAGAAAAGAAAAAAGAAAATCAACAACATACTCTGATAATTGACATGGCTATGTTAGAGCATGACTACAGCTTGAGCCCCAGCAGCTCAGAGCACAGGGAGCACCTGGCTGAGCACTGCGGGGAAGTGAGATCAAGAGACTGGCCCCAAAACACTTGGGGGTGAAGCAGGAACCCAGCCTACGTGGGATACAAGCCAAAGAAAGACAGCTCAACAGGTTGCCTGCCCCTCTCCCCCCTGCAGACATGCATTCCACACAGCTGGTGCAGGACTTCCTCCAAAATGGGATTTAAGCACATGTTCAAATACTGGATCGGTAACACAATGTGTCTGCAGACAAAAGACTCAGATGTTAAACAACTTAGTTACCCTAAAACAAGCCACACAACCTGAGCAATCAAGTCTTTGTTTTCAACCTGAACACAAACTGGTATCCTTCTCTCTTACCCATGGCTTACAGGATAACGACAGCAGCACCCTAACTGAAGAGCAGACCACTGAGTCATTAATGAGGGGGAACACATTACCACTGCTGGTGACACTAAAAAAAATGGTAAATAAAATGGAAGGGCATGGTTACATATGCTCACATCCCAGGGCTTCAGTTACAAACTCAGAATAAGGGTAGGTAATAAAGCGCTTAGCAGGGGGGAAGAAGGAGTCCCATCACATGACGATTTTAAGAACAAGTTGAACCATTTCTGACAGACAGTTGTCCGAGCACGACTGATCCTGCCTCGGGGCAGTGCATGGACTAAGCAACCTCTGAAGTTCCTTCCAGACAGGCTTTGGAAAACCCAGGAGCTGGCGGGGCAGCTAAACGTAAGGGTGAACCTTTTAATAAAGGTGAAATCCTCTCATAGGTTCTTCTGTTGAGGAGCAGAGGCTTTGAGTCAGGGCAACCCCTATACAAGTTTAACTCCAATTCATATTGTTTGGACTTGTTTAAATTTCAGTTCAAAATATAGTTATAGAAGTGTCTTACAGCAAATCTACAAGTATCCAGCTTTCAGAACAGTGGTAAGTTCATATTCAGAACGGCTTTAACAGAACTTAAAACCATCAGCTAAAGGGCAACAGACCAGCAAGCCTAATTTGTTATGGAGCACTTCCAAAGGCACCAGTTAAAACACCAGTATTTCTAGGCTAATCTGACTTTGAAAAGAAATAAAAATTAGAAAGTTTGTGCCTATTAACTCACCTCAAATCTACCAAAATAACTTGTTAGGTGCCTTGACTGTATGAGTTCATACTAGAGGGAAATCTGATGCTTCCTAAATCACTAGCTCTTGACTGACATGAGAGACTGTCTACCACATGACACTGTACAAATAAATACCACTTTGGTGAGGTGAAATCTAGCATTTCGATGGAAACATTTTGTACCTTCCTACAGTTCAGAAACATGCCCTGTTAAGGAACTGGAGAAGTAAAATATCAAGTTGCAGCCACTGTACACTGTTAGAACAAACAAGTGAATTACAGGTGTCTGCTCAACCTTCAGTCAGTACAAAGCACAGAACGGGAGCTGGGCAAGCAGAATTACATATTATCTAAATTAGAGTAAAAACTTGCAGATTTAGGAGGGTTTTTTTTTGTGGAGAATTATTGTGTTGTTTTTTTTTTTTTTTTTTTAAATACATAAATGAAGGCAAGTTTCATCTCATTTATTGTCAGTATCATGCTATGAAGACATCCACCTTTTTCCCTGAGGTTACTGTATCCTACAAAGCTTTCAAGAAACAAACAGAGAAGATGATCAGGGCTGCCACAGGAGGGATTAGAATCCTTTTTGGTCCTTTAGGGAAGGGGCAAAAAGATCTCAACATGTGGCTGATTAACATCCTTTCTCGAAGAATCAGACCTGCTGTCTCCTTCTACTGTGATCCCATCCAACCTGAAAAACAGGGAAAAGTGCCAGCGGAAGGAATCCAGGAAAGGCAATGGAAATATAATACAGTTCTTGAAAGGAGACCAGAGAACTGTGAAAAAACACAGGAGCAGGGTTAACTGCTGGGCAGGACAACAGTTATGGCAGTGAATACCTCCTCTAACAGGGACCAAAACCATTGTAAAGTCTGTAATGGTTGACAGTGCCAGCTGGTACATGCATAGGCTACATGGGAGTGAACACTAGAAAGTTTGGAAGAATAAAAGTCCATTCAACAGCAGCACCACAGCTGCCTACTCAGACTTCCAGTTCATCTCAAGCATGGACTTCATACAGTATTTTACAGCAAGTCTTTGAGCTCAAACTGTTTCACTCCTACAAATGGAGAACAGTTTTCCTCAAGCTTCTACAGAGATGGCGAGTCAGTTAACATCCCTAGAGCCAGCTCCCTCAGAAGCTGAAATGGAATTGCTGGTGCCTCAGACCAGTGTTTGAGGTAGATAAGGTAAAACCAGGCCTAAGGTTATATTTGCCCAGTTAAGAGCAAACAGATCCGTGTTTGCCTGTCCAGTGCTCCAAGCCGACCAGATACCAGTCCCAAAGAAGTTGTTACTGCAATGCTTGCACACACTGCCTTGCAGCAGCTTTTCATTTACAGAGGTACTTCATTAACACAGCTTCCAAACCAGGACTGTCTCCCAGCCTATGAGCTCAGGGCAGCTGAAGACACCTTTGCACATTGACCTGTCTGCAGACAGGTCATCACCAGAAGTACAAACCTTCTTGGAAGCCATCAGAAGAGCAGAACAAATACTAACAGTAGAAATTGGTACCAATCAGTCAAGTAAGTTTATGTGACAAGAGACACGAGACAACAACCATCAGGACTCCCAAGTCAATGCTGATATCCCATCCTGAAGCACCTCCAGACTTTCTGAAAGTTAATAATTAAAAAAGTGCTACCACCTTAAAATTATTTAATTTATGTCTACCTGGGAGATATAATACATCTAGGAAGGTCTGAAAGAAACCAAGCCAAAAATCTATTAGTGTTATTATTACCAGTTCAAGAGTTTGCACATGTAAGGTAGGATGGTGGGAGGGAGTCCTCCCATTTTAATATAAGACGGGAAAAAAAAAAAAAAAAAAGAAAAACTGCTCTAGGGCTTTTTTGGCAAAGTTTCTTTAAAATGTAAAAGGATAAATACCTCACACCACGGGGATTATGAATTCTCTCCACTGCAGTAGTCTGAATTTCAAGCTTAACATCATCCTCTTGCCAGCCTGCTTTGTCCCATGCCACAGCCCAGCTGGCAGGCTCAGAGAGCACCTCCCTGCCATCCTCCAGCCCCAGCTGCAAGGAGCCCTGCCAAGCCAGGCAGCTCACCGTGAGCACTGGCCTCAAAGCCAAGGCACTCTCCCTGCTTGCTGCTGGAGAACAAGGTAGCTCAAGTATCAAGCATTAGATCTTACCAACAGCTAGTCATTTTATCCTCCTATGAGAGCTAATAAGCTTTGGAAGAATTTAGTAACAGAAAAATAGAGCAAAGCATATAAAGATAGGCTTTTACTTTAATAGCACCATGGTAAGAGATTATACAAACGCTGCACTGATTTTTATTATTTAGTAATCAGAGGCACTTCCAACTGCTTCTAAGTAGCACAGGAAAACCAAGAGGTGAAATTGCACTTTCATCATTTTCCTGGGTGAATACTCAGTTTTAAAGCAAAAAGCAAATTAATTTCCTTCTGAAGATGATGTAAAGCGTACCAAATCAAGATAGCTTACTTCATAAAAGTGTCCAGGAGATAGAAGATATAAACAAAGACACAAGGCATACCTTGTTTTTTAGAAGTTCACAACACTACCGTTCCAAATTTTCTTCTCAGTCCTTCTAATTATTTCTTGCATCTTTCACTTCACTTTTTCATTTTATCTTCATTACTGCTACTCAAGAAGTTCCATATTTTTATTATTTCACCCCATTTGTTTCAAGTTATGTCCCACTAAAACAGCATAGAACGCTACCTGCAGAATTCATTCAAGCAGTGCAAACATCAAGGAAATTTTTAGTTTGAGGTGGACTTACTCTACATAGGCCAAATTTGAAAATAAGTTAAGATTTAACCAACTGAAATCTAGTGTAAAGAAATGCAGATCTCATGGAAGTCTTCTGACAAGTTAATCAGTAGGTTTTTATCACTAGGCCAGAAAATTAAGCCCTCTATATTCAACCCAGATTAACGCAAATGACGTTTTAATTTATAAGTAACCAATAATTAAAAATAAAAAATAAGAAAAAAACAATACATTTGTCCTCATAGTCCATCTTGTCCTTCCAGGTTTAAAGCTGTACTCTGTGAAGTTTCAGAAGTTTAATATGGTTCAGCCAGCCAGAAAGTAGTCAGTTCAATGCTGAAATAGGGCTATGAACCTAAAAATAAGGATTCTCTTTTATTTCTCTTCACACCCCTAAAAGAACAAATTAAAGACTAGTTCAAATAATTTGTTTGCTTACACTGTATATCTGGTAACACTTCATCTCAAGTCAAAATTTGATACTATGGCCTGGAACTGATAAGCTGATATGAACACCACCACCAGTGTTTCACACTTAAGGCTTGTTACCCATCAGCGTACTGCACCTACTTCATTTATTTATATGCTTAACATGTAGCTGTTAAGTGTTATCAGAAGGATTAAGAGAACATAAGATAGTACCAGAAAGCTTGAGAGCTTGAGCTACCCCAGGTAGATTGTTGCTATTCAGACACTGTGAACAAAACACTGCTGTCTTCAACTACCTGCGGGGAGCACACAGAAGCCAGATTCTTCTTAAAGGTCCATGGTGAGAGGACAAGAGGCAAGAGACGAAAGTTGCAAGAAGGAAAATTCCAATTAGATACTAGGAAAAAGTTTCACAATTAGGTTAATCAAATACCATAACAAGTTACCTGAAGAGACTGGAAGTCTTCATCCTTAGAGATACGCAAAACTCAACTGGACAAACCCTGAGCAAACTGATATAAGTTGGCCCTGCTTTGAGCAGCAGGTTGGACCAGGTGACTTCCACAGGTCCCTTCCAACACAGAATTACTCTGATTTTGCAACACTTGCCCAATACCAGCTTCACTGATCAGCTGATCAAGAAGAATATGAAGGGGGCAAAAAAATGCAGCCCCTGATTTAATCTGAAGTAGCATGCAGGACCTTGCTCAAAACTCGTACAGCTGAAGAGCCTCTCTAGCAGGAATAAACATTCAAAATCCCTAGGTGCAACAAGTGCCAGTAACTCCATCACAACTGCACTCAGCTTCAGAAGAAGATAGTAAAATACAAGTGAGGATGCTTGAAAGGAGATGCACACTTGTCAGTAAAATAGGACCAAATACTTACAGGTGGCATGGAAGGAACAGACATACCATATTGACATACTAGGTGGTAAGAAATGCTCGAAAGAGCAAGAGAAAAACAGGCAAAACTAGGAGTCTGCTAGGACCAAGAAGGCAGACTTCATAAAGCTGTGATGACCAGGTGCTCAAATGATCATGCCAGTGAAAGACTGTTAATTTGCCAAAGACAAAAAATGCACAGAAAAAAGTTATTTCTCCTTCTTCAAAACACGTGAAGAAGAATAATGTATAGAGACAAGAAATGACCTAAGTACAGAAGGAACGTCTGGATAAAACACAGAGAACAACATTTTTTTTTTTTTATATACTTCTGTTTCTCCTTTCTACTCCTTGCAGACACTGAAGCTCTCCTCTTGGGAACTCCCATGGTCTGTCTCAAGTGGGAAGAAGTGGAAGAAATCTTAGAATAAAGAGAGGGGGGATCAAAAATCAAGGTACTGGGACATGGTATCCAGTTTTGATGTGTCTGCAGTGCCCCAAACCAGTAAGTGACACACAACTGCTCACTTGAAACAGTTGAACGTATGCATTTTGATACCAAAGAGCAGGAGAGTAGCAAGCATGGTGCCAATTTTAAGGGAACTAAGGGAAGATTTCAACACTGAGCCTGTAAGCTTTATGTCTCTATTAAGCAAGTTAAGAGAAAAGGGGAGCACTGAACGAGCTTTAAATAAATGTGGAAGAGACAAAGCAATGTTTTCAAAGAGAAACACTGCCTCACAAATCTAGTTGAATTCTCTAAATGAGGCAACAGGCACAGGAGTCACGCAGCTGATGCTGTCAGTAAGGATGTCCAGAAGTCTTGTAACAAAGACAAAGTCATTTGACATATATAGGCTTTCAAGGAAGTTAACCAGCTACGTGAGGGAAAAAGAGTCCTTTCATGGCCAGTAACTGGTAAGGATAGTAAGCATCAAGTAAGAAGAACAGTCAGCTCTTACTCAGTGAAAAATGCTGACCAGTGCTGTTTCACAGAGATGAAATGACCTGCAAGTTAGCTCATAGAATTAAGTTGATCCTTGTTATTACTACTGCAAACATCTGCAGAAGGACTTTATAAGACTGAGTGAACAGACAATAAACTTGCAGATTAAACTCTGTAGACATGATACAAATGTGAAAACAATATGAACGGACAAACTCTAAGCTCATTACTAATGAGGAAGTAAGATACTGGGCTAACACTATATAGTTTCACGACCTTGTGAAAAGGAAGTAGACACCAAATAGTTCATGACTGTAGGAAACTGCAAGTGCATTCACACCTGACTCCTCTGTGAGGCTTTGCTCTGCCTCCCATTCTTCTACACTCAACTGGCTACTTCGGAGGAAGAAAGGGTCTGGACACGTGCTCTTTTAGTTCCATTTATTATTAAGGATGTACTGCAGCTAAACAGACTGTAGGATTTACAACCCGAAACACTGCAAATTGTAAATTCTTGGGTGCAACACGTTGTGGGAAAGTTAATGGTACAACCCTGGAACAGTACTGGGCAACCACATAGGGTAGAGCATGTTGAGTTCTGTGCAGACTCATTCAGACTTTACTCCAGAAATGGTCGCTAATGCACCTATTCCCTTAACTATTATATGCTCACTGATGTGGGCATGAGTAGTTATGCAGCACAGACTAATCAGGTCCAATAGTTTAACTTGTTCCCCAGCCAAATTTTATTAGCAGCACAGATCCAGCCTGTCTACTAACCTTATTTTTAATACTCTAACACTCTGCGGATAGTTGGTTTTGGCTACAGTTCTCCCTATTCATGCAGCACTCTTTGCAGCATCCATGACAAGTGATTGTGGCAGAGATAGGATGTGCACTCCACAGAGCCTAACCTGTTTTTGCCTGAGGGCACAAGCAAGAAGAGGCTTGCTTTCCATCACAGTCACAAGTGAGCCTTGGGCATAGCCATATTCCCTCCCTTACCTAGATACCTGGAGAAGAAATACTTTTTAGTCCTAGCTCTAGCATGAGCGATGTTGCCTAAATAGATAAGCTCTCCCCCGAGAATCTCCTGCCCCACATTCCTTCTTCTAACAGGTATGGTCTTTGTTGCACGTGGAGGTCAGCAATTCTCTCCCAGCTTAGCCAGCTGTCAGCCTCTTCCAATATAACCTAGAAGAAACTTGCAAGGACTCTTGAGTAGGCAAACCTGCAAAGAGGCATGATCTCCCCTGCTGGAATACTAGGCTGGAAAGAATTTTAATCGTAACAAGCACAACCATCCTCACAGGGTCAGCGTGTTGAACTCGCTACCGCCCACCTACTGCACAGTAATTTTTCATCATCTTTCTTAAACTGTTTGCTAGTTGTTAAATCTTTGCTTACCTGAATGAAAGCAGCACCCTCTACTGCTGTCTTCAGGTCTGTGCAGATGCTGATGAGAGCCAACTGCTTCTCTGCACTCAAAGATCCTTTCAGGAATCCTGATTCCTCCAGCTCTTTCATTTGTTTCCTGACAGAAACAAGACACATATAAGTACTTGATCTTTAAGTACATTTTTAAGCCACCTTTACTTTTCTTGTTTTTTAAATAAAAGCTTCTTAACAACCCAGTGATATGAACACTATATATGCCACAGCAAATATTTATACTCAAGAATATAAAGGTTAGTTTCGGTCATTTCTCCCTGCTGAGGTTTTTCTTCTCTTCAACCATGGACAGCTGCAAGATTTATTCCTAGTCCCAAATTTGTCACCACCTCAAGCCTGTTTTCACTAGTGCAGAATCAGCAAGAGTTTTTCTACTTATATTTAATGGGAATAGAGATACCATTAATTTAGTTCCTCTAGTATTACAAACAACAGCTCTTGTTGACACCTCTGTAGGATCAGTTTAACTGTATTAAAAATAAATAAATACATCTCATACTGCCAGGAGTCATTCCTAAAAAAATACATTCCCCTAGCACAGATAATGACTACAGTGCAAATGTCTGAAAATTCCTGTAGTTATTAAACTAAGTGGCCAGAGTTTGAACTGAACTTTCAAGTACACGACTGCTGGGGTTGGACACGCCACCTGAGAAAAGAGCTTAAAACCCTCAAAAGTCAAGAGCAAGCCTCAAAATTGTATAAGTAATTGAGAGGTGTAATTTCCACAGAAATTAAGTGGGATTAAAGCACCTCATCACAATCAACCTGAAGCTATTTGATATAGCCATTATTACAGTTAAATCTGTTGGTTACCTCAAGTCAGAACTCCTCTAAAGCCTTTGTTTATTATTCAGCAAAAATTGCTCATCCTGAAGAGGAGGAAATTGAGCTAATGATTAGCAGTGGGAGAAAAAATAATCCTTTGTTTTCCCTAACAAACAAGTTCCGAAACTTTGGCTTCTTTTTGAATGCCTCCTTAGACAGCAAGTAAACTGCACTTGGCACCCAACTGGAGGGTGAAAAAGACACAGCAAACAGAGAAGCTCTACAGCCTGGAAAGAAAAAGTGTATTTTTGTGTTACACGAATCACACAGCTGAATATTGAAACAACCAGGGGATCCATCATGCTTTTTCTAAGTGACTGCAGCACAGACATGACAGTCTTCACACGGGGCTTTCTGGGACAGCGCATGTTAAATGTGTAGAAGATATTTATATAGACCAAGATGACCTCTGTATCCAGCCACAACCCAGTCCTTAGTAAGCCTGCCCAGGTGCCCCCTCATACCCAAACAGTACCACTGGATTTGTTTTTGCATCTAAAGACCTCAGAAGAGATGGGGCCCCCTGAGTCAATCAATATTTTTCCAAGCAGCACTTCAAATTAAGGGAAAGGGATGTAGGTTGCCCTGCCTCTCTTCTTCTTCTCTATGCTCTTCAGGCTGCCAGCTGAGCAGTGTGGGATAACACACCCACACTTCGTCAGGCCATCCCTTTATTTAGAGCTCTTTCCTGTCAACAAGTCTTGAGCCCACAGATCTAATATTAAGCTTCCTCCTCCAGATTTCTTAAAGAGACTGAGGGGGATTCATCTCACCCACCCTGTCAGCATGTACATCTGAGGCAATCACCTTCAGCTCTCGTTTTAGAGAAGGGAGAACAAAGTGTTTCGGGTACATTTGCCTGATCTTTTTTAGGCACCCAAATATGCAATCTTTCACATCTTATGATAGAAGCAGCTATTTTCGCTCATGGAGAAATAGGTAGAATGAGCCATTTAGACCACAGTATTCTGAAGCTACCAAAGATAAAAGTCTTCAGAGATTTATTTAAAGACAACCCAGCTCCTACTGAGCTGTACAGAAGGAAGTCAAATCTCAGAGATTCAATGGGCCTTCAGACCTTCAGCTTGAAATGGCTCACTAAATCAACCATGGGCTTCCACAGAATCAGAATTTTACTTCAGCAACTGTGTAGCTGGATCGTGTCCAAGAAAATACAAGTATAGGCTCTAGTAGTTCCATCATGGCTTTATTAAGAGGTCATAACCACCTGCTGCCCTGCAAGTTACTTTGATGCCCTCCCTCCCACTGAAGGTAGTGTAAAGGCGAGTATTTGTTTCCCAGCAGACAATCCAGATTCCTAATGCATCTCTCCAACACCACCCCAGAGCTGCAACACCTTACCACGAAAATCTAGGTAAGGAGCACGCTGCAGCAGTCACAAGTGTATAGACCAGTTCTGCTCCTGGTTTAGCACAAGAGCCAGAAGAGGCAAATACCTTCTAATCTCCATGGACTTTGCACCTTCAATCAAAGTATTTCCTATAATTTGGGAGTAGGCAAGATGTCAACTGAAATTCTATGTGAAGTTGGTAAAGTTTAACACTGTACCTTCCAAAACAGAATACGCACCCATATTTTAATGTGTACAGAATAAGCACATTTCAACTTTCAAACACACACAAGAAAAACAAGCTATAAAACACACGCAGCTAACTCCTACAAGTATTAGCTTTCTCCTTTTCAAGGAAATCCTTCAATACTTAACTCCAGATAATCTTTTCTGTGGTGCAAGTTCTGATATTTTATTTTTGTAACAGCTGATCATTGACAATGTTTTTTTTTAAACTGTTTTAGGCAGAGCACGCTTCAGTAAACAGCTAGGCATGGAATTCTGTTTACATTGGACGACACCTTTGAAAAGGTTCATTCTTAGCTAGAAAATGAAGCCAGGACTTATGCACTTTTCAGGCACTGCCCAGGTCTGTCATGTTTGCTGTTCTGGAGTCCTTTGGATTTTAAACCAATATTAACGTTTCTATCAGTCTGTGTAGTTCAAAATTGATGCAGAGTTCTATCAGCTTTTTGCTTCTTTTCTCAAATACGGATTTATACCCAAGAACTCTGGTTAGTCCCACAGAAATCAGCAGAAAATCCATCAAGTTTCTCAGTAAGTTCCCCACTCAGCTCCTTGACAAACAGCAATGGGACAGCTGGAAAGCACAGCCTTCTGCCTCTTTAGTAATCTGCATGGCAATCTGCAGGGAACAGGACACTTCAGATCCCTTTTTACAAACTGCCAGGGTACACCACGGGTAGCTAGGCAAAAGCTCTAATTGACTTCCTAAGGCTTCTGGCACACTAACGATGCCAGCACTTTGTGTGTAAAGGGACAGGGCCATCTAAACTAAAATATCCAAACTTCTGGCTCCTGACGCCTTCCTTGTGAGGTGAAATGGTAGGGGACCAATTAATTCAGAATGCATCAAATATCCATTCATCAGAAGGCCATTTCACAGGCACAGTTGCCTGAATCCAGCATCCTCTTGCCATAGCCCATACTTTTTTTTTTTTAAGCAAAGTTTGAAGTGACCACAACAGAATCGTGCCCTTCTACAAAGGAGGTGAAGCTCCTGTTCACTTTTTGTGCAATATTACACTTCCATATTCCTCCTGGTCCCCTGAAACTCCATACCATGATTGGTAACTGAGGGATTCAAAACAGCCAGCAACAGGTGTGGCATTTATTCATCTTCCACAAGCTCTTGCTGAAGTTTGCAGCACCTGTCTCCTGTTCTTTTCCTTTTTTTTTTTTCCTCTGCCAGTGATGACCTTCCACTCATTCCTGCCTCTGCCATAAGCCATTACACACTACACTGTGCACAGAGAATATAATTTCTTAACTAACCTACATAGCTACTGTCTTCATTCTTCAGAATTTGAGGCTAGACCATTCCTCCGCATCCCCTCTTCTTCCCAAAGAAAATCCTCTGTTAACATCACCAAGCTTGCAATTTAAATTTTACTTAGATCGTAGAACATGAAATGCAATTAACGCATTACTTCAATTTTGGCTTCCCCTTTCCCTAGAGGATTTTTTTTTTGCCCTTTCACTAATACATTTATTGACCGTTTGGTTATTTTCTTCCACAAATGAATTCTAAGTCTTCCAAATGCTAAACCCTACTTACCTTCCCTTGGGGTACTAGACTGCCACAGAAGAAGTGTGATCAATGGAAGAGAGCTTCCCCATACTTACCATACATCAAGGCACACAACTGACTGGTTTATGCATACAGCAGTGCACCACTGACCTCTACTGGCTGAGTTTTTATTCAGAGCAGCCTCATGTTCGGGGTGATCATCGCCGAGTACGATCACAGACTCAAAGGCCAAGGCAGCTGTTGCTGAAGAACACACCACAGGACTTCACTCTGCAGTTGTGTCATGGTGCACATGAAGCAACAGCTTGAAGAATCTGACTCAGTACCCATAAGGTCTTCAGAGAATGGTGAATTCATGTCCGTAAGAAAATACTGCTTCCTTTTAGAGCCCACCCTTCAACAAGCTCCAGAGCTTCTCTGTTGTGCAGGACTGCCCATGTCAACACTGTTCTGGGAACTGAACTGTTATTTACTTCAAGGTAAGGTATATATCTATAGCTCATGACTACTGAATCACAACTTACTGACCAGATCAGCAAGGGGAAGGGAGGGGAAGAAGAGGCAACATCAAAAATGCTTCTTCACAACTTCAGCCAGCCACCTTTGCCCAAAGACCAGAGCCAGTAACCAGTCATGGCATCAGACTGCTATCTACTGCTGTTTGATAAATGAGGGAATAGCTAGAATGGAAAGAATCACAGAATCGCAGAATCATCTAGGTTGGAAGAGACCTCCAAGATCACCCAGTCCAACCTCTGACCTAACACTAACAAGTCCTCCACTAAACCGTATCACTAAGATCTAAATCTAAACCTTGTTTAAAGACCTCCAGGAAAAAACAAAACCCCACAGAACCCACATCACATCACCAGCCCCATAGATCTAGCCTGAGACACAACAAATCAAGCTTGCAAACAAATGCCCCTGACCCTAGGACCAGCTGTCTACACACACAATGGCCAAACACTAAGCTGCTAATATTGAGTTGCAAGTGGCCATTTGAAAGTATTCACATCCAAATCCTCTCTTCCTGCTTTCCCCAAACTGAATATAAGTGTACAACTTACACATTACAAGTTTTCCACCCAGAACAGCAGGACAAGCTGGTCCAGACATGAGAGATCCAGAGCTGTCAAATGCACCTTCTCCACAGAAGTGTCTGTACATTAAAGAAGGGCAGTTCCTCATCTTCCTCTGGCACAGTTTTGAAGAGGCAGAAAGCAAAGGACTCCAGAGCAGCTGCACAGCATAAAAGCATGGCAACGCATGCAATCCGATCTGATTTCTGAGACCTCCTAAAGGTTCACATGCACACACGGGCACACAGAGGCCTCAGGAAGTCTCAAGTCCGGCTTGCACCTGCAGCAGTACTATTGCTTAGACCAGATGAGGTTAACCTTGGCTTTGTGCAGCCAAACCTTGAAAGCCTTCAGGAATGGAAGTTTCATCACCTTTTCAGATAACCTGTTACTTCTGCATACCAGGCAAGCATCAACACCGTAACTGTTCTCAAAACACAGCCTTTGTCATTGCAAAAGTCAGTCTTATTTAAAGCTTATATTTGAGCTGCCAAGGGAGACTGGCTGCCACACAGGAATGAGGAGAAAGACAACATTTCTCTTTGGAGACTGTTTCAATTGACTTGCAAACACTCAAGGAGTAAATGCCAAGTCTACTCTCTGCATCTAGAAACATTCCACTGATACAGATGGAAGTTTTTTTGTTTTTGTTTTCAACCACAGAAAAAGGCCATGCATTTAGGTCTCCCAATCTTTTGTATCCTGTCTCATCAGTTGACGAATAGGAAACTTTAAAGCTTTGAAAGTCCTTTTTGCATCTTGAAAATATCCTATTATTACAGCTGGGGAAAGGACCGTAAGAGAATGGAAGCAGACACCATGCCTAAAGGGACTTGGCCCTACCACTTCCAAATATAAGTGGCTCAACAAGAGCTCAGGGCATGGACAGAACGAGCACATCACCACCCTCACATGACCGAGTAGACAAGCCCCACAGCATCTCTTCACACCATCACCACCGTTAAGTCTCAGGAGACAGATAAAGCATTTCTGAATGCAGAACTTCTGAGAAGTAGCATTACCAACCTGCCCTGCCTTCCAGTTCCTTAGAAGAGCTTGGAAACTCTTTTCTTCCCCAGTGGAAAGGGTGGCTAGAGGAAGCTACCGTTCTAGAACTGTTTCTGGGAAACAATTAGACTAGTCTCAAACATCCCATCTTATTTTTCCATATAGAATTCATTTTACAGCTTCACTATCTTTTTATTACAGCATTTTACTGTGTTTTACCTATCTTTATCAGCTGTGTGATTATGTTTAGAACAGTAGCACGGTAACTATTTGAAAAAAGTTTACATATTACAAGAGTCAAAGTGTTTTTGGGGGACATGCACCAAAGCATTTCCACACAGTATGTTTTAGGATTACTTCCAGGAACAGGGCACTACTTGTTTTTCTAATTCTCTTTATTTTAAAGCTCAACAATCTTGCATTCAAACCAGAATTACATGGACTCTGAAGAAAGCATATTGGATATGAAAATTTACATTTTCTAAGGCAGGTTAGTACAGGTTCTTTCAGTAGGTCAAGCAGGGCATAAAGCTGTTCGATAGTTTGTTTTCTTCTCCGGAGGAGGTTGTTCCGTTAGAGCAGACACTGGTTAATAATGCTAATGGTACACCCAGTTCAATCCAGTGTGCAGTCATTTTTTGTGTCAGGGCACTGACTACCCAGTATGTATCAACAGGTATGTAGGAAATCTACTGTACCACGCTAGGCCTCAATAACCACACTCTCATTTCCTTTCCGTATCTGGTCTACTGGCATTGTGGCAACCTGACACTTATTTCCATTTGTGTCAGTAGATGGAAATTTCACAGTTTAGTCTCATTTTTGACCAGGTGTTCTGAAAAACGTGTCAGAGTACATTTCAGACTTTCCACAGATACATGCAGGTTCCCATCCTCAATGCAAGCCCCTCCCAGCCTCCATGCCAGTCCTCTTGCAAGCCTGCACACAACTGCTGTGAGAGTTGGATTCATTAGATTAATGAATCCCGAAGTGCCCTACTGAAACACAGATTATATAAATCCAGAATGAGTTACAAGTCAACGTACTAAAAGTCAATCACATAACAGTTAAATTATTTCTACTCCTTGTAGACGTGACTACTGTGTACTACTCAAATCCACTTTTCCTTGGTTTAGAACAATAAAACTAAGAAGTCCTCTGCATTCTTCAGTTTTTCTTTAATATGTAAAGCACATACAACTAAGTCATAGACTTTAAACTAAAGCAGAACACAACTCTTTTCAATACTAAAGCTAAAAAACCACCAACACAACAAAACAACTAACCAAACAAACAAAAAAAAAACCCCACACATTCAAGTCTAAGAACTTCCCTAAATTATTAGCAATGTGGAGAGAATGGAAAGCACATCCCAGCAAATCCAGAGGAGCAACCACCAGCTGGCTGTCACACAGCTTCCACCGGCAGTCCCTGCTGCTCTCTTCTACAAGCCTTCATTACCTACTTAAGCTCCAGCTCTTATAAAAGTATCATATCAGTAATCCAAACGGATTTACTGCAGATTGTGTGCTATGAAATCAGTGCAAAAAAAAAAGTTTGACTGTATTTGGATAGATACAATCATTAAAATAGTGGTTGATGAAACTACATAGCTTGTGTTCTTGTCAAAAAAAACAACACTATGTTTTATTGAAACTAGACTTTTTAAATAAAATGTTACAACAGCCAAGATACATAAATTAATTATAAGTTGAGTTAAACACCTTATGTGAAAGGCAAAACCTGCCTTGAACTCCTATGGAACAGCATGTGCAGGCACAGGACAGTACGCTGACACACCCAAATGCCTCTCCACCCTACTACACACAATAATTTGTTTTTCTTTTCCAAGCTGAAATCCTTGGAAGACTGCAGTTGTCATTCTGCTATCAGCAAAAGAAAAAAAATGGGGTGAGTGCTAGCTTTACTAATGCAGACCACAAGTCTCCTCCCAACTCCAGAAATCCAGAATCTCATCGTGGCTACTGCTATGACAGCAATTCTGAAAAAAAAAATTAAAGTACCATCATATAGGTGTAGTAACAGAGACATTAGGGTTGACTAACACTTATCTTGAGAGTTTTGATGAAATGGAAAAAAAACACAATCATCAAAAAAAAAAACACCTGTAAGTGACAGATTTTCCCCCTTTCTTCACTACCAACTTTTTACTTAAAAAAAAAAATCTCACTAGACATAACATACTGTTTCACATCTAAATTCCTACAACAGGACTAGTGTACAGGAGCTCCTGAAGTCACTCTTCCTTGCTGTAAGCCTTGTTACCGAAAGCAACACACCACAATCCCTTTTTAGGTACAACTTAATCCCCATACAGGCTGCTGCACAGCAGCTAACATGTCACATTGCAAGACAGCAAGAGAGGAGGGCTGAAGCACTTAGCTGGAAGCTTATCAGGAAGCAATCTGAACTTCAGCATTAAATGCTGATATAGCAATATGAGGCTGTACACAGAACCACTCTATCAATGTACACTCTCACATACACAAGCACTAAACTTCCATGACGGGCAAAAAAAGGTTGAGTGGAACCAACCAGTCACTGTCCCTTCTAACATAAGAACTAGGGGCCAAGCAAAGCACCTCATGAGTCAGGTTCAAAACAAACAAGAACAGCTCTTCACGCAGCGAGCAGTAAACCCGCAGAACACAAAGTCCCTTGGCAAGGAGGCTGCAAAAAGATTTACACAGGTTCAAGGCAAGGTTAAGAGAAATACTTGGAAGAAATATTGTTAAGAGTCACTCAGTACATAAGCAACTTCTAGGCACTACAGGTCAGGGGAGGGAGGGCAGACAGGCAGGACTTGAATTTGCAGCTCCGCATGTTTCCAAAGCGTGGGGCTTCAGCTGTAGTGCCACAGGGTGAACAGAAAAGGGCTAGGGGGCTAATGTCTGAAGCATTTTGACTGTTCTCATGGTCAAGTCCTCAAATTTGCAACTTCTAAAGGTGCTTCCAAGCCTCTATTGTAACTGTTCAGCAGTTGTGTCTTTAACAGAACTAGCCACCTCTTCTTCTAGGATGCTAAAATGTTACTTTAAGAATTTTTTTAAAATCTAGTTATAGAAAAGTGGTAATTGCAGTAGGTCTCTTTAGCAATCAGTATTAGTCTCTTTGAGTTCTGAAGAAGTCTTTGTTGTCTTTCTATGCAAAAACTCTTATGCTCCTGTATTTCAAGCTTAGTCTATAAATAACCTAATCATGGAAGACATGGTTTCAAGAACTTGGATTTAAATTTAAGGTCTTAAACTATTACTTAATTACTGAAGTGCTCTTCAGAAGTGTCATTGAGAGATTTAGAGGCACAGTTCTGATCTTAACAGGAGTTGTACTTTTAAGTTAAAGCCTTCTTTAATGCTTAAAATCTATATTCTCTTGAATAGTAAGATGAAGCTGTTCATTCATAATTACAGAAATCCCACAGATTCACTGCAACGTCAGTCATTTCAAGTTAGGTGACCTACCGTATGTTTTCCAGTGCACTTGTTAATTGTTGTTGTGCAATGTCATAAAGCTTCACTTTGAAGCCTCCAGCAGCAAACACCATGGCCCAGCTGCGACCAATGAGTCCGCTGAAAAGGAAATAAATTTTAACCAGTTAATAAAGTAGCATTTATCTGGGGTGGGGTGGAGAAGGTCCAACAACAAGCAGTGCAAGAACTAAAACAGTCCAGACTCTACAACAATCAATCCAAAAATCACTTACATGTTGATAAGAAACCAACCTCTCTCTGTAACAAAGCAATATCCTTTGCTAGTTGCATAGCAGATTCTGAGTGCTGGGAGAAAGATAAGAAAAAAAAAAAGAAAAAGGATAGCAGAATTCTAAAGAGTAGGAACTGCTACTCTGGGACACTGGATTCAAGTATTAACAGCTTTGTCAGCTGCAATCCCAACCTGGAACTGGTGCATGGAATCACATTATGAAGGGTTTGTTTTTTCATTTTTTTGAAATTGATTTGTTTAATTCAAAGTCTGAATACGGAGAGCAGCCCATTTGTCCAGGAGTTCAAGATCCTGCTTCAGAAATAATCAGAGAAACCTAAGGCCCAGCTACTGCACTCATGGATCCTCCACAATTCAGGAAATACTGTGAGCGTGCGAAAACCAAGAAAAAAAAAATACATATTTTTTATGCTACTTTTCCACCTACCCATGTCTAGCATCGCCCTTGCTTTTAGATGAAACATCCTACCATGCTGGAGGCCTGCAGGAACAGTCTGCCCACATCTTGTGGTAAAGCCATATTACTTGTAGCCCATTATTAAGAAATATATAAAGGAAACGTACAGTAACTGATAATTTCATCATGTCTATCAAAGCAATGCAGGTTTTTAATTTAAGTAACTTTATTAGCAGGCATTAGCCTCTTTAAACGTAAGTACTGAGACACAGTACAGCAAGATTAAGTAACATCACAAATAATAATCCTAACAGCAACAAGAACAGAATTCTATATCCATAACTATTATTACTGGTGTTTATTATCACATGCATTTCCTGATATTTCTGAGATTGCTGTCCTTGTAACATTAAACTTAAGCAATGTCTGTCAACTGGAAAAACGAAAGGCAAGTAGGTCATCAGTAAACGATGATATGGGGGGTAAAAATTCAGAGACAAAGCAGTAGGCCAGATAAGAAAAGGAAGAGAAAACAGGAACGTGTTCAGCCTTTAGTTAAAGAAGAATTAAAATGGAACAAAACAGGAAGTTTCAGGAAATAGCAGGAATCAGTGGAAATAACTGGGGGTGGGGTGCGGGGTGAAACTGTGTATTTAGTGTTGTTAAATGAGAATTTACTGTCTATATAAAATACATCATTTAAAAGAAAAAGCAAACATCACTGCAGCAAGCCCAGATCTCAGCAGTTCTCAGGCAAACTACAGAACAAGCGCTTATGGAAAAGTAACGTATGGGTCATCGTTTGTTAGCTATGGTAACTTCCCAGCTAACAAATACTTCTCAGCTACAAGCGTTTGGACCATCTGAACCCCTAAACAAGTATATCTAAGCTGTTAGAATCTTTATAAACAACACCTCTCTCAAACTGCACTTTTAAATTAACTTTCTTTAAAAAAAAAAAAAAAAATCAACATTTGATCAAATAATTTATTCTATTTTGATATTGATTTTCAGGATTGTGTGATTTCTTTGGCACTATCAAGCGTACGAAGTCAGCGGTAGGTACCAGACTTGTGCGTTAGAGCAGTAGTGCACGACAGCAACATGCCGGCAGGATGCTGATGCACTTGACCCCAAGACGTTCCTTTAGGACAGGCAGGCACTGTCATTTTGGGCCCAGTGCTGCAGCCCGTGGATCCAGACCTGCTCGCTTGGCTTCGGCTGCTGTGGGTGGCAGGTTCCCTTCTTGGACAGGCAGCACAGAGCCCGGCTCTCCGGACACTTCTTCGTGTCACCAAGTGCCACCGGTAGCGGCGGGTTTCATTGCTGGCGCGTGACAGCAGCCAGACACGTGCCTCCAACCTCAAGCAGCCTCGTTGCCAGCGTCGCCTAACCAGGTTATTGCTCAAATAAACGAATTTTAGCTGAAGAGGACGAAGCAATGCCTCCACAGCCAAACCCACCGCTGCATGCCCAACCGAGGACAACGCCGTGGGCACACGATAGAAGCCCGAGTGCTGGTCACCGCTCACGGCAGCAGCTGTTAAACCTGTCCCCAGCCTCCTGCGTGCTTCCAGCCGCACCAAGGCGGCACAGCACCGGGCCGGAGAGGGCACCGAGAGCCCGGCTGGCCGCGAGAGGCGCTGCCCCGCTGCCCCCCGGCTGCTCCTTCCAGCCGGCTCCCGGAGCCCCCCAGATGCGAGCGGGGAAGGAGAGGCCTCACCTGCCGATCACGGCAACCTGCGAGGACTCCATACCCGCGGGGGACGCGGCCGAGCAGCAGCCACCACCGCCACCGCCGCCGCCTTTAAGGCGCCCGCTCCCCACCCACGGCGGCCGCCATGTTTGGGCCGCCCCCATTGGCTCCAGCTACCGCTGGCCGCGCCTCTCGGGCCGGGCCGGCCTCGCCTCGCTCCCACGACGGGAGGGAGACCGCCCCCGGTGGCTCTCGACCGGGGCTCGCCTCGTCCCCTGCCGCAGCCATGCCAGCCCTACACGGAGGCTTGTCCCCTCCGAAAACGGGGCGCCGTGCTGCGGTCCCCCTCGGGGAAGGACGGGAGCTGCGTGCTCAGCCCCACGCTGTGCCAGGAGGCAGCAGGGAGGGCAGCCCCTTCCAGGCTCAGGGCAGGCTTTGCTGGGGTACAGCCTGCCCGTTCCGCCTCGAAGGGAGTGTACCCAACTACTGCCGAAATCCGGCCTTAAAGTTGAGGCCCAAGTTACCCTACTGTCCAAAAGCATAGACCCTGCTGGCCACATCAGGTGTTCAGGTTCAACATGAGCTCCTGATGAAACTGAAACACCTTCGAGGATGGGGGCCCTGGGATTTGCAGCCTTCTCTGAAGAAGCAAAGCCCCCATCCCATGACATTTGGGCCACAGAAAGTACGAGAAAGTGTGTCAAAGCCCACAGCTCTCAGTTTCCTGATGAGTGCACAAATGAATTCCAAAATGAAGTTCGAAGTCCAAAGTATTTCCTTTTTTTTTTTCATTAGGGAATAATAGTATACTAAAAATATAATAAAGTATATTATAATAAATTAATTTATTATAATAAATTATAATGTATATTTATTGTAATTAAATTATAATAAAAATATATAATTTCATACTATTAAAATACTTCTCTCTTGAATCCTGATAAATAATATATTTTTGTTGACTTTCCTTGATTTTTGCACAAAAACTTTTTATATTGTGAAAAAAATGTGACATTAGAATGTCAACATAATTTTTTATTAATCTTGACAGCTCTATAGTATCAGCTGTTCTGCTGGAATGCTGTGTTACTCACTTTTTCTGATTCTATATAGTGCCTACTCACCTGCATGTTGCTCTGTAATCATGCTGGATATTCCTGAAAAGAAACAAAAGTTAGGATTTTAAATGCCTACTTGTTATCAAAGATAGCAAAGCACCCATAAAGTAGTGGTCAATGGCTCTATGTCCACATGGAGGCCGGTGACGAGTGGTGTCCCTCTGGGGTCTGTCCTGGGACTGGCACTTTTCAATATCTTCATCAATGACATAGGTGATGGGATTGAGTGCACCCTCAGCAAGTTTGCTGATGACACCAAGCTGAGTGGTGCAGTTGATACCAAAGAAGGAAGAGATGCCACCCAAAGGAACCTGGACTGGCTGGAGAAGTGGGCCCATGTGAACAGCATGAGGTTCAACACGTCCAAGTGCAAGGTGCTGCACCTGGGTCAAGGCAATCCCAGACAGGAGCACCGACTGGGAGAAGAACTCACTGAGAGCAGCCCTGCGGAGAAGGACTTGGGGGTTCTGGTGGACGAAGGGCCCAACACGAGCCAGCAGCGCGTGCCTGCAGCCCAGAAGGCCAACTGCGTCCTGGGCTGCACTAACAGAGGGGTGGCCTGCAGGTGGACAGAGGTGACTGTCCTCCTCTACTCTGCGCTCGTGAAGCCCCACCTGGAGCACAGCGTCCAGGTGTGAGCCCCCAGCAAAAGAAAGATGTGGGACTGTTAGAGCAGGTCCAGAGGAGGGCCATGAAGATGATGAAAGGGCTGGAGCACCTCTCCCATGAAGAAAGGCTGATAGAGCTGGGGATGTTCAGCCTGGAGAAGAGAAGGCTCCGGGGAGACCTTGTTGCGGCCTTTCATTACTTAAAGGGGTCTTATAAAAAAGATGGAGAAGGACTCTTTACTCAGGTAGATAATGATAGGACAAGGGGGAATGGTCTTTAACTAAAGGAGGATAGGTTTACATTAGACATTAGGAGGAAATTCTTCACTGTAAGGGTAGTGAAGCACTGGCACAGGTTGCCCAGAGAAGCTGTGGATGCCCCATCCCTGGAGGTGTTCAAGGCCAGGCTGGATGGGGCCTTGGCCAACGTGATCTAGTGGGTGACATCCCTGCCCATGGCAAGGGGCTTGGAGTTAGACGATCTTTAAGGTCCCTTCCAACCTGAGCCATTCTATGATTCTTTGGTTATATTACTGTACTCTTAATATAGCTGAAAACCACTTGTAAGTTATGTGTTACTGGCATACTGAAAACCAAGTTGAAAATTGATAGATTTTTTTCAAGAATAAGTGTTTCATAATTACTGATGAAAAATTTCAGTGAAACATTATTTGGCTATCATTTCTTCTAGTTTCCAAGGGGGAAAAAAATACAAAAAAATAACATAACTGAAAACATAATCATTTTGTATGTCCACCACCCTCACTAGCACTTCACTAAGTCCAGCCATACTTAGCACAGAGACAGAGATCTTAGAAGTGTAAATTCCTAAAGCTTTCATGAGGACTAGTCATAGGACAGCAGGTGGAAAACCACACCAATATCTTTGTGACCTCAGGACCTAAATGCTGCACGTGTGACCTGAGAGCTGCCAGCAGTCAGGAGATGTAGGAGGAGCGAAGCAGAGATACCTGGGCCACAAGAAGACGGAAGTAAGTAAGAGGGCAGTGTGCAGGAAACCTGGCCTTGCCAGTTCGTGGCTCACAGTTTGCTAAGGTTGGCACAGAAAGCATTGTTTTATGATTATAGCAAATACCAGCTTTGCTCCTTTGAAGACTAATTTGAAATGGCATGACTTGGCATGTGTTACAAAGAACTTTGTTTAGACAAAGCATAACTGAAGCAATGTATACTTTGTGGGCTCAAGTTTTTACTTCAAAGAAAAAAAGTAAGATCCCAGAACATAAAACTGATGTATTTTGGGCTTGGGAACCATGGTTTTCGGAACAAGTTCACTACCACTCTTATTTGGAAATACCCACTGGTTATTTCAGTATTCCTTGATATACGTAGGTGTGCATTTATACCTGCAGTTGTCATAAGAACTACTACACTTTTAGAGACAAAAGCTGTTATAGCTGGGCAAATCGATATTGCAAAATGAAGAGCTCAGTTAAACAATTCAGGAGGGATTACTACAGGAACTATCTGAGAACTAATCATAGTTGTGGTAACAGCAATTACAGGGCCTTCACCCTGCTGGTGAACAAAACAAGAGGTCTATGGTAATGAATCTGAACTATTTTATTACCTTCAATGTAGTAGTAACAATGCTACCTAACTCTGCATTAGTTATTTTATTAGGGCACGACAACAGCCACATGCCCCATTGTTTCCAATGGCCAAACTCACCAGTGAGCCCAAACTGTCAACACATGAATAGGAGAGAGGTATGCAAGATGAAAGAGGAATGCAAAGAATTAAATTGTTGGAAGCACATGTCAAGGGAAGACAATATGGTTAAAAAGAAAAACCAGAAAGTTTAATTTTTGCGCAAAATAAGAACTTTTAGGCCCAGTACTTGGAGTCTCCAAGAATAAGGAGCATTGATTCTCCTCCCTCTCCTGCAGTTCACATGGGAAGGCCAGAAGATATCTTCAGCCCAAAGGCTGAAGATCAAAACCTTTCTGATGGCTTCATCAAAACCTTTTACCAATAATATGGTGGAAAGCTCTGAGCTCCATTAGGGACTGAGAAGTAGAGCTTACATTAGCAGCAGAAGAGGCCTATGTGGAGCCAATATGCACTCACCAGCCTCTGTATTCTTTTTTGAAGTCCAACAGCAGTAGGAGCAGACCTGACTTGTCATCTTGGGAGCTGCAAAGTTGACTCCTCCATGTTTCTAGTCTGTGTTGAGCATGCTCCTCTGCAGCCCCCTGGAAGGAGGTGAAAACCACTATTGGCTGCAGAGAGGAGGTGGGATTACTGTAGGGGAGGAGCAGGGCACTATAAGAGAGTCTTGGAATAAACAACATGGGAGTCTCCAATGCTTGCTGGGACCAGTAGGGGTTGGAATGTGTGGGAGATGGAAGGGTGAGTTCCCATGCAGAAAATAAGGGAATCACATGCCTCAAAAATACAGAGTATCCTAACCTGAACTTTTGGAGTAGGATGAAAACAGAGGCATAGTTCACCCTCATTAAGTATTAGATTGGTTTAATATGTTACTTGTACATTTGGATTGTTCTGGTGAACATTTCTTTTGTAGTTAGCTATGATATGTTGCTACTAGGATACTAATGGTTCAGGAAACATAATAAGCTCAAATAATAATTTAGTAATTTTATTTCTATTATGTAGAGGTCTAGCTAATGGCTTGCACGCTGTAATTATAATTAGTGATTACTTTAAAATTATACTACAATTAAAACTATAACTTTAGGTATTTCTAGTAGTTTACGCAGTTAACTTAGGTGGTCATTCAGAGTGCAAACAGTCTGATGCAAATATTACCAGTAGTGCTAGAACTTGATTCTTGAACAATCTGCAGGAATTGGAAAGTCCATAGTAAAAAATTATGCAAAGGCATGATTTAGCAAAGCTAGGGAGAACTGTACCTTTTAATAGGAGAAATACCCATCAACAAGATAATTTCCCTGTTGTAAATGTCTTTTAAGCCCAAACTACAATATATGTATTACTTATAACATGGATTATAAGGAGGTTCCATTGACTTCTGTTTGTTTTCTAATTGAACATAAATTTACTTGCTTTAATAAATAGACTAAATATTAAATTGATATTTAGGACAGAATTATAATGAATATAATCCCCCCTTCAGAACTATATTTGAGTAACACTATTGAAATTTTTCAATATAACCTTTTAAGATATTTTTACCTAATTAATTCTTTATTGAGAACCTAACCCTGAAAACATTGTGATCCTTGTACTTACTATTGCAGCAAGAGTGGATCTACAAACATAATTTTTTAACTTTCTCTTAATATAATTTATATATGTTTATGCACAGCAATTCAGAGATCACAAATATATAGTTTAAGTCTCATACAAGAGACAAGACTTCTTTTTTATGCTTGGAAACCTTTACTGGAAGAACTCTGCATTAAAAAGTGCTACAGAGGTTTTTTAACAGCTCAGGAATAATGAGCTAATGTATAAAGGCTCTGACACCTGTACCGTTCATATGCTTGATAAAAAGAGGAAAGTAATATGCACTACGTATCTGTTTATGTTGATGAGATAAATGAGCCCAGAGTATCAGGGCTGTAACATAATTCACTCAGCAAAATAGTGAAGTTTGAACTTCCAAGCATAGGAAGAGCTTGATTAAGGCTTTAATTTTTATTTTTAATTCTCGGTACAATAGATTTGTTACCAATAAGTTCAATTACTACTCAACTCTTAAATTGTCAACTAAAGAAAAAAGTTAAGTATTAGAAATGCTTTAATTTTAAACACGTTCCATATTTTCTTTCCCCTCAACAATTTCTACAGGTATACTGACAAGATCTATGAAGTTTTGAGAGGAGTGGTTAATGGCAGCTTTACTGTGTGTGGCAGTTAAGTTGAAGTGTCTTCACGTGGTAGTAGAAAACTTCTGAACGTTTGGTCAGACCAGAATTCAATGCTAGAAAATTACTCACTTTTAGAAGATTTTAATGGGAGAAATACTTTTCCAATTCAGAATGATTTCAAAAAGAAAAGAAAAACACAGCTTAAGGGTAGATCAGACAAACAGTTAAAGCAACAGAGCAAGGGTAGGGCACATGCCAACAATGATTACAACATGCAGACAGAGGCCAGTAACCCCTGAACCCAACTTAGTAGCTGCTGGAACAGTTTGTCTGAGTCCTTACTTGCAACGTCAGTGCTGCAAAAAGACAGATGCACCATGTATTTATTGAACTGCAAGGAAATTAATCGTTTAAGAGGATGTCTGTGGTCTCCTTAACCTGCCATAAAGTTTTCACTGAATGAATGAGACCAGGAACACAATGTCTTGAAAGTTAACTGAACAA
This sequence comes from Cygnus atratus, assembly GCF_013377495.2. Taxonomy (NCBI): domain Eukaryota; kingdom Metazoa; phylum Chordata; class Aves; order Anseriformes; family Anatidae; genus Cygnus; species Cygnus atratus. The sequence continues at coordinate 190,173,156 of NC_066362.1, read as the reverse complement.
CAACAAAATCAGATCTGTAGTATGCTTTAATTGCAGAAACAGTTAACGCAATGTAAGTCAGCATACAGATCTGGGACAGGAATGAAAATCAGAAGGGGGAAAAAGAGTTGGACAGCTTAATTTAGTGACAGTGCTGACGTCTTAAAATGATCGGGAGTTCACACCAGATGATGTTGCTTGGGCTGCTTGTAACATTGTTGGGGGACAGCTTCACAATCCAGGTCACCCTCAGGACTTAACCCAAAACAGTAAATGCAGATGTACCACTTGGGTTTCACCCCATTGTGCAACCTTGGAAGAACATGTCTGATAATCCCATCCCATGAGTAAGACCCAGTGTTATCACAGTGGATCTTGAGACTGAGGTTTTGTGTTAAATCTTTATGCATTAAAGTTTACTTATACTTCACGAAAAATAAAATAAAAAAACGTTACAGCTTTTAAAAGCATAAATAAAGCCTGTTAAGACCCTCAAGTTGTGAGTTCTTAAGAAGTGTACGGATCGAGGGAGCTAAGGAGCTGGGCCAGGGAGTTCTCCTGAGCTCCTGTCCCCAGAGCATGCTCTATCAATGTGGGCAATGCACAGTGTTGGACCAGGGGCTGGAGTCAACTCTCTCTGCTGTTAACGTAGCCCATTACAGTGTTAGCTAATTACTGTTCTCCCATACAATTCCCTGTATGGTCTGGGAATAGAGGCCAGGAACATCTTCCAACAGCTGGTTTTTGAGGGTAAGGAAGTTTGATGTGAACACAGTCAGATTCCAATTGCGTCCTGACACTGTTTTATTTACAAGATAAGTGCCCTGACTCCTTAGCATGGAGTTCCTTTTCTCCAGTGCCCTAAAGAATTGGGCTGAAAACACCACAATGCACTGAGCACTGGTATGCACAGGTCCCTGAGATGGATGAGCTGGGTAGCAGAGCTAGGGCTTCTGCTACAGCATGTACCTGCTGCTCAGTCTGAGTGTGTCTGGGGACAGACAGAAAATCTAAAAACCATAGGCTTAATTTTACATGAGGGGTCACAGGCAGAAAAGGGAGGATAGTAGTGTATATGTATTTTTTATCCTGAAGTTCATAATTTGTGGCAAGTAATTCACCTGAAATTTTTTTCCACCTGGAGTCTGTTACTCTGCAAAATACTTGTATTTCAGAAATGCCAGGGATAAAGATTCTCATGTCCAAAGGTCTCAAGTCTAAAGTTTCTGTGTGAAAGTGGTTCATGCATGGAACGTTAACAAGTTAATACAAGAAGCGATAATGTGTTAATACTTCTTTATGTTATCTTTGTTTCCCTTGCTGGGAGCTGGAATAGAAAGACCTTTCACTCGTATCCTCCGTGCCTTATCTCTTTTGAAAGGACTTTGAGGCTGAAAGAAGGTGAGCAGCAGAAAGCACAGACATTGTGTAATGCTCACAAACCTTGACTATAAAAAGGGTATCCAGGCTGACCACATGCTGCGTAGTGGCTTTGTAGCTTTCTTACGTGTCATCTATAGCTTTCAGTGTCAGGCAGCAGGGGCAGCTTACAATTGGCCTCATAAATCTTTTTCTCTTTCAGAATACTGTAGGCAAGTTCAGAGGTCTCTGGTCTGTTCTGTTTCCCATTGAACACTGGATCATTTCAGTTCACAGAGTGCAATGATTTGTTGTGGGCAAATTAGCTGTCACTCATCAGATTTTTATTTCTAGACACAGCAAAGCAATGTCCAGGAGATAACAAATCTTACTTCCATTTATATTATTATTATCCCATGGACTAAAGGCAGGCAGTCTGTTGAGCCTGTCATCCCTCACAGGAGCTTTGTGTTCCTCTTCTGGAAGCTGAGGAAAGCATAGGGGAAAACAAAACTTGCTTGTTATGTCCATTGTATGACACATCTTTTTATTCCTTAGCACGTGTTCCCATCTTGGAACTATGCACAACCTAACTCGGGAAATTAAGTGTATGTGTAAGCGTTTGCAGGTAAGAATAAGTCCAAAAAGAAGCAAAAAAAAGTGAAATTTAGTTCACATGTAGCTCTAGCTCAGGGATCAACACTAATCCACTTTAAAAGTCTGTCCAAAGAAGTTCAAAGCAGTAATTTCCAATCTAAAAGATGATCAGTTATGCACCGTGGAGGACAGAACTGTATTTCTGTGAAATTTACAGAAAGTGTTGGTTTTTCACCCTCAGGACGCAGCACGCACCATGCCGACCACTTCCAGCCCCGCCCTCCATGCCCCGCCGCCATTTGCGGCGGGAACCTGCCCTCACAGGGGAGAGACGCCCAGGCGGGGGCGAAGGCTTCGGCGGCGGCTGTGCGCATGCGCCCCGCTCTGGTATCCTGGCAACCGGGCGCGGGGCATCAGGGGATTGCGGCTGCACCCGTCACCCGGGCAACGGGCCTGGGGCCCGGGATCAGGATCGGGCCCCGGCTTCCCGCAGCAGGAGGTGGGCAGTCCTGGCTCGTATCGGGAACGGTGTGGCCAGCAGGAGCAGGGGGGTGATTGTCCCCCTGTACTCGGCTCTTGTGAGGCCGCACCTCGAGTGCTGTGTTCAGCTTTGGGCCCCTCACTACAAGGAGGACATCGAGGCCCTGGAGAGTGTCCAGAGAAGGGCTACGAAGCTGGTGAAGGGCCTGGAACACAAGTCCTGTGAGGAGCGGCTGAGGGAACTGGGGTTGTTTGGTCTGGAGAAGAGGAGGCTCATTGCAGACCTGATTGCTCTCTACAACTGCCTGAAAAGAAACTGTGGGGAGTTGGGGGTCAGCCTCTTCTCACAGATAACCAATGATAGGACTAGAGGGAAAGGCCTTAAGTTGCACCAGGGGAGGTTTAGGTTGGAAACGAGGAGACATTTCTTCTCAGAAAGAGCAGTCAGGCATTGGGACAGGTTGCCCAGGGAGGTGGTGGAGTTGCCATTATATTTAAGATTTATATATGTATCTTATATGCCATGTTTGTCATGTTTACAATTTCAGAGAAAAATGATGCAAAACGTGCACCTGGCTCCAGAGGAAGATGAAGATGATCTTTATTCTGGCTACAATGATTATAATCCCACTTTTGACACAGAGGTAAAAGTGCTTGCTCTTTCTCACCTTTCCTTTACATAGGATTCATTTTTAAGTACAAACTTGGGTACAGTAATGTGCAAGGACACTACTGTTTTGAAGTGAAATATTCTGTATTTAGCAAGAATTATGAAGTTTCACCAAGATCTTTTGGAATAATTATTTCTGATAGTTACCTTCTCTAACAAAATGCTTTTGTAGCTTTTGTAATACTCTGTGATGATTATAATTTATTAAATTCTAATTATCTGAAGTCCATATTCATATTCACATTCAATGTGGTATGCAGCAGCAAGTTTCCCGATAAAAAAGGCAACTTACCAGTCATTGGTCTCTTACTGTGCTGCAGCTGAAGGAGATGAGAAATGAGTAGAATTCCCCCCACCCCTGCAGCTCCCTATGCAACCAGTAGAGCATCTGGGATAGCCAAGTAATCCTGCAGACCACTTTCTGGAAATTGCTGGTGTAGTGGAATTGGAGCAATAAGAGGGAACAGAAGTGTATTTTGGTCCAAACCCCACAAGCCTACCTAAAGCAGGACTAACATTGCCAGACTTCCCTGGCATTCTGCATGAAATCCCTACAGTGAAGTCCATGGGAGTTCTAGTGTAATTTCAATGATATATCTTAATGCATGGGCATGACAGACATTGATATTAGTTAAAAAAACAGAAAAACAACTGAAAGTGAGCTTTTGGACAGAAAAAAGTTATGTCATCACTTAAGTTCTGCATCCTCAGGGTTACATTTTTCAGGATATAATCAAAATTTCTTAATCTAAAATACCAAAAAGATAGACCAACTAAAATCATTGTTGTCAGTAAAACTTATCATTCAGTTATCAAGTGTTTTTGGAAGAAGAATCATTTTTTACCTGTCTGCTTTCAGTAGTCAAAATGTTCTGGGATTGTGGCTTTGGATGGTGAGATTTAAAGAAGTTTTTATTCTTTCTAGGATTTAGAAAATGATATAGGTTTTCAACAGGCAGCAAGAACAAGTCATGGGAGAAGACCCCCTGTAAGTACATACTAAAATGTATCATAGAGTCACAGAATGGTTTGGGTTGGAAGGGAACTTAAAGATCATCCAATTCTAAACCCCTGCCATGGGCAGGGACACCTCCCACCAGACCAGGTTGCCCAAAGCCCTATCCAGCCTGGCCTTGAACACCTCCAGGGATGGGGCATCTACAGCTTCTCTGGGCAGCCTGTGCCAGGGCCTCATCACCATCTAAATAAAGAATTTCTTCTAATCTAAACCTACTCTCTGTTAGTTTAAAGCTGTTACCGCTTGTGCTATCACTGCGCCCCCTGACAAAGGGTCCCTCCCCAGCTTTCTTGTAGGCACCCTTTGGGTACTGGCAGGCCGCTGTAAGGTCTCCCCGGAGCCTTCTCTTCTCCAGACTGAACAATCCCAGCTCCCTCAGTCTGTCTTCACAGGAGAGGTTCTCCGGCCCTTCTCATCTTCATGGCCCTCCTCTGGACCTGACTTAACAAGTCCATGTCTTTCTTGTGCTGGGGCCCCCAGAGCCAAATGCAGTACTCCAGGTACTTCTACACTACTAGTGTAGAAGTTCTCTAGAGCCCTAGCTCTAATTTTAGGTCCCATACCCAAGCAAAGTTTGTCTCTTATCTTTTTGTCTACTACTGTCTTTTTGTCTACTACTAACATGATTGATAGAAAATTAAGTAAAAAATTAACAGAATACTAATTCTGTTAAGTTCTGGAGTTAAGCTGGAAGACAGCAAACAAGGAATTTTGGTTGGAAACATGTATTGATGTTTGATGAAATGAAATAAAGGATTGTTAAAGAACAAAACTAAATATTATCAAAGGACTTTAATATTCTATGCAGACAATTACTGGCCCTGGCATTATACTAAGGCTGAGATACATACTAGAAAGTGTAATCTAGAAAACCATGTGTTGTTCTGATTTTTTTTCCTCCATACTCATGTACATTACATCAATTCTTACTTTCATTTAGCTGTGACATAACCCCTGTCAATTTTCAAAACTAAATACAGGTTTGGTACCTGCACTTTTGACGTATATATTGTATGACTAAAGAAGAGGTGAAACTGTCCGATTAGCATTACTTATCTGCCAGAATAATTTGTTTCTACAAGTTGTGTAACAGTTGAAGCATTATTTCTACAAATTCACTGTGTAAAAATACTAATCAACACACAGTTGTTCATTGCTTTCTTTCACCCTTCCAGGTGACAGCCAAAATTCCTGGTACATCAGCTTCAAGACCTTTAGGTACTGCATTTGGGGTAGGTTTTTGTTCTACTGTGTATATATAATGAAAGTGAGATATTTACCAAAAAAATGCCAAAAATTAAGTTTATCATTTAATCCCTTGCAAAAAGCTCGTCTAAATTTTTGTCTCCAGATAGACATTTATTTATTAATTTTCTAAGTGCACAGACCAGTCTTGGAGCGTGCAAACTATGCTCTTTTGAATTAAGCTAACTCAAGTGATGCAGTCTAGAAGTAGATGAAGTGTTGTTCTCCAGCCAGTAATGGATCAGTCTGCAGGACCACCCTAGAGGTAGAAACCCCCAAAGCACTGTCCAGTCCATAATACTACCTCTTTCACTCTGCAAATTTGCTTCTCCTGCTCCACAATCCTTATTAACGTAAATACAGCCTTAAGCAGGAGAAAAAAAACAATCATGATACGTGATGGATAGTAGGTAAAACAGTAAAACTTAGGGGTAGAAATCAGGAACATTTTCTTATGACCTGAAGACCTTTTATTTTTGTCTATTTGTATTGCATGTGTAGCAACCTTTAGTATTTACTAATGTTTCATGCATTTACTCCTCTACACTTCTAACAGTAATACCGAAGGACAACATGTGACATGTTAGCTAATGGAAAAGATAGCCACTGGCAGTTTCAAAGCATATCTGTGCTTATTGTAAAATAAATCTGCATGAAAGTATGACAAAATCTCTCCCCAAAATTCGTAGTTAAGTGCAAAAAAACTCTGCAGTGAAATGATGTTTGAAGGCTGTCCAAAACATAAAATAGACGAATTACAGTTTGTAATCTTGTATCAGCCATACTCAGAACATTACTGCAGTATTTTGTGTAAATTACTTGTAATGGATTTTGAAATGCGTAATTTTTACTAATTGAAATTAATTTCAACAATTTAATATTGGAAAATATTGTTGCCTTAGAAATTTCCATGGAATTTACATCTTTTAAAGGCCTGGCAGAAATATCCAAATACATAAAAACAGTATTAAAAATTTATGCTAACTGAAGTGGTCCACGTCTTCAAGTTTACCAGGCACAAGTATGTTACATGTGAATAATGTAAATGAGACTTCTATTAAGAAATTCTGAGTTTAATAAGCTCTTAAAACTAAATTGTGGAAAGACTATGTATAGCCTTTTCAGGCTTCTAATGCCTTGTGAATAGTAGTTTCAAACAAGTTCCTTGTTTTTGTAGTCAAAGGCAACTTTAACTTCATCTATGGGAAGACCAATGACAGGAGCTATACAGGTAAAAGTTTCCAGTATTTATGTTTTATATTGTCTCACAACAGTTATGTCTGCTACATGTTTGGGTTTGATACAAATATTTAAGGGTTAATTGAAATAAGAATACAAAAGATTATTTTAAGTTTGTACTTTTTTAAAGTACTACTGCCATCAGCAAATGTGTTTTTGTTGAGTATGTTATCTGAGCACATAGTCGGAGCCAGTACAACTGTAATTGTTTTTAAAACTTCCTGACATGCATTGAATAGCTTTTCTTTGAAATAGGAAAAAAATTCTTTTTTTTTACATCTTTCTTATGTATTTGTACTTTAGAAAGAATTTATTGCAAAACATCCATGACTTTCTATACCACCATCCTTAAACTTATTGACTTTGTGTTAAATATATATCAATATATATCCACTTTGTATCAGTCCAGGTGGGAGACAGGAATTATCAGAGAACATTAGGAATGGGGCTACTCCCTAAGGGAAGGGGAGCCAAGCCAAACCAGGAGCCCAGGAAGAAATCACATGGACAGCAGTGCAGGGGGCCTCACCAGCCCAGACAGTCCCACGGTACCTGAGCAAGCCAAGTAGGTTCCACATGGAAATGGTGGCTATGTCCAACCAAAAGTTCAGAAAATAAGGCAATGTAATGGAGATGGAGCAGGTTCAAGGTCAAGCCAAAAATTTGATGCATGGGCCATGATTAGGAGCCGTGACCCTCGGGCACATCCATAGCAGCAAGGCTGAGATTAATCCAGGAAGTCACTCTGCTGGATGAAATCTGGATTAAAGAAGTGCTACAGCCAGGCAGAGTTGCAGCAAACATAGAAAATAACACTCCTCAGCATAGACCAGGGAAGAGCTGAGAGCCCAGGGCTGAGCTTAAATAAAACTCCTGGACCCATGGGTAGGGTGTGTGGGCGGAGGTCACAGGTGGTCAAAACCGTTAAGGTTTATGAGTTGCACTCAGGGGCCTGACCTTTTTTAGTTTAATAAGATGGTATTGGGGGTGGGGTCAGGCATTTTGGGGAAGAATTGTCTGATAGTAAGTTACAAATACAGAAAATTTCTAGTTTCTTTTTGTCTCTCTTGGTTTAAATCAAATCAAACATTCTGATTACCAGCGAAGTCTAAAAATCATATAAAATTAATAATAAAAAGAAAAAAAACCTGCTTTCTGAAACAGTGTGACAGACAGTAAGCTAGAGCACATTACAGACCTCAAGACCAACAATTCTTAAGATTTTTCTAAAAATAAAAATGTTTGAAATTAAGTATTTTGAATACGTGTACAATTTTCAGTGCATATTTGTATCAATTATAGTTTCCATATACTGTTTGCTGCTCTTCTTTGTGGACAGTTATAACGTATAATATTTGAGAAATACACAGGTCGATAAAAACAGTTTAAAAATACGCAATTTTCTGAGGTGGTAACAATTGTTTGTTGTATTTAAAGGTTTTGTAATATGTAACTGATGCACATACTGTCCACAATCTGTTTTTTTACAAACACTCACTTAACGTTTCTTTGTTTTTATTTAAGGATGGGGTTTCTCGACCCATGACAGCAGTGCATGCTGCAGGTTACACTAAGGCAGCCATGAGAGGTACGGTTTGTAGAAATTGCTATCTGCCAGATGAAGATGTTATTTTACAATTTTCAGTACTGTGTTAATTTTGCAGGTTCTTTATTTGATCCTCTTGGCCAAGCAAGAGGTCCCGCTCCACCTTTGGAAATGAAAAATCCAGACAGGTTTGTTCTGAATGATTTCAAAGCATTTACAGCAACAAAAAACAGCTGATAGCAGAGCTTAGAAACATCCAGGCAATTAAAAATCCTTGAGGGGCCAAACATGTAACTTTGTGTAGTGCCACAAACATTTATATACATGGTTAGCTGACTCCCCAGAGTAGTTGCACTGACTTTAGGGACAGTCTGATTTCAGAGATTTTTGGCTCTGACTGTAGCCCAGCAGCCTGGATGTAGCTGTTGCCACACAAATATTCTTAAGACTGAACAGGATTGTGGAGAACTATGAAAGAATGTACTGCGGGCAAGGAACACCATGATGCACGTAGCTCTGCGCGAGGACTTGCGTGGGTTTGCCTGCTGTTTCTCCCTGTTTGCTGTCTGAACTTAACACCTGAGGTAGAACTGAGGTTGTGAAAGTCTTGTGGTCTGGTGTGAATATTGGTGAGTGGGCTGAGAGGAAGTCCTTGAGCTTAAATTCCTTAAATATAAGTATGTAGGAGTAGGGAATCCTACTGATATGTTTGGTTATTTAAATGAGGAAAAAATACAGTTGAATAAGAACTTTTAACCAAAATCTGCACATGCAAGCTATGCTCTAAAGTTTTCTATGCAAATGAGTTTCAGTTAATTGCTTTTAATACAATATTTTGTTTCACAAGATGTTTGATTTGGAAGTTTCACCAGTTAATCTGCTTGTTCTGTTGTTGTTTCACCTCAACAAATTGGGTGCATGAAATTTGCATGTCTGTCTTGTTCTCATAAGAGGATTTGTGTTTTCTTAGGTCTTTGTGTGTATGAATGTGATACCTTTGGAGGGTTCTCTCTGGGCATAGTTTCACATTATATTTTCTTTGATGGGAAAATTGGTTAGTTGTGACCTGATATATCACTGAGTTGTTTTATTGAGAGTATCCTGCATAAAAACTTAGTGTTTGCCATTACATTACTGGTGGTAATCAATCCTTTTATTCTTGTTTTGTTTTGTTTTTGTTTTTGTTGTTGTTGTTGTGTTTTGTTTTTTTTTAGTTCAGAAGAGAAGATTAGGCAGTTAGAAAAAAAAGTGAACGAACTGGTTGAAGAAAGTTGCATTGCCAACAGCTGTGGAGACTTGAAATTGGTATTTTTTCTGGATTTCATTTCTCTTTTGATATTATTTGAAGCACAATTTGCATAGTTAGATGATTCAAATTAGTTTGTGGTTCAAACACTTCAAATTATTAAAATCGTCTTAATTCTAATTTTATGACTCTTCCGATACAGTGATAGCTTGTGTTGCCCCCCAGTAAAGATAGGACTTCTATTGTTGTGTATGTATTTGTTAGGATTTCAGTGTTATAAAGACTCCCTTCCCCATATCTCCACTGGCCTCTTCAAATAGGTCTAATCTATTAATCATAACTGGCACAGATAAGTCCAATTTAACATACGGACTTTATGGAAATGGCGGACCCTTCTTCCATATCAGGCATGTAAACACCCTCTTTGCAAAAATTGATCCCCAGATATGTATGGATCTTGTCTGAGCGGCATTCTGTTTTCTTGGTATTACTCAGGCCTTTTGGATAATGTCATTTTCATCCAGGACTGATCCTTAGCACCAGGGTCAATTGCATGTAATCCACCTCCACAGTAGTAGCCTTCTCTGTCAGGGATTTACTGGTGCTATAGCATATGGAAGACCCTTACTATGTTGCTTTTGTTGCACCATAAGGGATTAGCAGCAAAATGAATTACTTCATCTTCTCTTCAGTTTTTCGGACAAGGGGACCTTCTAAGCTAAGCACACCCTGAATAGCAAACACTAGTACCCTTCACAGGACAGTGGCAATAAAGCACACCAACCTTGGTTGGGTTCCTGTGTATCAAAATAACTTCTCTTACTTTTTAGGACAAGGCTTATACTTTTTTCCATATCCTTTGGGTTGGCCAACTCTAGCTCCTAAACTACTAGGTTACTGGGAGACCTTACTAACTAGTACCCCAAGCAGCCTGAAGTCTGCTCTCCCCATGTCCAGGGTTGAAGTTTTGGTGGCAGTTTTCCTCTTACCACTAAAGATTATAAACTCAACTACTTCATGGCCACAATGGCCAAGATGTCCATCAATCACCACTTCGCTCACAGGACACTCTCTGATTACAAGCAACAAATCTAGGATCCTAGTTAGCTGCCTTAGTTCCTGTACTAAGGTTACCGTGAAGGTGTTTTAGGGATCTCCTGGGCCTGATGTATCAGCTGTGTGATTTTCCCAGTTAACATCTGGCAAGTTGAAGTCACCCAAAAGGACAAGGGAGGCTGATCTAGAGGTTATCTCTTAGTTCCTTAAAGACTAATTCATCAGTGTCATTGTCCTGGCTGGGTGGTCTGTAGTAGACTCCCACAACATCTGCTTTATTTGCTTGTCCCTTAATCCTTACCCAGAGGCTCTCAGCTGTGTCATTGCCAGCTGCGAGCTCCATGCTATCCAACCCCTCCACTACATCCAGTACTACTACCCCCCCTTGCCTGCTCTGCCTGTCCCTTCTGAAGAGCCTATGTCCATCCTAACACGCCAGTTGCAGGACTCTTCCCACCAGGTCTCACTTATGCCAATGATGTCGTAGCTCTGGGACTGAGCCAAGGCTTCTAGCTCCTCTTGCTTCCTCCTCACGCTATGTGTATTGGTGTACAAACATTTCAAATGTGCCTCATTGTACCCAGCACCTCATGGAGCTGGCTGAAGGATCTCACTAGCATGCAGTCCCTCAAATTTTGGCATGCTATCCCGTACCTTATCACTGGCGAGCCTGGTTTTATCCCTTTCCCCTTTCAAATCTATGATTAATACGTTCCTACAGTTGTGATTATGGCATATGTATATATACACAGTGTAACTATACTTCTCTAAAAATATTACAGCTAAGCTGACTTAGACAACTGTATGTCTGCTTATAGCCAATCAACACCTTTCTGTGGGTTATAGTGCTACTTTTCAAGCACTGTGTGCAGTCTGTGCATCTGAGGAAAATGGACATGAGTATATTATTTTCATACTTGTTTTGAATGTATTTTTGTGGTCTTGGATTAGTAAGATTCAAGGCATCACTAAATTTTGGTCATTTATTTAAGGCTCTGGAAAAAGCAAAAGAAGCTGGAAGAAAGGAAAGAGTATTGGTGAGACAACGTGAACAAATTTCTACTCCAGAAAACATCAACTTAGATCTCACGTACTCAGTAAGTGCTTAGAAATCTTCAGTGACTGAGGCATGTTGGTAGCTAACCTATTAATGATGTTTCAGTGTTTGCTAAGTGAGTTTATTGTAATCATAGAATCATTTAGGGTTGAAAAGACCTTCAAGGTCATCAAGTCCAACCATAAACCTGACCTACCAAATCCGAACACTAAACCATGTCCATTAGTGCCACGTCCATACATCTTAAATACCTCCAGGGGTGGGGGGATGGGGACTTCACCACTTCCCTGTGTGTTCAGATCAGATACGGTCTAAATTTAAAAAGAAAAAAAAGTTTATAAAGATAAAGTGAATGACTTCTTAAAGTTTAAAAACTTAATATTGGATTGCAAAGATCCATATATATTACCAAATCTATTCCCTTGCAAGTCTATGCCCTCTTGAGTACCACAGGAACCACTTAGTCAACATTAATTGAAGAACTACACCCATGAACATAAATTCCAGCTACCTACTCACATAAAAAGCATGCATATTAAAATATCAAAATATAACAAATGTAAACCCCACGCTTCAAAAACAACAAGTCTAGAAAATATTATAATGAAGAAAGCAGAAGAGATCAGACAGTCACTGCCTTTATTTTGAACCATAAAGTGTCGGGGAATATATTATGTGAAAAAGGACATATTAATATCCTGACTTTTAAAGCAGGTATTTAGATTTACTTTCTGGTTTTCAAATTAGTAGTTTTGTTGTTGTTGTTGTTGTTGTTGTTTAAAAAAAAGGTTACAACATAAATAAAAATATTTGGGAGAAATTTAAGGTTATACTCCAGGTATTGCTGTAGAGAAAATGATAAGCAACGAATACATCAAGTTAGGCAGACTCAGTCATTAATTTTACAGTGAAGTTCAGAGTAAAGCTGGGGAGAAACATGTTTAAGTATTTTACCAGACCCCAATGGAACTTCTGTTTTGAAACAACAGTTCAAAAAATTCTCTCTCCGTAGACTGAGGGACCACTGATAGTAGGACGTTTTTCCACACGTTGTTGGTCATAAATTACGTAGTTTCTGAGTATTGTCTTAAACAAATGCTTCTAATAACCTTGCATTATAACACTGTCTTTATGTAGCATGATTTTTGTTCGTAGTTATTTAAGTAAAAAAAAAAAAAAAAAGAATAAAATGAAATCAATACTTTTTAGGTAAAATTAATGTGAAACTGTCTGCTATGAACTCAAATTTATTACTGTTGAGAGAACTTTTATTTTCTTGTACCTATAATTCCATTTTTTGATAGGTTCTTTTCAATCTGGCTAGTCAGTATGCTGCTAATGAAATGTATGCTGAAGCACTGAATACTTATCAAGTTATAGTGAAGAATAAGATGTTCAGCAATGGAGGTAGGTTACATTCCAAAATGAATTAAAATTGGTAGCCAAGCATTCTAAATCAGGACTTCCTCTCCCTCATGTTGACTCACAGAGATCTCAGTTCTCATGTCTGCCAGGGTGACTGGCAGATACACACTGTCTGACCTGCTCTCATTTAGTGTGGTTGTGCTCATGAAATCTTTTCTTTCCGTGAGCTAAGCGAAACGTAAAGTCAAATACATGATTTTCTCATGGAACATGCTACATTGTCTGCTCTAATACTATTTTATTCTCTTTTGACTCAACTTGCCCTTCTAAAATCTTCCTTCAGTATTTTGTACATCTTTGAGACTTCTGCGGACTCCACTCTCTTTTTCTCAGAGATGCTTATTTACAGCTGCCTTCTTGGAGCGCACTGTAAAAAATTTCTACTCATTCCTCAATTCACAATCAAAATCAGATATACATCTTATGTTGATAGCTCTTTTTTAGGCTTCACTACTGCTTTAACTCCTTCTGGGTGAAAGTTACCAGGAGGCTGTTCCTTGCAGGGGTTCTTTAAAGGAATACTGGTACCCTATAATGAAGACAAATTTATTAAAAAGGTGTTCTGCTCTCCCTTTGAAACAATTTTTAAAAATACTCTAACTATGCTTTATAAGACTGTAACTCATTCACTTCTTATGATAGGTAGACTGAAGGTCAATATGGGAAACATATATTTAAAACAACGAAACTATTCCAAAGCTATCAAATTCTACCGTATGGCTCTAGACCAGATTCCTAGTGTCCACAAAGAGATGAGGTGAGTTTATGCTATTAGGGTTCTGAAATGCAAGTTTTGAGTACAATGTCATAGTTAAAAATGTAATCTAATTCTGATTTCTTTATTTAGGATTAATATAATGCAAAATATTGGAGTTGCATTTATTAAAACTGGCCAATACATTGATGCCATTTCTTCCTTTGAACATATAATGAGCATGTCCCCAAATCTGAAGGCAGGCTTCAACTTGATCCTATGTTATTTTGCTATTGGAGACAGTGAACAAATGAAAAAAGCATTCCAAAAACTGATTGCAGTTCCCTTGGAAGTGGATTATGATGACAAATACATTTCAACAAATGTAAGTTTGAACAAAATAAACTATGTTTTTATGTGGTAATTCAGGAGAAAGGGGAAGGGATGTTGAATGCTTTGATGATACTGAATATGTAAATTGATGTGTATTTACATATCTAAAATAACATTTTTTAGTAGAATGAATTAAGTGTGACCGTAGTGCTCAGAAATGTAAAATATGTTGAGAATATTCAAATATTTTTTTTTTTTTTTTCAGAAGATAGGGTTTACATGATGTCCATACCTCACAGTTGTTTTATTAAAGATTTTGTTGAAATTCATCTGGCTGACTTACATAGCTCATTCATTGCTTTGCCTCCTTTAGTTACCTAACATTATAGTAAATGATTTATAAGCTAAAATAAAAGGAGCAAAGCAATAAGTGAATTAATGCAAGTAATCTCAAATGAGTGATAATAAAACTTGTAATATGGTAGCGTATTTTATAGAAGGAAGATTTTAGTGAAATTTGTAGATGCTTAATTTAGCTTAGAATTTGTTGGAATCTGGACTTCCTCATGACCACATGGCTGAGCACTGAAATAGGATGAAAGTAGTTGTAATGTCAAACTTCAGATTTTGTACTTAGATTTAAAACTACTTTAAATTGAAGTCAGCTTTTTGAAATGTGAAAAGTAAATAACTGACATTGTAGACTATGTAATCTGTTTATGTTTGCAGTCAAATTGTCTATAAAATAATTAAAATGCATGTATACTGGCATAATTACTTACAGTTGTTTTGTCCCCATCCAGGATGATCCACATACCAATCTACTGATTGAAGCCATTAAAAATGACAGTTTAAGACAAATAGAACGTGAGAGGTAATAGTGGGGTTTGTTCTTTCTTCACTCTGATGCCATGGATTTTAGTTCCTTAAAGTATTACCAATCTTCTTGTGTGTCCACAGCTATTGATATAATGAAAGCGTCCTCATAATTTTTAAGAAAGAACATGTTTGGAAGAACCAACTCAATCACTGAGTTTAGTGTCCTACAGTTGTAAAAAAAAAAAATATATAAAATAGGGGTTTAATGCGGAAGGGGAAATAAAACATCTATCTCATATGCTATGGTTTACACAGCATAAAATTGCAGCTTTGGTTTTGTTTTGTTTGTTTGTTTATTTTTTTAAGTAAAACTACAGTGTGCAGTGAAACGAAAACAGGAAAAACTGAGAGCACTGTGAAGATACAGGGCGGTGGTGTTAGCAGGGACTGGTTAGATTGAGTTTTCAGATTGTCCCAAGTGCAGGAAAAGGCAAGAACAAGATTTGGTTATATTTTGCATACATGGTTTTGAAATGGTGACGTTTGTGTTTTTTCTTTTTCCTTAGGAAATCCATGGCAGAGGAATACATCATGACAGCTGCTAAACTGATTGCACCAGTAATTGAAACATCTTTTGCTGTTGGCTATGACTGGTAAGAGTTAAGCAGGCCGTCATTTTGTCTAACCCGTATGTCAGTCTCTGGTGCTGGTTATTAGACTGGGTTCACAAACTTGAAGAGTCTGGAAAATACAGTTTGTTGCACATCTCAAGCACAGGGTCCAGGCTGTTTTCAGTTTGCCTCCATAATCCACTGGAGGGAAGAAAAAAAAAAAAAAAAAAGGAATTTCATTGCATTACTGAAACTCAACTGTTAATTATACCTTTTGAACTGTTGTGTATTAGCGCAAAGGGAGCTTTGTAAAATTCAATTACATTCAAAAATAAATTTGACAATTCAAGAACTTATTAAAAGTCTTGACCTGCAAACGCTGTACGGAAGACAATAATCACGATTCCTTATGGTAAGGTAGCAGATAGCATAGGGAAGACTTGGGGTGCCTAAGAAGTTCTCATTACTCCACAAAGTCATTATATAAAAAATACTGAAATCTAAATCTTACTAGAAATGTTTAGTTGCATTTAATTTGTAAACTTAGTGTTTGTAAATAAAGGGGTCTCTGCTTGTGGCAGAGGGGTTGGAATTAGATGATTTATAAGATCCCTTCCAACCCAAAGCATTCTATGATTCTAAATGTAAACTTCATCTACTGTTTCTTTAACATATATACAAGCACAGTGATAGGCTGGTGATACAGTTTAGTGTTCTGGATTTTATATCCAGTTTATTTTTCAATTTACAGCTTACAGAATACTCTTAAAAAAAAGACACTTTCTATAATGACAGCGTAAAAATTATTAGTATAACTTGTTGAGCTATTTTGTTAACTTTTAAATTTTTCTATTATAAGGACCTATTTTGATATTTTAAGTATTTTTGTAACCTTATTGGAAGGCAATGTACGCAAATGAATCTGCAACCAAAGCATTACTAACAGATATATTCAGTGTTAGATTTTCTTAATGTTTGAAAAAATAGAGTAGGGAACTGAAGGAAGTTTGATACGAAAAGGGAACTTTCCTGCCTTTACTTTTTTTTTTTTGGCCAATTAGCAATATTTTCAAAATTTGAAGGTCCTGTGACTGTAATTTATTAATGAAGCAATTTATAGGAGTATGAAATAATCTCTCATGCTGAGGACATGTTTAGTCTGCCACAGCCCACAAGGTGGTGTTTGATGATTTAATAATCATTATAATCCAATCATTTCCCTACTTTTCCCATTCTGACTTATCAGAACAGTATGTCTTGTGAAAATAATTTTGTTGCTTTATAACTTCTTAGCAATTGCTGAGTAAGTCTGATTTGTTTGTTCCGTATCTTGGTTTTTCTTCATAAAACCAAATAAGTTTCCCTTATTTCACAGTTAGTCAGATACTAAGTTTCCTCGGTGCTATCCACAAAATACTCTTCATGAAGTAAAATGTTCTCTTTCATATCTGTTAATTAAACAACTAAATGGTGAGATGTGTGGGATTGTTTTGCATATATCAGGACAGATTTACTCTTCGCTCTCCTAGGCTGAAGTATTCAAGCCCTGTAAAGAAGTTGTAAATGTTAGTTTAACGAGCATTTTGAGTTTGGTTTTCCAAGTACTACAGTTTGCCATGAGTCCTCTGCATATTAAATGTGCTTTTAATCAGATTAATTTTCTTCACAAAAATAAAGTGGGGACAAATATTCTTTCTATGTCATAACTTCTTACTGAGAGTTCTTAAAGTGTGACGTAATCTTGGGACTATTCTATCATCATAAGGAACAGATGGATAGATAGATCTCTGCATTTTATGGTTAGAAGTAACAGGAACAGTCAAAAACTGTTCTGGGGCCTTTCTGTTATTACAGACCTGTGCAGAAATTGCCTTTCTTTCAGTATAATTTTTCCTCCAGTGTCAAAAAGCACTTGTATACTTTGTATAGTGACAATCCATGTGCCAACCCAATTATAGAAGCTGGCAGTTTGTTAAATTAAACTGTTGTTGGCAAATTAGCCAACTATTAAAATAAAAGGGCTTTCCACCACTTAGGGAAAGTGGGAGGGATTAAAGTATCACAGAAAGTTGTACATTGTATGCTTAATTCCAAACAGTTTAGGAGACCAGTATATACATTCAATAAAAAAAAAAAAAGGTCTTGCCTCAAGTGATTAGGTAGTTTTAAAATACACCACATCAAACTCTAAAAGATGGTGTCTGTGAATGAACATCTGAACTGTCTCCTCCATTCTGTTTTCCCCTCACTTTGCAGAAGACCCTAAGCCAAAAGTAACTGGGGGATGAGCAGAAAGAAGTTTACGATTATGACTTCATTATTATGTAGCTCAGGAACACAGTCTACCATCTGTTCACAAAGCTGCTTTATGGGTTTGGTAGTATCATACACAACAGGAGATCAGGTTTGAAAAATGAGCTGAGAGAACCTGTCCAAAGAAGGAGTTTCCCCCAAAACAATAGTGTGAAGTTAAGTATAAGTAAGGCTTTATATAAAGGCTGAGTGTTACTTTAGGAGTTATTTCTATGTTTTTATTTTGCACATTGTCCCTATTTTCCTCCATATTTCTGTGAAAATACTCACAGATATATTAATTAAAGATAACATACACAAAATATGCGAGTATTTTCACAGAACGTATGTTAGTGCAGGTCAAACAATGTGTCCTGAGCTCAGTGCTATTTTGCTGTAATAATTCTGACATAAAAAAAAATATTCTAAAAACAGAACGGAACCAAGATTCCATTTCAAAGAATGGAATCCAAGACCAAGCACTGAGTAATTTATCCAACATCTGTTTAGGTCAATGTTTGACGTCAGTATTGCAAAGTTCACTCAGTGATGGAAAATAACATTTTTTTTTTTCAGTCAGTGGCCTAAATATAATGAGAACAGAGTTACTGAGGTTGATTATGGGAACAAAGTGTGTTCATAAATATTTTTAATCAAAGTGCTGTTTGCCTTTGTAAAGAAGGAATAGCTAAGGAAATTTGGAAAGCGAATTGGCAGCAAAAGTATGTAACAAAGTGGCATTTGCACAGATGCACTTTGTTTATCAGATTTCTTTCTCTTGCAGGTGTGTTGAAGTAGTGAAAGCTTCCCACTATGTAGAGTTAGCCAATGACCTGGAAATAAATAAAGCCACTACTTATTTGAGGCAACAGGATTTTAACCAGGTATAGCAACTTTTCACATTATTATTTTTTTAATTATATATTTTTTTAATATTGTATTGTCAAAGACATCTTACATTGCCACTGCATGTTTTTCAGCAAGGATAAGAACGATCTGGGCAAGCCCCAAAATTATATTGAAGCTCTTCAGTAAAATAACTTTATAAAAACACATTGCCAAGAGATGAGTTTCATCTAAATGAAATTTCTGACATAGAAGTTACAGTGAATGGAGTTCATTTCAAAATTAAGACACCTACTTTTAGTTATCTTCCCTGGGTGTCTAAGCTCGCTTTGCAGTTAATGGGAATGTAGTCAGTACAGTGAATTGGAGCCTAAAGAGCAGTTTGCTAATCAGCCAGAAGGTTATTTTCATTAGTATGATCTGAATCTTTCGCTGTTATGTTGACTTTAACACCAAAATATTTGCAGATGCACTTCGTATGTATCAATACTGTTGATGTTATCCTATTCTCACTTCTACCTGTGCATCACATTACCTAAAATATTATAATGTCACCTTGAACTTTGGTCAGCCTTCCTATCCTGCTATTGAAATACAAACTGGAATTAAATTGTCTGCTCAGGCGTTTGGAAAGTTCTACATCTCTCATAAAAGATTGTTTGCCTAGAGAGCATAGAGAACTAGTATGAATCACCATTACATGAATTACCATTACTGAAAAGATACTATAATGGTTTAAGCTACAGTATACAATAGCAAGTGAGGAAGATCATAGAAAAGACACAGTATCGCTGCTTTCAAGTAAAAGCATAGCTCATTGCTCAAAATTTAACTGGCAGAAGTTCAGAAGATGAAGCTACCAAAATCATTGTGATTTTAGTGTGTATCATAGATATTATTACACGCATCCTATTCATTGCTTTGTTAGATTTATAAATATACCTGTGAAGTAACTTTTGACCATGTAAGTAGAAACTATGTGTATGTCTTTACGTAGGTAAGGTCCCTTTCCACAGCTTGCCATCCAGTAGCTATTATAGACAAATCTTTGCCAATTAATTTCATGTTGAATCGCTCTCATGGTAGAAATTATCCCTAATCTCTTGTTAATATGCACAGCAGGCTATTAGCTATAGCTTTCCTTTTATACGCATATAAATTGCCAATGAAGGTGTATAAATTAATATTGCAATTTACCAGGTGTAAGTTTTTGTTATTGTCTAAGTTCATGTGCCTTATATTGTTTTATTTTAAGTCA
Source organism: Cygnus atratus (assembly GCF_013377495.2). NCBI lineage: Eukaryota > Metazoa > Chordata > Aves > Anseriformes > Anatidae > Cygnus > Cygnus atratus. The sequence goes on along the minus strand of NC_066362.1, from coordinate 190,153,386 downwards.
AATGCATTTTTTGCTCTTAATGAAATTTTTAGTAGGTTTCAGTACAATTTATAATACCAAATTTTCATCATGTGAAAAAGGCTCATTTTGAAATGATAGCAGCTGGAAAACAACTTTATCCGCACAAGTCAGATATCTGACAGGATTTGCTCAATTTCCTTCTAACATGCACTGTTCAATACAGTCAGTGATAGGAACGTTGAATAAACAAGAAGGAACATAGTAGCCCGTGGGTTGTACAAGTGGCAAGAAATAGAGAGAATCGTATACAGCAAAATTATAGTGGAAGCTGAATACCTCTGTCATCTAAGGGCCTTCACCTTCCCATAGCTTGGAAGGATGCACACAGGGCCATGTGCTTAACTTAAGCCCACCTTCCTTTCTCTGTATTTAAGCTCTTCTGGATTCTCGAGCTGCTCCTGTCCACCCTGCCCTCTTTTCCTTCCCTGTAGATGTAGCAAGAAAGCTATCCTTTTATTATACTGCATATCTGACAGATAGCTTTTCTTATATATATATACATACATACATATATATATGTATATATGAAAAGTACTATGAGAGTTTTGAAAATTTTGGCTTTAGCTTTTTTGATCATTTTTGGAGAGTGAGAGATGTACAGGTAGGTAGAGAGTAATATGATCTCAAGAATTGACTGTTTTGATGGTATTTTATTCACAGTCTCCAGTTAGTATCCAATATAGGGTATAAAAATTGTTTCTCAGAGATAAAAGGAGATACAGAGTTTGTTGATGATGTTCCTGTGGAGTACTTCAGTGCAGGGAGAGGGAAGGGCATTGGAGGTTTGGAGTAAATGGGGAGGGTGCACTTTTTGCCTAGATTATGTGGTAGAAAACCTATAACCTGCACTGGAACTACTTGATAGTAGAGTGGGACTAAAGAATGGTAATTGCACGGAGTCTTTTTTTTTCTAATATAACTGCAGCTGCCAGTTACATTCATCCAGTCTGTCTTTTGTTCATATACTTAGTAACTCACCACCTGCTCAACACACCTTTGGCTGAAGAACAGGAATGGAAACTTCTTGAAATATTTAGTTTTAGGCTGAAGGTTTAAGTTTCCAAAAAACTGAAATGGATTTCTGCTGTAACTCTAACGGGCTTAATGTGCTCATCATAATTAATACTATTTTAAAATAGTCCTAACAAAAAAATAAAATAAATTTAGGTTGGAAATTCCCACAGTATATCTAGACTGCATTCTATTATTGAAAGGGCTTGTGTATTGGATATTTAAAACGTTTTCTTAATTTCAAAGAAGAACTTTGAAAATTAATTTTAAAATAAAAGCCTGTAAGTTAGTTATGCAGCTCCTTAACATCTCTGGCAGACCCTGCTTCAGTCAGGCAAGCTGTTTTCAAGTTTAACTTCTGTAAGCAAGTAATTTAGGTACAATGGAATCGTCTTATAAAGAATAATTTGGGCAATCTGTTTTATGATTGTTGAATCTAATAAACATTATTGATGGGATTAAAAAGTTACAAAATTGTTTAGAAATTTCATTTAGTTGATGATAAAGAGAGCACTTCCACTCTGCAAGGACAGAAGGAGTTTTGCTACTGATTTTCATCCTAAGGCTCCTAATCGCTGAAATGGTTTAAGAGACCTGCAGCTTGGTTACCAGTAAGTGAATAGAGTTCAGAGTCGTATGAACTTTTCATTATAAATGAAAAATAGATTACATCCACTATAGTCTTTACAGTCAAAGGTGCCATTTAGCAGTAATAGCAAAGCTAAACATATCAGATACAACAGGAAATGGCTTTTCAGAAAATGATTTTCAACTATATAGCTCTTACTTTCACTAAAAAAGATTCAGTTGTGAGAAATGCATGGCTTTTACTCGAAGCAAGTCTATGCTTAGGAGTAGGGTATCTCAGATACAGTGTTATATCTGTAAATACTTTGGACCGTTCCCTTTTTGCAGAAAGTCACAAATAAATACAAAAGATTGAAATTGTCATAGCTGAAGTCTCACATACCAGATAGCACAAGCTGTACGGTCAAACTTTTGAAATTCTCTCTTTAGGTGAAATTGCTTTGTTTCTTCTGAGAGTTTTCTATTGTTAGGAGAATATTATGATCTTTAGTAGTTAATAGTTCTACATTGAATGTAGTTGACTAAATCCATTAACTGCAACTAGCTTTATATACTTTGTCGCTTTACACATCATTAGGACTGTTGTGTATTTCATGTGAAGTAACTAAAAACAGTATGGATGACAGTTAATTAACACTTGTTTTCTTCTGGTTTGTTTTGGCATGCCACATATGGTGTGATGCATTCATTTTGATATGTAGACAGTGGGTTATAGGTTTCATGCAAAGGAAGAAGGAAACTTGAGTTGCAAATGTTGATGGCTAAATTGAAGTTGCCACATCTGTGTTATAATAGGCAACAGAACTGGGCCCACTGTAATATTCTAAGTTTGTGTAATTAATATAAATATTTACTGTAAAGAAAAGAGATTTTCTTAACAGTTTAGTCTGCAATTACAAATGTTATTATATAGTCAATGAAAAAAAGCAGCCCTGATATTAAAGTTTCTTTGATAGTTTATTAAATTTACCCTTTCTTTACTTTTGTCCATGAACTTCTTCATTTCAAAGTTTATGAATTTTATTTTGGGGGGGGGTAAAATATTTCTTTATCTTATATTCTCAGTCTTCACATAATTGAATATTTCCTAAACTTAGACAGGTGTTTTCGTCATATTTCACAAAACAACTTCAGGTTGAAATCCAATCCTACACGTCCTTGAATATACATATTGAATACATAGTATGAATTGAATACATAGTGTGTATTTTTTTTTATCTTTTTCATAAAGAGTTTTAGTCTCAGTCCTTTCATGTTCACTTAGAGAACTGGAAAAATAGGTGTGAGAGTTTTAATCTGTTGGCTATATTAAAACAAATAATATAAACTTATGTTTTCTATGTATATAGAATTGTTATCAGATACCTGTATTTCAAGATACCTGTATCTAATCTAAATTCTAAATAAAAAGTGGTATATAGCTGATGCTATTCAAGTTTTGTGACCAAGATTAATATCATATATATATTTGTGTGTGTGTCTGTAATCATGTGTTACGAGCTGTAGTAATTATCATGTATGTGATGATATGAGGTGGTAATTTTAGATGTTTATTACTGTGTAATTTATCAGTGCTTTCTGAAAGAATTTGGTGTAAGTTTGCTTCAATGGGAATTAACTTGTTTCCAAACTGCTTCTAGGCACTGGAGACTTTAAAAATGTTTGAAAAAAAGGATAGCAGAGTAAAGAGCGCAGCTGCAACAAACCTTTCATTCCTTTATTATTTGGTAAGTGTTTGCTTCAACAAAACCTGTTAAGAAGAACCAAAGTTGATATAGCAATTTCTGGATCTTTGAGCAATTTTTGTGTTTGTCTAAATAAGCTGTGTAAACAACAAGAAACTGCCTGTCATAAAAGCTGTTCTGGAACATGCTTTTGTGGCTGTGGTCTGGGGCATGTCCCTTGTCTGCTGCTGCTGGGAGGGAGTGAGATGGATGCCCACGCCACAGAAGCATGCCTGGAGCGTGATTTGTTCACCACCTGCATTTAAAACTTAGCTCCTGAAGACCATGGCTGAACTTCAAGAACATGTGAAGTATGTACGTTAGGAGTGTTTGCATATGAAATCTGGAGGGTTTGTGGGGCTTTTGTTGTTGTTGTTTTTAAACAAATACTACTTTGTTGCAGCTAAGAAAACTTCCAGACTGAGTGGAACAGAATGGCAAAATAAGTCTGAAGTGCTAAGTTCTCTGAAACTTGAAAGAGATGATCTGCCCTATAAAAATACATAAGGAATATTTTAGGACTAAAGAATGTATTAATTTTTCATCCTTAATCTTTTGAAATTCCACTATAGTAACCGTAAGAAGCCAGAACTGCAAGGAGATTGACTGACAAATGACTAATGCAATGTTTGTTTCGTTCATATAGGAGAATGAATTGGCACAAGCATCTAACTATGCAGATTTAGCTGTAAATTCTGATAGGTACAATCCAGCAGCTCTAACTAACAAAGGAAATACTGTTTTTGCAAATGGAGACTATGAAAAAGCAGCTGAGTTTTATAAGGAAGCTCTCAGGAATGATTCCTCTTGCACTGAAGCACTTTATAATCTTGGTAAGTCAAAGGTGCTTTTGTGATTTAGCTTTTGTCTAAAGGTGATACTAGTGTTTCTGAGAATCTGGCTTTCTTGTATATAAATTTATTAATTTATTGTTTATTACTTTATTATTAATTTATAATTTATTACTTTATTCAGTAATTTGTGTTATAGCAGGATATTAACTTCCTATCTCTTCTACAAAAAAAATGTTAATCATCTGCAATTATTACTTGATATTGATAAGTCATTTTGAATATTAAAAAAATACCGTACATGTTACTACCTACTAAAACCTACCAGCACTGGCATTATTGAACCATAACAGTCATTCCACTCCTGAAAACCATCCCTTGCCCTCATTCATGTTGTTCAGAAAGTGAGAATGTTCTTGGTCTTTGATTAGATTCCTGCTCCTTGCCTCTATTATTTTAAGTCATGCTAGCTGGAAGGAATTACAAGGATGACCCAAGTATAGAGTACATTGATGTCATGGCAGTTACACTTCTGCTGAGTTTCATGGGCCTAATTTATTTTTCTTTGTTACCATGTCAATTAATGTGCTGAATACATTTTTATCTCATTGCAGTTATATTGTAACCTTTATTTTTTAGGTTTAACATACAAGAAGTTAAACAGAATAGACGAAGCCTTGGATTGTTTTCTGAAACTCCATGCAATCCTTCGAAATAGTGCCCAAGTCCTTCACCAAATAGCAAACATGTATCTTTTTTCTGGGTTATCATAAGGAATGGTGGTTTTAGTAGACGATGGTGTGATGGTGGTTTGAGTAGACTCATTTAATCTGAAATATGTGTTCTAGTCATGACAAGGAGACTAAAAAATTTACTGTAGTGTCCATTATAACTAGGATGATCGTGCATAAATTGGTTCTCTCATGTTTGTAAAAACAAGGACAGAACTTACAACCTTCTTTGACATTTCTGATGAAGCAAGTGGAAAAATACTTTAATGCTGTTTGCATTGCATCAATCAGTGTGTCAGGGAATAGTTAAACATTTACACTCAGTATTAAAGTGTGCTCTGGAATATTTAAATGCTGCTGATTTTATTATGAAACTAATGTCACAAACGTAAGCACAGTTGAGTAAAACCTGAAAAAAAATAACTAATGAAATTGAAGTTCTGTTGGGAAGGCTGTTTTCAGGCTAGTGTATGTGTAAGAAAGTAATTGTCTCCCACTGCTGCAAAAGCAGAACAGATTGGAAAGCCAAGTATGGGGTGGAGTGTGTTTTGGCTTTGCACATCACCAGTGATATTCTACAGTATGAATTCCTTTAACGATGTTTCTGAGGATGTGCAAACCATAATAAAATCATCCCCAAAGCAGAACAGATTCCAGTTCCTGTACTACACTTCTAAGGGTAATGAAGGTAATAAAAATATATTTTAGTCAGTAAAATAAGCAACCTCCAGAAATACGAAAGGGCTGTGGTTTCTATTCCTTGCCTTGCCCATTTCACAACAGAATAAATGGCCTTACGGTTCCCAATTCTGTCTAGGTGAGAGTTTCTGTGCTCCACTGCTGTGTAAAACTGCTGTCTACCAGTGCTCATAAGCTTCTTCCACGATGGGTAAGGGTAAGGTGCAGCAAAAAATTGAAAAACATGTTGGGAAGTAGCTCTAACTCGCAGTGCTGCAGATCTGAGCTGCTGTGCAGCTTAGGGGTGACTAGGGAAGGGAGAGCACGCTGTAGGAATAATTAAAACCAAAGCTGCTTCTGTTCTCTGGACCAAAATTGTACAGTCTGTGCTGTGCTTCTTTGACATAGAGCAGAAAATCTCACTGCAGGCAAAAGTCTGTTCTTGAACATAGCAGTTTTACGTAATTGATTATTTGGGTCAAAATTATATATTATGAAAAATAAACCAAGTCGTGAAGGCTACAAATAAATTTCCTGGTTCTCACTCTTCACTCTTATAAATGAGGAAATCTAAGTAAAATTAGTGACTGACATAGGAGATAACCAAGCCCAAGGTGTTTTTTAAGGTGACAGATCAGCCTCTGAAGGGAGAAATTCTTCACTGTGAGGGTGATGAGGCCCTGGCACAGGCTGCCCAGAGAAGCTGTGGATGCCCCATCCCTGGAGGTGTTCAAGGCCAGGCTGGATGGGGCTTTGGGCAACCTGGTCTGGTGGGAGGTGTCCCTGCCCATGGCAGGGGGTTGGAATGAGATGATCTTTAAGGTCCCTTCCAACCCAAACCATTCTATGATTCTATGAATTATTTCTTTTTTTCACAAAAATACTTTCTGATGCTAAAGAAATTATGAAACCAATGTGTAAAAGTTAACAACATATGTCCATACTACAGTGACTGGTATATCTGTCCAGCATGTGGGTTACATTATGTAAAGCAGTAGGAATTCTGAGTAGATCAAAATAGAGTATCATCATCATTAGTCCTTGACTGAAAAAAACCTCAGATATGAAATGATGGAAGATCCCAATCAAGCCATAGAGTGGCTTATGCAGCTGATCAGTGTAGTACCAACTGACCCTCATGTCCTTTCAAAGCTAGGGAAATTATATGACAATGAAGGTGATAAATCTCAAGCTTTTCATTATTACTACGAGGTACTTGCTTTTTGTTATTTTTCCAATGCATAATAAAAATCTTTCTCATAAGTAATGAAAACGTTGTCACATGTTCCTGTATCAAATTAACAATTGATTTTTTTTAAACTATTCAAAATGTCACCCAAAATAAGAAAGAATGAGATTTTGAGGGGGCAAGAGAGTTGACAAAATCTAATTTTTGTAGTCAGATCCCGAAGAAACTTAGACTGTATTTCCACATGGTATTTGACCCTCCACCTTTCATTTTTCTTGTAGTCATTATTTAGATTGGCCCCTAACAATTTCAATATAAATTCGGTTTGAGACACATTATCAAAAATGGATATAACAAATGTGATTTTAAAAGGTGCATAACTTGGCAGCATTAATTGGAAGGTATGTCTGTGTAATGGATATGGTTATACATATATGTGTTTGTGTTTATGGGTATATATTTATAGATACATTAATGGTACAGTTACACATAATATACACACAGTTGCCTAAAGATAGGTGTCCTCTCTCCTTTCAAGCTGTCTATGGTTTATAGAGATCCTTTTGTTTTAGAAACAGGAGAAAGGAAGCTTCTTTGCAAGCCAAGAGTTCTTTTTTTTTTGTGTAAAGTGTGGATGACCAAAGTCTGTGTTGCAGTTCTGAGTACTAGCGGGTTGTGCGTGATTATAATTTTGGAGCCTATTTCAATGGAAATTTCTAAGAATCCAAAAATGTTATTTACATACCTATGTATTTCATAGAAAAGAATGCTTTTAGGTTAGTTTTTCTGAAGACTGACTTAAGTGTGAAATTGTACATGTATTAGTTACCATTGTTTAACATTTTAGGTAACTTATTCACATATAGAGCTGATCTAAGTAAACATTTTAGCTGTTGCAAACTGTTTAAAATAGTATTTCAAATAAGGCTAGATGGAAAACGTGACAGGCTCATCTCAGGTACCTTCTAAAAAGCATTCTGTAATTAGAAAACCTGGCATGCTTTTTTTTTTTTTCTTCTTAGGATTAGTTTGTACAGTACACTGCTTCCATTCATATATCGCATATTTTTGGCATCTGGGGAATTAAACACTTGAGTAAGATATTCCAGAAGTAACATAAAGATGTTGTTTATCACTAAAATTGTGTTTCTTTCACCTTTCCTATTTTGTCAGTCGTACCGGTATTTCCCTTCAAACATTGAGGTCATTGAATGGCTTGGAGCCTATTACATTGACACCCAGTTTTGTGAAAAAGCCATTGAGTACTTTGAAAGAGCAGCACTTATCCTGTAAGTAATTATTATTTTATGCCTACTCAAATATTTTGTGATTGGACATGCGTAATCATGCCTAGAGATAAATTAACCTAATACTGTAAGCAAATACCAGAGTTAATTATATTTGAATTATTATTTAATTTTCTCAACCTTCTGTTCATTTACAGGATGGTATTGTTCTTACTGTGCAGTTTCAGTGTTAAGTAAGATCCTCCATTGGGCCCAAGAGAGTATTAGATATTTGAACCTCTTTTCTCTATCCTCTACCATTAAACACAGCTATGAAGTGGGGAACAGCTCTACTAAGCCCCCAAGACTTCCTTCTCTATAGATTTATACGAACTGTTTCCTTTCTGTTTTTTTTTTTTTTTTAATCACACAGTGAGCATTTGATGGTTTAGATAAATGTATCTTTTAGCAGTTGTTGCTGCATTTTCCCTTCTCACGTAACTTCTACTACCACAAAAAGAATGATATTACAAAGTGTAGAAGTAAGCAAATATGTTCCATGCAGAATTACCATGGTCAGTGGAAGTACGCTGACGTATCAAATAGATCTTGACGTAGGTATTTGATATATAGTAAATTAAACTTAATTAATGAAATTGACCTTTAGCAGAATATGATGTACTTAAGAAAGTGAGTCTGTAGGCTAAGCATTCTATTCTAGATCAGAAAAGGGAGCTTATGAGACAAAAGCTTAACAAAATTTTGATCTAATTTAAATCTGCAAACCACAGTTTAAATGGAATTCCAAAAAGACATGCATTTGGTCTTTTTGTGTGGAAACAAAGATTTCTCCCCATGTTCATGAGGAATTTTATGATAATAGACCAACTGAAATTCATAGAAACAAAATTAACTCCAGCAAGTGTGAATTTTCCCCCTGTACTCAGCTCTGGTGAGGCCGCACCTCGAGTGCTGTGTTCAGCTTTGGGTCCCTCACTACAAGGAGGACATCGAGGTCCTGGAGCATGTCCAGAGAAGGGCTACGAAGCTGGTGAAGGGCCTGGAGCACAAGTCCTGTGAGGAGCGGCTGAGGGAACTGGGGTTGTTGTGTCTGGAGAAGAGGAGGCTCATTGGAGACCTTATTGCTCTCTGCAACTACCTGAAAGGAAGCTGTGGGGAGCTGGGGGTCAGCCTCTTCTCACAGATAACCAATGATAGGACTAGAGGGAATGGCCTCAAGTTGTGCCAGGGGAGGTTTAGGATGGAAATTAGGAGACATTTCTTCTCAGAAAGAGCGGTCAGGCATTCGACTGGTTGCCCAGGGAAGTGGTGTTGTCACCATCCCTGGGGGTGTTCAAGGAAAGGTTGGATGTGCTGCTTAGGGACATGGTTTAGTGGGTGACATTGGTGGTAGGGGGATGGTTGGACCAGATGATCTTGGAGGTCTTTTCCAACCTTAATGATTCTGTGATTCTAAATTTTTCTTGTGTGTTTTGAGAAATCTACAGAAAATCAGACTAAGGAAAACTCGTTACTACTTGCCTTGTGTTGCTCTAATATTTGATATTCTTTTTCTTCTGTGAATGTGAATGACATACATGAACAAGACAGCATATGAACAAGGAAAGATTATATGCAAATATTGTTAGATGTTCAGTACGAAATATTAATTCTGGTTTAGAAGGGGCTTCAGTTAGAAATGACTAATTACTATAGAAGAGAAGAGCATAGGTTTAAATAGGGATTAAAGGTTGCAATAAAAATATATGGGAAAACAGATTTCACTCAAATTAAGGTAATAATTATTAAGAAAGACACAGATTAGGTGAAAAAAATATAGGAGACAGTTCACAAAATTAAAAATTAGGAAAGTATAAACATAAATATACTTTAAACAAAGAGTTAACTGAAGTTGTGCCTGTTCTCATATTGGTCACTGAACTTACACTTTGAACTTTTTATGGTACACGGAAAATACAGAACCTGGTTGAAATTCATAGTTACTTTTTGTAATACACAATCGTATTGTTTTGAGTGACAACAATAATAAAAGCACAAAATCTCAGAAAACTTCTTTAAAAAGCAAATAAAACAATACACCAAACTCACTAGCTTTCCATCACACCAGTAGCAACAATGCATTACTCCTAAACGAGGTATCACATAAACTGCTTTTAAATGAACAAACTAGATTAAGATCATATTCCTGATGTTTAGCATTCAGTCTGAGTCACAGCTTGGGGAAGCTACACAATGCATCGGTGTGGCCTTTCACCATACCTATGTTGCTTAGCACAATTGACAGTATGCAAATAGATGCAGAGACTTTTCTTTATGCTGGTGTTGTTGTGCTTTAGACTCCTTCTTACCTCATGAAAATGTTTTCAAATCTTTATCTGTGCAGGGTATGATCAATGTGATTCTATTGTAAATCTAATTTTTCATTTAAAATAATGAAACATTTTAAATAATGTAATTTAATATTGTAATTAGAGGATATAAATATTTGAAATTATGGATGTAGCAGCTGTAAAATATTCCATTATGCATTATTGTTCAATTTTGCAACCACTTGGTCCTACAAACAAATCTGTACAAATTGCAAAGAAAAGATTGGTAGCATAGAGTAACAAATATTTCAGTAGTTGATAGTGTATTGACACCACATACCCTAGAAGGGATGAAAAAAGTTCCATCAAAATACGGGATCTTGTTGCTGAACATACATCGGCATCCGAGCCTGGTGTAGGCCTCAGTTGGTTTTTCACCAGCTAGTCATTTATAGCCAGGAGATGCCTAGCAGTTTCTGGTAGGTTCTTGTCTCCATTTTTATTTCTTTTGCACACAACACTTAACGGAGAGGTTTGCTAGTACTCCTTTCAGTATAAATACTGCCCACCTTAAAAATTTGTATTTTAGTCAAGCTATTAGATCACAGATGCTGGCGCTCACAGCCCTCTTAGAAACTGGAAAAAAACAGCTGAAACTAAAAAGAATTATTTCATAATCTTGTTTTGGCAAAGATCTAAATATTTTAGGCTTCAAGTTGCAGTCAGTCCTTGCATGAAGCATGAAGGATTTGGACTGTAAAGTACTTACGAATAATTGGCATATGAAATTCTTCATTATTATCTGTAACTGTAATCTATCTGTAATACAGAGAAATTATTTCTCTGTGGGATTATATTGTTATTAGTACATAACACAACATAGATATTTGGGTGTTTGTTATTAAAAATAGTCTAGATATGCTAATTGATAAATATGAATGTTGAGATATAGATTGCTGAATAAGTATCACTTCTAACTGTAAATAAAATTACATTTAAAAAAATATAACTTTGCTTTAGTCATGACCAGCATTTTTTTAGTTTAACATTATTTACTGTATTCAGTGTTTTAATCACAATAATTAACATTTAAAATTTCCTTCTAAGATGGTGTTAGACAGTTTTTTTTTACCAGCATACACAGATCTATCATTACTAAAGTAGTTGTGAAGCTGATGCTGACTGCTGACAACTTATTCTCTCTAGAATTTAACACTGGACTGCATAATAAACTTCCATAGAATGGTGTTGGTGTCTGTTTGGCTACCTTTGTAGTTTGCAGGAGACATATCTAGCTGAAACTGAAAAATGTGAAGCAGATGACTTTTCCAAGATTGTTTGGTGACTGTCAGGCAAAGAAGTAGATTAGCTAGAGTTAAAAAAGGCCTATGCTGTGACTGCAGGGACTGAAGAAAATAAATACAAATACTGTCCTGTAAATGATAGTGTGCAGTGTGTTTTGGGTATACTAAACTGTAAGTCACATGAGAAATGCTTCAGCTTCAGAGTACCTTCACACAATTGACATGAAATTTTCCTAATTTGCATGCTATCTTGAGAAGAGTGAGGAAGGAGTCCTCACAGTTTTGTTGTATATGAGCAAATGTCTCATATTTTCTCTGACTGTAAGTATCGCCATTACATTTTAAAATGGAGATAGAAAGGTGATGGCACATCTAGGTGATGGCACAGTGGAGAGCTCTAAGTGGGGAGGTCTTTGCAAATGCTATGCAGAATGTTTTGCCTATTCATTGTTTGGCAATGTGCATCATTTTATTTTATTTATGTGCAGACCTACACAAGTGAAGTGGCAGCTGATGGTTGCCAGTTGCTATCGAAGAAGTGGTAAGTTCTGTAACATTTTTTGTAATTAGTTGAAGGTTTGTTTTGTTTTGTTTGATGTTTTGATTTTTTTTTTCCTTTTGATCTTTCTGTCTGATGTCAATACTGGTCTAAACTTTGTTTAAAAATTGTTATATATTATTTTGTTAGAAATGTTTTGTTTATATGCAATAAAGCGTGACTTCTCTTTTAACTCTGAGAAGTATGCCTGTACTGACATGTGCATAAAATACTCTTTATGCTGTTAAATAATTAAAATAAAGAAGATAAAGCAGCATAAATCATCTGCTAGATGTTTTTTTAATGTAATTAGTAGTACCATCTGATCTAACATAGTCATGAGATTTTAAAGTTGTTTAATGACCATTCATTTTCAACAGTAGTTGTAATTTTTAGATATTATAGTAGTATTTGCGTTACACTAACAAAAAGCAGTCTTAATGTGAAGTGTTTTCTTACTGTGAATATAGTATGTCAACAGGCAAAATAGAAAGAGACTAATCTTTCTAGTTTTTTTCATCACTTAATCATGTTAATAATACTCTTCTTTCTTGTTGACCCATTTTGTCATTCTCCTTTTTTCTTCTTTAGAACTTTGCAGGACTCAATTCCATAATAAACAAATGCATTTTCTCACTGATATTTAATTCAACAGTGGAAGAAGGAACAGGACCTGGGGAAGTTAGTGAATTAAGAACAGTCAGCACCATCCAAAAAGAGGCAGATTAACTTCTTTCCCAGGAAGGAAACACGTTTTTGGCTGTTTTTTAGATCATTTATGATTTGCTGGCAAAATTCCTAGATTATCATGTTAACACATAGAAAGTCAGATTGATCTCTATCTCACGTTAGGAAAATAAAAACGGTGATATCTGAACAAATTTTTTTGTCAGTTATGTTATGGATATGAATTTTTAGCTTCTCAGGCTCTGTCAGTCCTTTGCATAATAATCAATCTGAGCCAAATTGGAGGCAGAAGTCTTAAAGTCTAATTATTTTGCTACCAGATTTATGAAAACTGCTGTTTGGGCAAAACAAAGTGAGAGAGAGAAACAAGTATTCTGATTGAAGGAAATATAGGCTGAGCGCAGCAGTTACGCATTTCTATTTGATCAATCTGTATATTTTTGCAGCCTCAGATAAGCCACGATGTGTTTAATATGTCTTATCTGGTAGATGCCTCATAGGAAGTTGAGGTTGTACAGGCAGCTAGAAAAAAGGTCAAAAATCAGGAAACTGTTTTTCACAGAATAATTTGGGCTATTTTCAAATGCTTTTAATTTTTACTATCAGGTAGTAATTAAAGAATGTTAAGTTTGTTTTTATCAAATTTGCTTTTATAATATTAAATCATGTACTCAAACTGGCAAGGTGAAGTGATATCAAACTGTATCAATTCCTCATCAGATATTCTTTTTTATATTTTGGATATGTGGGTAGGAGATATTTGTTTTGTTTGCAGGTAATTACCAGAAAGCTCTAGAGAAATACAAAGTCATTCACAGAAAATTCCCAGAGAATGTCGAATGTAAGTTGTTTCATTGAGTAGTAATCCATATGATGTAAGTTTTTTTCATATAAAAATATTTTCATTAACTTTTTTTTAATTCATGTTATTGCCCCATTTTTTTTGTAACACTAATGAAGTGTGCTTTAAGAAATATTAGGGTAATGCTGGAGAAAGATGAAAATAAACTTTAACTGTAGCTGATCGGTTGAGCTCATTCTCTTGCATACTTGCTAGATTCTATGTTACTTGTTTTCTCAGAAGAGAGATTAAAAATACATGCATTTTTGCTTCTAGTCTCTACTAGTTGAAACTCACACTGCAAGTTTCCAGATATGAGAAAATTATATTGTTTTTACCAAAGCAAAGCCTTCATAAAGAACATAGAGGATATGATTTTGTGGTTGGGTTTTTAAGTATAGTTGGTCAAGTAGTTGGTCTCTAGAAAATCCTTAGAGAATTTCAAACTGCACTATGAGAAACATATATTTGAAGAAACATTTGAAAAGACATTTTGCTGAACCAGTCACACCTGTAGTCTAAATGAAAAAGCCCTGTAGAAAATAGAGACTGTCACTGGTTGTTTTGAATATCCTTTTGCATCCCACACTGCCTTTTGTTTTACTAATTCCAAAATACAATGTTGTCACCAATAAGCCTACAATTTTAAATTTTATGTGGGAAGAGTGTTTATTGTATGTTAAAATAAAATTGTGTCATTCTGCTTTAACAAATGTACTACTTTTTTTTTTTAAGAGGAATCACAGAGCTCTGTTGTACAAGAGAAATTCAATACTATGACTTCTCAACATTATAAGCAAAATGTTATGTTCATATTGGTCACTTGTATTTCAGAGGAGTGGAGTATTTGGTAAACCTTTTAGAAATGCCACTATTTTTCTGAATGTAGTTTCTACAAATTACGAAACTGAGGCAGCAGTTGGACAAGAAATTTAACTGATATAACAGTTTTCTGCTGCTGAAACAATGGTTCGTCACTCTTCCCTCCCTGGCACCCAACCCTCTTCCTTATGCTGGTTCCAATGCTTATCTCATCCCTCAGTGAACAAGTGCAGCTCATTAAAGCAGCAGAAAACTAACTTAGCACAAAAATAAAAATACATATGTTTGTGAAAGTAGTCAGGAGGGAAGTGGATCATGTCATGCTTGTTTCTGCTTCAGAGGCAGTTCTTTCAAAGGGATGTTGACAAACACACAGGAATAGCAACAATGTTTTGGGAGTCTGGTGATGACTGTTTCTTGGGGTCCTCTTGGTTCCATCCTACAGTCATATTTGATCTTCATGTCTGTATTTTTTATTCTATAGAATTAATACTTAACTAAAAAAAACAGAGCAACAGAAAAACAAACAAACATTTGGATTCATTTGGCATTTGTAAAATTGTTTCCAGCAAAATGCTATTGGTAGTGTCACCTCAGTAATAAGTTAGTACCATTATTATGCTTTCCAGTTTCCAAAATATTTGTTGAGCATTCTGAGCCAGGAGTATTCAGTATGTCTTGCATATTTGTATATAAATGGTATTTGCACCGTTTGTGGACACAGACATTGCATCACAGAAAGTGCTGAATTTTTGCATAATATCATAACTTGCATAGTGCTATTGGGCTAGAGTCACCTGGTATTCCCAGCTATTTGCAATGTTCCATGCGCTGTTTTGTATGTCCAGTTCTGGTAGAGTGCACTTGTAGTGTGACCTCCTCGTAAGCCTTTTTCTAACAACGTTTTGCTTTTCAATTAGGCCTCCGATTTTTAGTTCGTCTCTGCACAGATATGGGACTGAAAGAAGTCCAAGAATATATGACAAAGCTCAAAAAAGTGGAAAAATTAAAAGAAATAAGAGAGCAGGTAAGCCTGTTTCTTTCTGCAATAATAGTTTCACTGCACAAAGCCAAAACAGTATTTTTGATGCTTTAAAATAAAATAATTTTTATTTAATTTTATTTAATTTCTCCTGTTTTGGAGAGGCTCATGTTTTGAATTTGGGGTTTCTTAGTTTTGAATTAGTGCATTCATTTGAATTGTGCATCAGCATTAAATCTGTCTGAATCTTTTTTGAGCACTGGATTTTCTGTGATTTTAAATACCAGTGAAAGATGGGTTATGTGTATGGGATGGGAATGCTGGAGCCACCCACATAATTCAGCTTCTCTGGAATGTCGTCTTTCCTACTTATTTGCCAGACTGTGCGAAGTATATTTACCAGCCAAGTAATAATGCAGCTATAGAGGGATGGGGGGAGCGTAAGAATTTGTTCATGTAGTAGAACTCCTTTTTGCTGTATACAAAACTGCAACATTGAATTACATAAATCACATAGGTATGAAGTAAATCATTCATGTCAGTGGCAAATTGTAAACTGAAAAAAAATTTATGGAAAAACTAAAGGCTGTGAAAGGTGTGAAATCACAACTTGTGTTGTATTCAGAGTGGTGTAGGTGTGTGTTAATAATTTTCTTGTTATTCTTGTGATAAAGTAAGATTTCAAAATTAAAAACAGGTTCTTATTTGGAAGCATTGTCTCTGTTATTGAGCTGTAGAGTATTCAAGCTTGCTCTTCCTGTCCAGTGAATTGTCTGAAAGCTGCAGAGTTCCATTAGAACACATTAAGTCTTACCTAATTTAACTAGTAAGACTCACTGACTCCCTTTCAATGTCAGATAATGTGTAAATACATCCTTAGTTACTTCAATTTTACTTCAATTCTAGAGAGTGTAAGTATGCACGTGTAGACTGGGGCATTTCAAAAGTGAAAAGAGCTCATAAAGGGGAATGCTGATCAAACAATTCCAAATTTATGCTACAGCCTCGCTCTGTGGGCTAGTTGAAGTATATTGGTTTGGATTTTCTGTAAATGTAAAATTTGAGCACTTCAAAAAATAAACAAAAGAAAGCAGTCTAAAAATGTAGTAGTGCTAATATTCATCCATGTCTCCCCCATAATAGCAGTAAACAAAGCAGATATCCAGATACAATATTCCTATTCTACAAAACAATTAAAGAAGTCCTCTCTGAACTGTGTTAAACATGCTTTTCTTAGTTTTTAGGTAGTATCAATTCGATATCAGTTATAGTCATAGTTCCTTGCAATAACACCTAGTACCTCAGTACTTTACTCGGGAAAGCTCAGAGATGAAATGAGCTGAAAACTGGATTATTGTAGTTGGTGAGAAGTAGAGAGGTCCCTGGAGATGGGGAGGTAATCTAGTTCCTGATATATAGTTCCAGCATTTTTTGCACTGAATATTTTAATTACGTACCATACATCTGCAAATGTTGACAACTCTAAGAAAAATACATTTTTCTTTTAAGAAAAGTGATATTTGAATTTGTAAATAATAATAATAATGTTTGCAAAATTTCCTCATGTTTATTTCATGTTGGAAACGTGAGCTTTCTTGAACAGAGTTCTGTACTATCTGGTGGGAAAAAGCTATTAGCAAATATTAAAAAAGATTAAATTCTCTAAATTATTTAAGAACTGAGATCTCTGTAGCACATGTATGTGTTGTTTTGTTTTGTTTTGTTTTGCTTTTTTCATTCTACCTTTTGTTAAGGGATTTTAGTACCTGAATGATAGAGATCTCAATGGAATGCAGTATAGATGCCTGGTAGCACAAGACAGAATCTCAACAATACTATCTTGTAAACAATAGTCCTCTACTTCCTTTTTAGTATTGGTATTACATCTGGCTTTCCATCCGCATTTGTTTTGTTTGTTTGTTTGAAGTTTATTCTGTGTGCACGCGCATGTTTTACTCTTATGTCTACCATCTGGCATTGGAAATTACTAGGTATTTTTGTCCTAGGAAATTCTTCCTGTCATTCATGGGCATATAGTCATAAACCATATTTTCAAGCTCTAAAATTATCAAATTTAATATTTCACCAGCTCAGTTTCCAAAAGGAACACTGGTTTCAGTTAACAAAACCAGATACAACTCAGTTCCTGCTCCCAGTTTTAGACTAACCTGTGGTTTCTTGATTGCACTCAGTAAAGAGGAAAAGATAAATGCCAGTGTAATATACCTGCATTTCAAAGTCTGCACACAGACTTTGTCTCTGTGTAGAAATTTATCAAAATTTGCTGTTTTGGCATCATTTTGCCAGAATAAATATATCCACATGGATTTTATACCAAAATAAATATTCTGGAGTACTTATTTCACTCAGTTCTCAAATATGGGCAAGTTGTTAAATGCTTCCAGCCAAGAATCTGGGAACGTCTGCGGGGTTCATTCACTGTAGAAGTTTTTCTCCCTGTTTCTCTCAGCATTGGATTTTTGCTGTAACCTTCATGTTATTTTTTTAATGCATTAATATTTCTTTTTCATGTTTCAGTTTAATAAAAGGCAAGTATTACTGTAAAAGTTCACACTAGCTTCTTGGTGTTGATGTATACACACATTACCATTTATTTCCGTTAAGAGAGCTTAATGACTGGAAAGGGGGGACTGATTGGGTGTGGTGTGAAGCAATGATGATAGGTGCGAACACGGGGGGATTTACTGCATTTACCTTCAGGCATCCACATCTGGACTAATCAACCTTAAATTTCTTTTGCAGTCATAGGAGAGAAATAAGCATTTTTAGGGTGGAAATCGCTGGACTATTTTAAGTGTCTGCCTTTAGTATGGATGACTTATAAGCTACTCACTTGGAACTTTACAGGAATTACTCATATGCTTAAGCTTTAGGACTTCTGTAACATTTTGGGAGTAAAGTCCAATGATGTAAATGCCACGAGGGTACTGTCATATAGGGACCACTTCCTTCTGACAGACAAAAGCTGAACTTCTGACAGACTGAGGGATCATGCAGCATTTGGATAGTCTGGACATTCTTCCTGAAGGGCATGTTGCTTCACGGGACGGTGAACAGGATACCTAGTCCAAAATTCAAAGAACATATTATAGACTTGAGGGTTTACCAAAATAAATAAAAAGTATGAGAATTCTGGTCCCAGACTGGGTAGTTCCAATACCATTCCTGGTTTCATGCTAGGCATGCTGCTTTCCTGTCTGAGTCCTGTGAATTTTGATTTAAGGGTTCTTCCTTTTCATTTTGGCAAGAAGCTTGGAAGTTCTTTCACTTCTGTGCCATTCCAGCTTTGCCAGACTCTGATATTTTTCTGGTGAAAAAATGAGTGAAGAAGCTACAGTAATACATAGCTAGGTAGTGTGCACGTATTTTAAGCAGATCCTGAATTCAAAAGATACAGAGATTACTTTATTAACAGCCAGGTGTTTTAAATGCCAAGTATTTGTACCTGTACATAAAAAAGTCCCTTACTGAGATGTACCTTCTTGTAACTCACAAGATATATGCATGAGAAATTTGGTGTTTAGCCAGGAGAAGCCAGTTCTGCCATGTGATACAGAGGTATTGCTTTGATAAACTGTTAAAGTTTTCAAATAACCCTAAAAAAACACAGCTGGAAGATGTTTATGGTACCTTCCTCAGTGCAAGAGGGCTGCCTTTTTAAGCATAGTTTTTAAAGTATTTGCCTTCACCTTTATCTTACATTTAACACTCAGCAGCAAATTAAATTTTGCTGTAAAGTACAGTCCTGTGCCAAGTATTCAAAATGAAAGATCTATGGAGTGAATAGTTCTTTTTATAGATTTCCCTACTTCCCCCCCCCTTGAATCTTTACAATAATAAAACACTTGTAGGATTTACAAGACGTTAATAGGCAGAGGCTACTTTGAACTCATGCAAGGAGGGCTGTGTTGCCTGTTTTTTCAGCTGTACTTTACAAAGGTTCATCTGAACTGTTTTTATGCACATTCCTTGTATAAATTTTATCTGAAGGAAAATAATTTGTTGAGATATTCTGTTTGAATTTCACAGGACTCTAGTTTTATGTAAACAGTGTTTTTAACGCTGACTTTGAGGATAATTTTATCCTTTGAATAAACAAGGTTTATTAGTTACAGTATAGTAAGCCTAGTTTAATATTCTTCTCCTGCTTTAGTAATAAGCTAGGTTGAGTTTTCAATAATTATTTCTAACGCATATTACTAAATGTTTTTTTTTTGTTCTGTTCTTTTCAAACCTGTTTCACTGTTCTCCAGCGCATTAAGTCTGGCAGAGATGGCAGTGCACGTAGCCGCAAAGAAGGAAATGCTGGTGGCGGTAAGTACTTAATGCCTCTGCTTAAATATCAGACTTGTCAGGATTCTAAAGAAAATAGTTTTTCTTAAAGCATTTGTAAAAGCGCCTTACATTTCTAAATGCACATAAATATGCAGTGAGTAATAAGTAAGCACTTCACAAAATTTGTTTCAGACTTTCTGATTATCTTATTGTACAAAACCTCAACCAGTATTAAAGCATGGATTTGGTCTAAGGTTGGTATTTTATATGCAGATCTCAGTGTATCCCTGAAGCTAAATTCCGACTTGTTTTTAATACTGTGGACTTGAACATTTTTATTCCATTAACTTCGGATGAAATTTGGAATAGTTACTATAAGGAGTCATTTATTAAAACGAAACAGAATGGGTAAGCCATGAACTACAGAAGTTCGTTGTATCTTTATTTAGCATGGAGAAAAAGGAATTTTATGCCCACCATCTAGTCTTTTGCAGTGTTTGTTACAAGTTCAAGAGGCTATTTCGTGCAACAAACCCTGTAATAAGCAGACACCTGTACTACCTTTGAGCTCCTTCTTCCCGTTTTCCCAGAATGGCAAATTTGAAGTCCTAGCAGCATCCACAAAGAAAAGCTCACTCTCTGACTGTAATGTCTCTGTGCTCCTATAGATTCACAATGCTGAGTTTCATAAATGTAAAACTCTAGCAAGGTAAGTCTGGAAGCTTGCCTGCTTAGCCTTTTCTGCACTAGGCAGTCTGCATACTGCAGAACTAATGATTTTTCCCTCCCATTATTAAATTCATGAAACATTAGTACTGTTAAACCTAACTGTTCCCCACTGCCATTCTAAGGAAACTACCAGACTTCAGGCTAATTTGGCCAGCTGGAAAAAAATCCATTTTGACTCAAATAGGAAATGGTTCCTTTGTATTCTGCTTTTGTTTTATCTTACATCGGTGGGTGTCATAGAAGATCTCCCCTAGAAATTCTTGCTTTTTTTCCCTTCCTTTTACAGAGAAACGATTCATGGATTTTTTTTCTTAGGTGGTAATTTTATTTCTCCACCTATATATTAGATGTTTTACTACACTGATCCAATTCTGTAGGGTCATGGTAATCATCTTAAAATGACCTTAGAATTATTTTGCATTTAGGAAGACTGATCTCCTGATTTATCTAGGAATTTAGACTGAGTACTGGATTCTTAAGAGAGACCTCATTCCTTTTTTAGCTCAGTAGTTTCACTAAGGAAACTTTTAAATCATTTCTTGTTAAGTAGAAAAAAACATTGTTCGGCTCAGATTGGATTATACCTGTTCTGGGCCTCAGGTCAAAACAATTCCTGGGGTGAAGTTCCTTATTTTGGTAACAGAATCACAGAAGAGTTCTTACTTTTAGAATTCATTTGGAGGTGAGATTAGTAACACAGAGGGATGGAAATGTTTCTGGACTCTCCTTTATAACATAAGCTCTATGATGAGGCAATCAAACAGAGGTGCCAGCAAAACAGCAATGTGAGAGAGCATCAGGACAGATTTTTATCATAAAGTGGAGATCTACTTCGGCTTACAATAAATAGAAATGACGAGCAGGCAAGGGTATTTAGTGCTGTGCAAAACATTGCATCAGGCGTCCAGGCAAATGGCACAACGGGTTTCTCTTCTTATAACTATATTTTGTCATTATATCTACCCTTCTTAGTGAAAAAAGTATGGAGAGAGAGTAAGAGAGTCAGTAATTTAGCAATGGAGAATATAAATAAAAACCAAGCTGGATAAATGCTGAGACAACATTAATCCCACAAACAACCACTTTGTCAATACTTTCTTTAAAAACAGAAATATCTCTGGAAAGTTTAGTTTAAAAAAAAAAAAGAGGAAAAAGAAAAATTATCTCCCCCTTAAAAAAGTTGAGTACTTCAGGAACTTTGACTGCAAACTCTACTAATTCCAAGGGATTGCTTTCCACCCTCCATAATCAGAGTAATCGGAGAAGAGCAGATGCAAACGAAGAGGATGAGGGGATAAGCAAGGTCAGAACTAACCTAGAATTTGTCCTATCAGTAATTCTTAGATTGTTGCTCAAGATACTGTGTCAAACTCATGAAAGAATGGAAAAAAACAGTTTGGGAACAAGTCTGTGTAAGAGCATGTTTGGGAAGCTGCTAGTATACAAAGTCAGTGCCAAAGATCCAACCTTTTCTGCAAATGACTCAGCAAACAAGCAGAGGTACAAAGAAGGTCCTGTACTGAGCCTGGAGTTAACTTTTCGAGGGGATTCTTAATTAAAAGTTGTGGTGAATGTAGATATATATATTTATATGTAAGGAATGAAAGGCATTACACATTTTTAACTAGTAATGTTGATTCTGGGGAGTCAGTCTTCCTTATCAGTGAAGAAGCTGCACACTTGCGGCAGCAAATGTTAAGGACTACATTGTAGTTTGTCTGCCTTTTCTTGAGGAAGACTGAAAGAAACCTGAAGATCCAAACATTATTTTGTCCAAAGTTTAGCATTGTTCACCCGGGTTATGAATCTGTGTTTTACAGTGTAAGAAATTTCTGTACACAGCCTGCATGGAGACACACATGAAATATAAACAACGCTTACTTTATTTTAAGATCTTAATACACTTTGGAAATATTAATGACTTCAATATAAGAAAAGAAACATTTATAAGCATTTTGTGTTTCATCTCTTCCAGTGCTGTTGCCAAGACCAAAAGGGATCGTTTTCCTTCATTGTATGAGGGATTTGCCATCATTACTGAACCCAGTGAAGCATGGAATCATCCTTAGTTTAGTACTTACTAGCTAAATGAAGTGTGTATGCATTCCAAATATTTTAAGTATGATGCAGGTTTTATTTCTTTCCTCTTACCAGCTCAGTGTCTCCATACTTACTGGCATCCCTAGGAGACTTTTTTCCCATCAAGTATTTTGTCTCTATATTATTTGTAGTAGGTGTATTAATACTTCAGGCTTCTTTGTTTCAGGAAGTATTATTTAAAATTGCTTTTAAAGAGGAACCTATGACGAAAGAGAAATCAACAAGGTTTGTACTTAAAACCTTACCCTGTAGGGTTTGTACACCTATTACTTTGCCAATATAAATTAAAACAGAAGAAACATGAGATGCACCAAACCATAATTTGAAGAATATGATTACAGTATGCATAGATGGTAGACAGAATGGAAAAAGGGCAACCAAAAAAACTAATATCTATGAGTGTCAGTTAAAGTCCACTCTTGTATTGTTGAGAAGAATAAGCATTAAATCTAAAATGCCTACCTAAAATTGAACACATTTGTTCACTCTTCCTATAAATGTTTCTTCTCTTCATGAATATCAGATTAATGATTTTTGTTCCTTTCGATTCATGTTGGAAGGAAATTACATTGACATAATCCCTTAAAACTTTTCTTGTTAATTTAAAAAAAATGGAAAAAAATTAACAGCATTTTTCAGCATTTTCACTTTTCCATGTTTTGCCAAGATGTGATACTAACATCCAGAATTTGGAAGTTAGGACATTGTGGGTTTCACTACTGTAAGAGATTTTTACTGTTCAAGACCATAAGGCCTTTCATAGATAAGTGAAAGTATGACCTTAAGGCATACGTTACAGTAGCAGTGTTTACTTGGTCTCTGCATTTGCCCTGCTCTCTGAATGGGGAGGTTTGTACCAGATGAGAGGGGAGTTGTGTGTATGAGGAGTCGTGCAGTCTCGGACAGAAGCCCAAAGAAGTAACGTAGGATTCAGAAGATGAAAGGCTGAGCATTTTGCATTCTCCTTGCTACCTAAGCCTGTCCAGATGAATTTGGGAAGGAACATGCACAAGAATAGTTTATGTCTTTTCCCTTTTTCATTTCAGCTGTGATGATACTAGAGGTGAAATGGGTTTGTCCATCCCAAACAAACATCCCGTATTCAAACACCCTATAGCACCCTATAGGGCTCTCTTCAAATAATATGCAAGCACTTTCTGAGCATTAAGGCAATAAGAATCCTAAATAATCTTCACTGTGGTTGAGGCAGGAGATTCTCCTGTTACTCTGCAGCAAGAACTGCACGATCACTTATATTTGCTAGGTTTTGTGTGTCTATTTATGCCTCATTAATTACAAATTGTCATAGGGTGGTTCCATCTGCTGTGTGTACTGTTTTATTGTTTTTTTTAAAAAGAGTTCTGTTTTAGGTTTTATTTTTTATAAATGGAAAGGAGAAGTATCTGAATGACAAGAATATCTTAATCTGTTTGCTGCATCTGAACTCACCTAAGGAGTTAGCTTAACTGACACACCAGAAACAACCTTCATTCAACTAAATTTCAAAGCAAAATGAACTGCAGTGGAGCTAAAAATTGCACGTGCTTCTCACTTCTTTCCTCAGTTTTAATACGATATTCTGTATGCTATACGGAACTTACTGTTCAAATTAAATCAAAACAAAGCCCTCTCTTCTCCAAAGAAGGTGCCTTCATCCCAAACGTGAAAGGTGCAAAGAGCTGCATTTAAACACATTCTGGATTTGATGTAACATCTGCAATCTTAAAAATTATTACCCCACTATGCAGTTTTTTACTTGAACATTTTACAGAGGTAGACTACTGAACAAACTTACCTTTTGATCTTTCCTTATGAGTAAAATGGTACTAAAAATTCTAATATACGTCCTTTGTCATACTGGAAGAAGTCCTGATGCATTTATCTCATTGCTGTAATTGCAACTTGTGAGGCTCCTTTAAAAGATAAATATAAGTATCATGGATTTTATTGGTTTGTATTGTTATACACATGTTGTATACATCTTTCTAAGTTGGAAGTACAGAAACACACAAATTTGAAATTTTTTTTGCTAGGTATGTCAGTGCTTAAAATAGGATTATTCCAAGACAGGGTTACTTTTGCAATATGTTGCTTTATTCATTTTTCTGCCATGTAAAATTAACCATTTTTTAAAAACTAAGTTTTATACTTTGATTCTTTTGATGTTGGTTTGTATTTTGTTTTAAATTGTATGGGGAAGAATTAATTCAAATTAGGTTTTGTATGGAGGTTGAACAAATCTGAATGAACAGAACATATTATAGATTTAATGCATAATTTTATTAATATCCTAAATACAACATTATGGGCATGACTTCTTAACCAGATGAGAGGAGGAATGTACCGTAACAGATATCAGCACGGAGAATATATTATTTGTGTCTTTATATGCATAGATCCCAGTTGATGCTGTTGCACACAGAATGTGAGGAGAAGATGATGTCAGTGTGATAATCCAAGTCTCAAGTATAAACATTTTATAGAGTAAATATATCTTAAAAAATACATTGCCAAGCTCTGCTTAATCAGTTAATTTTGTTTTTTTCAACCAAGATCTGGAGCCATATTCCTGCAATCAGTTTATGTGCATGCATCCACATTATCAACCCAGAGTGGGTACACAGCGACTGGCTTCCACACAACCTACCACACAACCTACAGTAATAACATAGCTTTAAAAAAAATCACAATACATAAATGTATTAGGAGCATGTATTCATTACAGTGAAGGTTTTATTGGATAAAGAAAGCAATTTAGTTCGGCACTGAGTTTTCCATTATTCAAAAACTTTATTTAATTAGGAGCATTGGTTTGTACAGTTACTCAAGTAATGTATATAGAATTTGTTTGCAGTTTGAGAAATGTTTACCTGTAGTCCTTTGATGGCAAATGCAATCAGACAGATGTTAACACTCAAAGCTGTACTTTTAGTAGCTAAACTCTACAAAAAAAAAAAAAAAAAAAAAAAAAAGGCCTTTGATCCAGACTTTTTATCATTATTCTTTGTCCCAGTGTTACCTTTGTTTATTTCCTGTGTATTACTTCAGTAAAAGTTTCATTCCCCACAGGAAGCTCAGGTAGAAACTGTAAAACTCACCCCTCGTACCTCACAAGTAAGCATGTTTGTGATGACCTAATTTAAAAATGATTCCTCCCCTGAAGTTCTATTTGGTGTAGGATACCAAAATCCTGAACTCTGCATTGCAAGCCAATGTTCCTTAACTTTGGCAACATTATGTATGTATACTGAATATAAACATATAGATGATTTATCTACAAACAGAACTATAAAAAGTAGTTTCAGGATGAGGTTCTGGCAGATAAAGTTATATAGTCAGTGGAATTTTACATAGCTACCATGTTGGCAGCCAAATCCTGTATTCCGTGGCAGAGCTTCGAGAAAGGCAATACCCCAAATGGCTCACCAGCTAGGACACTTCCTGAAAGATGGGAGCTGTGGGATTGACCTCCCTCAGGTGAAGGAAGGCATTGAAGTCAGATCCCTCATGTCCTGCGCTGCTGTATGACATCTACGTGTAAGGTAGATGGTGTCAACCACCTCTTATTCTCTTCCAGACGTACTTTAAAAAGAAAGATACTCTTCTTCCGCTTTCTTAGAGCATAGTGCAGTCTTTGGAGACTTGAAATGGTTTCATATATTAGCTTAATTCAAACTAACTGCAGGCTGCTACCAAAAGAGATCTTAACCTTCCCTCCATGCTCGCTTTAATGGTCACACTAGAGGTAAGGTGAGCTGCATTAATTTGCTGATAAACTTGAAAAAAAGTTTCTGTTGTGTTAGTGGGCTAGTTCAGTTCACTAACCTGACAGTAAATAACGTGTTTGGGCAACTGAATCCTAAAAAGCTACGTTTGTGCCTACAGTTACATTTGCTCACCGTAATAGCACTCAGAATCCTGTTGACGATACTGATTCATAAACTGGAAGGGGAATTTAGGCACAGAGGTCACGTGCTGAACATCCTGCAGGCATCTTGCTGCTCAGGACAGCCATTTGGGGCAACTCAATCACAGCAATAAGTGTTCAGGGAAATTCAAAGCTGGTGAGGTTGAGGCACTTCAAGGGTTGCACATCTAATAGTGGATGGGAAAGAGAAAATAGGAGAAAATTTGTCTTACAGATTTGGTCTTAGTGCTTTATTCCTGTCTTGGATATAGTCCTAATAAAATTTAAGGATCCTAGGATGAGAAAGGTTGTTTAAAATTGTTCAATTTAGGACAGTAAGATGTACAGGTAACTTGCACATATGAGGTTTATCTCAGTCATTTTGTTTTGTCTACCATCCTTTCTTCTTCATTTGGTTAACTCCAAATCCTTCAGCTTCATCGGGTAATATCACTGAAAATTTGTTTTACTTCCTTCATAGTAGAAAACCTTAGATATGCCATCTTCTTGATCTTTTATTTTCACTACACCAAGTTCTTCCTTTCTGGGACCAACCAATTGTCCCTTTGTACGTGGCACTGTTGAGACCACACCTTGAATATTGTGTTCAGTTTTGAGCCCCTTGCTACGAGAATAACATTGAGTTGCTTGAATGTGTGCAGAGAAGAGCAACAAAGCTGGTGAAGGGACTAGAAAACAAGACTTACGAGGAGTGACAGAAGGAATTGGGGCTGTTTATTCTGGAGAAGAGGAGGTTGAGGGGATACCTCATCACTCTCTACATCTACCTGAAATGAGGTTGTAGCAAGGAGGGTGGTGGTCTCTTCTCAGGTGACAATTGATAGGATGCAAGGAAATGGTCTCAAGTTATGCCGGGGGGGTAATGGACATTCCTAAGGCCTGGATTGGACATTAGGAAGAATTTCTTCATGGAGAGGGTGGCCAAGCACTGGAACAGGATGCGCAGGGAAGTGGTAGAGTCCCCGTCCCTGGAGGTATTTAAGAAAGGTGTAGATGTGGCACTAAGGGACATGGTTTAGTGATGAGACTTTTCAGGTTGGGTTGATGGTTGGACTTGATCTTGAAGGTCTTTTCCAACCTAACTGATTCTATGATTCTCATTAATGCAGTTCCTCCAATGTGTTCAGTCTTCCCCTCTTGTGGTTTCTGCTGTATCTTTCCCATCTTTGTGTCTCTTCCCTACTTCTTCCAGTTTTCTTCAGTTTGTAGATTGCTTGTTTTCCCTTTCACAAGGCTCTGTGTGTATTTCTACTCTATTCCTCTCTCTGTAAACCATTTTTGTATTGCCCTCTAACCGTACTCAACATGTTTTCATCCACATCATCTTTGAAGCTCAGCACTAACCTCCGGTTGTGCAGGCCTGTTTCAAAGCCCACTGAAATCAAGAGGGCCTTTTTAATTTCACAGCCCTCTGATTGATCCCCTTGCAATCAAACCCCTTGGTTTATTCAGATTATTCAAATCCTTTGCTAGGCATTTACTTCTTCCATGACACCTGTCACAGAGAATTGAACAAAAGGAGGTCAATGGATGTTAAAGTTGACTTCCCTTGCTTTGAAATTTCAACCATAATCTGTCTCCTGTAAACGTATTAACCATTTGACATATATGTATTAGGCTGTATGCATTAGATCTTTTTCAGAGCAGAAGCATTTTCTTCCAATTTAGGCCTGATTAAACGTCAGTCTGCAGTAGTTTTTATAGAGAAATGTAGGTTTGTCCACTTTGTGGAAGAATATTTTTTTAAAATAGTAATAAATTCATAAAAAGAACATTTGTAGTAAGTAAGACAATGGAAATGTGTTGCCAAGTCCAGACTTTGTAATTAATGTTTGCTGAATTAAACCCATCTCTCTTCCTTACAGATGGAGTTTTAATAACCACATTGTTTTGTGCTGTGTGTTTGTATTTGGCTGCATGGCATGTCCTGCCTTGTAAATACACCAAGCCAAACATGAAACATTTTTGCCTAGGAGGAAAAAAAAAAATTTGAATAAAAATCTGTTGTAGCAAGTGAGATTGAAAGGTTGCCATGAATGTGAAAAGGAGATTCAGAGGTGAACAGAATATTTAAAGTGTCTAGAATACTGCTGTGGCAAGAGAATGTTAATCTGATGTTGTCTGGGCACGAGGCAGCCCTCAGAGCTGACACATTCCTAGGGGCCCCACTGCAAGCTGAGCTGCCAGCACAGTGT
The DNA here is from genome assembly GCF_013377495.2 of Cygnus atratus. NCBI lineage: Eukaryota > Metazoa > Chordata > Aves > Anseriformes > Anatidae > Cygnus > Cygnus atratus. The sequence continues at coordinate 190,124,675 of NC_066362.1, read as the reverse complement.
TTACAGCAGGATGCAGGGCCGGGATGGTCTGTATACATGAACTGTGCCTGCCTGCCATGCAGACAACACATGCCAAATATACTCTTCTAATTTAAAGCAAAGTTAATGTTGTATTTAACCTTGACAGCATTCAACAGGTGGATCAGACTAATATATTAGTAAGCACACAGGCATACGAAATGTCAAAATGCACTGTGACAGTGCTTATATTTATCATGGTTATTTTAACTCCAAAATGTGACTGTAATTTATAAGCAACTGAAATGTTAGCATTTGAAGCAGAAATAGTTTAGTATGTTTACTCCAAAATAAATAAAGCTATACATTAGGAGAAAAAAAGACATTAGAACACACACATGCATGCACACAGTATCCATTGTGTTGTAATAACTACTATTACAAATGAGTACTGTATCCATCGTGAAAAGATGGTTTCATCCAAATCTTGTTTGACAGATAGCGGCTTAATTTATCTTGTTCTTGTATCATGATTTCACAAAACATGACAGCATGTTACTTGTCATTTATTTTTTTTCTTTTCTTCCAGATACTGGTGGTACCAAAGGGGAAAAACTGAGTGCCAAACTAAAAGCTTTGCCTGGAACAAGTGAACCTTATGAAAGTAGCAGCAGTAAAGAAATAGGCAAGTGTGCAGCTTACACCTTCTGACTTTTCTGGCCCTCAAAGAGAGGGGAGTTAGAAAAATTAAGTTATTGGAAGGGCAAGTATAATTACACGCTTAGGAAAGCATTTTCCCCCAGATTTAGTTGCATTCTGTAGAACTCACTTTAAAGTAATTATAAATATTAAGAAATGTGGCCTATGTAAATATTTTTTTACTTTTGATATTTGTCTGCTGCAACCTTAAAGCTGCATTTTCAAAGGGGTATAAGGGATTTAAAAACTCTAATCCTTGTGGAATGTGTTACTTCCTAGAATGCCCTTCCTTGACTAGCTTATCTCAACCTTCCTGTTCCATGCACCTTTCTGAAGTCTTATTCTCACTTAATGTCTGTACAAAAATAAAGAAAAAAAAAGAGAGAGCTCGTATCATTAGAACTCAGGTAACTTTGCCCTAGTGCTGTGCCTCACTTCCCAAATGTGGTATTTGCTTTCAGTGCTCGTATGATCTTTCTAGTCTGCATTTCAAAGACACTTTTACAGATGTGTCATGTTAAAAAGCAGTCTTATGTTTGATTGCATATGTTTAAAGCAAAACTAAAATTACTTGCAGGTAACTGTTTCAAATGTGCTTGCTTAAACCCTAGATGCCTCCTACATAGATCCACTTGGCCCACAAGCAGAAAGACCGAAAACTGCAGCAAGAAAGAGAACTGAGGAAGATGACTTTGCTGATGAAGAACTAGGAGAGGATTTGCTTCCAGAATAATATATGGTCCACTCATAATTTTTTCTCCTTTTAAATGTTTTAGCAGAAAAATACTCCTTCGTGATGACTTTTTAGTGGGTTTTGATAAAATACCTGTGAAACACTTCTTATTTATGGTACCATATATAAAAAATACAGTTTTGAAGATAAAAATAAATAACCCCACCAGATTTTATTTTTATTCCTGCATAAAATCTACACAGGCACTTAAACTCAGCACAAACTATATCAAATGTATAAAACTTTTGCTTTCAGAAATACATACGATGATAGTATGAAATGCAGCAGTCTCTAAAATTTCACCTTTCACTGTGAGATACCTCAAAGCAATATTATAAGGTTGGAAGTCCCATATTCATCATTCAAAGCCACAATTTATTTAAGGTGTGTGGATTGACTTCCTGAAAATGCTAGATATGACCTTGTTCATCTCTGAGGTCACAATTCAGTGAAACACTTACACTGTTACTGAAGAAGGTATCTTAATGTTAGTTTATGTGTAGCTGAACCAGGGCCATTCTGCAGTCTCTTGGCAATCTGCTAGGTATTTCTGCAATTAGGTTGGGTTTTCAGGGTTTAAAATGGGAAGGGAAGGGAAGGGAAGGAAAAAGCTTAAGAAGGAAGTGGATGCCACCTATCTTATTTCTGCAAGTCTTCCCTGTTCTGCAGTTCTCTCCCAGCAGCAGGACAGAAAGGAAAAAAGATGACTTCATCTGCTGCAGGTTCAACTCAGCTGAGCAGGAGGCCTTCCATGTCTTTTAGCTTAAGAAATACAGAAAAGGGTGGCATCTTCTGTCTCTGGTGAACCCCAGTTTCACTGCAGCCTTTATATTACATTTCTCTGCTCCTTGACAGTAGTCCAAAGACAGTACACACCTGTCGACACAGGGACAATGTGTGCACTATTGTCATCTTGCTATATGCTGGTCCTTTGCAGCCAGCTGGAACTGGCCAGGTCAGACATGGGACAGCCTCGACCTCTCCTCACAGAGGCCACCTCTGCAGCCCCCTGGTTGCCAGCACCTTGGCACTTACATCCAATAAAACAGTGCATCTTTTTTTAATTAATTTAGTTAGAAAGACAGGGGAGGTGGGAAGGGAATTCAGCTGAACAGTTCTTAGAGAAGGGCTCGGGCAGATGACTTAACCTTATGCCCACATTTTGCACCCATCTTTCTCTTGCTATCATCTTCAGTTCTGTCATATCTATTGCTCTGGTCCTGGGATGACATATTCCTGCATATTACAGTAGTTATTTTCTGTAGGGCTTACAGTCTTGGAGGACAGGGGCTTCCAGGTTACAACAGGCAGGAGGAAGCATTTTCAGCTGCAGGCAGCAGTGGAATGGAGTATGTGTCTAATTAAAGTGGGAGAGTGTTTGGGACCGTCACAGGATACAGTGGAAAACAAAGGAAAAGACAAGATACAGTCACACTGTCTTCTAACACAAAAGCATCTACTTAAATACTGCAATTGCACAGACAAGTCTATGATAAAGTGGTATGAGTTATTAATTATTTGGGATATGGTTCACAGCCAATCTTAGTCTGCAGAAACACTCCTATAGACAGATTTGATCAGTAGGAATTTCTTGGTTTCGTTTGCCCAGATGCACAGCTGCATTATATGAAATTCTGTGTTTTACAAACAAAGAGTTTCGCTTTTGTTCCATTTCTGCACAAACTCCCAGGAACTTCTGGAACATGTTGTTTCTTATAGCATGAGGATTTGATTATGTCATGGTTTGGGTTACAGTGTATTTGCACATTATTTTGCAAAAGCTTGACAGAAAGTCATGTGATCAAGCTGCAACACTGGAAAGGTAAGTCCTGCTGACAGTCAAAATGATGTAGTCCAAATTCAGCTCCTTCAAAACCATGTTAGCTATGGCTGTGTCTCTGCTAGAAACAAAACAGTGCCTGCTCTGGCAGACCTAGAGCAGGGGAGCTGATGTGTATACCCATCCATACTGTAAGACCATCAGCACGCTCCATGGTACAGATTTGACCCATGACTATTAGTGGTCTCCCAGACAATTCCCTGGCATGGCCCGAAGCCTGGCATGGGCCAGGAACCATTCTTAATAGGCAGCTTAGGTGCAGCCTCCTCCTGCTGGGTGAGATGTTCTGCACTTAGGAAGACAAGACATGATATCCCTCCTGGACTCCAGGCTGGAGAGTGATCTTTCGTGGGGACTGATACACTTGGAATCCCTTCAGGAAACAGCAGCTGTGTGTGCTTCCAAAGCACTCTGTCACCACATTATTGGAGGGCCTCAAGCTCTCCAGTGAACACACCTGCCTGATTCAGGTAGCTCGGGTCTAGAAGTAAGCATGGCCATGTTAGTGGGGCACTGTCCAGAACAATTACGTGGGTTATAGGTGGTTATTGTGCTGTGTTGATGTGGTGGCCATGCCCTTGTTAGGGTGCTAACCTAGCTGGCATTCAGCTTAGGAGCAATGTGAGTTGTGTTCCATGCTGTCATGTAGAAAGCCCTCAGCCCTGTGGTAGATCTCCGAAACTGCAGGAGTGGAAACACTGTGAACTAAGTACGTCAACTTCATCCTAGAAACTCAAGGAGAGTTTGGTCAGCTTTGGTCATATAAAACAGACTCCATCTCCAGAAGCCACACTGCAGGTACGTGCTTCTGACACCATTAAAGCTCTGTTTCTGTGTTTATCATTTTAGAAATAGTAGGTCATTTAAAATTCCTGAATAAAGTTCTGTAAATGCAATAGGACCGCTGTCATTTTTATTTATTTATTTATTTAATCTTAGGAAGGCAGCAGTATTAAACCTAGCAAAATGCTAATCCTTTTGAGATCCTGTTTCAGCTTGTATTATCATGAAAAATGTATTAAACAATCCTTGGTTGACCTCTCAGACCTGAGATAAGAAGTCGTCTTCAGGATGTGCTGGATTCAGTTAGATGCAAGTAGTTACCTTTCTCTCGACAGGTATGAAATATGTCACGGGGTACAGTAGGCTCCCTTATAATGACCCTGTGAATTGCTGTAATTTTACAAAACACAGAAATTCAGCTTCCTTCGATGAAGGTGGAAAGTGGTCACAGGAATTCTGTCCCCTGAAACAGACATTTGTTTTCTTGGTTCTCTCTAGAGTCTTCTGTGTGTATTACTGCTTCATAAGTGGGCAGGAAAACAAAACAAAAAAAAATCAAACAAACAAAAACGTTGACGACAGCTTCTCAGAGCATGGGCTGTGGGCACATTTACCTCAGCCCTGCCCTGTTCTGGTGCAGCAGCTCTGGGTCAGGGGGGTCTCCTCGCAGCACCTGCAGTGACACTGCAGACCGTGGTCCTGATGGCTGAGCCCTGCTCTGTGCAGCAGGGATGAGCTACCTGCCCACAGACAGAGACAGTGGACTTTTGGGCATTACATTTTGGGCATCTAGTGCAATGTGAGCTGCCCTTGTGCATCCCACCTGGGTGATCCCAGACCCAGCGTCCTATCTGCCAGTTTCATGCATGCATATAGGATATCAGGACGTGAAACAGCCAAAGTGGCACGAGGTGATCATGTTAAACACCTGGATTGCTCCCTGGTGTTCAGACACTCCATTTATTTGTCTGCACCCTCATGCTGAGCTCCACCTCCCTCTCCTGGTCCCTGCCACCATGAGGAGGCCGAGGGGAGGTGGGGTGGGATGGGACAGGGCTGTGACAGGCCTTGGAGTGACAACAGCCCCACATGAGAGGCTGTCCTCACACAGACGGGAGTGACTGCGGGCTCTCTGTGTCGGCCATTTTCCCACAGAGTTCTGAGTTTTGTCCATCCCGCTATGTTTGAACAAGGCAGAAGAGCAGCAGGCCTATTTTTACCAGCAGCTGAGGGCTGGGCCTTCCATCAGCTCCAAGCACTCACCCTGTGATGTGGTGGCCATGTCACAGCAGCAGAACGTTGGCAGTGCCCATGTCACAGCCGCCACGGGACGGGTATAAAAAGGGCTGTGAGCTGAGCCAGACAGCCCAGGCTGGAGGCGAGGAGTGGGTGAGCAAGGGCTGTGGTGGGGAGGAGGGCAGAGGTGGGGAGGGCTGGGATCAAGCAGGGAGCCAGGGGTTGTCCCTGACAGGACAGGCAGTGGCTGTTGTTTCTTTGTTGTCTAGAGCTGGAGGCTTGGACAGGGAAATGACCAGAGCACAGCTGGGTCTTTTGGCCACCAGGGAGACGTGGGACTAACAGGCAGCCTTGGCCTGTGGTGGGGAGAGCCCTTTGCAGGAGCAAGGGCTGTCCTTGCCTACTGAGGGTGGCTGCTGCCCGTGTCTGTTGGTGTTACCCCGTTTTTGCAGCCACAGGACCAGACTGGGCTCACAGGCAGCTGGATGTGTCCCACAGCTGTTATGTGGGGAGCTCCATGCCCTTGCTGTTTCTCCATGTGAAAATCACAGAATCACAGAATGGCCGAGGTTGGCAGGGACCTCTGAAGATCATTTAGTCCAACCCCCCTGCCGAGCAGGATCACCTAGAGCATGTTGCGCAGGATAGCATCCAGGCAGGGTTTGAGTATCTCCAGAGAAGGAGACTCCACAACTTCTCTGGGCAACCTGTCCCAGTGCTCTGTCATCTCACAGTAAAGAAGTGTCCCCCCGTATTGAGCCAGAATCTCCTGTGCTTCAGTTTGTGTCCGTTGCCTCTCATCCTCTCACTGGGCACAACTGAAAAGAGACCGCCTCCATCCTCTTGACACCCTCCCCTCAGATATTTGTATACATAATGAGGTCTCCCCTCAGTCTTCTCTTTTCCAGGCTAAACAGGTCCAGTTTAATCTCAAAGTACATCTCAGAACAAAAGTTTCCAATTCATGAACCTGATGGCTGGTCCTTCTGGTTTGTGTGGTCCTTGTTTCCTTATCATATTTAAATATCTTTATATGTGATATATGCACATAAATAAATAAATAGATATAAATATATATTTAAGCATATTCTACACCCCTTCTATTATATGTGTACAGAAATCTGTAAATATTTTGTTATGCACACATAATGATATAAAGGGAGTGGGAAGCCAGTCGGTGCTCTGAGATCATGTAGGTATGAGGGTTTCAAAATGTGGCAAATGGACAGTCATACGGCAGTACAGAAACACATGGGACGTGAGCTGCCAGTCATGTCCTTCGTTCAGCGTGAGGAGGCAGGAGGCTGGGGCACGTTGTGCCTAACAGGCTCTATGCAGACCTCACCATGGGGTTGGGCACAACTGGGATGCTCTGTGCTCTGTCTGGTGATTTCATCTGAGGCCTTCAAAGGAAAGCATTTCACTGTCTTACCTGCCTTCTGTTAGAAAACATCCATTACCCATGGAAGTCCTTGTAGGTTTTTCCATAAGTCAATGACAATGGTACAATACCAGTACCTTAATAACATTTCAATAACTCCTAAAAGTCGTGGTAGAATCTAAGTTTTACCAAAGTATATAAGCCAATTTTTTTACAATTCAGGAGTCTCTGGGGTCCGCTGTCATGAGAGACAGTACTGCACTGTTTTAGTTCCTGTGTACTGGAATCTCATCAGTTGCCTTCCTATGATTCTTTTTATTATTACTTGAATCAGTGAGATTGCTAATTGGATAGTATGACGCAACTAGTATACAGAACTGGAATATTTTCTAGAAACTCAGAGCCTTAAATTCTTTGGCAATTTAACATCTATGGCATTGTTTCCACTCCTTCCGCTCTGAAGTTTTGAGCCAGACTTCTCCTAGTAATGTTGATGTAAAGCCAAGTGAGACATCCTCAAGCAACTCAGAAAGTGTTAAGAAAAGATACTGGTTTAACATAAGAAGAGTATTATAAAAAGATGTGTTACGATAAGTCTTAATCATGTTGCAACACATCACTTGGAGGTGTTGAAGTTACACTAGGACAGGTGTAGTGTAGGGCTTGGGGTTAGGCTGGATGAGGATAAATGGAAAGCCACTCTCCACAGCCTGTTGCCCCAGGACACAAAGACTGCAAACGAAAGAGTTTTGAATTCCATTAGAAAAAAAGTCCTTCCTCAGAGCTGAAACCTGATTCAAATCCCATACAGTTCAAGGTTATGATACCTCTCGTGCATGAGTATTTACCGACTTATGATTCATAAGGTACCAAACCCACAAAAATCACATTTGGGCTCAACTTAATCACTTTTCAAAACCCATGAAATTAAGTCACTTAATCACATTAAGTATGCCAGATCATTATGTTTTAAATCTGGCGTGGTCTGTGAAATTGATGTCTTGTATTTCTGTGGTACCAAGCTGGGGTTTCACAGGATCCAGAGGGAAGGGCTCTGGTAGGCAAAAAGCAAGCTTTACTACCCTTATGACTTTGGTCTCTTCAAAGATCTGCTTGGTACAGCCCATAGGAGGGAAGAGGGGCCCAGGAAAGCTGGTTGACATTCAAGGATCTCCTCCTCCAGACTCAAGAGAGGTCCATCCCAATGAGCAGGAAGTCAGGCAAAAATGCCAGGAGGCCTTTGTGGATAAACAAGGAGCTCCACACAAAAATGAAGCATAGAGAGGGTAGAAGCAAGGACAGGTAACCTGGGAAGAAGACAGAGTCATTGTCTGAGAATCCAGGGATGAAGTTAGGAAAGCTAAAGCCCAAATTGAATTGAATCTGGCCAGGGATGTAAAAGACGACAAGAAGGACTTGTGTGAGTTCATAGGTGACAAAAGGAACACTAGAGAAAATGTGGGCCCATTGATGAGTAAGAAAATGGACCTGGTTATGCAGACCACAGAGAAGGCTGAGGTACTGGATGACACTTTCACCTCAGTCTTTACCAGCAAGACTGGCTTTCAGGCATCACAGGTCCCAGAAACCAGTGGAAATGGCTAGAGCAAGGAAGACATACCCCCTTGGTGGAAGAGGGTACTTGATAAGTCAGGCAATACTTCATCAAATTGCAAATACGTACATCAATTGGGCCCTGATGGGATGCACCTATGAGTGCTAAGGGAGCTGGCTGATGTTATGGCAAGGACTCTCTCAATAATTTTCAAATGATCATGACAACTGGGAGAAGCATCCAAGCACCGGAGGAAAGAAAATGACACTCCTGTCTTCAAGAAGGGCAAGAAAGAGGACCTAGGGAACCACAAGCCAGTCAGCTTCACAGCAGTCCCTGGGAAGGTGATGGAGCAGCTAATCCTGGAAAGCATTTCCAGGAATATGAAGGACAAGAAAACCACCAGGTGTAGGAAGCATGGACTCACCAAGGGGAAGTCATGCTTGACTTAAAATGTAATGGCTGTCCCGTTAGAGGAGGGGAGAGCAGTGGCTATTGTCAGTAATACTTTTGAAACAGTCTTCCATAATATCCTCACAGACAAGATGATGAAGCTGGATTAGCAGACAGTGAGGTGGACAGAAAACTGGCTGAATGCCCAGGCCTAGAGAATAGTGACTAGAGGCAAAAAGTCATGTTGGAGGACAGTCACTATCAATGTGCCTTAGGGGTTAATAATGGGTCCAGTCCTGTTCATTGTCTTCATTAATGATATGTATGAATCTGGGCAGAATGTGCCCTCATCAAGTTTACAGATGACACAAAGCTGGGAGGCGTAGCTGATACAGCAGAGGGCCATGCTGCCATCCAGAGGGACCTCAACAGCCTGGAGAAATGGGCTGTCAGCACCTCATAGAGTTCAACAAGGAAAAATGCAAAGTCCTTCACCTGGAGAGGAAAAAACCCAGTCACCAGGACTTACTGGGGGCCACCCAGCTGGAAAGCAGCTGTGCAGAAAAGGCCAAGGTGGTCCTGGTGGGCACCAAGCTGAACATGAGGCAGCAATGTGCTCTTGCTGCAAAGGAAGCTTGCAGTATCCTGGGCTGCATTAGGCAAAGTATTGCCAGCAGGTCACAGGTGGTGATCCTTCCCCTCTAGGCAGCACTGGTGAGACCACATCTGGAGTGCTGGGTCCAGTTCTGGGCTCCCCAGTACCAGAGGGACCTGGGCATACTGGAGAGAGCCCAACGCGGGGCCACCAGGATGATGAAGGCACTGGAGCATCTCTGCTGTGAGGAGAGGCTGGGAGAGCTGGGGCTGCTCAGCCTGGAGAAGAGGAGGCTCAGGGCGATCTCATCCATGTTCCTAAATCCCTGAAGGGAGGGTGCAGAGAGGACGAAGCCAGGCTCTGCTCAGTGACCCCCAGAGAGGCTGTGGGGTCTCCTCCTTGGGGATCTCCAAAAGCCGCCTGGACGTGGTCCTGGGCAGCCTGCTCCGGGTGTCCCTGCTTGAGCAGGGGTGGCACCAGACACCCAATCCACCCCGGCTGCGGGTTCCCCCCCTTGTTCCCCCTCCCCGGTCTCTGGGCAGCTCCCGGCGCGGAGCTCCTGAGACGCTGCTGGCACGCGGGGAGATGCAGCGCGGAGCGGGGCACTTTTCCAACAGCTCCTCCGGCGGGAGAGCCAGCGGCAGGCTCCCCTCGGCTTCCTCGGGCCGCCGCCATGCAGCGAGGCAGGGTAAGGGCGGCGGGGAGCCATGGGGAGGGAGCCGAGGGCCGGGGCAGGGGCATGGGGGGAGCCGGGCAGGGCGGCGGGGCCGGGGTCCGGGGGTCGCCCGGCCGCGTCCCCGCTGACGGCGGCGTCGTTGCAGGTGCTGGCGGCGCTGCTGTGCGCCGCGCTGCTCCCGCTCCCCTCGGACGCCGCCAAAGCTCCCAAACGGCCGGCTCGGCCCCGGAGCTGCGGCGAGCGGCCCGAGGAGCTGCTGGAGCAGCTGTACGGGCGGCTGGCCGCCGGCATGCTCAGCGCCTTCCACCACACCCTGCAGCCCGAGCCGCCCGGCCGCCAGCACAACGCCAGCTGCCCGGCGGGGGCACGGCCGGCCGGCGACAAGAAGCTCCGGCTGCCCGTCAACCTGCGCAGCGCCTCGCCCTGGGCGTACAGGTGAGCGGCGGAGGGGCGAGAGGGGTCGGGGTGGCTCGGAGAGGGGCGACACGGGCGGGGACGGGGGCTCCGGGGGCTGTGCCGCTGCTTGGAGGGGCGGCGGGGACGGGCGGGAGGCGGTGGGTGAGGAGAGACTAGGGGAAAGGGGGGACGAGGAGGGATGGGGGCGAGGCGGGAGGGGGGCGAGGTGCGGCTGCACGCACTGGGAGCACTCCCTAAGGGGGTCCGGACAGCGTCGTGTGAGAGCCCCAGCCGGACTGCATGCAGAGGGGGGGCTGACTGGATGCAGAGGGGAACATGACTGGACATGGGAGGGAACCCAACTGTACACAGAGGGGAACATGACTGGACACGAGGGGGAAACCTGACTGGACATAGAAGGGAACCTGGCTGGACATGGAGGGAAACCTGACTGGACTTAGAGGTGAACCTCACTGGACATAGGGAGGAACATGACTGGATGCAGGGGAGAACCTGACAAAAGGGAACCTGACTGGTCACAGAGGGGAACCTGACTGGATGCAGAGGGGAACATGACTAGACACAAAGGGAAACCTGACTGGACACAGCAGGGAACCTGACTGGACACAGGGAGGAACATGACTGGACACAGAGGTGAACGTGACTGAACACAGGGGGGAACCTGACTGGTCTCAGCAGGGAACCTGACTGGACGCCAAGGTGAACCTGGCCGGACACACAGGACCATCGGCAGCAGGCCGTAGCCAAGCACGCCGCCCATCACCTCATGGCAGCCCCATGGGGCTCAGGTGCTCTCCCCGAGCCGTGACCCCAGCCACCGCTGGTTTCTAAATGCACCTGAGAGCAGCGCGTGCTCTGGGTGCAGACCAACGGAGCTGTATCTCCACGTATCCCAACACTGATATTCCCAGCGGCTTTCTGTCCAGTTTGCTGTAAGAGCGTAGGAGAGGCATGAGTGCTGCAGTTCTCTACATCTGTTTTCAACCAGCGCTTCACAAACACACATCCCCCGAGGTGGCTGACAGGCTGTTTTTAGGGGGGTGTAAGAAAAAATAAGCAAACTAAATCTGCTGTTAGGCTGCTTAATACCCCAAAACAAGGGTCTGCGCTTCTGTGGGATACTCTGAAAAAGCTTGGAAACTTTGGTCCCATTCTCACTGATAAGTCTTCTGGTAGTTTTGGCTGAAAAAGAGTGACAGATTTGGGGGCACAATTTCCAGCTTTCTGTGAAGATGCTGCAGGCAATGGGAAGCTAAAACACGCACAAACTTTAAAGGAACTTTCTTGCTACTTTCTGTGTGTTATCTTTCATAAATACTCTGACACAGTTACTGTATATCCAGCAAACTTAAATACATCTCCTTGTTAGCAATCTCCCATAAACATTTATTTTGTGGCATGGTTTTTGCCCACTTTTAGTTTAAGAAGTAATCCTACTGAGAGAAAAATGGTTTATTTGATCAATAAGCCTTTCATAAACAACATATTTTTAGAAACAGTATTTTTAGTAATACATTTTTTCAAAGCAGTCTGAGAATTTTTTAACCAATCTAAACATGCAAAAAACAAGTATGATGAACACCTACCGGTAGGCTCAAGTATTTTTACATTGGTTTTCACTCGTGCTATCAGAAAATTGTTCTCCTTGTCTGGAAGTGGTGATTTCCATACTCACATCTCTTTGGGCAGGTATTTATTTTCAGTTGGAGCTCTGTATAGGCTTAGTTCATAAGAGAGAACACTGTCTAGTTAGCAGATCTCACCGCTTTGTCTCTTGATCCCATTTTTACTTCATCATTACCAGTATGAGACAGCGACAGACATTGCAAGATGTGTGAAGTATAAAATTGCTCATTACGAACAGTAATGTGCTTTTATTATTACAACCTGCTGTTTCATAGATTGTGAAGCCAGATAGAAAAAACATTAGGAAGATCAGGTCTGCTGTGCAGCATTCAGGTAACAGGCATTCACCCCGTTACCCTCTAAGCAGTCTCCCAAATCCCATTGGAGCTGTTGTGTCTCCTCAAAAAGGACGTGCCACTCTACATTAAAGCAGATCGTGGCACGTTATGTCTTGTCAGTGGTTAACCAACTCCACTTAAATGATCCCAACAATTTCTTTTCCATGGCAAGGGTGTTATTCTGAAAATCCGCGTACAGCTCTCTTCTGTGTTACAGAACTATTTTTATGATCCTGCTTACATTTAATTCTTTCAAGTTTTCCTCATAAATTGCTCCCCTTCCCTTATCTTACCAAGGGTCATGGCTGTTGTGTGCTGCTGTGTTTTTGAATCACTGGGGTCATTCATGCAGTGAAGGCCCAGAAGCAAGCTCACCAAGTTCCACCTGTGAAGAGCAGGCAGTCCCCTCTTTTACGGCAGGATGGGGTACCCCCAAAGCACGACTGGCACTGTTTGAATCTTGCACTGAGATTCCTGCCCAGCTCCAGCGTCTTGCAGACTTCAGAAGCTCTCCAGCCTCTTTTCTGCCACTAAAGAGTTACAGGGCAGTTGATTTCTCCTTAATGCAGACAGGGTCCTTTTTCTTTTTGACCTGCATTTTCATGTCTGAGATATATTGTGCTATTTCTCTGTCTTCACTGGTGTTGCAGCAGTTCCCGTTGTGACCATCTGCAGACTTCATTAACATACTGTTTATACTCCCCATTCCAGATCATTAATAATAAAGATATTAAGTCTGGCTCTACTTACCTTCCCCTGCAGATCTCCCTAGGCACCTGTTCCCAGCTGTTTAACACTGCTTCTTGTAATTCTTCTGCTCGCATGACAGTTCAAGTCAACTGAAATTTTTTCAAACCAGCATTTGTGAGAAAGAATCAAATATATTACTTAGGGATCCATGCATAACATCCACCCTACTGCGCTGCCTGTATCCAAGCTTGTCATTCTGTTCAGTGTGGAAGAATTAGGCTTGACTGGGTAAAAGTACAGGTGATCCTTGTGTAGTTTCTTTCCTTGTCTTTGTTCTGTTCTCATTACTTATTTTGTATTTAATATCTTTAATTTTGTTATACAAATTACAAGACTTACTTCACTTCTGGCTTGCTACAACCCAGAGATAAAGGAGTTGCACATGGATTGCACCAAGGATCCATCTGATCCAACATCCTGCTGCTGGCAGGTAACTAACAGTTGGTATTTCAGGCAAAAGTTAGGGGAAAATATTAATTCATCTGCCTGATACTGAAATACCATCCTGACGGTCACAGGAGATCAATGTATAGCTTGGAGCATGAAGTTTAGCCACCTGTATTGCTCTTTACCCTGCAGAGCTATAAAGAGACATCAGAGTTCCCTGAACTGAAGTCAATTGAGCTGAGTGAAATCTGGAGGATGCTGGATGTGCTCAGCACTGCAGGAAGCTGGTCCAGGAATTACCCATTTTTAAAAAAAAGTAGAGTCAGCAGCAGAAGCTCTGCCTTGAAAGCAGCATGCTGTGAAATCATCAAGCTGATGGTGTGCCAGGTTGTGACATCTCTCCAGGCACTACTTGTCCTTCTTGGTAGCATTGCGTGGATACTCAGTGAAACCCAGAAAGCCTGCTTCTGCAAAGAAGTGCCGTGGTCCTTGGCCATTCCTGTGTTTCACGGGAGCTTCAAAGGAGTTCATGCACGGGCTTGTCTCACCATCCTGCTGACAGTACAGGATGGGTGTCGCTTGTTAAAATCTACAGAAGCCACAAGCATGGTGGATCCTTACCAAGGCAAGCTCAGCTCCAGAGATGCACACGCAAGTAACTTTACTCACGGACACGAGCCATTAAAAAGGGGTTAATTTTAAGCACATGCCTACATGTTTGTAGGCTCCGATCGTAAAGCTAGGTGTACAAGTTGAACCGTCTGGTCCCACTGAAGTCAATGGCAAGTTTGCAGACAGTGCTGATCTGTGATTTCTTTGACTGCTGTTCCATTAATCGGCCTCAGGTGCTGTTCCATTAATCAGCTGTTTATTTTCATCGTCTTCAGTTTTATTATCTGTTCTCTTAGGGCTCTAATACCTTTCATGGCTAGAAATTACAGGAAGAGTTATAGGAATACATTCAGAGGCTTCTGCAAACACACTTCTGCATGAATTTGGCAAAACCCTTTATGTATATTCAAGAATTCATTCCTGATTCTGAATTTCCAAGTCTCATGGCTTCTGTGTCTGTCTCTAGGAGCCTACTCATATGTTTACTAAATGTTCACTTCCTGGGTTGAAAGATGAGGTTAGAGCTTTAGTTTCTCAAAAGCTGAGCCTGCCTTCTTTTGTTTTGCATCCAGCATTTTGTCTCTGCTAGAAAACTAATAAAGAACTTCTGTAGAGAGGTGATGATTTCCATGGGGAAAGGCAGTACTGATGGCAGTAAGATGAAATAATCAGCAAAGCTTCTCAGCATCCTTTAAGGATTCCTTCTTAAACTCCCTTCCATACTGAGATCCTAGGCAGCAACACTGAGTAAAACAGATTTAATTGTTATTGTCAGTGTTAACCTGATCATGAAACCCTAGCTAGTCCCTTTCTTGAACGTTGCCTAGCTTGTTTTTTCTGCTTTTCAAAAAACAATTTCAGTTTATACACATCCTTGGCTTAGTGCTTATTTACGTAAAATCTCAACAAAAGCAATACAGGCAAGTTTGTCTTTACCACTAAAGGCAAGCTTGTCTGCTGTGCTTTTGAAAAAATGTCATACAAGAGGTGGCGTTTCCTTTAAATAAGACTCCAATGATTTTCAAGAACCTTACCCAGGACATTTTCCAAGATTTAACGCTATCGTGTGACTCAGCATGCAAGACCCAGAGATGCAGGTGAGGGCAAGAACAGAAGGGGATGCAGAACTGCTGTCCTCGTGGTTTGAGCGCATGCTCGTACAACAGCTGGATGTTTTCAGAGGTCTAACATGCACATCATCGTCCCTTTACTTCGCGCTCTGAAATATTTACAGGATTAGGAGCTAACAACTATTTTTTTCTCTTAGCAAGACATGTATTTCTCTGTAGCAGGCGTTCTTTTGTTGAGTTTACATTGTGCTTAGTTTGTTTGATATGCAGGTAGCTAAGTACAGTGCTCATGTAACTGCATAGCCTCACAACAGCTGTGATTTTCTGAAGAGGTAGCTGTACCTGCCGCATCCAGCACAGCATCAGACCCTCTGGATTTGGACTATGAAGTGCTAATATTGTTAAAAATGCTACATATAAAAGTAGCAGTACAGGACAAGACAGATGAAGTCTTTGCAAGAGCTTTGCTTGTGACAGAAGTGTCTCTCTTGATTTCCAGGCTTAGTGCATAAACGGCAGGAAGTTTGTTTTTCACTGGGAGCTCTCAAAACACTTACAGGGTCATAAGGAAAAGCAACCTAGAACAAGTCACACTTCATTAGCAGTTCCAGTTCAGTACAAACCCGCTTCTTGTTCCAGCAGATGGAAACACAGCAGCCCCGCACAGCTCGCTGCCCTGTCACTTGCAGCTGAGGAGCACAGGTTAGGCAGTCAGCTTGCTGCATTAACAGCAACATCAACAGCTCCTCTCAGCTGACTGCTGTGTCCACCTGTTAGGTGCATATTTCACTACGCGCAGGAAGGAGTCAGGGAGAACTTGGGGCATGCTTTTTATCCAGTTCTTTAACCCAAGTTTAACCAAACATGTTTGTCCTGTTGCAGAAGACTTAAAAATGTGACTGGTAGAGCTTGGAGTAATGGAGTTGCATCAAGCTTCAGCAGGAGAGCCTGTCGTTGTATGCACAAAGTGATTACATGCAATGCATGAAGGCAGGAGGCAGGTCACACCAGTGCCCTCACATGGCTAGGTTACTGAGGTTTGCTGGCAGTTCAGACCCCATTGGTCTGGGCTGCCTAAAAACAGTAAAATGAGGCTTCAGTTACATTCGTTGCCTTTCTTAACAGGTTTGAGCTGAAGATGCAGAACCTTGGGTATGGTTCCAAAGTGCAGTGTACATTTAGTGCAGCATTCAGTTTCAGGAGGCATTGCTCCCCAACTTCTGGTTTGTTATTACTGAAGTTCTGGTCTGGATGCAAAACCACCTCTATGTTTTGGATTCATTTTGGGGTTTGGAGCCTCTGTGATTCCTTTCAGTCCTCATCTCATGGAGTAGCGGTTTCTATACCACACTTGAGAATATAAGAGATTTTCCAAATGAAGTAGGAAATCACACCACACCATCCTTCCAGAAAACCTCACTGATGCCAGACTTTTGCCACATGGGAATTCAGAATGGGGAAGTTTGTTGTAGACCCTGATTCCACTGACACGGTCCTCTTGTTATTAGTGGAAGTGCTGTTTGCATCAAGCTTTTTTGTGCTTTCCAGTAACATCATAAACCAGGTGCTAGAGATAACACAGTATAGGAAATACCACTGGCTTGACACACGGTGAGTTTAACAGCCTGCCACTGAAATTATTCACGTTTGGGTTTGAAATGGGAATGTATCGCAGGAGAAATGACCGTATTCCACTTTCTGCTGGCTAGCAGACATTTTATTTCACATTGGTGTGAGATCCTGTAACATGAAGGTATTTCCTGGGGAAAGTAAGCAAGTGCAAATGGGACAGAGAAGCTTTGCAAAACGCATCTGCAGCACCACAGATGTCTGGCTGTGGGAGAACTGGTCACATTTCTCTGCGAGGAAATCAAGTTCCTTAAACAGGCAAAGAATCCAGAATATACGGTAAAATATATACCACAAAAATAACAGTAAAAAAGTATTTTCTTTGATGAAGGGATAATCCGGTTTGTGTTTGTCTAAAGTTGTGGTTCCAGATTTGTTTTAATGTGATACACTGGCGTTACTTCTGAAAAGAGCAGTCCCCCTCCGCCCCCATCTACAGCTGCGTGTCCGCACTGCCTCGTTTGTGTAGGACTCTGCTCACATGCGGCAAGACAGCTGAAGACCCGAATCCAGCTTTCAGCCAGGCTGCTTTCCAGTTGGAGATATTCCCCCATCAGTCCTGTGACCAGAAGGACATGCGCACCAGCACAGGGCAGAGATGCGAGGGAGAGCCCGGCTGCTTTTTTGGCAGCTGCAGATTTTGTTGAATTAAGTGCCCGTGTCGTTACAGCTGGAGGCAGGCTTACGCTGCCCCTCCTGCAGCAGAAGTCCCTTCTCATCTCAGAGGCCACTCGAAAAGATAAAAGGCTGACATGTTTGGGATGGGCAGTGATGCAAACTCCAACACTCAGACTGTGGCATTTCGGGAAACATAATTTGGGAATCACTTTAAATCCACTGAGTTTTTCAAATGGTTATTTTAAAACTGCTGCGGGAAGGGGGGCATTGTATATTCAGTTTGTATCACCCCATAAATAATGATATTGATTGGTAGTTACTTCATTTGTTCACTTTTCTCATGTAGCTGTCCCACTTCATCTCCTGCTTGGTGGTCCTACCCTGATCCCGTATAGAGGGTGGTTTAAAACCCGGTGCAAGAAGCTTTACTGGCTTTGCAGCACTTCACATCACAATAAGCATTACAGCTGTGTACATTCCCTAATATCAAACCTTTGGCTGTTACTCATTTTTTTAGCCTCCCCTGCTGTAATTTCCAGGCCAAGCACAGGAAATGATTGATTATGTTTGCAAGAAAAACTCCACTCTGCTTCACTGCTGGAAAACTTACCAAATAAAGAGGCAGTCAAACGCTGCAGCAGAGCCTCTGGGCAGACCGGGGAATCTCCTGTGGAGGTTTTTAAGAACAGGCTGGACAAACATCAGCAAACACATCCAAACGTGCCTCGGTGGAGACGTTTGGCCCAGATGACCTCCCAGAGCGTCCTCCCACTCCCGCAGCCTGCAGGAGAGGCCTGACAGCTTGCTGCGCGTGGGTGAACAGCGTGCTGCGTGAAGGAGGAGCAGGGGCACGGGGAAGAAAAGGGTTTTCTGTTAGGTGAGAGATGAGTGGGTGCTGCTGGTAAGAAACGCGGAGTCAACATCCTCCCCAGGGCTCTGGGGAAGGAGCACAGAGGCGGCCCGCGCTGACATGCAGCGCATGGTTCAACCAGCTCTGAATCAGGGCCAGTGCTGAAGTGCCAGGGAAGAAGGGGATCTGGGGAGAGGTTGCAGGCACAAAGGACTGCAGGCGTATGTTACACGTATAAAAAACATCCTCTTTTTCTGGCAATGCAAACATTTTTGCTGGACTAAAGGTACCCAGTTGTAATTAACAAGTTACAGCCATGCCCCGCGATTATTTCCAGTATAAGCAAGAAAAGTAACTTTGTAACTACACACTTCATTTTCTATGCCGTGTACTCCTTTTTAATTTCAAAAAAAACAAGCTGACTTTATCAGCTTTTACTGTCTGCTGAGAACACCAGTTTTAAGACAGTCAGGATCACTATTACTTGAAACCCTAATATCATGCCTTTATTTCTGCCTCCAACTGCGACCAATGAGGAATGTTGTATCTTGGACTCTGTTGGTGCAAGCCGTACTTAGGCTCCAAGCTTTCCAGCGACTGCTAATGGGAACTTTCCAGAAACGGTGCTTTAGTAAGCAAAGCGAACGGGTAAAACAACAAAATGTAGGACAACAAAAAATAGAGGATGCACACTCTGGAACCTTTGGGGCAATGCCTTACTTCAAAATGTGGCAGGAGAGGGCAGCAAAAACATTAATATTGCAGTTTATCTCAGCGTAGGCGTGCATGTGTTATTCTGTTAGAGAGAGAAGAAGAGACAAGAGAGGTGAATTAGAGAAAGAAATGCTGAGTTCTGCTTTGAAGGAAAAGGAACATTTACAACCCTGAACACTCCAAGCATACTTTAACTCTATTTAAATTATAAAATTTTAAATCATCACGTCATAGCTTCTATGGTAACAATGCTAACAAGTAGTTGTAGTAATTTTTAAGAATTCAAGGCGGATCAGAAGTTTGGAAATGTCCAAGGTTCTTTTTTAATGTTCCAGTTACCCACTCAGTCAAATGCAAGACTTGCTCCTTTTAAACCCCCGAATCCCACATTTCAGAAAGCCAGGCACTTCATACTTCAGCGTGCCTTGTAGGACCCGAGCAGCTCTGTAAGTTAGCTGTTCATGCTTTTTCTTTCCGTTTTACAAATAAGAAGCCGGACAGCAACAACTACAGCTGTTTTTCCTGGCCAAAAAAAGAAAAGAAAAAAAAGCCAACAACAAAAACGCTATATAAATGTTTACAGTCAAATAACGTTATAATAATGCTTTCCAGATGAATACATAGAGAGATACTAATGAATCTTTATTATTTGCTTTCCTGTAGAATTTCATACGACCCCACGAGATACCCTAAGTACATTCCTGAAGCGTACTGTCTGTGCAAGGGCTGCCTCATGGGGATCTTTGGCGAGGAGAATTTTCACTTCCGCAGCACCCCCGTGTACATGCCCACTGTCATCCTCCGCCGCACCTCGTCGTGTGCCGGGGGCCGCTACGTGTACACGGAAGACTACGTCACTATCCCAGTGGGCTGCACTTGTGTCCCTGAGCAAGAGAAAGAGGCCGAAAGCGTAAATTCCAGCATAGATAAGCAAGAAATGAAGTTGCTCGTAAACCAGAACAAGCCATCATCAGAATGAAGAGTGTATGAAGAATCACCTGTACAGGATTCACATCATTTCACCACCTCAGGAAACTGCATGACAGCAGAGAACACACCGGCTTACCCTGATTCTCTACTCACAGTTATTTCAGTTATAAGATGGAAATTTTTGTCAGGTCACTCAGATCTTTAGCGACAGCAATTCATACCAAGAACTTCTTTAGCTCATGTGAGTATTTGTTGCAAATTCCAGTGTAGCTTCTTTTTTTTTTCTTTTCCTTAGAGCAGAACATTTTATTCTTGCTTATTCACAGTAAATTTTAGGTGATGCAAATGTACGACATGCTGCCTATTACTATAGCAGACTACTGGTTGTAGATATTTTGAAGGAGTCTCTTATATTCTACTTTTAAATACTTTTATATAAAGATCATACAGCCACCACACACGTGTCAAGTCAGCAGTTAAAAGGATGTTTTTTCAGGCAGGGAGAGCCTTCCTCGATACTGCATATCTCAACTCAAAGCAGCGTTCTTGGCTGTTACACCTTTGGCTGTTTATACACTACAGAACGAGAACCTTCACCGTGCTGGAGTCATTCATGAAACAACGTCCTACGAGTGCTGTTTTTAAACTTGCCAAATTGCTAAGGGTACAAAACTGTTGAGAAAAAGCATGCTAGAATATTATAAAAGTGCAGCGGACTTTTCTGGTGTGGACTATGTCTAATTGCAGAGAAAATATCCATTAGAAAAAACAAAGCTTGGTTCCCAAGAGTTCTGTATTAGATTTCATTCACCATTAACTGCTTGCTGTTTCTTGTGTTCTGTGAAGTTGAAAGGCCAAAACGTTTTTCATGTTAGGAGAGGAAATTCTGCATTAAAAAATCAAGTACAAAGTGTAGGCTTCATTCACGTACCTGCAGATGAGTAAACAATCTACATGCTTAACATTTAGATGGTACAGAGGTCACTAAAGTGAGTCCAGACAACTCAAACTTGTTAAATCCAAATGATTTATACCATTAGTGCTGCTCGTTTTCCCCTGAGTTACCAGTAGCAGACAATCACCTGCAAAAACAGTCTTCCGTCTTTGCAGCCTACAGGAGCTTGGGGGCAAGACCTAACTGCAAACCCTCGGTACACAAAAACCCATGTTTCCAGAGCGAGGGTCCGAAGGCTGACTTAGTTGAGGGAATGATAATCAGGAATAGCATACCCCGCATGACCACAACTGCTTAGAGAGCTGCAATCACCAAAGCTGATAAATCTCAGAATGAACAGCAGAGTGTCTTTTAACAGTCGAATGATCGTGACTGCAATGTCATTGCAAAACAGAATAAATACCGTATGTGACATGGTATTTGCTACATCGAGAATTTCCAAATTGGGCTTAGTTCACATGGAGGAAGCCCCTACTGTACACAATGGCACATTCACTACTTCGGGCTGTCATTGGATGAAGAATGGAAAGACTACAAGCCGAACAGAATTAACAAGCTAATAGAGAATTAAAATCATATGACAACTTCTTGTCTTGGTGGGTAATTACTGACTGTGCCCCTTATGACTCAGTACAGCATAATAGTATTTTCATAGTGCAATCTGTCTAGCTTCTTACAAAGCTTAAAACAACTTTAAGAGCTTCAGAAACCAATAAAAGGAAGATTCCCATCACAATGTCAGATTGACGTTTATAACTGTTTTTTCTTTGGGGATGTTTTTTTCACAATTCTACTTGTCTTTAGCTCTGTGTCTCCTCAAACCAGGATGCTTCTAGCTCAAAGGGATGCTCAAAGAAAGGTTCAAAGGAGGTCACAAAGTGTTTACGCTACTCAGAGAACAGCTAATTGCCTAGCGGCTGCCGGCAATTAAAGGTAGTTACCTGTTCCCCAGGGAACGTAAATACTTGCAGCTATTACAGCCACTTTTCGGTCCTCCTAATGTGGAAGGACTTCTCACCCTCTGAGAAAAGGGAAATGCTAATCAAAGACAGAGGGCCTCAAAAGGGAAGCACAGCCAGAGAAACACTGCGTTAGATGATGTTTCAGCAGTCCCAGTTCCTTAAGGTTTCACTATTACATAGTGTTTTCTCTCCACACTCACTCTTCAGACAGGGTGAAATCGGACCTTCAGACTCCCCAACACATAAATTCACTGTAAGATGCAGTAAAACCCCACAGCAACAACAAAAAGACCCCAAACCATACAGCCCTCAACACTTAGTAAATACTCAACTGCTAAGTTAAGGAGTGTACATGCATTTATTTGTGCGGCATTGAGAAGGAAAAAAAAAAAATCTCACTTTTTGTTGTAACACTCTGTCCTTCAGGCAGAAATTACGGAATCAGTTTGAGGTTTTCCAAGTAACCAGAGCATGTTCTGGGAATTCCTGGGAATGCTGGGCTAAGAGCAGGTAAATGGAACACAACTGGTTCTGCCAATCCAGAAAAACAGATGCTTTAGCTTACATAAAGCTCCAGGAATTGGATGACTGAAAGGAAAGTATTAGGGAACTGCAAAACCTCAACGGATCAATAGATTATGTATGTTGGCGACCTCCTTCTCTTCATATGCAACAAGTGCAGAAAGCTTCCTATGGTCGCAGGCACCTTCATGCTATTCCACTTAGAAACCGGTTTCCTTTTTTAATCTCCATTCACTTCTGTGACAAACACTTTGGCTGAGCCAATTTGCTTCCTGGTCCAGCTCTCCCATTAGATGTCTCTTAAAAGCTGTGTTTATGTTTCAGCGTGAGCAACTGTTTGATAATAATTTGTTAGTGAACAAGTGTTTCTTAATACTTCACATCAAAAGCTATTAGCCATGCAAACATTTGTTAACCTTCATAACACCCTTCCATTATAGCCCCCCTCCCCTCCACGTTACTCATGTGGAAAAGTTCAAGTATTAAATGCTGTTTGCGTTTGTTTGGATTTTTTTCCTTTTTTTTTTTTTTTTTAAGATATCATCACATCATGGATTTATATCAGGTTGACTTCAACGGCGGTGTGACATTTTCCAGCTTCTAGCCCTCCGGTTACAGCTGCTGTAGCCTTGCCTTTAATTTGCATGGGGGGAGGGAAGTTCATTGGAGTTGCTTCAAGGCTCACAAACTGTTGACACAAGGCAGACATGAAATGCCTCATTGAGCCAGCTCCAGGCCCAATAAATGCAAACAATTCAAAGCTGAAACTATCTGGCAGCTGCGGCTGATTTGAGAATTTTTTTGTTGTGCCAGGAAAATCTTTTCCTTCAATGAGGTTGTCCCTGGAATACATTAGGAGCCACAAAACACGGAACAATATCCTCAGTAAAGAACTTTTCTTCTCTGTAGTATCACTTAAGATACGTTGGAAAATTCGTATCACGCAGGAAGGCTGAGGAAATCCTGAGATGCCAGCTTTGGTTTAAAGGCCTGTCATTGCATGGAGGTGTTCGTGTGAGCAGGCAGTGGCCTGCAGCTGCAAGTAAACACGAAATCACCAGCAGCAAGGGGAAAAGGGAAAAAGGCTATTACACACACCCAGAAAGCATAAACGCCTGTTAATTTCTCCGGGATTAAGCAGCAGATTTACCATAACTACCTGGAGAGCTACGCATTTTTGCTGGGTGGCATCAGCTACCACTTAGTTTTGCAGCCCTTCTTTCTAAGGAGGCTGCAAAATAGGTGAAGTGGAGAAGCAGCTACAAGCGGTACTTCCCCTTGCCCTGTGCAGTGGCATGGGCAGAGGGGGGAAGGCAGCCATGCTGTATGGAGCCTGGCCAGCTGTGCGACACCCAGGTAAGTGCATCAGCAATTTTAATGGGAAATGCAAATCAGAGCTTAATGAAAGTACCGTGGATTTCATCCAATGGCATTTCTCAAAATGCTCCACCTGTCATCTCGGGGGAGATGCGGGCAGCTGTGGAATCTACTCCTCCACCCGCAGCCGTCAGCCCATGCGCACGATGCCGGGTTTCCTCCGCCGAGTGTCACCTTTGTATGGACACACACGCCTGCACAGCGCTGAGATGTCCTGCCGCCGCACGGCTGCAGCGTGTCATAATAAAGCGTGCTTCCGCAGTCATAAATGCCTCTGGAAGAGTGGCATCATAATGAAAACTTCACCACAGGCTGCTCCAAGAGAAAGGCAGTCCCTAAAAGATCCAGAGTAAAGCCAGCCACTCGTTACTTGACACTGAAGATTTTGTTTTATAATCATGTTACAGAAAAGGGAGATATTTTGCTGTTACGTAATAGGTCTTAGAGCTGGCACAAAGTACAAATTCACTACGGATTTTTGTGAATTGCAGCCTCAGGAACACAGCTACTTCCCCAGAAAGGACAAAACCAGTTTAAGTCCTCTCGCTGACGAAGGCTGTGTGAATGCCACCAGTCAAGCTCTGCTTGGGCAGCTGCCCGAGCTCACCAGCCTTCTAAGGGGGAAGCTGTTGGACAACGGGCTGCTCTGTTGAGTGCATCTACAAAACTGTACATGTTCCCTCATTTTCATAATCACGTGTCTTCACAGTGCCTCTTTTCAAAGCGGCCTGACCAACGTGTGAAAGCAGCAGTTACGTTCTTGGTGAACTGATTTTCTTGGTACAACTCGACGTTGTATGTCTTTAAGAAAAGTAATGGGTCTCTGATGAAGCTGGCAAAACTATCTTTCAATTCTGTTGTAGAGAGCCCAACAACGCAGATTTAGCAAAAGGAAGCAGACAACTGCAGGACATTAGCAGCAAAGCAGCAACATATGTGAAGCTTGTATTCAAACAGCACATTCTAATTTAGGTGGGCAGAGTATCGTCAGTTCTGGCAGCCGTACCGTACCTGTCCCATCTGAAGCCTCTATGCAGTTAAAAATAAGTTTCAGAAGGTGCTTCACATTGCGTTGTTTCCATCTGCCTGGTGTGTAAGACATTTGTGGTAACAAACACAAACCAGCCTACAGTTGTGATTTGTTCCCATGCCTACACATTTAACACTGTTTTGCTTTCTTATTTTGGAACTGGCCACATAACAGCAATGGCTCGGGCTCCTGGAACACTGCTCATAACCCCAGCTGGATGTCACCTGCGGGCAGTAATTTTCAGGGGGAATTCTGGCTTTAGGGGGCTCGACAGCAAGGATGCTTTCTGGTTTGAATGGCAGGACAGTATCGGCCACAGACGTGCAGTGACTTGGATCTGCCTCGGCTCTCCATTTCCCCTGTGCACTCTTCCTCTACGCGTTCCTTAACGTTATCTGTTACCCGTCACCTGATGGAAACCAACACCTGCGAAAGAAAAAACTGGTACCACAAAACTCAGGAACACTATAAAGGGGGGAGGCGCAGGCAAAAAAAGTGAGGAGGGAAAACTTAGGAAGTGAACGGGTCTCTGAAAGCAGAGAGGAGAGCAAAAGTGGCTTGGAAGGGTATATATGAACCAGCTTGGGGTCCGACTCAGGAAGTTTGATTCTCTGAGTGCTCCGAGAGGTTTATATAACATCTATGTTATTTCTGCTCATTACTATTACACTATCAGATGGGAAAATCTGCATCCAAATAGGACAAATGCACAGAAACATGACTACGATCTATCTCTATATTATTAGAATTCTTGCCTCAAAAGTTTAATTAGGTTTATCTCCACCACAAAATAAATTTCTTAATACTTCTTCTAGGTGCTTCATTTTGTAGATGCAGCATTTCTGTTAGCCTTTTACGTGATCCCAATATATAAATATAGTACAGAAAGACAAGAAGACAAGTACATATGTTCTGTGTATTTATAGCTGATAAAAACTGTTGAGCGCCTTGCAATTTACGAATCAGCTTTCACCCAAAAATGTATCAGCAGTGTAGTCAAGAAGTTAGAGAAAATTAGCTTTAAAAAATCCCAGTTATCGAAAATCTCTCCTATCCCAAAGGAAAGTTTTTCTAATGTATCGTCTATTGTGATTGAAATTGCTTGAAATACAGCCAAACCCTTGTATATAAAATTTAAATTTGCCTGTTAGAAATAACAGGAGTTTATCAATACATTATGGTATACCTCAGTGGCCTTGTGAGATCCAGCAATTTCTAATATGTTTATATTCTACTACTGTGCTTCTCTCTGTGGAGCAGGAGGCAAAGATAAAAATGGGTATTTGGGAAAAAAAGGTCTGTTCTTGAAACTACACACATGACATACCCATACATCATCGTTAACTTGGTAGTGAAATCAATTAAAATGTAGGCACTGCATTGAATCAGAGCCATTATGATTCAAGAGTTAATGGACATGTGCAGGTCACATTACTACAGAAGCAGGATCTCAGCCAGCAGCAAGGGTAACAAAGTGAGAACCCATGAACACAGTCTGAAGCACTAGTGCAAGCATGGGTTAATTTCTGGCATTTTATTACTTACCTCATATTTTAGGGTGATTTGACCTGACTAATGTATAGGATCCCTAATGAAAGTAAAGCTCTCTCTCACGGGGAAATCTGTATTGTGCTTTTTTCAAGGAGACATCAAGTTTATACCAACCTTTGGAGATTAGCTTAGCTAGGAAATTAAAAGATCTACTTGATATTTTTTTTGGTTGTTTATAAAAAGTTCAGGTTTTGTTGCTTATGTTTATTCTGTATCACAAAATAAATGCATTGCACTTCTGCAAAGAGATGTTAAACACTATTTTTTTCAAGTACAACACACATACACACACAAGTTTATATGGTGATAATTGATGACAAAGTAGATCTTATCTTTTACAAAAAGAAAGATTAGGTTTGTGACAAAGCTCTAGAAAAGGTGAAACAACCACCACATTTTTATAAAAAGCCAGTCTGGGAACAATAACAGATAGTAGGTCTTATCTTACTTGGCAGCTCTTAAGTAGTTCTGATTATTAAAAGCAACTGGAGAGGCCTCCCCAGAAGGAGACCTGCTTTCTCTTTAGTTATCCTTTATAAAAATATCAGCCTGCTGGACAATGAATCTGAAAACACATGACACGTTGAGAACAAACATGTCTCAAGGTGAAAGGAGACCAATATTCATGCTCTTTCAATCATCCACTAGCTACTAAGTCATCAGTTATGATGCAGATGACAATTCTGATGTCCGTGAGGAAAGCACTTGCGTGGTGTTACAAGTCAACCAGCTAAAATCACTTCAGAGGTGTCACTGAAAAGTCCCTGAATGGAAGAAACTTGTGGTTGGAATGAAACTCTAACACAGAAGTTCCTGTTGCCCAGCACCTACATTGTTTGGTCCCCATTTACCTACCAGGTAAGATAAAAACACAATATTTGCAAATGCTTACACCGAGAGAGACTATCACCCTGTGTTGATTAAATTTAGCCCAGAAAATATCCCCTGGAGCTGAACGTTTCAGCATGAAGAAACGTGGAGTCACTGAGAAAAACATACAAAGGAACTTGAGTGAAAAAGTTACAGATCTTCCTGTGAGAATCAGTCCAGTCCAGAAGCATAGTTCACGTAACATCGAAATTCATTAGCTAAATTTCGAGAGTGTTTTGGAATAAACTTGCATATCTTCACACCTAGATGCTTTGCTGCCTGTTCCTCCATGATTGCACCTGCAGCAAAAATAATTAGTATTTGGTGAGAAACGCAGTTAACAGAATGTTTGGCCTTTTGGATTAGCTCCTCATGAATGCGTATGCAGAGAAACAGCTTTTTTTGAGGGGGCAAGGCTTAAAGCAGCTACACCTTCAGCCCTCTTTGGCAACTGAAGCTGTTGGGAAATCTAAATCTGAAAGAACTGAAGAAGCTCCAAGGAAATGAATGTCATAAAAGTTTCATAAAAATAGGTAGAGGGTAAGATCGGTGCCCCCTTTATAAAAAACAGAAATTTGAACTCAATCTTCTTGCTACATGCCAAAGAATAATATGGTGGGGAGCCATGGGAAATGCAAACAGATTACATATACTCCTCTATTTAAATAAACCACAGCGTGATATTTATAGCTACACGCTGAGAAATCACTTTCTTGAGCAGTATTTGTCAAACTTTGTAAACTGAAGGACCACCTATCCATTTCAGGGAAAAAAAACCTGAGAACTATCCTTGTGCATAACTGCCATTTACAAGTAAACAAAGAAGTAGGCTTTCTACGTCCACATACTATTTACATTTTTCTCTATTTTGCCTACTTGGTTGACTGCCCAGAATTGTATGCATATATGGGTTTTGTCTTTTGTTTTTTGCAAAAATTACTTGGATGTTTTCAGATGTCTTGTAATAAGATTACAGATTTAAGAACCACCAGGTCTAAGGTAGATACTCGGAGCTTCTTAAAACTAGCGAGTGCATCTTCATGGAGAAGGGCCTAAAAATGCAGCTGGCAAGTCTTCCAGTTTTACTGCTGTGATCACTGAGTTTTAATTCCTCCTGCTGCATTTCAGTGCCTAATAACCAATTACCTGAATCACAGTGGAGAGTCCTCATATATTCATTCACATTACAATTTCTATATTTACCAGTAAGGAGCCAGTGATATGAGAAAAAGAAAGTGTCTTTTTTGTGTTTTTGTTTTCAAGGCTTAGCTAGAATCATCCCACTTTACTACGCAAAGGCCGTTCCAACCTATTCGTCCTTCTTTCTGCTTAGCTCACCTTAGTTTTTCCAAATATAAAGCAGCTGAAATCTTGCAGCTACGGATATGCTGAGGAATCACAAACTCATTGCATAGTTTAAAAAGATGTTAACGGTAGGTTGCATGTACGTTTGTCATAGCCAGATTTCAATCACTACAATTGTAGAGAATGCCCCTTTACAAATAAATAAATAAATAAAAATCTGGAACGTTGCAGAATGTTTTTACAATTCTTCAAAAATTTACTAAAACTCATAATGCCATAAGAAAAAAATTACTGACTTAACTATTAAAATACACATCCCTTCAATGAAAAATAAAGGTTGAACTAAAGTATTCCAGTAAAACATTACCCCCTTCAGGATGCAGTCTTCCTAGAATTACTTATAAATTAGTATTACTGAGTTAGTATTTTTCTCACTTCAGTAAGTTTGTCTTTTGAGAGGTAAGAAAGATGCTCAACAGTGACCTAAATATTTTATTAATTATACCTGTGCAAAGCAGAATCTTTCCTTTTGTTAAGTATCTGATGGTCTCTGCAGTTTTTTGAAGACACTCCTCAGACAGATAGGGTGGATCTGCTATTACAATGTCAAAACTGTGTGGCAGGAGGTTTTCCGGTAAGTTCAAAGGGTTGTTGTAATCATAGAAGATAAATTCTTCTCCATATACAGAAAACCTTCTGTCGTACTCCAGAATAACCACTGAAAAATCTTTGTCATCTTGTTCCTTCAGTTTCTGATACACGCTTGGTGCACTAACACAGGCTATCCTGAAAGAGAGACAACAACTTAGAAAACTGATTTTAAAAGGCAACAAACAAAGAAATAATTGCAGCAAAGACAATTCCATAAGTTCTCAGGGCTGCTTTGGGATTTTAAGCCTTTGTCCCAGAAAATGCAAGCTATTCTTCCTCAAATCTAAGAAATAATTACTTTGTAAAAATCAAAGAATGGAGTTTTAAGTATTCAGGCCTTTACATGTTCAGCTTCCATGCCACACAGAGACCTTAAAAGGTCTTAAAAGTGAAAAGCTTAATTTACAACAAGGAAATATATTGAAAATTTAAGTTAAAATTGAAAAATAATCCTTACAGAAATAGGAGGAAAAACAAGTTTTTCCATCCGTTCTGCAGAAATGTATAAAAACAGAGAAAAGAATTAGAAGTCACTAATACGCTCTGGAACTCATTATATTTCTCCGAAAAAAAAAGAAAAAAAAAAGATTTATAACCAATTTTTGCAAGGCAGAGGCTACAGCATTCAATGAAACACTAATTTGTAAGCTCAGTATAAACTATTACCTAACTAAATAATGGCATGGGCATTTCTGCCGCATCTCCACCAAACACTGAGGTACAAAGAGTAATGAATTAAACTGCATGCTCTCCCTGCATAAATGAAATAATTATAGAAAAGGCGTGACAAATCTACAAAACAGACATTAAAACCTACCTGCCACCTTTTCCAGCTGCCACAATCGCTTCATTAGCCAGGCATGATGCAGTTTCATCGCTGTACCAAAACTGGCTCAGTTGCTGAGAAAAATAACGCACAATTATAAACATCAAACCTTCTGACTGTGCTATGTACAATTAGGTGTTGTGAGTCCTATTGGAAGAAAAACAAAATCCACAGCAACTTCTCAGTTCACAAACTACAAAGGTGACAATTTTTCTGAGAGTCTTTTTACTTCTGTAAACCAATGAGAGACAGCAGGTAGCTTACACTGTGTGCTTCCACAACACTTACTATGGTATCAGGAAAACCAAGTAATGCAAAATCACTGAGAAGATTAGTTCAAACCATGCAGATGTACAGTATTTATATACTCTTAAATTGAGTTACTTCAGTGGGAAAGGAAAAAAGGACTCAAAAAATGACAGTATAGAAGGAAATAAAGTATAAAAGTACTAAATCAGAAGATATAAGAAACAGGAAAAAAAAAAGAATACATAGACAAATCCAAAGTCAGTCTGTTAGAAGAAAAAATGCAACAAGGCAGCCACCCAGAAAACCAACAAAATAAACACAAAAAGAAATATGATGTGAAAGGAAAGAACATTCAGCCTCGTTACACTGTGTTGCCTCAAACCGAGGGAAGAATCTTCACTACCCTCACATGCCAGGCTGGAGTTAAAAGTTTCCAGAAGGCATAGAGGCTTCTTAGTTGGCAGCTTTATTCCTTCTGTGCATGTAATTACCCTGATTTAATATTAAGGCAAATAAGCTTGCAGTGTTATTGTCCATAAATAGTTTTGCCACTCTAGGAACATCTTGAGTGTTCCCCGTTTCATTTCATTAATTATTGACAAAAGAAACCTGGTGAGGGCTGTTCCTCTGTAACGCTCACTAACTGTGCTTCATTCACTAAGTTCAGTTTCTTACCCAGTTTTCTTCTATCGAGCCAACAGAATATTGATTAAACCCTTGGGAGGTCTTCGTGCCCTCCCTCTGCTGCTGTTCCAAATAGAACTCCTGGAGGGCAGCCAACGTATGGGCTGAAAGCTGGGGAACGTCATCATCATCATCATCCATTTTTCTAGACATCAACCACAGGAAAAAAAAAATAATTAACCGTTTTCAATAGTGGAAGCTTTTAATAATGACCCACTCTCCCAAGATAAAACAACATTTCCTGACTTTGCAGGCTTAGTCTAATAGCTAATGGGAAAACCTCTGAACAAGAGAAAAACATACAGCTTTTCCAGAGAGAATTCAGGAACTGGTCCCTTTCCATATGACATAGATGTGGCTTGTATTCTTATAGGGATGTTGTCGTTACAGTTTGTTATACCCTGCATCCATACACCACTTTTATTTCAGCTTGCAGGAAAAGGCTATAGTGGATTTTGCAAATACTGTAGAAATTATTCCCTCCCCTCCTAGACATAACGATAGCCACTGATCATTTCTTGCCATGTTGAAGAGGCACGCAGTTCTGACTCAAAGAGAAGTAAACTCTTGTTCTAGGATCAGCATCACCTGGCTTCACCTCTCACACCACAAATGCCAGAAACCTTCAGCAGACAAGTCGCTCAAGATGTTTTCCTAAGGTAGCACTACGTGACTGACAATTTGTGTATTTTATGCGTGAGAACACGGGCACAGCTCGTACTCAAAGGGCACGGCGTGCACTAGATGCCGAGAGCAGCCGTTTGCAGGGATCTCAGAGCTGGGCACCCCCTGCACCCCTCGACCGCGTACCACCAGGCAGCAGCCCAGGCCTGTGTGTCCTTCCCAGAAGAGACGGTGCCACCTCGTGGAGCGAAGGTGACAACAGCAGAAATCAAGCATGTGAAAAGCACAGGAGAAAACTTGGAAATCCAAGATTGTTCTCTCAGGAAATCAGCTTTTTCTGCATCCGTTCTAAGAATTCATACGTGTCCAAGGACTTCAGCAGGACTCGGAATGGGTGTGCACTTTCCTTCGTGCAGAGGCTGTGTGTGGTGCAGGCCGCGCAGAAACACGTGCCACCTCAACCACACGTAACGTGGAAAGCTAAGAAGACTTAATTTGAAGTACAGCTGCTTACATTTGCTCCTCTCTCTGCTCTCGTCATTACAAGGAGGACTCCAGAACTCACGGCCTCCTCCCCTCCTGCTCCCTCCTGCAGTGCTTCCCGGACACTTCCTAAATCTGTTTCTCCCTACAGACTGAAAAAACAGTGCCATTAGCCTGCTGCTGTGGGATAACCCATCGCTACTCACTAGAAGCTCTGGCTCCTGCCGAGCACTGTGCCGGCATCCCTCCATCCCTCGGAGCCTGAAGGCCTTGCGCAGGAGGGGATCTTGGAGCCAGAGGGCAAAACAGCTCAGTTTGTTCCTACTGCTCGGTGAATGAAACACAAATGCTTTGAAATTATTATTTATATTATTAAATTTCATATTTTTAATATAGTTTCCTAATAAAATTACTACAAGTTAACACAGAATAGAGTTTCTAACAATGCGCAATGCTAACATCCATTTTAGGCCCTGTACAAGAACCCTTTTTGCTGGGACAGATGTTACAAGTTTACAACTACCCTTCATCGACCAGCTGATCTTGAAGGTCTTTTCCAGCCTTAATGATCCAATGATTCCATGATTCGATGATTCTATGACTTTCTTTTTTATTAAGTGTATCATAGATGCAGTAATCTGGTTTGCTGTTATCCCTAAGGCAAGCACACGTCTAGGCTTTGACACTGAGAAACCAAAACTGATGCAAATTTGCAGTTCTTAAGTCAAAACCTTTTTGATTTTACATTCAGTGAACCCATACAGGCATTCGCAAGGATTAAATCTATGCCCGTGAAATGAAATCCTCACAGATAAAATTGCTGATGAAGCAATTATCTGTTGTTTCAGTGGATGGAAAGGGATACAACCACAGGCATCCTTTTTCTATAAATGATATTTTAGCTCCTTTTTCATGGTCTTCCTTTTGGTTTGTAAATTAAAGCTTTAGGAACCAAGCAGCAATTAACTGTGAGAATGCAAGGAAAGGTAACTCATAATATATGGTAGAAAAATCATTAGGTACATCCATTAAGAACATTGTCAAAAACCAACACCTTTTTCTGAACATATGTACATTTTCTACATATAACTGACTTAAGTCATCAGCATGAAGACATTTTCTTGCACATGAAGTACATTAGAAAGCTATTAAAGTAAGTGAGTTTATGTGAACAAGACTTGTAAATTCCTTTGGCTTTAAGTGAGTAGAAAGTTGTACTACTTGAAACCTCCCTATAGCCCTCCCAGAAAGTACACTGCTCCCAAGTCCAAAAACAACCCTGAAAGTTTTGGGGAGGATGGGAGGAAGCAGAGAAACCCACGGCACCTCTAGCACTATCAGTAGGAATACCAAGTTTAAAACTAGCAGTGTGCCTAGTCTTCTTTACTATTAAGTCTAAAGGGCTGCATTTGCACCTAATTAAAAAGCAAAACAATAAGGAATAAGATCTCCAAGAGGCTGGAAAAGTAAGACTTGGTGTGAAGTTAGATGTCATCTAAAGGATAGCAGGAAAAAAAGGGGTTAAGCACCTGTGGATAGAGGGGAGCATAAATAGGCAGGATTGCGTTCATGGGATAGATTTGAATGCTACCGGCCTCTAAAGGGGCAGACCTACCCAGCAAATGAGAAAAGTGACTACAACTGCACCGTATGACCTATGGCTCGCACAGTGCTGTGGGTGGGATGAAGGGGGAAGGTGCCTGCAGGCTCCTCAGTCCCTTGCCCTGTGCACAGCTGAGTCTGGCTCTGACCAGCTGACAAACATCCAGGAAATGCTGGCACTACTGCGTGAGAGCTCCTCAAAGAAAAGAGAAAAACAAAAAAAGAAAGGTAATAAAGGCAAGTGAAAACAGTAGCACTGAAGACCCCAGTGCCTTGTCTACACAGGAACACTGTATGATGTAACACCGCTTACCACCAGCTCTCATGTATGAAAACTCTAATTTTATATAGCCAAGTCCTAAAATAGAGAAAAAATAAATAACAAGTTAGAAAGAACTTGTTAGAATGGAAAAATTAACTCAAAAATTCCTTCAGTATTTCACAGTCTTCCTGTACCCCTGTACATTTGGTCCATCCATACCTACGAAGCTGTGGTCGCCTGGAAAGCAGCGTTCTTTGAGCACAGTGCAGCTGCTATGTGCAAATGTAACCGTGCCCCTACGCACAGAAGCATGGAAATGCAGTCATCGGGTTCGCTGAGGCAAGGTGAGGCCACGTGCCTGTGTACCATTGCTCACCCCGTAACTACAGAAAATGCAGCTGGATGCTTCCAGATCCACAGCACTGAGGGACGTGCCACTTCTGCAGGGGAAGGCAAGCACGAGGTGGGACATATGTTACAAAGCCACCTCAGAAAACTCTCTTAAAGCAAGGAACGGCTTCGTCAGATCTTTTACCTACAGACTACACCACAGGTGGCTGGCTGCCATTTCTCTGCCAATGAAGAGAGTTACCTGACTAGGCCAGGCCTCCCCAGCGATCCACAGAACACAGAAGCGCTGTTTGGTACACACACAGGCACACTGCTCTGCCAGTTTCCAGTATTCACTCTTTTATGGTGCCCTGAAGAAGTCATCTTGGTGTAATAAAATGTCCCTTTCACTGAAGGGGGGAAGGGAAGACTACTGCAAGGTCAAGGAATATTAATACAAGCGGAAAGTGGTCCTGTTAATCGCTGCGAGGGGAGGAAGGAGGAGGAGGAGGAGGACACTGTTAGCCCCTTAGACCTCATACCAAGAATGTAAGTGCACATGCAACTTCAGAAAAGACTTTGTTCTAGAGCAGGTTAGATCTACAAAAAGAACATGTGCAGCTGAGTAAAACAATAGTATTTTTCCCAAGCCACCCGTGTTAGTATTTGAGACAAACAGCTGGTCATCGGTGGTGTTTGTGTCACGTACCAAGGGAACCTGGACAACGCTACGCTGCCACGAGGGGCTCCTGGAGGAGCAATCACTGCCTGAGGGTGAACAAGAAGTCCTGACCAGGGGGGCTGAAATGTTGAGAAGGCTGAGCTGGGCCTCATCACCATAGAAACACGAAGTTACTGCACCCTTTTCAATCCCCAGCCACTTAACATGCACAAGGACCCAAGTCTCAGGTCTCCAGTGACCAGTGGCTGTCTGTCAAACAGCAACTCTAAATCACAAGTGGATTTGGGGGGGATCCTGTCCCAAACACAGTAAAAACGCAGACAGAGAAAGGAACTCCCCTGCTGGAAACAATTATTCATGTCTTTAAATTCATGTTTATTTTAAATATATAATAAATAGCAAATTTATTCATGTTCTTTAAATCCAAGAAGCAGCTGAGTGAGAGCTCAGCTTTTGCTCAAGTGTCTGACAAGTTACCTGAGTGTTGCCAAATGCGCTTTCAGGAGGACTGACAGGACAAAATGTATCAAGTACATCAGTCCAAAGTAATTTGGACACAAAAATTCCCCTTGCTTAGCTAGCGTGGCCTAGCCAGGAGAAACTGAAAAAGGCTAGGACATATGTACATCTGTTTTGTAGTCTTCCTAATGCGGACCAAAACTTCTCTAGCCTCAAGCAGCCACTTGCTTCCTTGCAGTCAGCTGTGGAGTTTTGAGGCCCAGGTGCCATACAACGATCCAGCCCCTGAAGGGTAATGCCAATTCAGGAAACATCAGAAAAGCAGACCTGACAAACCTGCACACAAATGTAAAGCAGTTTTCTTGTGTTTCATAGAAGAGGGAAGGAGGCACACGAAGGATGTGTGAAGCAGAGGCAGCTCACCTGCCACAAATCTGAGAATGGCTCCACTTGAAGGATCAAGTCTGGAGAGCTTTTTATTTACAACCACAGCAAAAGGTTCAAAAGAAAAGCTCTACCGGTTCAGATCAAGGGTAGATAGTGGTAATTCTATCTTGGAGGTAGCCAAAAGCAGCTGTCTCAGAGTGAGACTGAGGCACGTACAGGTGATACTTCCCCAGTCTACACCCTCCTAGTCTTTAACTGTTTTCCACTAAAGATATTTCAGCATCTGAAGTGATTTGTTCTGTGAATGTAGTTCTCCAAAAGACATTTGTGCAGTATTCCTTAAATTCACATAAAGTTCTTCAATCGATAATGCCCCCTTTTAAGTCACATTTTATGAAAAACTGCCTCCTCTTGCTGTGAACATGGCTACTGGCTTCACGAGATGCGATACGTCCCTTATGGCAATAGAAAGCAGACATCAGAGCCCCATTATTCCGTCTCATGCTGCTCCACATGCCATTTCACAGACACCTGGAGGTCATCCCCCTTTCCTCAAGTTTTTCCATACATTTGCTGATCCTTGTTAAACTCTTCTAATACACCCCTTCTTTGAGATGAGGGAACTGGAATTGTAGGCAACATTTAAGATTAGGGTGATTACACACTTACAGTATGGTTTTATGATGTTTTCTGTTACATTCTATTTTTCCTTAAAAAAAATCTATCATTTAATTGCTGCTACCACACATTGATTTGATGTTTTTGGAGAATTACACATCATAACCACAAAGTCTCCTGCCTGAGTAGGAATGGTATTTAATGTGATTAAGCAGAATTTACAAAGAAATTGAAAAGGACCTGCCAAGAGCTCCAAGATACCAGGCCATACATAACAAAACTAAACAGCAGTTCTGGGCTCTTCATCTCAACAAGCAGAGTAAACGCTGAAACTAGAAAAGGCTCAAGAAGAGTTTTAAGACATCCAAAGACTAGAATAGCTTCTGCAGGGGAGTAAGTATAAGTAACTTGAGAGGGGACTGGCAGAGCCTGTAACCGTAAGAGGCATGAACATTGCGGGCACTGACCTACTGCTGTGTTTTCCAAGGCAAGAACTGGCAGGCAACAAGTGTGGCCTCAAGAGCCAGGTTCACCAGGACAGCAAGGTGCTGCCCGGCACAAGGCACACCAGAGCTGCAGAATCTCTTGCACAGGGTACGCTACAGGGTAATGCTTGGCAGTGCTTCGAGGCAAGACTGGAGAGCTCAGAGGTGCAGGGTGCAGAGGGTCGCTCTGTACAGAGACCCCTCAGGATTCAAAAAGCAAGGGCTGAAGGCCGGGTGGCCACTGGAAGGAGAAGGGAAGTGTGATACATCCCATCCCGATCTGCTTGCTTTTCCACAAGGATCGTCTGATTTTGGGAAACAGAGAGCAGGTTAGATGCAGAACTGGTTACCCTCCTACGTGTGGGTGCTAAAGTGCGGCTCCTGACTAAGGAGCCTCTCTCACAGAATGGCCGAGGTTGGCAGGGACCTCTGAAGATCACCTAGTCCAACCTCCTGCCGAGCAGGATCACCTAGAGCACATTGTGCAGGATAGCATCCAGGTGGGTTTTGAATATCTCCAGAGAAGGAGACCACAGCCTCTCTGGGCAGCCTGTCCCAGAGCTCTGTCACCTCACAGTACAGAAGTGTCCCCTCGTATTGAGCCAGAACCTCCTGGGCTTCAGTTTGTGCCTGGTGCCTCTCCTCCTGTCGCTGGGCACAACTGAACGGAAACCGGCTCCACCCCCCTTCCCCCCACTACCGCACGGCACCGGGGATATCACCCCCATGCCGTCCGCCCCGCGCCCCCTCAGCCCCCCCCCCGGGAGGCGCAGCCCCGCCGCACAAAGCAGTACCGACCCCGGCCCCCCCCCCCCCAGCCATTACGGCGGAGGGGAAGGGCGCGGACGAGCACCGCGGCCCCCCAGAGCCGCAGCACCGCGGCCGGGCCTAACCCACTCACCGGCCGCCAGACCCCTCCGCGCACGCAGGCCCCGCCCCAGCGCCGCGCGCAGCCCTGCCGACCCCTCCCCCCCCCCCGGGTTCCCGCCTTTTTTGAGGGCTCCGAACCGTCCCCGTCCGGTATCGGCGCCGCCGCTGCCCTCAGCCGCCCGCTAAAAGCCCCCCAAAAAGCTAAAACCCGTTTTTAGGGTTACAGCGCTCGGCCCCGTCCCCAGACAGCGCCCCGCAGCCCATAGCCGTCGTTCTCCAGGCATTTCAACCCCCCGGTGGTTTAAGAGGCTTTAAAACGGTCTCCAGAAATGATTACACCTTAAATATGAGCCTCGTAAAAGCATATAAACTCCACAGAGAGCTGCAGCAGCAAAATACTCAGGTGGCGTCTCTGAGCATTGTTCCCTCACAGACCAAAGTGGTTTTGATGCTGAGGTCGTTCCACACCAAGGTTCAAAAATCTTTCATTTCCCCTGCCCTTATGGGTACTAAGTGCTGGGAGAAACATCCAGGGCTTTTAACAGCCCTTTTCACACCTACAGGAAGGGTAGATATGAGATGTACCTGGAGCACCACGTTCCCCTCTGGGGCCCTCAGCACAAGGAGCAAGTCCAGAAGAGGGCTATAAAGATGAGAAGGGCTGGAGCACCTCTCCTGTGAGGACAGGCCGAGGGAGCTGGGGTTATTCAGCCTAGAGAAGAGAAGGCTCCTGGGAGACCTTACAGCAGCCTTCCAGTACCTAAAGGGGGCCTACAGGAAAGCTGGGGAGGGACTCTGTCAGGGAGCAGTGGTAGGACAAGGGGGAATGGCTTTAAACTACAAGAGTGGAGATTTAGATTAGGTATAAGGAGGAAATTCTTCACTCAGAGGATGGTGAGGCCCTGGCACAGGCTGCCCAGAGAAGCTGTGGATGCCCCATCCCTGGAGGTGTTCAAGGCCAGGCTGGATGGGGCTTTGGGCAACCTGGTCTGGTGGGAGGTGTCCCTGCCCATGGCAGGGGGTTGGAACTAGATAACCTTTACTAATCACTTCAGACACCTGACTGGAAAAAAAAAATTGCAAGGAGAGTGTAGTGAGGACTAGTACAAAATAATCAATTAACTCCCATTTTTACAGGTTTCCTGCACCTCTTTTAAGATTTCCTATTACCTGAAATACTATTTTAGGGCTCCCTTTCTTGCACACAGACAGATTTTAAGCTGCTTGATAAAAGAGTTTCATAAGAGCAATTTTAGAAGTATATTCATTTGAATCAATTCATTGTAGCTTTCCATTTGGGCATACAAACTTACTTCTCTACGACCTTCCTTGTGCAGACATGATGTGCTTTCTGGCACTTCTGGTCATTTCTTATTGCCTGAAAACAAAATCTGCCTCACCACTATTTTTCTTTTCTTCATTGTTCTCTACAAAGTCAGGTCTTGCCACATTAATTTGTTAAAAGCATTTTCATAACATTAGCTTTCTTGTTTCAGAGTTGCTCTGTGACTGTCCTATAAAAACTTTTTCCTTTGGACCCCCATACCTACTACCCCACTATCTTCCATTTAGAAACAGCACTTTTAATGTCAGTAGGAAACTGTGGGCTTGTTCACTTCTTTTTTGAAGGACAACTTTTAAGTAGCCTGAACTTGTCATTCAGTGCATTACCCCTCTGCTTTGAAAAGTCACCAAACAAGGTCTTCATTCCAGCATTAAAGATTGTCCTACATGGAGTGCACCCATATCCATCCGTATTACACTGCTGCAGTAATTTAAAACAACAAAAACTTTTCCATGCATTGCTGCACAGCGACAGTTACCTGACATCTGTGTAACATTACTGCATGCAGCAAGAAATCAGGCTCAGATCCTAGAAAGAAATGACACTTATTTAAATGTCATTCACCCATTCCATGCAAGTTTGTGAAACATTTTATGTGAAAAAGAGTTACACACAGGGCTGATAAGTAGGACTGAAGAACGAGAGGACAGAGGAGGTTGGGCAGACACGTACGATCAGTCCAGATTTCCTGCAGCAACAGTCCCCCGTGCGCCTAATGATCCTTCTGTGCAGAACAGTTACAGAGATCACGTAAGGGCACATGGAAGGGGCTCAGGGGGCAAGGAGGACAACATCATTTAGGTTGCGATACCAGGTACTGTATGGCAACAAATACACACACAGCTCAACACTGCTCAAATCCCTTACAAGATGGTGCTAGCAGGAAAGCACAGGAGAAGCTGGACTGACCCTGTATGAAGGAAAGCAAGCTATGTCCTGCAACACAGCTTCTTTGGGGATGCGAGGGCAAACCAACCATAAATATGGGAACACCTGTAACATGAACCCTGCAAGAAATTTCTTGTTACTAGGTTTTATTGTTTCTTAATTCCTTTTCGCAGGAAGGTGCTTCAAGTTAAGCTACGTACACTGTGTCCTTTGTCACAGACCCATACATCTTCTTGAAATACAGCAGCGCCAAGGGCATCTCTAAGACTTTAATCTGACGATGTGGACCACTTCTGCCTTACTAATACATTTGCTACTGCTCTATGTTGGAGCAGTTCAGAAACAGAGCATAAAACAGTTTTTAAAGATTCAGTCCCTCCCTGGAAAGTAATAGCAACTTGCTGCTCGTAAGGCTTTCATGTTTCCATATTTGGGTTTTTCTTATTTTATTGACAATCACATTTTTTTCTTTACTGATGAAAGTCTATGCTTTCAAGTCTTTCTGTAGCAGAAGCTATAGCCATGTGAAAGAATACTAGTTAAATCTCATTACCTCATATGAAAATAATTATTAAATTCCAATTGTAGTCTTTGCTGTTGCCACTATTTAAGTCTAAAAAAAATACCTCTTTTCCCCCAAACTTTGACATTTTTAGGAATGGCAAACCACATTTCATTTGGAAGACAACCAAGCATGCAATACTTAACCATACGAGCGTTACTTCTAGTGAACGTCAATATAATCCTACTTCTGAAGATGGAAAATAATACAAATATTCCATTTACAGAACAACCTGTAACATCTCATCTTTGTAAGAAAAACTTACTGCACTTTGTTTCAATACTGAGTTGTTCTACTACAGATGCAGATAAAAGGTGACTTAGAGCCCGGTGGGGTAGTTCTGTGAGCCACGTGCATTGCAGCTTCCCCAGCACACGGGGCATGCAGGAATATGGGTTACTAGACAGCCTTTTAGAAGCTTTCAGTCACTCTCTGAATTTAAGTACAGTAGGAAGTAGTTTTCACCCTCAATTTATGGACTCCCAACTCTTTCTGTAACAGAAATGCAAACCTTAGAAATACTGCAGTGACACAGGAACATAATGACTTCTTTTGTCAGGCTTTGTGGATCACTTGCAAGTAGTTTAGGGACCACAAAGAGGGCTACAGACCTCAGACAGAAACCACTAGGTAAAGTCTAACAATACTGATATTCTAAAGGGATTTTAGAAGTCATTAAAAAAAACAACAACCCTGAAACAGTG
Source organism: Cygnus atratus (assembly GCF_013377495.2). NCBI lineage: Eukaryota > Metazoa > Chordata > Aves > Anseriformes > Anatidae > Cygnus > Cygnus atratus. Next base: position 190,083,602 of record NC_066362.1, on the reverse strand, counting down.
CTAGTGTCTATACCTTTGTACATTTTAACACCCATTGATTTTACTATGCCATACTGCCCCCGATTTATGCAGCTCTCTACCTCAAAAATAAATAAATAAATAAATGCACAAGATACGTACTAACAAAGAAACTCGATGGAATTTTGTGGCCAGAGCCTTCTCATGTTTGCTTTTGCCTTTTCCCCCCAAAGATGTAATCACTCTGCCATCACAAGAAGCAGGAAGGAAAATATATAAAATATATTTAGCAAAACCAGTAAAATTAAAGTGGAACAGAAAATGCAGTCAAGTAGCAAACATTATGTACAGCAGCAGGTTTTACACAGTTTTTCCTACACACACCTCTGTACTTATTTCACACACACTTTTTAAGGAGAAGGAAGAAAACAGAAATAAGCTAGTGTTACGAAAGAAAACATTTTTTTTCTCCTGAACAGCAAATGGGGTTTATCACTGTTTTTGCTTTTGAAACTCCAGTTCGGACTATATATATGTCTTAAGAAAAATAAGAGGACACCATTTTCCCAGTCCCCAGATTAAAATTAAACTGTCCTCCTTCTACAGACCATACTGGTATCTTAAATACAGTCACACTCATAGGATCTAGACATTATCTGGCCATCTTAAAGGATGTAGGTAACAAACATTTTAACCGAGATACAAAACAGGTATCTAATTTTTCCAGCTTTCCTGAGGCTGAGTGAAATGTTTAAATACATGTGCGCTTATCAAAATCCATGTTACAGTACATTTTTTAACAGTAGTTTGTTAAGAAATCATGAAAGTGCATAACAGCCTAAAAGCAGGCAAAAAGTACTTAGGAACAGTCTTTCCTTAAAATGGCAGAAGAACGCATGCCTTCCCCAAAGCAGTGTTGGTCTGGTGAGAGGACGTCAGTGATCTTCCTAAGGACTCCAAAGTGTGGTGGTGGGCTTTTGGTTTTGGTTTTCTTTCTCTGAGTTACAGCAATCACGTGAGTGAACAAAAGACTGCTAGAAGTACTGGTGCAGCACTAAAATTAAAGCCAACGTCCTGACAACTTATTAAACCAAGTTATGAACGAAACTTTCATATCAATACTCGTTAAACGAGTCTAGTGATGACTTTCAGTCGGTAAACAGCACGCACAGGGACGGATTGGAAGCGGCTCAAATACACCACAAACCCAAAGTGTAGCATCCACAGCAATAAGTTAAAGGAAATCAAACGTACTCCTTCACAGCAGTGAACAGTAGGCCAGACACCAAGGGGAAGAAAAAAAGGAAGCATATCACACACCAAGCTGCTGCCTTCTTCAGAAGACAACACAGGATCAGAAAAAAAAACAAATCTGGTAACATCTGACAGATGTTAAGGTAAAAACAGTTGTTCCATGAGATTCAGATAGGAGGAGAAAGAACAGCAGTTACACATCAGCCACAGTGGGTACCTTCAGTGTTTTTTGGAGATGACGATTTGCCTGGAATGATTCCCAACATAAGAAAGATTTTATTATTTAATTAGCAAACCTCACACTGATTGTGTCATGTTTCATACAGCTCCAAAACAGCACTCTCTTTAAAACCAAAAAAACCTGCTGATGAAATGGCAGCTTTTACTAATCCTCATCAGGATGAGGCCAGTTACCAAATTATAGGTTAATGCTTGCATTCTGAATGGGTTTTTCTTCTTTCTTCTTACAGATTAGCTTGATTTTTTTTATCTTACACAGCAAGGATGCAAACTTTTTACTTTCTTCTCCTCCTGCCCTCTTCTAGTTCATGTCAGACCTCCTGCTTTGCTGATATGCCAAGCTCCGCTCAGAACACTGAGGTTTCCTACTTTTGTCTTATAATAAACGGCAATCAGTGAAGGAAAAACCCCAAATGCCAAAACCCCCAAACGCTAACTTCACCACATACAACTGAAGCAAATGGAAATTTCTTAAAGGCAAAATTAATGGGTTTTGCATACACTTACAGAAACAAGTGTGAATAAAGGTTTTGTACCCAAATCATTCAAGTTTATTCCAGACCTTGTATTTAAGGTAGAATACTTCAATTTTCTACACGCAAGGCTCTTGGATACACTGCTGTTTTCAGTCTTGCCAAGCTGTTTTCAGAGTTTTGCTCAAAATTACCTTAGACATTTCCGTCCTTCACCAAAACATTCCCTGAACGAAACCAGGCCAATATAAATACCTTGTTGCAAGAATTTTACTTTCGAAACCAGTAAAGTTTTAGTGAGACACAGAGCCAAGGTGTATAGCAAGCTGTCACCACCACAGTTGTAGCGTAGTTTTACTTTCAGGATTTGTGTTTTGTTTGTTTTGTTTCTAAAGTTGTGAATGAATGAAAGTAAGAGGGGAACAAAATAGCTGTAGTTCTTCCAAATGTAATTACGTTATAGCACAGTAGGAACTGCTGCCTTTAACCAAACTTTACCGAAATACATAAAGTGAGATACTGTTGGATGTAATTTACACGAGAACCAATTACAAGCTTGGAGAACATTTCTGTGCCAGTTAATCATAGACTGTTTAGATTAAATCTGCACACAAAATTCAAGACCCAGAAATCAGTATTGTTTCTGGGGGTACAAACACCCAATAATAGTGACCTGAAAAGTCACCATCAGATTTGGTTTTTATTTTTTTGAGGATGGAAATGAAAGTAATTTGATTATATATTCACAGTCATTTCTGGTAGCTCACTCTGGTGCTCCAGCATGAGATTCTCCTGTCACACCTGATCACGTTTTCTTCTATTGATGGACAAACTCATGCCTTAAATGCTGATATAGATCTAAAGTCACCCCATCAACTTTAACCAAATTACCGTTAATTCACATATCCAGAGAGCACAATTGTTAGCCTGAGTTTTTATAACATTCCTGGTTTTGTTCCCACCATAAGGAGGCGTAACAAATGCTATTTCAGGGATTCATCACAGGTGGGATTGTAGAAAAATATAAACAAGAATACACACAAATCACACATGGCCAAACCAAAATAAAAGTCTTTAGTGGAAAACAATTTTATCCTCCTCCTGCTTATGGATCTTTAAAAATACAGAAAGTGTTCATTTCAAAATTGAAAATTCAGTTGTGATAAGGCTTGATTACAGAGCCACTTCCCAAGTTTTATTGCAATAAACTGTGAAATATTTCTATGCAACTTCATATCTTCAACTGTACAGGTAAAACAATACTTGAAATTAACTAGCACTTCAATCCCTGCTTTTTTTTTTTTTAATATATAAACTCAACATAGTACTGAATTATACATTTAAAATATTTACACATTTGACTGACAGCAGTACTAGCATTTATTGCCTTAAAGCTGCATGTTCACTGCATGGAGGTTCCTCATTTTGCACAAAGGGAACAAGTAAAGGAGGATAATCTTATTTTTCCTAATTATAAAATCTAGGGTAGTTCAATGGGAGACTGAAGTGTGCTGAGGAATGCTATTAGAAAGTCTGTTTGCTTCTTAAAATCAATTTCAAGTATCAAGCTGTAATAGACCGGAAAATAAATTGCATGGGTGGTATCTTTCATTTGAGGTTGGAAGGGTTTTCCCAATCTTTTATAAGAATGGCTTAGAAGGGCATGAAAGGCAGGACAAGGAAAGGGAAGAAATAGAAAAGCAGAACCTGCTTTAACTCACTGAGGAGAGCAGAAGGAATACCTTATTTCTCAGTTGCTAGGGCACCAATAATCTCATATTGCTTTTGTTTTTCTTCTCCATTTTATTTTTTAAGACAGGCGAGAGCTTAAGGCTCTAGAGCAAATCAGTTTGCTTCATGATTAGTGCTAGGAAGCATTAATCTCATCTGACACAAGGAGGACATGATCTACTCCTACTAAAAACAAATTTAAAGGCTTTGGGGGACCGGCTCTTTATGTTTTAATTGATGCCACTAGGCTTTAGCTGTATTGAGCAGAACTTGAGTGACTAGTAGAGGCATGGAAGAAATGAGAGGTGTTTGTTCATTGCAGAAAAGCCTAAAAGAAAAGAAAAAAAGGCAAAAAAACCCTACCACCACAAGCAGCACTTGTCACAAGTAGAGGCACCAAAGCCCGAATACCTAACAACTGCCCTCTTTCTATTTAGACCACAACTGAGGCACCATTGTGGGGAATCACGTCTTACTGAAGAAGAAACCACCATTTTAACTGGCTGTAACTGAAGCAGCTGCAATGTACAGCAAACATTTCTGTACTGCAGTAATTCCCATTCTTGTGGAATACTGGTCTGCTGCTGCCTCTACTGTTTTGTAATTATCAATCTTCTGTTTTCATCACAGTAAATCTTACACCTCACAAAACTAACAGTAAAATATTTAATATTTACAGAGCATTTCAGATCCTCAATGCATTTTATAGGCATAAGCTAATCCTCACAACATCCCTGTGAGGTAGGTAAGTGTTATCGCTATTTTTACAAAGACATGGATTTAGCGACTTGCCAATGGCCACAGAGGACCCAGTGGAAAAACTGATACAAAATTAGAGGAGCCTGGCTCCTACTCCTGCGCTTATATTCATCAAGCTACTTCCATAAAGAACACCCCTTCTTACGCAATTATTCAACTGAAATTACTTTAAGTGTTTTATAAAAGAAATGCTGCAGTTGTGTCTCTGAATAGTTTTTACAGATCACAAATTAGAATTTACATCACCTCTTAAAGGATTACATTTTAAATTGACAACTGACTGTTCTGAGCAAGCTTATTTCCTAGAACTACATGGCTTAAATACAAAGGGATTTACCCAGGTAAACACTGGGGCTTTAGCAAGTGCTACGCACCAACCACGAGATGACTGCGATTCAAACCCCTCTCTTTCAACCTGCAGGATTTGGACATGCTGAGAAAACAAGTTTCTCGTTCCTGAGGAAAACAGTGAGCCCTTTATCACTGAACAGTGAAACACAAACTTCTGGGCAATAAGATGTGGCAGATTCATGTGGTAACTCAGCGAAGATAGTTAAGGCATAACGCACATGAAAGTGGAAGTTTAATGCAGTCCACTTCTCCCTGCCCATGTGTATCTGTGCTTTCAAAGTCTTGAATTTCACGAACCAACCAAATGGTCATGCTAGCCAGCAACAAAATTTAAAGGCTGAACAACAGAAAATTATTACACCAGCATTAGAAAATAGCTATTATGACAGCGAAGGGGCTGGAGAAATGGGAAAGAAGCTACTACTTGCTTTCTCCTGTCAGAGTGAAAACACTGGAGCAATAATCTGCTTTAGCAAAAAGAATGTTATGGCTAGACAAATAATATTTGTTACAATTACATCATGCAGCATTTATAATTCCGTTCGAATTGCTTTTTCTTTCCTTTCAAGAAACAGGTGCCTTTTTAAGACCATTATTCACTTTGCACGGTGAATGGAAAAATCAATGCAGCGATACTATCAATGTTTCAGAACAGTTACTTGAAGTCAGCTCTCAGGGTCTACTGAAAATGATCTATGTGCCTTTCCTGTGGACTTGAATGAGCCTTTGCATCTAGATTTACAGCAACTGAACATGTAGAAGATCAACAAAGATTTGTTTTGGGGAGTTTTTTTTTGTTTTGGTTTTGGAAGGGATATATAAGCCAAAGATTAGGTAGAAGCAGCCACCTAGCCAGCAGGAGTACAAATTAGGAAAACTCATTCCCAGGCATCTTTTCAACAATTTCATGGATGTCACCAAGTAGGGACGTCTTTGCATTTGCTGTGAAAGAAACATAAAATGGCAAGGAAAGATCCACATTGAACGCACGAGAATGGAAGAAAGGAATTAAAACTAAGAAAGAATGTTGTTTAGCACAGCATTAAGCAGAAAAATTACACAAACCCCCTACTAGGACAGTTTCCCTTTAAAATAACATTGATTTTAAATAGAAGGGCAAAAGAAAGTTTCAAACAATCTTCAAATCTTATCTTTGAAAGTAACGTTCACACTTTAACAAGTTTTGATAGACAAAATATGCTGTGCATCAGTGCTTGTTACAGTGCAATGGGCCTGATTAGAAAAGTAATGGGTATGCCCATTGCTTTGTTCTGAATACCATCTCAATTTGTACTCCCATTTATCAGTTATGATCCTCAAGAGAATTTCAAAATTTTCAAGTTAAAAAAAATATTTTTAAATATTGAGCCAGCTTTAGGATTAAAAAAGTGATAGTGGCAGAGCTAGCAATAGAGGAAGTGATGACTGAACTTACAAGGTATTCAGTCAGATCCAAAGAAGTTGAAGGTATTTGCCATGATCTCTTTGAAGACTCTGGGCTAGATATTTGACAGCATCATGACAAACCAGCAGCTCTTACAGCCACTTCTGTTCCCAGGCTTTACTGCCCTTCATTTAAAAACAATGACAACAACAACAAAACAAACCACAAAACAAACAAAAAAGCTTCAGAACTGCTGCCCGATGTAATGTATGAACCCAGAGAAACTCCAGAAGCAGTTTTAGAAAAATAGCGAAGATCTAAATAAGTTAAAAGAGATCGATCTGCTGGGATCGTTATCATTTCTGCAAGTGCACAGCCAAGAGATTTTTTGAAGAAATGCACCAGAGCTTCACGAAAAAAATTGAGTGCAATATTCCTGTTCTAAAAAATGATGAGCATTATCTTAGAAATAAAATACTAGTTGGGAACGTACTTTACCTAACAAGTTTTATGGTCACTTTTTAATGTGTAAATCTGCTCGTTCAGATAAATTAAGAGAGAAAAATAATGAAGAGGTGACTTTTTTTAGCCTTGTGGATCCATGCTTCAGAGAGGTATGGGTTTAACTGAGGAGTAAAAAAGTCTTAGATCACTTATAGCACAGTATTACAGACCTGTCTTTTTAAAATTCTGGCTATTGTGACTAATTCTGAGATGAACAGCTGCAGAACGGCACAGAGTTGCAAACGTGATGCTATACAGAGCCACGTAAAGGTGTATACTGTACATTTTATATAAATTTAAAAAAAACACATGGGAAACATTCAACAGCATTATCTAACAGAGGTCTTCAACAAAAGGGCCAACTTCTGCCTCCATATATTTCCACAAAAGATGTTTTAGTAGACATGCAACAGTTGTGTTTGCTTCAGTTCTCTCTGGTGCATGACGGGAGATGAAATAGGCCTTGCTTTTGTGTTCGTGTGCTACTCTCCCTTGTTGGTCCACTATACTCAGGGCACTGTTCTCTGCTGTTGTAATAGCTAAAGTGCTGATATAAAAAAAATGAGCAAGAGCAGAGCAGCTGGGATGGCTCTGTAGAAGTGGAACTAGATTCAGCAAAAAAAATCAAAATCCCCCATAGCACTACACATCCCAATTACCTTTCTCAATTGGAGTGAAGTAAGCGTGGCCCTCGAGTGAAAGGGTTTGATGTCCCTGTTCTAGCATAATTGTTTTAGCTAATGCCCCAACTTTAAAATGATTGTAAGTCAGGAATATACACCTTTTGAGTTGTTATTGCTTAAGCAAACAGTTCAGTGTAGAAATACATTGCAGTTGCGTGCAACCTGGATATGAATCAAAACAGATACTGAAAGTAAAACTACACATGAACCTTGCGTTAGACACAATTCCAAAATGACACGTGTCAACAGGAAGGGCTGCAACAGGCACACAGCAGCTTAACGCCAACATCCTAAACCAACACTGACGAGTCAAATCTTGCCTTAAATTTCTTAAGTACATGAACTTTTTTTTTCTTCTAAATTAAGGCAATGAAATGGCTACAGTTCCTAAAGTTCATTTCTAGGGGAACAAAAATATACACCTTCTTTCCTCTGAACTTTAGGCAGCAGAACGTAATGTAAAAACCTGCATTACAAAAACACGCAATGTCAGGTTGATATAGAAAAACAAAACTAAACACAAGTTAAAATACCATTTGGTTATTTTTTTTCCCCATTGGAACACAAAACTCAAACTTTAGAGAGGAAAAAATAAAGCTTAAAATCAGTGAAACTGTTTAGAGCTTTTTATGCATCTGCATAAAACTCTAACATGATTCTGGGTAGAAAAGAAATCTGCGCATTTATCTGGCCACTCATTTTAAACCAGTGGGGGGAAAAGGCACTGAGTTTATTTTTCATTGTGCCCATATCTGTTTGCACATATATGGAAAAAAATTCAATTCAAATTTTCTGTTCATTCTTTCCCACATACAAGGATGACAGATTGCAGCTAACACATAATAGCAGAAGCTGATTCAAAGTTGACCTCTCCTATTCCACTGTGTTATGTTCTAACTTCCAGGCTCTCTAGAATCTGAGATGGCTGCAAAGAACCCAGAGACAGGTACAAGATTTAGTCAGCATTCAGCATTTCTCAGTGCATTTTGCAGAAAGGGTCTAAATTAGGCATAGAGTTTTGTTGTTTATTTTACACAGAGAAGTCCACCAACATTTGCCATAAATTCTTCTAAACTCTTTAAGAAGGCCATCTTCTGCTTACGGTCCAGTGTAGGAGGAGTGCTGCTTGCAGTAAGCTTGTTGAAGGCATCTGCTAATCGCTGGTAAATTACTGGATCCTGTTGAGTTGATAGCAATGTTTCAACTAGCTCTGAATATTCAGCCTGTTAAATAAACACAAGTCTTATTACCTTTAAAAACAAACAAACAAACAAAAAAACCCACAATACATACACCTTCTCTCATCAGGACAAAATCCAGAATTAAAAGCTCTGACAGAAAACTCTCAGCACCTCTCCACCTACTATCCAGTTTCACCAGCAAGCATACTAGAAGCAACTATGGATTTTGCAGCCTTTCACCTTCTCCAAAACAAATAAAAGTCTTTCAACTAGACCAGGTTTTAAGTCTAAAAGAAATATTCTGAGCTTGGCCACAGTCCTCTGAAGTGCAGAGTGAGAAAACCTTAAGCACTCCCTTCAAAGTCCTTTCTGTCTTTTAGCATATGCTCATTCACATAAATGGCACTTCTCTTCCTTCACACCTGCCCCACGTTCAGTGTGCCATACCAACCATTTCCTCCCACAGTTTTCCTTTTTTCTAGAGTCCCTTCCCTTCCTTAGGGCATATGGCTTAGATTCCTTTCTAAGAGTTTCCCACTTATGCTTACTCGGACACCAACAGAAGACGAAGAAACACGTTAAGCAACTAAAAAGACAGTAAAAGATCAGTTGAGGGTTTTAAGAACAGCAAAATGATCGCTGTTCAGAGAGTAACAGGCTCCTGGCTCCACTGCCGCAGGGAACATGTAGCTACACACAGCTCTTAGAGGAGACTTAACAGAGACTGTGGAGGCTGCAGCAGCAGGGGATGAGAATCTGTCACCGTCCCTGGGGGTGTTCAAGGAGAGGTTGGACGTGGTGCTTAGGGACATGGTTTAGTGGGTGACATTGGTGGTAGGGGGATGCTTGGAGCAGATGATCTTGGAGGGCTTTTACAACCTTAATGAGTCTATGATTCTATGATCATTTTGGAGGTTTTGAAGACACAGCTGGGAAAATCCCTGAGCAAACCAATCTGAATTCAGCATTGACCCCACTTTGAGCAAGAAGTTGGACTACAGATCTCCTGAGGGTCCCTCCAACCTGAATGATTCTACGATTTGCTAAATGCACAGTAATTGACCATTCTCCATCAAAAAGTGAGTAGTTTTCAATGTTCTTAAGTGTTTAAATGTCATACCTGATGCAAGCACACTAATGTGTAGAATGCTTCACCTGCTGCAGTTGTCATTTCTGTATTGTGCTTCTGAAGTACCAGCATATCAAAGACCATCTGAAATCACAAACCAAAAGCTGTTTCAGAAGTGTAAACTTAACTTCCTGCTTTATAAACATCTGCTGTTGAACCTCGTATCTTCACTTCCAATAATAGTGATGAATGTGTATTCACAAACATCCAAGATTTTTGTTTCTTTCTTTCTTTTTTGAATTTAGACATCAGTAATTGGAAACTAAATTACTTTAGAAGTTGAGCTTTGGCTTACTGGCACTAATTCATGCCTCAAAGCACTGAAACCTATTGTTGATTTATATGTGATCTTCAAAGAGAAGCAGCATCTCTTGTATTTTTCAACAAAAGCTGCAAATAACTCAAAGAAAGAATGAAAAAAAGCCTTTGCTCTTCCAGTAAAAAACAGGAATTCGTTCCTCAAGTTTTGGAACCTCCTACAGCTCACAGAAAGTCAAACAGGGAATAGAAAATAAGAATGATTTTAAAACTTTAACTGAAAATTTGAGAAAGGGCAGAAAGCTATGTTAATGTAGAAGAAATAAAGAGACAAATAAAATTATTTAAGGTGTTTCTTATTCTCTTAGCTTCAGTGAGATGAGCTCTTAATAAGAAGTCCCCAGAAGTCTGAATGTCAGTTCAGTAAGAAAATATGTCTTAAGCAATACTGAAGTATTGACTGAAATCAGGAGACAAGTATACAAGTTCCCCAATTACTTTTTTTCCCTCATTAGCAATTAGCAAGAAGCCAGCTGCTACCAGATTAATCTGAAATGTAATGAGACAGAGGGGATGGTTCTTAGAGGAAATTGACAAGTATGATAGTGGATTAAGAAAAAAAAAAGCATAATTTATTGGATAAATTGAATAAATGGCAGCATTTTCCTTTCTTCATAGTATACCCAATTATGCTTGCTCTTCTGCCTCTTGTTTTAGTACTCTACTGTTGTGGTTCAGCCCGGCTGGCAGCCAAACACCACACAGCCGTTCGCTCACCCTCCCCCCTCCCTCTCCGGGATGGGGGAGAGAAACGGGAAAGTGAAGTCTGTGAGTTGAGATAAAGACAGTTTATTAAGACAGGGAAAAGAATAACAATAATAATAATAATAATAATAATGTGTACGAAATAAGTGATGCACAATGCAATTGCTCACCACCCGTTGACCGATGCCCAGCCTATCCCCGAGCAGCCGGCCCCCACCCCGGCTAGCCACCCCTATATATTGTTCAGCATGACGTCAGATGGTATGGAATACCCCTTTGGCCAGTTTGGGTCAGCTGTCCTGGGTCTGTCCCCTCCCAGCTCCTGCTGCACCCCCAGCCTGCTCGCTAGCAGGACAGAGCGGGAAGCTGAAAAGTCCTTGGCTTGGTGTAAGCATTGCTCTACAACAATTAAAACATCAGCATGTTATCAGCGCTCTTCTCATTCTAATCCAAAACATAGCACCCTGCCAGCTACTAGGAGGAAAATTAACTCTGTCCTACCTGAAACCAGGACATCTACCTAGCCTTTTACTTGGCAGCTTTTTATTTGACAGCTTTCATGGTAAATTTAAGTGGTGAAACTGTCAGAGTCATTCTAGAACTCAAGTACAGAGCATAAATAAGAGTAAATTGCATTCTGAGGTGCTCAGATCTTTTGCTGAATGGTGAAAAGTCATTTTCTCCTCTACACCTCTATCCCTCTTTGTAATACAGTCCAATGTCTCTGGTCCTCCATGTTCTTCTTCAACTGCCAGTTCTTTAGGTAACAGGCTGTTTCTTAATATTTGTGTGTGATGCTCATTAATCTAGTCAGATATTATCACTATTTGGTCTTTTGACACCACCTGTATGCAAAACACAAAACAAAACACAACACAGAAAACAGCTGTCTTACCTTAAGAAAGTGCCTTGTTGCTAGAAAGAGAGCTGAATCTGTTTCTTGTGCTTTTGCACACTGTTCTGCTAACGGTGTTACAGCCTCCAGACAGAGCTGGCAAACCTCAGAACTCATTCTGATAACAGGCATTAAAGAATCAATGTCAGATTTCAATGAAATTGTGGCAAAACTTCCCAATGGCATCACTACAAAATACTTTAAATGCTTCTATGTTTCAAAATGTCTTTTTACTATAAAGCTGTTAATAAAATAATAAAAAAATAAAAAGGGGAAAAAGAACTCTAACTTTGTTGCTTTCTTTTATTAGCTACATACCCTAAAGTAACATAACCCTCTCTGACATAACATTTTCAGAAAGAGGCCCTTATGGTCAAGCTCATCTGTTTCTGACACGTGCCACAGATTAGTGAAAATGGTACTCCCGTTATAAGAGGGAGAGCCCATTGGCAACGTGACAGGAAATGCTCTGGAGCCAGCCCAATAGAACAGCAGCAGTGTTTTGTATTACCAGCTGAGAAACTAATTCAGGAATGGCTTTAGGATACCAGCTGAAGGCTTATGAAGTTACACACTCTGAAGTGAAGTAATGGAGGAGGCAGGAATGGGTGCCAGAAAAAACTTACACGCTAAACCACTTAAACACTGCATTCAAGCAACAAGTCAGAGGAAATTCAGCTAGTACTGGAATCTCAATAGACACTACAGTGAAACTCTCAGTCGCCAGAGAGCAGAGAGGAAGAGTAGATTACGGATATGTAACTATAGATACAGAAATTGATAGGAAAGGAAAAAATGCAAAGAAAAAGAACCAAGACTTAACATGTCTTTATAAAAGAAGCTAAGATTTTTAGACACTCTCAAACTCTGTAAAGGATACGATGACATCCCTAACTCCAGTGAGTACATCAGGCTCTTAAAGAGGTCCTCTGGAAGTTGTGGAATTTTCTCAGGGAATATCTCACAGATGAAAGTGATTAATTTGTAATATTGATTACACAGGGATGGAAACTGTCAAAAGAAAAACAAGGGCATTTTAGAACGACATAGCTCTATCCTGATGTTATTTCCAGCTGTATAAAGAGACAAATCTGATGCTTTCCACTGAAGAAGAAAAGACAGTTCTAGGCAACAACCTCAGTCATCAGTGTCTACAGCTATATAAGCAAAAAGTATGGTGCAATAAAAGCAGACTGATAAAGCAGAAATGTTTAAGTTGATGGCAGGTGTCCAGTATCTACTCCATACAAAGTCATGGAGTTTTTCTTCACACATGAGCAAGTCTAGTCCTGTGGAGTAAAAGCCTCATTAGCATTTGGAGAACAAGAGGGGTGCTCCTAGGGCACATCCTTTGACTTGATTCATCTAAAATGGAGGTAGCTCCCATGCTCAGTGGGTGCTACCAGGTGAGAACCAAAGCCTATTAAGAGGGGACAACTGAGCTACCCTTCAGAATTGTTCCCCTGACTCAAAATAAATATTAGCATAGCGTAACACAATGAAATACCACCATTTGGTTGCTTCAGATTTTACTGTCCTACTGACAACCTGCTGTCTATGAAATGAAAGCATTGCAAAAATAATTAGAGTTGCAATTTGCTCCCACATTATTTTTTGTTTTGACTAATATCACTGCTGATGCTTCCTGTCACATTTCTGACACTATCACAAAAATGATTCCACAGGCCACATTTCAGGGTTGGCTAATTGTTAACCTGCACAGACTTGCTTTTAGAGGGAAAAAATATTTGTTTAGGCCTTCCAAACATGCATTTCCACAGGTTAAAATACTTATTTTCTAATGGTATCTATAATTAGAGAAGCTATTTACTTTTTTAAAAGCCTAGAAAATCTAACTTGTGGAGGTGAAGCGCAATTTAGAACCCATTTCTGGGAATTCATTACTATAAACCTTTCATATTCTAGCAGTTACATGTGAAAATATACTTACCTTCAGCAGATCCTGGGACATTAGAGGCAGAACTAGATTAACCCCATATAAGACAACATCTGCTGCTGATACAGATCTATTTGTGGCTTGCCCAGGCTCATGTCCTCTAAATACTTCATCTGTAGAAAAGATAAAAAATATTTTGTAAAAGAAGAGGATCAAATATATTGAAGAAAGAGTCACATGTCTTTAATAAAGACATTTTTAATGATAGGACTATCACACTCTTCCCAAATGAAAACATGAGGCACTGTATTAAAATAGAAACTTAATGAGTAGAGACTGCCACATCACTCTATATTTATATTCATTAGGACTAAGCATTTCATAATCACATGTACCAGATGGCATACTAACCAGAACACTTGAGATACTTTGAGAGCTCCCTTCCATTACAGCATGGAACGAAGCTCTCTTACACTTGTTTCTAGTGATATCTGCTTCATGCTTGCACAAATAGACAGTGAGCAAAATATTCTAGCATTTCTCTACTTTCTGTACATTTCCATATAGTATACATTGTAATATATACTTATGTGAATTTTATAAACACAAAGAGAAATAAATGGAGGAAGTTACTGAAGAAAACTCTGTAATTTATAACTTGCCAAGTTTCTCCAGTTCCTGTTAAGACCTGTACTTCCCAGTGACTACCAATGACCTTACTTTTATAATTCTGGCATTAAGTTAATAATAGCGACCAGAGAAGTTTCAATACATTTGATATCTGGGTATTATGTTTAGGTAGTATTCACAGTCCTTAGTTTCATGGCTTTTTTTTTTTTTTTTTTTTTACAGTATTTTGATGCTTCTAACAACCAATATCTGATCTCAAAAAGAATGTGTAAGATGGCACTGAGATGTCCACTTGATGGACAAAGTCTAATTTTGGTTCTGTATTTTTGTGTTGCACATACAGAACAGAAAAACGAGACAGATGCACTGAATTTCAGAGTACAAGGTTCCCTCTCCTTCAAAACCTTAGTGCCTTAGAACAGCAGTGAAAAAGATCAAAACCATGTAGGCAGATTCAGTTTGTTGCTGAGCAAGTCTTCTGGGCAAACAGTATAGGGCATGGTAAGAAAAAAATCGTGCAAATGTGTTTTAACTTATTCAAAAGCAATGCAACACAGCTAAGCTAGAGGTGACTGACAAAATTGCATTAGTCCTGAATATGAAGTGGCAAAGATACAGAAGAAAGCAACAGGCTGGGGAAAAAAATAAAAATAAAATAAAAAAACAACCCATATCTACATACTATAACACATTCTGTGAATGAAGAATACAGAAAACCCTCAAACTTGACACATTTTCGCTTGACAATTTTCAAGAGCTCAGCATTTTGCAAAGTTAGGATCTTGTACTAACAAAGACAACCCATCTGCTCTTGCAGTAATTTGCTAATCTGACTTCTCTGTAGTTTCTGCTACTACATGTTCAGACTTGCAGCATTCATTTTTTAAGTTGTTGTTGTCAACATGCCCTATTTATTTTACAAGAGCAGTAATTATTTCTGAATACTGGAAGATGTGCCGTACTGTGAAAAGTTCTTCCTTTGCTACTTGCACAATAAATAATTTTCATATCCTGAGCAAACCTAAACTCGAGTTTCCAATTTACCTGAATTGAACTCATGCCCTACGATGGCTTTTTTTTTTTTTTAAACTGTTTAGAATACAAATTATGGCTTAGCAATTACCAATTCCTCCATACCTGTATCACTGAAATCTATGAATTCTTTTGATAGAAGATTAGTGAGAAGCTCCATAATAAGGAGGAGATCCTGGTACTGATCTTCTTCTGCTGTAACATCTATCCGTTGCCGACCTAGATTATTCTTGGAATACACCTGGAGCAGAGTTAGGCAGGCCTCATACAAGTTCATGGCTTTGGCCTAGAAAACAGCGTTAGATAACAAGAAAATTTTATATGTTAAAAGTGACACCCTTTGTTTTAAGATGGTGCTACATGGTTGATGACACCTGAAGGTTTTAATTTCAGTTATACTATGGATTTTCATAACAACCGCACACAGAATCATCAAGGAAACAGCTATCTTAAATACTGAGAACACTTACAGCCATATATTTACGTGCTACTGACAAACATTATAACATTACTTTTATCAGTTCCTCAATCTTAACGAAAAAGAGTGACTTGGGCCAGGCTGACACATCTCACCAGTCTCGCAAACTAGATTAAAATTATCAACAAGATCCCAAAGGGACTCACTTCTGCTATCAAAATTTGGAGCCATAATACTCTCTGTGCATTCCCATATTGAAGTAGGCTTCTCCTAGATGCAAAAGCCATCGCTTCTGGATGCAAGAGCAGAATTAGCCAACAGTGCAAAAATGTAAGCAGCCTGCATCAACTCATTTTACCCGATAATTTCTTCGTAACCACTATGCACTGTTTAGAACCAAAGCAGCATCTCTACAGTATGCATTTGTCACATAAAACAGGGCTGCAACTCTGCTACGCAAGCCTTCAGAGAAGTTTGGTATGGTTAAGTAAGCATTCAACACGGTCTGTACTCTTGCCACCCCTGCACGTTAAGACTGGTGATGAATTATGGTCAAGTTTATTGCTAAAAGAACAGTCTAGACGTCGTGCTTTTAATCTTTGGGAGTGTATCTTTTTAAACAAAGGAATTCCTCTAGCAGATGTGACCATATAGCATTTCTTTCTATATAGACAGAATGGTGATGTAAGCATACAGGGTTTCTTTCTGTATAGAATACAAAAATCACTCTGCTATTTTGTACAATGCATGCGCGCACACACACACACTTCTCCTCCTTCCCCTCTTGGTTGTATTTACCTCTCCAAGATAGCAAATTTGTTTATGTGCAACTTCAACAAAGACTTCTATTATGAGATTAACAGTCTCTGGCGTGTTTTTGTATACTTCCATTAATCCAATGCAATTATTAAGGAAGTCCATTAGGAAATTAAAGAGAATTGCTACATTATCAATCTGGGTAGCCTCAGCAATGCCACAGAGTGCTTCCAACGTAGCAGTGATTTCCTGTTTCACTTCCTCCTCTTGGCAGATCTGCTGAAAGTTTTCTTGGTTTATCACATTCAGGAATCGCTGCTGAAGTGGCTGAAGAACCTTAATTTTTTTTAGAAAAGTCACATTAAAATAAGTATATTATTACAAGAATGAAATTTGAGGTTTAAATAATTTAGCAAGCACATGGGTTGTTTTTAGCACAGCGGTACAAGAATCAATCAATTCCAGTTTGCAATGGCTCAATTATGTTATTTTTCTGTCACATTAACATAAACTGAAGTGATAGTGATTAGTGATTCTCATTATCCACCATCACCTGCAGGTTGGTTGCAAAATGAGCACCGCCATAAATATTTAGTATTATTTTGTAGCGTTTAAACAAATAACAAGGACTTTCTCTGAGTCACATTATTTGATTCTTTTCCAGATTCAGTATTAGCAAAAAAAGGTCAGCAATGAAAGCATTAATTAAAAATCATGTTCACAATTACCTTTGTCTTATTACAATTCTTGGTAGTACAATTTCTCTTATAATCAGCATATGTGACTACGTTTGTAAACTAACCCAATTTGAACCAATTTAGACATTTCCATAGAACAGTTAAATGTTTTTCCCCAGTTACTTCCAGTGCCTTATAACCTTACCTTCAATCACTAACTTCATAACTTTCCTAATGAAAATAAGCTTCTCTCAGAAGGACAGTGCTTTTCAAACTTCAAAGCTAATGTGGTGTAGCTGAAGCGTGATCAGGAAGCATTAGAGCACCAACCTTTCCAGTATTAAATATCTGAGCACTAATGGAACCAGGGCACAGAAAAGCTGGTCGAGAAGCTTCATTATTTTTCACATTAGTCTTACTATCGTTATCGTTAAGTGAATAAATGAATAATTCATAAACACCACGAAATTAAAATAAATAGACAAAATGGCACAACTCTGATGAAAGCCCTTAACCTTTACAAAAGGTCTCTACCAAGTGTACTGCTAGACTGGCTATTTCATGAATGCCCAAGTAATTTTGAGTTGTTTCTGTTTAGGTAGTAATGGTTTAGATATCATGGACAACACCAATAAGCTGCCAAAAAATTATGGCCCTTCAAAGAAAGAATCGTTAAAAAAAAAAATTGGCATTAGATGTTCAAAATCTGAAGATTTTGTATGAGCTGAGTTAGCATCACCATAAAATTCCTTACACTAACTTCAAACTTTGGTTTTATTACTTGCAAAAATTAAGGTAACAGAAGCATCAAAACAGCTTACCTCTGTCCAGTATTGTTGTTTTGTTTCTGTATCCATATGAGCAAAACCTCCTAAAACTAAAGCTTTCATTAGTGTTCTCTGCACAGAACTGGACAAATAGTGAAGGGGAGGGCTTCGCCTTGCAAATTGTTTAGCTAAATTCCACCAGTTTTCACACTGAATAACTAAGTTTGCCCTAGAAGGGGGAAAAATATTTTGATTAAAGAAAATACTCCAAAAATTGTATGAACAGAGTGCATCAGGCTGCTAGCAACTGTCAGAAGATTTTTATTTTTATTTTTTAATTTAATTCCTTTATTGTAAGGCTAAATTGCCTTTTGACTTTCATCTTATTAATGTCTCAACCATAAAATTTCTGATGTGTATACTCTGAAAGTAGCTCAATTCATATGGGAGAAAAGCAGGGAATTACTTAGTTTTACACACAGACAGACACACACATAGTTAATGGATATATTGCATGGATTAAAAGCTTAGTCTCATTATGTCATGATAAAATAAGCAGTTTATTCCAAAACTAGCTCCTGTGGTTTTTATTTATCTTTAAAAAAATTCTCCTCAAGCATTTAACTCCTCAAACTTCAGTCTTTCAGACTGAATGCATGATTGCATGTCAATTCACAGAAGCAAAACATTCAAGAATTTTCTTCTTCACAGTTTGTAATACCAAAGAAATTTCTGAAATTTGTCTGAACCCACCAAACCCTATTTTTTTTTTCTTTAAAAGGTTTATTAAACATATTTTATACTGGCTTAGCCAGTATCTGAACTCAATCTGAAACAACTTGTTCAACAAAAACAAACAAACATAAAAATCCTTGCAATAAGAGTGGAGACCAGGAGAATTTTCCTTTCTCACTGTTTGTGTGAGGCACACAGGTAGGGGAAGGAGAGTGCACTGATCAATAATAATAAAGATTAGGTTAATGTTTTGTCAAATCTAGGTCTCACTCCTCACTTTGTCAGACAATTTTTTCCTCCATTTATAGCACGTTACTAAAGTAATTTGACTTACAGAGACATGAATATAAAGTGCCCCATATCTGGATTACTTTGGCCAAAAAAATTTAAAGGAAGCAAAAGAAATTTTTTGACTTCCAGAGGTGTAGCAACTTACCGCTCTCTCCTTTCCACTAATGTTACTAGCAGTTGTACAGTATCATTTGCAAGGTCCTGCTCTGAACTCCACACTGCCAGGTTACTGATCACTTTTTCTAAAAGGTAACCCACAATCCACTGGGAACCCTCAGTATCAGCACCAAATGCTGTACTAAATGGCAGACTTATCTATAAGAAAAGCATTAAAATGAGTGAGTTTTACAGAAGGCAGAACCCCAAAGTGTATGGTAATCAGTCAGCAAATTCTTTTCAGGCTGTCACTTCTTCCCTACTTAAAATACACAAAAGTTACATAGACAAAGGCAAAGAATACCTGTAACAGAAAAATCTTTGCCAAATTTATCATGCAATTTTAAGCATAACACCTAAAAGAAAGAAAAGTATCAACCTCATCACAATAGCAGGTTTAAGTATGTCTAGCTTTTAATGCCAAAGAAAGTTCAGAAGCTTTAAAAATTAAGAGAAAGATACCAAAAAATCATCTCCCAAAAGTGTTTCCATGAATTTATGATGAAATTCCTCAAAATAAAGTGATAAAAATAACTGGAAATAAGCCTAGCTCTTGATCTAGTTTGAATCTTGTAAGAATTTATTTTCATCGTAGTCTTTTCTACACCAGCTTTCTGCATTATTCCTTCAATCTACACAGATGTTAGGGAAGATGTCACATTCTGGTCCTGGTACGTTAAAATAAGCTTCCTTGAAATTGCCTGCTTGCCTATCTTCAGAAAAAAAAGTTTAAGAGTGAAATCCAAAAGCTTTGTAATATTTGTGCAGGGGCTTCCTGTCAGCACACCACCGTTTCTGATTTTAAAATTCATAATATATACATGACTGAGTATAAGATTTAAAAAGAGGTGTTCAACCTCTTTCACATGCCAACACAAACTAAATGTGTACATTTCCTAGATACCCTGTTTCATGCTCTCCAATTCTTCCCCAGCTGATATCTTTGCTCTGCTGCAAGTACAAGTTGAATAATATAATTCAAATTCATTACAAGTCTTCGGTATCCCTAACTTTGTTAAGGGCTCCTGAAGCGTTAGTATTCTTAGTTGCTTCAGTAGTGGAAATAAGGGGAGGAGGCGGCGGCTTCCTTCTCAGAAGTTAGAGCCAAGAAGACCTTTTCATGAGTGGCCTCCATTAGCTAGCTGGAGTATAGTTAGTTGTATAAGCAAAATCAGGATCAAGGTATAATCATGATTAGTGCTTTCCAAACACGATAAAATGTTGCCCTTTAGAAAGAACGCATCATAGAAATCATGATATATACAATGAGAACATATGAGAATAGGGAGAGGAGAGAAAGTAACATGATTTTAGCTTATATATACCACCTAGTGATGGTGTTAGATATCTAATTCAGAATTACGACTAGGTTACTCAATAAATCATTCATCAAGGGCAACCACTGTATTGAAGATGAACTGTAAGATCTGACGTAGTTTATAAAATTGCTGTGGTAGGTGAATTTCACCCGCTATACAACCTGAGAGAGCGCTATGCTACTGTGATGCCACTAGCTAAAAAAAATCACATTTATACCAAGATGCACAAGAAGGGTCCCCTAACAACTTATATTTATAATGAAAAAAGGAAGAGAACATCTACTTTCAAACAATTTAAAAACTAACCCCAAATACAATATTAAAAATGCTTTTTCACTGCACCTTAGGATAGCTACACTAATATCTGCATTCCAAGGATATTTTTGCTAATACTCACCAATTCATTCATAAAGGTTATATCCTTACCTGATCATACAGCTTTTCATCCACCAGGAGGTAAGTCTTTGCCCAACGCTTGAGGAACCATACAATATCTTTGCCCATCTGCGGGCTCAGAAGGTGCGTGAGATTTGCCCTTATTGCTCGAGATTCTACTTCTGACACTCTTAAAATAGCCGATAACAACCTGCAGATTTAAAACACAACAACGATGTTGAGCGTTCTTTGGAGAAGTAGTGTGACTCTACGAAACACTTATTTTTTCATGAAATATGAGGAAGGAACAGGATAATGAAGTATTTCAACTCTAACGAAGTGGAGAGCAGTTAACTTGTTTCTTTAAATCCAAGGAGAGAGACAAAATGGCAAATACCCTCCACAAAGTCAGAATATAAGGTGATCTTTGACTTCAAAAACACTGCAACAGAAGAATCCCGACAAGCATTCTGACGTTGTGGGAATGCAGACATATGTACCGCTGCCTGTAATGTTTGAAAAGCTTTATAGAAAAACTGATTCTCCCCTTCCTGCATGAACCACCTTCTTCGTTACAAATTGTGGCCTAATCATGCAGCTTTTGCAGTATGATACAGCTACAGCAATGTCCAGTTATTTCTTACTTTTTCATTACCACAGAGAAACAATATGATGTAGTAGACCACCAAGTGATTGCATTAATACACTCAGTCAAGAAAACTATATTTAATATTAGCTTTTACAGTATCTCAATTAAATTTGGTAAGAGTTTGCTAGTCCTCAAGGAATTTATGAGTTGGTGGTGGTCTATTTCTGTTTTTACTCCCATCTGCACTAAGACATTGCAATCAGAAATTCTGGGTTTTGACCAGTTCCTGTAGCTGCCAGGCTTGTCGTCAATGACCACTATTCAAACCTCTATGTGTTAGCCCGTGAAGCACTTAACTGCCCGTGAAGATCCATTTTTCTAGCCTTTTCCAGAAGAAAATGTTAAGTACACAAGTAATCTTGGGTAAATAGTATTTCATGCCAATAAAAAAAAAAGATTTGAATTGAGCCTTCTGCATACTGAAGATTCAAACCGAGGACTCCTTTGTGGGCATCAGCCTTCTTGCAAAAAGAGAACGGAAATCCCTTATGCTGTTCCTTAAATATGTTAATAATAACATGTGTACATAAGGGGCAACAACTCGTCCCCCCACCAAAGACCAAAGCTGCTACTGCCAAGCGGAGACAGTAAATCACGACCAAAGACGACAAATTCACTTAAGCTTTGGAAAGCTCTTGCTTAAGCTGCACATGTGCAGAATACATTATAGACAAAAAATTTTTGATAACATACTATAGGCTGTGTTGCTTTAAAAACAAGTGATTTTTTTTTTTTTAAGTAATTTGAGTCGTTTTAAGGACTTTCTGTAATAAACAGATCAAAGACAGGCTTTCAGTAGTGATAAAGTATTTCTATTTATTTTAATAGGTAGATCATGTCCTCAATTACAACTATTAGGTCACCAAGCTAGCCATTTCTGCCATCCCATTTCAATTGAGTTTTATCTGTTTTGATGCCATACTTTTTCTTCCCTTCAGTCCTCCCCCTAGGTCAACTTGACTTCAAACATTATCTGTAATCTCTCTGCCTATCTCCACCCTAAAAAAAAATATATATACATAAACATAAACATCACTTCATCTTTTCTGTCTTTTCTTTTATAGCTTTGCCTTAATAGATCAGTTATAAAACCATTCTTATAAATTATTTGCCTTTACTTAAAGACTAGTTAAAAGAGACATTTCATTTCCAATGTTCAGTGTTTACATATGGCTTTTTTTTTTTTCAATTCACAGAAGTCCATTCACGTTCTCACTTTTTCTCTGAAAAAGTATTTGACATACTTAACACATGACGCATTCTTACCTAATTACAGAATCAGTTCTGTTGTACCCTGGGATGGAAGAGGCCTTTTCTCCTGGAGATCCCAGAATTTGAAGTGTTGTGTTGATGTCAACCTCAGCTGAATGTTTAATGGAGTATTCCATTACTTCTGGAGGTATTAGCGGAGTCTCTCCCTGAGTATCATTAGCCAAGAGGTAGCCTTACATTAAAGAAAGAAAGAATGATCACAACTTTCTACCCTAGGTTAACTTAGAGCTTTTTGATTAGAGAGTCCATTGGATTAACTGCAGACATCACACCAGAATCAAATGTTTATACAACCCCTGACTAACACCGATTAAATATGTATAATTAACTTCAGAATATTTAAAGCCATTCTGTAAAAAAGAACCTAAAAGTGACAGTAAACTAATGCTGAAAAATAAACCACCAAATTAAATAATAAAAGAGGGAGAAGAGCTTTGCTTTGTGTGAAAGAATAACAGCCAATTCAGGTACCTGAAAAAAATATTCTACAACATTGTGGTCACTATTTTCTCCTTCAGTTATGTGATAAAAATTGTTCAATTTTACAGCTTCCCTACTGAGTCCATCTCATCTGAGACTTCTACTCTGCTAATATTTCAAATCTATAGAATCTTTCAGCCACCAAACAAACATGCTATAATAAAGTTTTCCTTGCATAGCAACAGCAGATCAGGTAAAGCAATGGTTTTCACAGTAAAATACTCTGGTGTCTAGATAATTAATATTAATTCCAGATTTAGTCATAGTTTTCGGTGTCTGATCTCATAATCATCTGAGCTACAAATATAAACTTCATCCTACAGCGATACAAAAATATTATAAACACATTTATGCCAACATCTGAGAGCAACTAAAACATCAGACATTCAAAAAGACCCCACAAAATATTTCATACAGTATACATTTCTCCTAATAAAATACAGACACTGTCTTAGCTGATGTTATGCTTTGCAAACAGCTGTAAGATAGTTCCATCTAAAAATCAAAAATAAAAATGTTCTAAACTCAAGTTCCCTGAAACACAGCAAAAAGCCAAGGACATGGATCATCAGTCCTGAGAGATTCTGGAACTTACTCGATTCTTTGCACCACTGAGTAACACTGCTATCCTGATCTCATGTGTGTTCCCTTAAGTCATGTGAGCCCAGACAATATAACTGAAACCACGAACAGGCTAATTTCTTGAATAGGTGGATCTCAGAAGTCTATGACAAAATTACTTGCGGGAATTTCCAAAGGACATACCTCATGAAAAGATTACATTAATCTTTTAAAGATAATTTTCATGTTACTGCAGACAGATGAAAGTGAGACAAAAACTTTATAAGTAGTTTGCAATGCAAGCACTTTTCTTTCCTAAGATGTTCCAGGTGCAACAGCAATATCAGAATAAGTGCTATTTAACACTGTTCACATACCTGTGACTAAAATAAGCCAATGAATATCCTCATACAGGTCATCAAGCACTTTATTGTCAATTGAGGCTGATGCTGGTGAGGCAAGTAACTGCTGCTGATGTCTTTGCAACTGACCATGGAGCCTTGTAACTCGGTCTTCTAATAAACTGTGGACAAACAATAATAAAATAACTTCGCTGGTTTTAAATTGTTTCAGCAAAGTCAAGCTCTTCCAATTTGGTGGATTTATTCATTTGCATTCATACTATTTTTCCATACCTTGTAAGAAGAGGTATACAGTGTTCTGCAGCAATTCTTCCCAGCATGCCTACACTGGCCAACTGGTCACAGAACTGGTCTCTGTCGTCTTCCTGCAGTTCACTTATTTCTTCTTCTTCCCGAGAGGCCACACCATTGGCAGTCTGATGTTATGTCAACAAAATTAGAAGCAACCAGTTAATGTTACACTTGCTAAAACTTATCACCACCACACTTTTCTACGTAAATTTGGGTTTTTCTTCCAAGGTGTTTTGCATGGATACACAACAGGCTTGTGCTAAATTAGATACAGATGAGGTAAATAGGGGAGTAAATATGACTTTATATTGTTTTGAAATCAGCATTTCACAAACTTATCAGCAAAATCAGCTCCTTGCATATTTGCTACCATTTCCAACAGTGCTCTCAAGTCAAAAGATTCACTGTTAGTGAAAAAAGTCAAATATAAGAGTTATGAAAATTGATACTCATTATAAGCACAGGCTGGAAAGCAGCAAACAGCTTCTTTACACTACATACATAAATCAGCTCTGGTAAGCATCCACTGCTAGAGGTACAAAATGATGTACTGAATGACTCTCATTCACATAGATGGTCTGCAAACCCAATGGTCAGGAGACTTCTAAAATACATTTGGATTTCAAATCATTATATATAGTCAGGCCAAGAACAATTTTAAACACTTTGCTTTGTCCTATTCATTAGTCAAAGACACTGTTCCCAGTTCTCTGAGATCTTAAAAATAAATCACAAGAGAGATAGTATTCTTCACGATAAAGTGAACGTCACCTCTTTCAATAAAGATTTTCTGTAACTTATTGTTTGAAAAAAACACACCTTTAAAAAGTAAATGCTACAACCTCAGAAAAAATAGAAGGCAAAATAAAAATCTCAATATGAGATTCCTCTCGCCTTGGCTATATTTTAAGACTACCTAGTAATCAGAGCTTATTTTCTTGAAGAGTTGATCCCTTATATGTAGAAATCACATATCAATGTTAGAAGTGTTTTCAAAAATCTCTTGACGAATGACAGAATTTACACAACTACCATTCAAATACAAGTGACGGAGAAAGCTATCATTACATATTGTTTCTACAAAGGCTTTGGAAAATTGAATCTAAACACATTTTCTTACCTAAAGTGCTTTTACTCCATCTTTTCTTTATCTAACCCAGCAAATCATTCTCCTTTGGCAACTTCAAAGTTGCAGCTGTTTACTGAAGAGTGAGTCTCTGCTCTCAAAGCAGAGACTGAAAGTTCCTGTTACTGCTTTGATATCGAACAAGAAGCATTCTAAAATGCCAGCTGTGGCTTTTAAAAGGTTACCCATGGGATAAATGACTTATCTCACAGAATGACATGAATTAACCTGTGTATACGAGCTATGTCAAGACCGCCTGATATGAATTCAAAGTTCTCTTGTGAAATATTCCTCTCTGTTTGGCATTGTTATTACCATCTGTTACATATCAAGATACTAGACATGGGTTTTATATAGGGCTTTTCAGAATGAGGTACCCTGGAGATCTTTGCATAGCATCAAATTTAAGAGATCAATTTTATATAGCTAATGAATCAAATCTATGCAGTAATTAATACATTCAGCATCTACATCCAAGTTTCAGTACCACAATCTATTTCAGTAAGATCCATACTCCTGGCAAAGAGACTAACGGGTTTTCTCTCTCAGAGGGCCAAGAGATAGCTGAGGTAGTTTTAAGTTTTCTTGAGAACAGCCACCTCAAAAATTCAGTAAGGAATTTATGTACTATTTTATCCAGAAGAACCACATAGTATTTCATGCTTCTTTTAGTCTAAGCATAGTCATTCTATATTTTCTCAGATTACACTTCAAAAGTATAATCTGAAGATAATGTATGGGAAATAACAGGATAAAAGGCTTCCAATTTCATTGAAGACTTTAATTATAACCCAGATCCAGAGAAGGATGGTCAGAAGTTTAGTCGTTGCATCTATAGGGAAGACCAGCAGGAAACACGTCAATTTTACTAACAGGTTTATTTATTTTTAAAAGCAACTTCCAACTTTGTATTCCTTCATTTCCTTTTCATAGTGAGAGAAACAGACTGGAAAATGACCTCTGATTAACAAATTCAGCAAATTTTTCATTTCCATTCAAAGCCACGAGTAGTAAATTTATACTGGCTCCCTTGAGCTACATAATAAAGTATACAACGACAACAAAATCCCCACATGGGTTAGTTACTCCATATTATCATCAGAAACTACCACTGTAAGGGCTTACCAAATTCCTTGTACCATCAGGAGCAGCTAGATGGCACTGAATGTAAGAATTAAAGACCTGAACAGCATGTTGGGTAAAGAAACCTTTATGGAAATGTTTGTCATCTTGTACCAAAGTAAGCCAAGATTCCAGCAACTTATCATATGCTTCCATATATACCATGTCATCTTTGTCAAGCTGTAAGAGATGAAAGAAACAAAACAAACATCTTATTCCTAAACTAAACCAGAGAAAGATACTTATATTACTATTTAACAGATGTTCTTCTAATGTTTAAGCAATTTAAAAAAAAAAAAATCACAAAACTTATTATTGGCTATCCTTGAAGAGATCAGAAAGAACTGAAGCAATGCATCGAAAAGGTCAATGCAGCTTTGCTAGAATTAAAAAACAAAACAAAAAACCACTGCGTTTAGCTATTTCTTTTCTTCTAATGTTCAAAACCAAACCAGTCTTGATTTAAGCCTTTCATACATACACATTATCACCTAAATACAGGAGCTACAATGTTTTCTCTCCAATGACACCAAGCATCTCAGCTCATACCAAAAACAACAACGAATTGAGCTATTTCTGTTTAATTAGACACAGAACACGTGCATATAGATTAGCACATATTCCGCTATTTTTGAAATAAAGAGACAGAAAAGATGACAACTCTGTTTAGGAAAAAATCATTACAAGACGGCTTGTATTAAAGAAACCCTGCTGTGGGCAGCCAGTTTTGATGATGATACACAACTTCTCATTCTGTGAACAAAGAAAGAGCACAATTCCATAAAATAAGCCTGCATCTACAATTCTTTAGTGCATTTTAACTGTCACTTCATGCTTTTAGCTTTTCAAATATATTTATATGGGGTACGTAAGTTGCAAAAGGAAATTCATATCTGAACAAGAAAACCCTCGGGTTACAGGGCAGCTAAAGAACCCAGACAGCAGAAGGGTTGTTTCTCTTGAAAAGGACATTTAATGCAATTATCATTTTATTTTTTTTCCACTTGATGCGGAAGTTGAACTTTAGTAAATACAACCACTTTCAGATAACTGAAGTATGACTCCATGGATGGATTTGCTAGTACTGCGAGACTTTTCTTTCCTCTAAGAAGTCTTCTCAACTTTTAACCAACATGATTGCTCACCAAGGTTACTTTGAGATAGCAGAGCTTAGTAAAATGATTCCTTGATGAAATACAGAGATACTAAGGCCTTTATCATGCCCCAGGCAGAGGAATTCCTGACTTTCAGTGAAGTTACGAACATGGCTGCATGAACAAAGGAAAAAAAAAACATTGGCTGGATGACTGACTAAGAGGGAAAACTGATACCATGTTGGAAGCATTTCAAGATATTTTCACAGCATCATTCTGTAACTGCAAAATGGTCGTATTTACCTTAGCTAAAATATGGGACACATGCAAGTTTGAAAACAAAAGCTGAAGATGATGATGAGAAAGACCAAACTGTATTCAATGCTAACATAAAACAAATTTAGGACAGGCACAGCATGTCTTTTAAATTTGGCTAAAGGACATTCATTGAAACATGAAACACTTTGATGTGTACATATATGTATTTTTTAACTTAGATACAATTAGTAATTTATAAGAATCCAGAAAATAACACAAGAAACAACATCCTTTTTTGAGGAAAAAAACAACTCAGATTTGAGAAGGTAATACGGAATAAAGCATTTTTATATAGTATTACCAATATCTTATGGTATTTTCATAAGGAAGCTAGGATTAGTAAGTGCCTCCATAAAGTAGGTGCCCAAGCAGTAGAGTTCGTTGATCTTGAACAAATAAAATCACAAAGGAACCTTACTAAAAATTCCCCATCTTGTTTTAGATTCAGATGAAAGGCTACAGCTGGGCTACTGAAGATGTCATGCAGGTAGACTGTACATGACAAGCTGCAGACTGGGGAGCAGAAACTTTCTGATGGATCTACCAGAAGCAATTGGCAGGGCCCAGTTCAGGACAAGATCTTCAGGAGAAGCAAAGTACAACCACTAACATCAAAGTGATGCTGCTAAATTTCTCCAAGATTCTTCCTTCACAGTCTACTGACCCTCTGAAGAAAGAACACTTCTAAAACTTGCTAAGTAGCAGCAAACTGGGAAAAGTTAGAAGCAAAGTAGAGAGAGAGACCAAATTCAGAATGATCTCTCCCCTTATGCAACTTAAGAAAAATAATCATAAATCAGGAACACCAGATTAAGAAATCTACCTGAGAAAAAGAAACCTTTGAGAGCATTTGTTTGCATTTTCATTCAACATCCTGCTCATACTCTTCACTAGTTCTGATCACCTATTACAGACTCCTACTTCTGCATAACCATTAAGCCTTGAGCAAAGGAAAGCATAACTGTGGACAAGCATCTTCTCTCAGACCCAGCGTTATTAAAGGAAGAGATGACTGGTCCAAACTGCATCATAAATCAACCTCAATCATTGCTGAAGCTTACTGTCCTCCACAGCGTAGCTGTTCAGGCAAATGTTCCACCAACTTCCCTCAATCAACAGCCAAGTAAATGTAAAACAACATTTGAACATGTTTGGATTGTGTGTGGGTTTTTTTTTTTCCTCCCCCCTTGCTGAATATCAATATTAGCAACAGCAGCAAGTACCATCAGCAACAGCTTCTGATTCTGTGCCAAGACACGTGCTGCTTTGAAGTGGTTTGCACATTACCGTTTTGGACCTCCTGATTTTGACAGGTTCAATAGCAAGCTTCTGGCTAAGCTGATTCCCTGTGTCTGATGGGTTTTGTGCAACATTCACACAAGCCATTCTGCAGGCACACAAAGTGGCAGAAATATGGGAAAAACAGTTTGCCCCACAAGCAAAGCTTTACTGCGTACACCTGTCTGTGTTCTGCTGCATTTTAGATTTCTGAATCTCAGGTTCCTACTGAGCCCAATGCACGTGGTATTTCACCTTTCACCAAAAACTCTTAATTACAGAAAGCAATTAAGCTCATGAGCACGAGTTCACAAAGTACATCACTACAAGCAATCTAAGCAAGTAGCTTAGGTGCTTAGGGACATAGTTTAGTGGTGGACTAGGTAGTGTTACACACTGATTGGACTTGATGATCTTAAAGGTCTTTTCCAACCTGCATGACTCTATGAAACACACTGACCAGGGCTGGAACATTCCTAAGCCAAAAGATTGCCTTCAGGGATACAAACAAGTATTTCTACAGTCACAGCACACCGTGCCATTACACCATCTGGATTAAGTCAGCAATAGTTTGAAATACTCTGTAGTGCACCTTATTGCTGATACGATGATAAGGTATACGAATTATTTTTTGAAGACTGAATACCACAGAATTTTGTGATTATCCTGGAGATCAGAGCAACCACATGAAGTTGAGATATAAGCTATACAACTGTTAGACCGATGACACAATGAAGTGATGAAAGTGTGATGTTTCTTTCTTCCACAGAACACTTTAAAGATTCTATGACAACGAACAAGTTCTCTCTTTAAGGAAAAAAAATTGCAGTCTTCTTTCTTATCTTGCTGGATCTGATAACACTGTAATATAATATTGAAAAGACTTTCTTCAGCAAAAACTAGAGGATTATGTATGCATAGGCAGACACATTCACTAGGCACGAGCAGCAAGCCATTTCCAAAACAAACTCTTTGTACCAGACAGTGGTACGAGCTACCTTGGGCTTTTGGTGAGAGATGAAGTACTCTGAGTTGGTGCTGAGCGCTCCTGAAGTTAAATATGGTTGTGTATTCTAGCTCTCCAGTAACAAGAGGCTAACTGAAGAAATGTATATCCTCTAGTCTCTTTCATTTAAATGATAGGTATCAAGCCTAGTCAGTATATATAGCAAAACTGGAAAAAAAAAAATCATTCTTTTTAATGATAATGGGGAAAACCCACGATGGTGTCTAGAGAGCTTCATTTAAATCAATAACTATTCCATGTATATAGCTCAGGTGAAAGATGCACCTTAATTCTTATAGGCTTTTTTCATAATTAAGTCTCCTTAGACATTTTTATTTTTAAAGTGGTTTTTTTTTTTTTTTTTGGAAGCAGAGGATTTAGCCTATCAAAATGGAACCTCTACATTACAACTAAGGTTTGAAAGAAGTAATCAAACAGAAAAGTCCTCTGAATTCCTGCTCTAGATTTGTACATAGAATTATTACTTGAACTGTGGCAGTAACAGAGGGATGATTTAAGCAGTTTAATAGTATGGGGTTAACAACAGATCTTAACAGCTACACTCACTTAAAACAGAAGTTCCTGCCTGTAAAACCCCTGACAGCATAAGTTTCAGTCTGTCCATATGTTCACACAGTGATTTTAAGCTTTCAGGTTTGTAGCATGTTCATTATCTACAACACTTTTCAGAGAAGTCCCACAAGAGCAATCCAGCAACATTTAAAGACTTTCATGCTTTTTTAACGTTCCCATTCTTTTAAAGGGGAAAATATGAAGCAGGTGCTTTAAATCAAAAGTTCGACAGATGCAGTGTGCAACTGTGCAATATGTTGCCCATAAAAAAATAAAACCCTTTCAGATGTGATTTCAGAAATATCTAGAACAAAAGCACCGTGTTTCACAACAGTTATTGACAAAACAGCCAGATTCTCACATCACTTATGCCTATTACAAAGAGAGGGAAACAAAAAAAATACCTACTTTTTGAGAATGAATACTTACCACTTCTTCCAAGGCAGCACTTCTTCCAAAAGAACAAGTGAGATGTGCGAGGCAGTTAACAAATGAAGAGAAAAGTTCATTTGGAATGGCAGTTAAAATATTTCGAGGAAATACGGTTATCAGGTTGCTGATAATACTGGAAATTCCCACTGCTTCAGAGTCTTCTATTTCAATTCTATAGATAGAAATAAGAGTTAGTTAGCTGCCATCAAGAAAAATGTTAAAAGCCAATTGATTTTCTAGATACGTTTTCAATCAATAAATCTATCTCGTGTTAGTTTAAGAAGCACCTACTTAAAGATGCATTTTTTAAAATGTCAATCATCCAAGAGTAAACACAGATTATACCCAGAAATAAGCAAGTCGTACCAGTTCTTCACACACACACGCTGCACTCCAAACTAAAGATTAAAAGATGCCATCTAAATTTAGAGAGCAGGCATACATACCCATTGATAGTATTCAGTAATCCCTCAATGAAGTGTGCCAGGTAATCAACTTGTGAACCTTCGTCAGGAAAGACTGACCCATGCAAAGACGCCAGCTGTGCCAGACATTGTAATGAATCTTGGGCCATATCTGTATCTTCTCTGATTTTTCGATGCACCTTTCAGGAAGCGAGATAGTTAGTAATACATGGAAAATAGGATGTTCTTACAACAGTCACATGGCTCTCAATCCAAAAGAGCACACACCAAAAAAAGCTTACTATAACTTCTATTCAGTCTGAAATGTGAGGGTTTCTACAACTCCCTAAACCCTAGCAAATGTCACGATTGCGACTCAGTTCACAAAATCGCGAGCCTCAAATTAACTCACTGATACTAACATTTAGTTAAGTCTTACTTACATTTTGAAAATTGAACTGTGTACCGAATGTTATGTCTTAAAGAGAGAAACAGATGCCAGCCAGTCAGACATACTGCTCCTTCTAAAAACAGCAATAATGACAGTCATCTCTATTATGCTAACTATGCCTAGGCTACGGAGTCTTGCTAAAGTTAGTCAACAAGTTCAATCAAGATTATATAGATGCTTCTTTAGCAGAGGTAAACACTGAAGACATATACAAAAATGAATGCATCACTTCCTTGGCAACACCCTTACATTATACATGGCCAAGTCATCTTCTTTCATTTCTGCGCTGTGTTACATCACTACTGCTGCTGCTAAGACCTTCTAGATTCAAATCTGCTAATATTGCCAGTAGACATATTCTCACAATTCATACTACAATTATCAACTACGGATTTTTAAGTATTTTCTTACGCTCACACCTTCTGTTTTTTCATGTAAGTTTTACTGAAAAATACAGGGTAGCTTTTTCCTCCACATGCAATTTACTTAAATTATATCATAAAAGTACAGTTAAGACAGTCTGACCACTTCCCTGTGGCATTTTATCTTCAGCTTCACCTAACTCATAACCAGTTGGATTAGCTGCATGGTTAACCTCTGAAAGATTAAACTGCCAGGAGAAACAAGCCCTGAAACAGAAATAAATATCCCTTCTAATATGCATTCCACACTTGGTTGAGATTTCAAGTGAAGGCTTCCTCTTTAACATGGCAGTCTTGCCAAGTTTTGCAAGGTTATTAAAATTTCTTAGATCAGTTATATGAATATGAACGACCACCATTCACTTACATTACTTCAAATAGCAAGCTAATACCACCAGCCTCAACCATTGCGAATCAGGAATCTAAAACCAAAACTGACAGCACACTGCCCTGGCTAGCCTTCATTCAAAAATAATCAAATATAGGCCTGCTTTGGTTGCCATTATTTAAAATGCAAATGCATTACAAAAATTTTGCATGTTATTGAAAACAATATCCTCGTCACAAATAAGTAGTCTTGTAAACCAGCCAAAGAGAGAGATTTAACTCAGATAACTTCATACTTTTAAACAAGGAAGGGTTAATACGTAAGCCAAAAAGTTATTTGCATGTGGAGGTTCACAGCTGACAGTAGCAACTGTCTGGATAGTCTAGACAGCTGTTCAGATTGTGTGTAGCTGCTAAGAGGTCTGCCAGTGATTTTTTCACCTTTTCAAAACTGCTGGAACAGATAAAACTTTCAGTTAAAAAAATAATAACTTGTAAAAAAAAAAATCCTACAAGGTATAGACATGTATCCAAACACATATCTGACAACTCTCAAGCACTGGAGATTTCCATTTGCTTGGTCTGAAAACAACTTTGTCCCAGCTTTGAACACATTATTTCTTTGCTTTGCAAAAATGAAATAGCATGAGAATGATGAATTCTCAGGTCCCAAGAGATTTAAGATAACAAAATATCATAGTAAACTAATTTATAAACCAATAATGTTGCTGCTGCAGCATTTCCTGGCAGAACAAAGACTACCAACTTTCCCCCCCAACAGTGGTGGAAAGTAACATTACTTTTATCCAGACCTCTTTTTAAATCACAGGAAGTGAATATTACATTCCCCCCTCCCCATTCTCTCTCTTCCCCATCACTCCTAACTTCACCTATCTCAATTTAACTTGCTTTGATTCACTTTGTGCTGCGGAAAGAGATGCAAAATTTCATATGCTGGAACTGGCTAGAAAATGGCAATTACATTACTTATTTTTAGCTGTTCTGTTGAGCAAATGCTCTAAGATCAGCAAAAAAATACTGTTCATTTGAGAGCTGTTACACCTTATCTGAAAGGCATAGTCTAACCACTGCTCACAATGCTTGGTTTCATTTGATGAATACATGTTCAAAAGTACTAAACAGAACAAAGCTTAGATAACCATACACTTTTTTCCTTAGTTAATGGTTACCAGTTTAAGGCAATTTACAGGCAAAACACATATCTGTTAACCTAAGAAAAACAATACTTTGTTTGCTTTGACAAACCAGCTGAAGTTAACACAATCAGTCCTACCTGATGCAAAAGGAAGGATCCAAGAGTAAGGTTTAAAAACAGGCAGGAGCTGCTTTCCCTGTGGTCTGGACTATGAAAGTTGAAGAATGAAACTTACTGTAAAGAAAAGCTCCATAACTCTGCTGTCCAGGAGGGTCTCACGCCAGGATTCTGTTGGCTTTAGCATCACATTTTGTGAGGATTCAAACATAGCTATATAATGTCTGCCCAGTTATCTGGTGTCAAGGTCAACAATAACATTCCTACTTGGCTTTAAAAAAATCCTAGATACAACAGGATCCATTCAGAAAGAATGTAATGGAAACAAACTTTAAGCCTCTTCACATACACAGCATAATTCATGCATGAGGCCAAGGAATAAAAGGTATTAAGTATTGAAAAAAAGAATGCTCCAGGAATGTTAGATAAGAGTTTGATCATAATTATGAGACATACCATAGTGATACGATCACTTTGATAACCAGGGTGTCTAATGTGACACAGCGAGAAGGGAAAAAAGCAACCGCAATTAACAGGTGTTAAAATTTATGCAAAATGGGAAATCATTTTCTAAAAAATTTTCCTGGCAGCTTTTAAAAAGGCCTTAGGATAGCTAAAGATAGCCCATTGAAATCTATATCCTATTTTTCTAAATAGCCAAATATGCATCACAGAATGCAGATATGTTAGCCCCGCATTAATGGACATTTTTTATCATGCTGTGAAGAACAAAAGCGTAAGGCACCACAAGGCATTGTCATATTAAACATATGCTTGTAAAAAACCCACAGTAAAAAGCACACACAATAAAACCACGCCTTCCCTGCACTCATTTCAGTTATTACCATATCTTTTGGCATAATTTAGTTTTTATGAAATTCTGCCAGTGCAGAAAAATAACAAATACATTTACATTCTTGTCAGTCTGATCACAGAGTAGCATTTATCAGATTTTTGAAAGTGCTTCCTACTGTGACCCCCCTCAATCCAAATAGCAGTAAAACTGCTTCAACACAGTTATGATTTCATTTGTCTTTTTAAAACCTTTCACTGCTCCCTCTGAACCCTTTGTATCCCAGCCATCAGAATAAGCAACAGCATGCTCAACTGCATATAATCTACTCATCAGTAAACTACAAAAGTTAATACTGTTCATTAAGTTTTCAGGTATTATAAAAAAAAAAAGTTTATCCAAAAAAAATTGTATACTCCCAAATAAAAATAAATTTTATAACAGTACCATTCAGGAAAGCAGATCCCTTGAAATCTGATGGGATTTGTTTAAGAGAACAATGTATAAAGCAAACATCTATTTTAATATGAAGGATTGTTGTGCAAGGCAGGAGACACAATTCTGTTTTATTTACACTTGCCCTCTGAGTTCTGCCAAACACAGAAAATCACAGTAACACTGCGCAGAACAGTTTCAAAAAAGCCACTTTTTCCACGGCACAGCACCAAGTGGAAATTCACTGATGGTATGTGCCCAGAGCTGCATTCAGCACATTACAATGCACGAGAACAATCACGGATTTTCACACACGTTGAAACAAAACCAGTTTCACGATTCTCAAAACTATCAGTGTGTGTTGAACACTATCAGATTTGCAATATTTTAGACACTGAAAAAAATTAAAAAAAAAATCAAAAACAGATAATTCTCTATTTTACTTTCATCTGAAATACAAATGTCATTTAGGTGATCGAAAACACTTCAATTCTTCCAGATAAAAATAAAATACAGGCATGAAATTATCACATGCATCCTTTATCAGAATAATATTACAAATTAAGACTAATGTAATCAGTGCTGGTGCATTAAGTTATGCTTTTTTTCCTTCTCATTTATAATATTCTAAGAAGAAAAAAACATTTTAAAATTGTTTATTTTCAAGAGGGTTCTTTGCCTTAACTCTCTTGTAAAAGACTGGCATCCTTACCGAAGAAAGACTACAGATACATTATCAGTCTCTGAAAATCAATTTGCTCTCCACTAGCTTGAGTTTACGGAGGGGACGAGCTACATAACACTTTTCACGTGGAATGGAAGAAGGGCCGCTTTGCTGTCACTATTTTAACAAGCCCCAGTATTTAGTGGCCCTATCCTGTTATTTTTAGTGCCGTTTCTCACGCTAACGGACTGATGACATATCTGACAGACTTGTAGGTAAAATATCTGTTCATTAAACAATACAAATAATGGCTGCAGCTATTACAGAGATTTTACAGCCATTTTCTGTCCCACACCAGGTGAATGCAGACATTAGTGTAAGCTGGGTGTGGAGATGCGTGCTGCCATGAAACATCTGAACTTCTGCCCTATTAGCAGCAGCCCAGTTGTGCCAAACCTGAAAAAATGGCACTAAATTACCTACTACAGGGGTGTATACAGGACAAATGCAGTCTTCAGCATCAAAACACGCAACAACATGAACGAATCTCTACTGTAAAGTGTAAGAGTATAACTAGATGCCTTCATGTTTCATAAAGCTCTGGTGATCCCTGATTAGTGCCTAGAGAGAAAGAGGAGAAAACACGGTTTAAGATGGATTTTCTTTTATCTTTGCCTACATTCATGTATGCAGCCGTTAGCTCTGCACTTGGTTTTGTTTAATGAACTGGAGAAATAAGAGTAATCTGTCTTAAAAATATTAACTTCTAATTTTTAAAGTATAATTTGGAAAAAAGTTCTCTGTGATTCTTGGAGGAAAATACTAAAAAAAAGAAAAAAGATAAACAAATGTGTAATTTTCTTCCCATTCTTTGCCTCTCTTCCAGGATGGGTGAAGATAAATATCAAAATATTTCATATCCTAAGGCAGCCCATAGGGGGATTATAACACTTCAGGACTTACCACAAATTCTATTTTTTGCAAATGGATCCCAAGGTCGTGGTTTTGTGTGCTTTATTTTTTTTTCCCCTCCATGAGAGGGGAGGCTTGCCCTGCCACAAAGAAGGAAACAAGGAATTTAAAAATCAAAGCTAAGGCTGCACCTACCAGACTCCCATCTGCAATTTTTTCCATAGCAGTGAAGAACTCAGAAATGGACGAAAAAGTCCTGGAGTGATGAGGCCCGATTTTTTATTTTAACTTCTTTTTTTTGTTGTTAAGTTGTTTTAATCATTTTACCTTTGTTGTCTGGAATCTTTCTGGAGAGCTTTATACCAGTCTTAGACTTATACTTTACAAATAAAAATCCATTATTAAGGTAACAGCTTGGAAATCTGCCATCCAGTGTTATAATGCTAGCATACTGATTATATTTATATTTTTAAGACCTCTTCTGGCTTGCTAGTTAGTCAGCCAAGCACATGGGATGAGTCTAGGATCAACTCCAGAACTGATGCAGAAGCTTGCTGCCCCCTATGGAGAACGGTTTCACAAATCTTTATATAACTCACACTCCTAGGAAACAGATCCAGCATTCAGTTGAAGAAAGGTAGGCTTAAACATTTCATTGTTAAAAACTACTTTATGTGGGAGACACCAGATGCAGATTGTGTCTGCAAAGCAACAGGCAGAGGAGGTGTAGGAAGACCCCAGCTAACCTTAAAACCAGCCAATTCTGGAGCAGCCACCAGCGCAGCCATGCCAGCACAGAGTCTCATGTTGACCACCCAAGTGGATTAATTCTGCAGCCCCTGCTAAAATTTGCTATCCCTACTAAAATTTGCTACCACAGCTCTACATCTAACAGTAAGCAAGCTAATCACTTCAAGCCTAACTTCTGCTTAAACCACCTATGCAGAAGTGATGGCCATACAGATGCAGCCCAAGACTCACACCTTTCCACTGCCTGCCACCTAGGAAGCTGATGAATTTCTAAGCAGTAGGGATTCCAAAGTTTTTTGTTTGTTTGTTTGTTTGTTTTTACTTAAGAGGGATAAAACTGACAAAAGTAAAAGGCAACTCTTTCTTTCACACTTTCTTCAACACAGCTGTTTTAGTCGCAGTGAATTTTTCCTCATATCCCAAACAACAGCCAGGACAGTACCTCATCCCTTCATTTTTCACATGAAGACTGTAGTAAATTCAGGATAACCCCAGGCTGTTAGCAAACAGAAGACCTAAGGAAAGCAGCCCTGCTGCTGAAGGAAACCCATGTTGTCTCTCCTCAGCTCAGTCGTATCTGCAGTTGTGCAACAAATCACAGTCAGGACCTCACCCTGCTAGAAAGAAGCTCTCAACCAGGCGGTTCCCTGCTCAGTATCACGCTCCTGAGAGATGCTGGGACAGGATGCTTTTTCAGCAGTGATGCCAACTCAAATCATTCCTCAAAACAAACCTGGTGTTGTTTTTTCTGAGTACTCTGTGTTTTTCATGCACTTCCATTACGCACAACAGATGCTACCAATCTGGGTTGGACCGACTTCAAATCCTGAAAGTCTGCAGAACTGTATGGTTCGCAGGATCTCCCAGAGGTCTCTCATTCTGGCTTGAGCCATTTTCACAACAGAGATATGAAGAGCTTGTTCCTTTAAATGTATAGCTGAGGAACACCCATACTAAAACCAGAATTCCGATCAGACAAAAGCTTCAGTCAGTTCATACAATTGCCATTGCACCATTAATTTTGATGGAATGGCAGCGATGCGTATTAGAGGAGTGCATCCCATCAGGGTTACGTAACCTGTATTTTAAATCCAATCCCTTATTCTACAGTCACCTGAAAACTTGCCAGCTTGCCTCCTAGCAAGAAGAGGCACCAAATCCAAAACAAAAACTAAAGTTAAAGTTCCTGTTTATTCGTGTACTATTAGTGCTCTCTACAAAAAGCTGTAAAAACCCGTACCTTTATGAATAAAATAAGGGATAAATAGTTCTATAACAACTCCTAATGACAGATAAGGAACACCTTTTTGTAGATGGGAGATAGCAGGACAAAGGCCTGATTAAAAACTTCTGCATTCGTGGGCATTCATCCAAAGTCTATTAGAATGCAGCTGCCAAGAACAGATAAATCCCAAAGTCAAGAAGTGGTAAGAAACACCTCTGGAGGTAAAAGAATCTGATTACGTCCTGACTCCGTAGGACAGATTATACATCCATGTCAAAGTGCATTAGGGTCCAGCAACACTGAATTCCTTAACTGGGGTCTTTGGACACTCCTAATGTACTAGGAGTGGGATCCTTGAAGGCACTCTTATAAAGGAGAGGGCTGTATCTCTTATTACCCATCATTTGCTTGCACTTCCTTAACTATTCAAAACATTCATTGAAGAAAAGATTCAGTTTAAAACCAATTCCATCCAAGTAACCAATATCTAACTGTGCTGTGACAGCACTGAAAAAAGAAACCCTACAGAAGCCAGCATGCCACAACTGACTGCCATACGTTCTTAGTGCAAAATAGGAATTCTATGCTATTGTCCTTTCCAACAGTACTGCCAAAAATCCCCGAAGCATCTGCAAACATCAGGTGAACTAATGCCTAGAGGTAACAGATGAAAACAACACTAGACGATTGCCTGTGTGCTAGAAAATGAAATGGAAGAAACTGCACGTGACTGAGAGGAAGCCTCCTAAGTCATCATGCCTTACTACTGCAGTAAGACACTCAATAATTACTGAGTTCCAGCTTAAGAGCAGGTTGGTGTCAGCCTCTCTTCTTTCACTGTTCAACAAGGTGGCTACTCCAGAATGCATCTTTTATGCCAGCTCTTCTTGCTGGTAATAAACAATTTATATTTACTACAACTCTTCTAATAGCTGGCAGCACTGCCTAAGACTGCGTTTAACAATGCAACACATACCGAGTTATCCTGTAACAGCACTTCTCACTTCTCGAGAAGTCATATTTTGATGTAATTCTTGCAATTTAGTGATGTAAATGCTGTGCCTCAGTGAAAAATCACTAAGTCACTGAAAAGCACATATTTATGCTGCTTTTTTGTAGGGGGCAGGGGGCACAGAATACCAGAATCCTGCTAAAGATTATGTACAGATACTGCAGATTACTGCTATGCTGCAAGGAATACTGAGAATCAATTATCTTGTCGGGAATATCAACTAAAGGAAAAAATATATATACGCATATGTGGATACTATGGATCATTTTACTCCATGCTTTAGGTATTAAATTTATGCCCATTGCTTTGGCATGCGTACTGCCAAGATTTGGAAAGAGGATACCAACTGATCAATTGGCATTCCTATGTTCTTGTGTAATGTGCTACCTATGTAGAAACTGCAGCCAAGTTAAGCTTCACTGTCCAGGAACTAACAATCATCAGCTACATCAACATGTGGCTGTCACCCTAACAGCTACTGAATCTTAGTTAAGACCCACTTTTCTCAAAAGTGATTAAAGCCATTCCAAGTTCTGTGAAAACAGGTTGCTAAATAGAGGAGGGAGAGCACAACCAGTGTCATAATTCTTACAGCAAAATGAAATGCCCAACGGCAGAAAACAAGATGATATAATGTAGAACCTAAGTTATAAAAAGATGTAAAATAGAACCACATAAGAGCACTTGTGGTGGTTCAAACTAAAGGTCTATCTACACCAGAAGTGGCCAGAATTTAACAGCAATAGTATCTCAAGTAGGCCAAGTAGCAGAAAACTGTTAATCTCAAATAGCGATATGCCTTGCTTAGCTATTACAATTAACACTTATTTACAAATACATATAGATTGGATCACTTCTAATTATATACAGGTGTAAACAAAAGCTGCAACTCTCAAGGCCTGAATAAATTTCTACCAACATCTTGCTTGTATTTAACTAGACCCACCATTGCAAACCTTAAGGTTAGGATAAAGTGTTCATGAAAAAGCTAGAGTTTTCACTTTCAAACTGTAACATCATCGGTATTTGTGATGGTGTACATCAGAGGTTTGCATTAGGCAAGACTAAAAATCAGAGGAAATGACCTCCACCCACCACTACACAACACAAAGGCATTTCCTTTCTATCTACAGTGACTGCTTTAAAAATCGAAAGTGTTCACACATTATTTGAATTCTCACAAATCCCAAATTCTCTTTTGAAAACTTTTATAAGATGCAATAATTTGATTCCAGTCTCAGTCTTGTAAGCACACACACTAAATTCCTCTCTGGCCCCTTGCCAAACCACCTCAGTGGTTAATAGGCGTGGAATATTTACTTTTCATCCATGGCACTTTCCAAAAAGACAATATCTGGCATTCTACTTTACAGATGTGAACCAAAGAACATCCGCTTTCACTTCTGCTGCTCATTACATAATGAACAAAGACAATATAGAAACACACACATGCTGCCTTCTGATTGTCAAACTCAAATAAAATCCTATATAGAGGGTTTGAAGGCAACACCAAGATTGCTGCAGTATGTGTAACAGTAGCAAATTATTCAGACAGTTTTAAGAAAAAAGCTTATAAAGCAGCTTAACAGGTTGGCTCTGGGTAAGTTTGCTCAGTATCTTAAAGTTGGTGTAGCTATTAAGAGTCATCGTAACGCTGTACCCTGTATTTCTACCATATTCTCCTGGCCCATTTTTCACCTCTCTTCTTCCCTCCCTCACCAAGACTCACTCTCTCTTTCTGATTCTTCATTATATTCCCGTTTCTTCCTCTGCTTACCATCTCTACATTTCCCTGGACATTCATAACCACCACACACCACAAAAATATGAAAAGGGAAGCAACAGCACCAGTATATTGGCAAACAACAAAAAAATGAGATTCCATCTCTTCTCTTTTACTGGGGGAATCCTTTGAGCATGCACATCTTGAAATGACAGGGCATTCACCTACCCACTTCTCATCTCTGAGAGCAAAAAGAAAGACCAGACCTCTGCATAAAAATTAAACAGAGCTTACTTAGATCTCTTCACCATTTGGTTCTGCACTAAAGTAGTTTGTTACACTTTCCCCATCCCTTGCTACAACCAGGAGGATCATCAGCTCTGAACTGGAAGCTGCTCTGCTGAACTAACTTTGCCTTTTATATAAAATACTTTAATGAAAAGTAACAGCAGCTTCTTCATATAAGTACCTCTTAAGCAAACACAGGAGTGAAAAAAAAAAACAAATCAAGGACTAAATATAAGACTTTAATTTACATTTTTCTCTCCTCACATTTACTTATCACCCATCAGAGGTGATCCAAGTCAGTTGAAATGAAGGGCCTGACATTAAAAGGATATAATTTGGAGGAAGGAAGTTCCAGCTTAAGACCTGATTGGCTAGTGCAAGATAACGCTGAAACACTGAAGACATCTGAGCATTGAGGTTTTCACGTCTGCTGAATTCCTGAAGTACCTCTACTGTGAGCATGAAGATCTGCCGCAGATCATCCTCCTATAGTCAGGACGAACACAACATATTAACAGAGTCTCTCAGTCATTTTTGTGTTCACCCAAGTTTTCATTAAAAAGCAGAAAATATTCCAAAGTTGACAGTGAGAACCCCCATCTTATTTGCCAAAACTAATGCAACATGTTGGTAAATAATAATAAAAATATTTATGTAAGTTTAGTCATTAAAGGAAAAACTTAACAATATCTTTTTAACAACTGGTGGAGTAGGGGTGTGGTCTTTGGCATAAAAAAAAGTTGGTAAATTGTTCCACAACAGTCAGAGCTTAAAGCAATGCCTTCACAAAAACATTTCTGCCTGGCCAAACAATACATCTGAGACAACCAGACTACACCATCTGCAATAATATTTTTAAATACATAGCTCTCCTTGGCTTTAAACCAAAGCTATATTTAAGACTATCATTGTTCCACAGAGTATTCGTTTTGTTTGCAATTGGTAGCCAAGGAATTAAAGAGCCCAACCGTGTAAAGATCTGTAGCTCTACATTCATAAAATGGGCAAAGAGATGGCACTTTTTTGATACAAGTATTTAAAAAATACGTTATCAATTTTCCTAAGGTAGCCAATATCTGTATTTATAATATATATTAGTCCAATTAAATGCTGTCAAGCATACACTGTAACTGAATGCACCTAGTGCAAGAAAGTACTTCTGCTTCTTAATATATAGATTTTAGAAACACAGGTAGCATATATTGATACAGAACTAGTTTACCTGAAATATACGTTTACAGTTACCATGGAACTCCATGCTTAGTCCAATGTTGCTGGTTTTACTTGAACTTGAGAATTCGCTCAACAACGCCGTTAAAATGGAACAGGCCAAAGTTTGCTATAAAAAAAATAAGGGGGAATAATATAACTAAAAGATGTCCGACAACATAACACCACCTACATTGTCCTTAAGTTACTTTATTAGCATATTTCTCCAGCTATTAGTTCAGTTTCCTCTAACACAAATTAGAACAACTCAAACTTTCAGGATTACAGATGCTTGGGTGAGCCATCTCTGAAATCATCCAAGCTCCACCCTTACACAAAAAATTCAAGTATCTGAGCAGCATAAAAAACTAGCACCTGTACAATCAGCTCTACAAAATGGAAACAAACACCGCAATCCATTTGCCAGCCTGTTAATTTTCTCTCCCCATGCACGTGGTTTTACAGGTACTAGGATCAGGGAAGATTCAGTTTATACTTTTTTTCTACCCATCTAACAGTTCAGATCACTCTGAAGTTTATTTTGGCACTTCTTTGCATTTGCTACACTTACCGTGTTGGTATTTGATCATGATTGAACATATACCACAGAAAGTGATAAAAGCTAGTCA
Source organism: Cygnus atratus (assembly GCF_013377495.2). Lineage (NCBI taxonomy): Eukaryota > Metazoa > Chordata > Aves > Anseriformes > Anatidae > Cygnus > Cygnus atratus. The sequence goes on along the minus strand of NC_066362.1, from coordinate 190,039,903 downwards.
AAAACAGCACCTGCAATGCACCCTCTTTTCCCTCTCCCTCATCAAAAAAGGGGAGGAATATGCAGAAAGCTCTGATGCTTAAAAGCTTTTAGATACTCTCCTCCAAAGCACAAGATCCACAAGCCTCAGAAAGAACCTTGAAAGCTACTCTTTTGGAATGGTGTCCCTGAAGCAATATAAAAACGGGTGAGGAAAAAAAACATTAATTTTAGAGAAACAGATACACGAAGATTATATGTTTAAGTATCATCTTCATTCTCAAAATTTAAGGTAAGGTAAATCAAATGCTTATGATAAAACACAATTTAAAAGCCAACTTTTCTTTATGAAACTTTTCCAGCCATAGTTGCTATTTTTGAAATAAAAAAGGCTTTTTTTCCTGATGCCAAAGTCCAGTAGCCATCATCACCAGTTTTAATAAATTTCTGTAACTGAACGCTAAACACAGAAGAAAGCTAATGCTGTATAACAGGGATGTAAAAAGTACTTCAGAAGCGTGCCATATACTAATGTAATAAACACAATAGAAACTATATACCAACGAAATGAAAACACTTTTTGTTAGACAGACTCTTAACAAAAAACTTGAAGATCACTGGCTATACTCCTAGACCGTTCGGAGCCAAGGTGCCAGGGATGGACAGAGGGATAGGAATTGTTAAAGGGTCATGCATGCCAGCAAGTGTCCAGGGGTTAAACAGAAATATGCACACTACCTCTGAACACCCGAAAGATTAAAGTGGAGATGATACTATTTATGCAAGCTCATACAACAGCTGAGACCAGTGCCATCCACCCACCAACTGCAACATCTTTGTTCAGAAATGCCTCTGAAGTCAGTACCTTGACCCCCCAGACAACTAGTTATCTTAGCTAGTATACACTAAATTAACATTCTTACTTGCTAAATAAGTCCCAGACAGATCAAACATAGCAGCTTCCTGATAACATATGGGTGTTCTTTTCTACTACATAATAAAGCTGTACAGCAGGCCAGCATATTGTTGATCAGTTGCTAAATCTAAATTTTCCCATTTTAAGGAAATAACTATTTATTTCAAGAAGGCTATTTCAAGTAGACTATTTCTCTAGTCACTCATGATAAAAGCAACAGTTTGCCAGTGAAAAGCACCACACTTTAATTTGCTCCACCAGAAATGCAATTTTGTCAGTTCTATACATGATTCAGAGTACTCCTAACTAGCTCAAACACTTCAGTATTTTATTTCCAAATTTCCATGTAAGCTATTTCTGCAACGAACTATTATTTAAATTTGCAGGAAGTCCAGATTTGAGCTGATATAAAAATTCAGGCTAACACCGAGTTTCAAGTCCAACATTAAGAGTTCCATATGAAAAGAATTAATCTGATAAAAAGAAAAACAAACAACCAGACACAAAAACACAACCCACCCCCTCTACCCCCCCAAAAAAAGAGAAAGAAAAACAGTGAAGTTAAGCTCTAGAACAACACTTCGGATAAGAATACATGTTTTTAAAGGAATAATGGAGAAGTTTCCAGAGAATACTGCCCAGTTCCATTCTGTGCCAGGAGATGCAGACATCTCACAAGGTTCTCTAAATACTTTAATAGAGACTTGAATTTATACTGGAATTACAAATGCACTGATACATCACTACGTCTCAGAGCTGAAAAGTAAGGGCACCACTAGTTGAAATCACAGATCCCCAGAGTTTGATGCTCCACGATTACCACCCGGTATCAGTGGTTGTGCTGCTAAAACTGCTTCACCGTGTGGAGATCTCCTCAACACGCTGCCATTCGGAGCAGCACGGGACAAGCAGGGCAGTGATGCAGACCACCCATCCCTGGCAGCCGGTTGCCAATTACTAGAAAAATAAGTGGGTTAGAACGACAGATAAGGAGCAAATGGCAAAATTATGTGTTCCCACTGTGACTAGAAATATTTAGTATCAGCTGAAATTGACATCTTCTCCTTTCATTCTCTCTCCGTTGTTTATACAGTATGTAACCATGTAGCCTTTCTGTTCAAGCAGTAACATGTTAAAGCATGAAAAAAATGGCATCCTGGATGTTTTTTAGGCTTTCCTCCTGGTTTCAAGGCAAAATTTAAAAGGAAGGATAAATTTTAGGATTCATGATGAAGAAAACTCCTCAAAGACGTAAGAGCAGTGGCTCCTTGAACTACAAAAAAAAAAAGCTGTTTCTGAGGGATCCTGCTTCGAGCCTGATGCAAAAGTTGGAGACATGACCACTGATTTCAGCAACAGGTATTTCAGGTAGTTCTGACCTCGGTAACTGCTCTGAGCACGGAAGGAGGAAAAGAAGCACGTTACTGGAGATCTTCACACTTTATTCCTTCCAGCAGCCTCGCTCACAGCAAACACCAGGACACACTGCAGCCCTCCATCCTCCTTCCCTCCCCAAAACTTCTCCCTCCCGCTGCTTTCCCAGCACCCCACCACCTCCTTCCCTGTGGTATTTTGCTTCCTGGCGTGCAAATCCTGCCTCATCCCAAGGGTGCTGTGGGCATGAGGGGCACATGTGTGCCCTTGTGTCGCTACCTGCCCCTGCCCCTTTCACCTGTGAGGAGCTGTAAGCATGCCTGGATACCCAGGTCACCAGAGCAGCAGCAGCAGGCCAGAGGAAAGATTGTGGCCTAAAATTTAAAATCTACCTCAACAACAGGCAGAGGAGACTGCCAGACAATGGCTTTCTAGAAGGAAGAAAGTTTACACAGTTTACAGGCAAGAGCAGAGGGACTGAAATTACTCTTTGCGAAGAGTAATTTCACTATAGGTTAGTAAGTAAAATTTTGAAATACACTTTTTGAATTTACACATTTGGTACGTACACATTTGGCATGACGACAAAAAATCTCGACACAATTTGCTATGGTATTAGAAGAAAGATTTCAAAAACCTGAAAAGCGACACAAATTCATAGAAACACAGTTGTGCTCCGTGAAATAAAACCGCTTCCTTTAACAAAATGAAATTGAATACGCTTAACACATGCGAAGTATTAGATTTTTTAAAGGTTTTCTGCCATGCCACTGAAGAGATGAACAATCCAATTTAATAATACCATACAGTAATAAGTAGAAAATGCACGTGATGCCGGGCATCATATTAAAAGTCAGCTCTGAGTGTCTATTGCCCAGTAATGCCATTAACTTCATACCAGTAAGAGTACACCTCTGAACGTGGCTTGACTCACTTGCTAGCGATTTCACTAGTTCTGCCACAAGTACATGCCCAAACAATAACCCCATCTAACAAAATAAAATACCTCTCTTGTCAAGAGCGGACTGCCTCTGAGAATAGCTTGGCACTCTCCCCAGTTAGCTTTATTACCAGGAATAAACTTTATGAAAGATCGCTATACATAAAATAGACTCTCAGCTGCTCAAACAGAAGATCAATGGGACTTGTGATAAGAGATTAACTTGGCAATCAGACACCCAGTAGTGACATCGTTTTAGTGGGTTTCTTTTTAAATAAAACACAGACACTACAGGAGGGCCATGCACCATTTTAACAGCAAACATTTATTCATAGTTCATAAAACTCAGATGCATTAGGAAAATGCAACTTATTCCTGCAAGTGGAATGTCCCCTATAACAAAAGTTAAAGCCATAATGTTTGAAGGGATTTCACACTTGTGCCTGGACTGCCCATGGAATAAGTGAACTGCTTCATTTGAGGGTAGTTAGGTTACAAAGCATCTGAAAGGAAGAAGAGTTCAAATGCGGCTTAGGAAAAAATGGACATGTGGTACACCAGCTCCGAGGCAGAAAAGCCAACAGACAAAGCAGAAAACTACACCACCAAAAATGCTTCCCCTGTTCTGAAATTCAGGCTGTCAAGAGGCTTGATTTGATCATTCATTTCTCTACAGTAAAATGAACTATCGAGCAACTGCCCCACATTCCCACATACTATGCAATGTCATTCATACCTACAGAAAAAGGGAGCAAATATATTTAAAAGACTACAGATCTCACTTATTTGCAGAGCAAATAAGATCTACTCTGTTACATTAAATCATTGCCTGCCTGAATGTGTACTTATAGGACTTCGTCTCAACTCTTTTAACACAAACTTACTGAAACCAAAGGGAAACACCAAGAAGCATTTAACAACATCCCTAAATCAGCTAGTTTTAACTTGTGTGAAAGCAGGAAGAGGAGGACAGTAGATCTACTCAGAGGCAAAATTTGCTGTGCTGTTTGTAGGTGATAGAATTCTGTGGTGAGAATACATCAAAAGCAGTTTTACCAAAGAAATTGTTTAAAGCAAGGCTTCCTTTATAAAGGAGGTAACAGGCTTCTTCCCTAACTTCCCTGAACAAGCGCAGCTGTATATCCTAACATTTTCAGAGAACATAAATCCCCAAAACATAAGCCGCATCTCCAAATGCAAAGGTAACAGTTAACAGGATGGCGACAAGACCAAAAGAAATACAATTGTGTGCACAGAGTAACTGGGGACACTCCAGATTTTCAACACGTAACAGGATTGCAACAGGGAAATTAAGAAAAAAAAAGCCAACAACCAACACACCAGGAGCTGAAGAAGAGCTGAAGTAGTAGCTCCCAAACAAACAGCAAACCAATGGAATATATTCTGAATATAGGCAAGCACCAGAAGAACCCAGTGGACTTCATCTATTTTATCCTTCCCAAATGAGCCAACTGGTGGAAAAAGAAGCTGTGGAGCAGGGACTGGACGATAGGAATAGGACCCACAGCTGCAGATTTGTGCTGTCAGCAGTAACGGACTGGCTGGGCAGAGCACCCCTTTCCTCCCCACTCCTTCTCCACCACGACAGATGAGCGGCTCTGGGTTAACGTGCCGTGCCTACAGCAACACAGGCAGTGAGACCACACTTCTGCTTCTCGGGGGAAACCTGGACTAACCATGCAAGGCAACCCCCAAAACTAAGCTGAGAAAGAGGAAACCAATTCCCCTGCAAATCACTGGGGGCCACAGGAAGATGATCTTGTGGCATGTGAAATATGCGCACTTTGGCCAAAGGGAGAAGAGAAGTAGCAGCTCCTAATGATTGCTGAAGAGGTCGGTCCAGGCTGAGTTTGCTCAAGCTTGGGGTGCAAAACGTCCTTTTCTCTGTTTCTCTGGAGACAGAAGATTTGAAGCAGAAACCAGGAGGTGGGAAAAAAGTAACCTTGTAAAAAAAAAAAGTGAAGGTCTGAAAGCCATTTATCTAGAGGTAACATATCCTTCCTCCAGGTTCTTGCCTGAAAAGCACCAGCTGGATCTTCTCTCCTACGGTAGTTGCATGAACAGATCCAAGACCCTCAATTAAATTCAAAATATCAAATAGTAAGACTAACCATGCGGCTTGCCATCAGTATAACCCAGCGTTAGAATTAGAGGATGATGTATATTTATTTTTGGCAGGTCATGCTCCTGGCAAGTGCTCTTTGGCAGGCAGGAGTCCGTTCTCTCTCTACTTTTCCCAGTACTCATTCCTGGCCTTGGCCCCCTGTGCCTGCCATACTGTCAAGATGTGCCAAATGACCTGTGCTACATGGCTGTGCTCCAGAGCAGATCTGCTTTAAAAAAAAAAAAAAAAAAAAAAAAGGGCTAGGAGGGAGAAACCTGGTTGTTTTTACGTTCAGTAATAAACTGTCTGCCTATGTATGTCTTCAGAAAGGTAGTGCCCCTGAGAGGGAATAAAGACCAAGCAGACAGGGTCAATAAGCTTCTTAAAGAGGCTCTTCTCCTGAAGCCTGCTTATTTGCATGTCACCACAGTACTAAAAGAAATAAATATATAGTTATAACACATGGAAAGGTATTGTTTCTTCCTTACCACTGAATCTACATCCAAGGGCCTCCACATCTGCACATCTCATGAGATGGCCAAATTGAGGAAATAGAGCCTTGGAAACCATACACAGAACAGGGAGCACACAGCTCTCCTCTGGATCATGGCTCCTCACTTTCCAACCCTGTCTTTGAAACCGTAGCCCTATTGTAAATGATAATACTGGGAGCTGTGAATTTGTAATATTAAAGTTATTAAGCAACTAAGCTGGAGTATTGTATTTTATCTCTGACAAAATAGGCTTTCTTTCAAAACAGAAATCTGAAAGCTTTAAAAAGCACCCTGGTTAATACAAGCATTGAAAAATACTTGTATTTTAAAGTTCTTCTGCAGTTTCAACCCTGCACTTGGAGTAGTTTTTGGATCCCTAGAATTCCCCAAACTATCTTTAACACCTGAGCTTAGGCCTTTATAGGCCACTTGTGAAAATGAAGGAAACAACTTAAATATCCTCATTTACCATCGGTTTTTTAAACTCAGTATGTTTCAAGGGCAGTAAGGTGCACAGGAAAAGGTAGTCATTTTTTTGGACCAGAACATATAGCTGAGGGTAGAGACAAGGCATGTGTGTGAGGGGGAAATAACATAAAAGGTTTTGTCAAAATTCTCAAAATGTAAAAGTCGAGAGAGCCTCTCCAACTCTTACACTACCACATTAGACAGCAACAGCTAGACAGGGATCAGAGTAAAATTCTTCTTAAAGAACAGAAATAAGGCCCATAAATGCTACATAAACATAACTAGTCATCTAGTCAGCCATTGTTATTGACAGATTAGTTGCACAGAACCACAGAATGTTTGGGCTGGAAGGGACCTTGAAGACCATCTAATTCCAACCCCCCTGCCATGGGCAGGGACACCTCCCACCAGACCAGGTTGCCCAAAGCCCCATCCAGCCTGGCCTTGAACACCTCCAGGGATGGGGCATCCACAGCTTTTCTGGGCAGCCTGTGCCAGGGCCTCACCACCCTCATGGTTAAGAATTTCCTCCTTCTATCTAATGTAAACCTCCCTTTTTTTAGATTAAAACTGTTATTCCTTGTCCTATCACTCCACTCCCTGACAAAAAGTCACAGAATCATTAAGACTGGAAAAGACCTCCAAGATCATCTGGTCCAAACATCCCCGTACCACCAATATCACCCACTAAACCATGCCCAACCTTTCCTCTAAATCTTCTTTGTAGGCTCCCTTCATATACTGGAAGGCCACTATAAGGTCTCCCCAGAACCTTCTCTTCTCTAGGCTGAACGACTCCAACTTTCTGAGCCTTGAAGGGAAAGCCACATATTTCAATGAAGATAAATGCCCAGAGTTCTGATTGTTCATATTTCCCATTCTTCACATGAGATCCACATCACATTCCCAAGCAGTTTTTGGTAACCTGGAACATCTCCATCTCCTCTCTAGCCCAACTTCGAATATCAGGAAACAGACTAACATATTTGTAAATTTTAAGATAGAAGCAACTGTTAGGATCGCAGAGTTCTTCCAGCAAGTCTTGACAACCTTTTCATATACAGAAAACATAAGGGTTCAGATATGGAACTATATAGTAGGATTCATCCTACTGTATGCTTTGTAGATCCAAAAAACACTGCTTCTGAGGCTTCCCAGTCCTGTGTCAGGTCTGCAGCAGTTGGACCATGTCTGCATCCGCCTACCCGTGTTCTGGAAGAATCCACATCCTAGTGCAGACAAAGTCCATCTGATTGTGTTTGCATGCAGACTGGTTCCCGCTCCTGGGAATTGATTACCTTAGCTGCCAGGATTCCTGTCCTTCTGGCAGGAATGAAGAACAAACTAAATCAATCCTTCGGCTACGCAAAAGCACAATATTCTAACACAAATAGAAAAGGCCAAGAAACTGAAGGTATTTATAGTTGAGAACTTGGCCCACACAGTTCGTCAAAATCTGTGACAGAAAACATGTCTTTAGCATTTTCAGATTGGCTCGTGACACTGTGCCTACTGCCAGAAACTCTGTCCCCCAGAGATGAAGACTTTGAAAAGAGATGCTGAAATCGCTATTGAAGGGAGCTTACAGCCTGTCCTTGAGCGGGGTTGCTTGTGTGGACGCTCTAGGAAGAGCCAAGAAAGAACAGAAATAGAAACTCCAAAGCTAATCTTCATCCCCCCAGAGGTTTACTACCTAAAGTTGTTTATAAATTAGCAGGCAGACAGATCCTCTGTACTCTGCTTTCTCTTCTCAGACAGAGGTCTCTTCCATAGGACCCATAAAGGTCTGTACTGTGGAGAAACAACAGCAGGAGCCAATGCTCCAGGTCCAAACCCTGGCTCTAACCACACATCCTTCCTATCCCTGTAGTATTGCCTCTCCTTAACACCCTGTTATTTTCTTAACAAGTACATAGTGTTCCACTATTAACAGATTACTCAATACTAAAGCCAGCTTTTTAATCTCCTGCCCACTTTCTTCCTCTCATCACTATTCCTCTCCTTCTGATCTCTTCCAGTTTTTCATTCTCAACAGTCTTGCTCACACATCAGTTTGCGACATTATTCAACATGCCTTCAAGTTCCATCCTGAAAACACATCGATTTCTGAAGATATTTTTAACCAATGCTTGGGAAGAAAAAGGACCCAAACACAGATGACAGTAGAATCTGCATTCACTGCTGTCTTTGCACCTACATTCAGGACTTGACCCTGTCAACATGTTACTGAAAAGTCCCCAAAGGTTACGGAACTAGTACAGGTGTCTGACAGGAACTGGACAGATATTTGCAGGGAGTGGAAAAGATTAAGTACCTACTTCTTGCTTATAAAATAAAGAAGGAGCAGGTAGCTTCACAGCCCACACAGATGAGAAAACAAGCAGGAAGCAGGCAAGAGACCACTTTGCTTTTTTAAAAAGGACTCTCTCCGTTCCCGACTGCTACGTAAGTTAAGTAGCCACATCTTCAGCTTAAGCCAGCCCTTTCCTTCACATTTAGTCCCAGGTTCTTTACGTTCCTTTTCTGAATAGACCGAAAAGTGTTTTCTTTTCCCTGCTGTAGTGACAAAACACATCCTCTTTTTTCAATAGTTTCCCATCCAGTCTTTCCTTGTTACCCCAATAAGACTGATTCAGCTGTAGGGTCACCTGTAGAAAGCCACTGTCAATGGCTAAGAGCCATACCTGAAAGCTTTGAACACTTCCAAGCACAAAATGACCTGCTGCTGACCACACAGGTTATTTCTGCAGCTGCTGGACTGAACCTCAGGGGGGAAGATGCAAATGGGTGGGCAGTAGATCAGAAGAAAGTGGGGAGCAGAAGTCTGGGAAGGATGCAGAAATGGATGAGGAGGCCAGAGAGAGAACTGGGAGTCACAAAGGTGTGACAGGCTCCAGAAACTCGAGAGTATAACACTGGAGGCAAAAGCGCACAGCACATCACAGCAAGGACATGATTAAAAGAAGTTGAAAGAACCAAGACAAAGAGAGGTACTGAAGGCTGGAAAACATCCACTGATCTCTCCCAACACCCATACCCCGTCCTATCTGCCTCCCTGATTGGGGTGGCGGCCTGTTTTTGTCAATAAACAATATAAACATATCCAGCAGAGTGCAGAAATGTCCATGGTGGTACATCTTCAAATCACTGGGCCAACACTGTACCCTGGACCTTGAAAGCAGTACCACCACCTCAGCTTCATACCATATCCTGAAGCACTCTTAGTGCGGACTCCATGTCACACCAACACAACCGCACCACTGCCGCTCCACTAAGAGCCTAAGGGGCACAGCACAACACCACAGGGATGCTGATAAAAACACCCACCCGTATTTGAAAAGTTAAGTTTAAGTGGACATGTAATTTATTACCTTTTAAATTTATTACATATTTATACAAAGGCATACCCTGAACTCAGAGTTTAGCTGTAATAGGTACTGGGCTAAACCACACAATATTATTACTGCTTCTTATTGTGTCTTAAACACACCAAGTCTTGGGTCACCTGAAACTGTGCCAGCACGAGGAATTCTCTTGCAGCGAAGTCTCGGAAGACAAAACCATTTGTAAGAAGAAATCTTTATTACTATACAAAATATAGTATTTTACAACATAAAGCCCCCTGAAGTACATGGGAGCACATGTTTACTACCAGCCTGTCAAAACGTACTGTGCTTTATGGAAAACGTGTTCCAACAGCATCACATGTCACTTTTTTCTAATAAATTGTATTAGCATATTCTATAATCAAGACATTTTTAATACCCTTCCTAAAACTTGAGCATAAATACTTTGGAAAAACTACAGAGAAAGTGTTGTTTGTGAAAGGGGTGGGTAAGGGGAAACTTGGTCTCTGTACAGTGGCAGCAAGCGGCGCTTGGAGAAGAGGAGAGTAAAATCCTGCCCCTTCTCCCAGCTGGAGCTCAACTGTGATGCCCTGCGCTCTGCAGCAAGCCTGCGGCGATATACTTCCAGCTGGCAGTCTTAGCGTGCTGCACGCTGTGCTCAGCGCAGCGTGCCTGTGCATTAATGCATACACAGAATACAACTCCAGAAGCAGCACTGGGCAAGTTAACTCAGAGATGACTTCTCTGTGAACATCCAAAGTTTTGATTTACTCCCTACTTGTATCTTTTGGAAAGATCATATAAGCTACATAAGCACACACACAGAGGCATGCAAAAAGCTTTTGAAATCCTCCATTGTAACTCCATTTAAAAAATAAAACTACGTTCCCTGGAAGAAAGCACGAACTAAGCATTGTTCTTCTAAACAAATGCCCATTTCTATCCAAATTATACACAACCAAAAGGCTGAAATGTTCTCATTAAGGTAAGTAACAGTGAAAGGTTTAAAAACGTAACAGAAATTTCCATACCCTGGAGGGATCTCGGTCGTGCTCAGAGGTGACACACTATTTTTAGGACCATGACATGAGCTGCATTACTTGTAGTACACTTTGATCAAATTTTTCAGAGTTAAACATTTGCTGCTCACAACTAGCGTAACTGCTGCTCTAAGCGCACAAGAGTCAGTTCCTTCAAGGTCTGACTTTTCTGAGAAAAGCTTCAGTTAAAGATTTCAGCACAGATCTACATAATCTTTGATTTGCAATTGGTAGAAGAAAAATCACCTCTTTAATCTCTAGTTACATGCCTCTATTATGACCTATTCTAAACATATCTCCTGGCATAGCAAACGGAATTTCACTAAATGCACAGATAGATATTGGACACCTTGTTTCCACTTTGAGCTCAGTGTAGAAGGTAACACTTACCCCAGTAGTATGACATTAAATCTAGAATAAGTTTTGTATTTCCATTCCCTGTTTTCCTTCCTCACGCCCCTTTCTCTCCACCTACCCGCCTCCTGGTAGCCTATTGCGACAGCTGAGCCACAGGAGGGTGCAGCACTGCACAGATGGAAACAGGACAGTGCCATGAACCTGCCAGCTAATGGAAAATCCATTTCAGATCAAGCTGTTAAAGAAACCCACTGAAACAAACAACAACAAAAAAACCCTATCGTATTAATGGCAGGTAAAGTGGCTATTCAGAGAAGCCTAGACCCTAAAAAACATGGTATAGCGTCTACCACATACTACTACTAGTCCCAAGACATTTTTATTCAGAAATCTCAGATTTAGTAAATGATTGCTTGAATAGCTATCAACTAGCTCTATCCAGTTCTAATGGTTATCAAACAAATTGAATACTTGTTACTAATTCTCATTTTTATATAAGAAAAGTAGATTTTGTAAATCACTAAGTACACAACTTTTACACTAATATAGATTGCTTAAGTTTTGAAGGGGGAGGAGAGGGACAGAAACTTACCACAGTGGGGTTACCGCTGCTGATCAACTGGCTGACTTCATGAAAAATGCTTTTGCAGTCGATAGATTTGTCTAATGATCCCCGTTTCACTATCACCGCTACTGCTAATAGAATCTGCTCCCGAACGTACTTTTGAAGGCTGTAAACAACATTGCAAAAATAGATTTGTAAACAATTTTGGAAATCAATGCTCAAAGTTTTAAATGTAATTCTTTTTCAAACCTTGTGTATGAATACATCAAGGCAAGCTGACAACTCTATGGAAGTTAACTAAGTGTTAAGAAATTGGAAGAAAAATTACTGTTTTATTGGTCTTCCACCACTATCCTTGGAAACACAAAGATAACAAGGCTATGCAGAGTTCTACACGTTCAGCAGCATTTTTTCTTATACTTACTTAGGCCTTTGTAAGACATAAGTTAGAAGGAATGTTCGCAATGATTCGATACTAGTTTTTTCCAACAGAATCCATTCTCTTACAACTGCTTCCATTATCGCTGTAGCAGCTTGAAAAAGAACATAATCCACTTTACTAGTTTCTGTGGGGAAAAACAAAGGCAGTTTGAGTATCGAAAGACAGACGTATTTATCTTCTATATATTTCTAACAAAAAATAATGGACTTTACTATTAAATAATTATTAAACATAATTTTGTTACTATGAAAACAAAGAATGTATACTTTAAAAGAGGAAAAAAATAATCAGTAACCCAACTGAGTAAGAGACTTGGGGGAAGAAAAGCTGGCTACACCAGGAGACGGCACCCAAGATCAAGAATGAGACCACTAACACAACTGTGGAACAAAATATAGATGACAGACTTAGTCACAGTACATTAAAATATGATTAAATTGTCAGCTATGCCAAAACGAAGAGTCCTCTATCATTCGAGTGCTTGCCTTTGGAAGCAACGGTACATAGAATTACATGCATTTTATGGATGGCAATAAGAAGTAACTCACATCTACAGATAGCATTTGTGCTTAATTACCAAAGCAAAAGTTTTACTGGCTGGTGTATTTAAGGTTTTCTACACTAAGCTTAAGCTTGCATGTTTATCTTGAGGTAGTCAAAATATAACTTCTTACTGAAGTTTAGAAATCACTAGCCCTTATTATTTGAATATCTGATTACTTTGTACATACGCAGGCTAAAGAAACTAGAAAAAGATGTTACGGAAAATGGTGACTGTTTATACTACAATCTAAAGAGAAGCCCCAGAATTTGCATGTAATTCATAACATGATGATATAAAGCTACAGGGCTGTTTTGTTGGGGTTTCTTTGTTGGTTTTTCCTGTTTGTTTTGGTTTGGGGGCTTTTTTTTGATCCTTTGCTTTTAAAAATTTGAACTTAGAAATAGGAGGTAGTATTTCACTAGACAGTTTCAAAACAGTTCGAGTCTGTAGAAAACAGAAAAAGCATTCAGAAAAAGCATAGCCACAAGGTGGCAAAAACAAAATATGAAAGGTGAAATAAAATTCCAGAGCCAGAAATGGAGTTTGGGCTATGGTGCGCAACCTGCCAGGACCAGAAAAAAATGTGTTTGCTGAAGAAAGCCTCAGTCATAGGATGGTGGTCTCTAAACAACTACAAAACAAACTTTGTTCCACTGAATATACACACACAAGTCTATAATATGCGTTCCTTTATATGCAAGTTCTATACCAAGATAGCATCCGATTTGCTAGAATGTTTATAAGTAATTTAATCAGGCTTCAAAACTAAACCCTACCCAGGTAAACATGCTTAAATTAAAAACAAACCACCTTTAAATCTACTAAGCTTAATTTGAAAAACTAAGTAACCACTTAATTAAAAGATTAATGTGCATGTCCAACACATACATAAAGATGAGCCAAATTATTCCTGCACAGGAATTTTAATTCTGACACTTTCTAATTTCTGGGTCTCTGTTTTTTCAAACTGTACAAAGCTCATACAAAAAGAGAATGCTAGTAAAAAAAATAAAAGAGGATGGAATTTCTTCTTTGCGTCAAGTACCACAGATGCACAACTGCAATCATTAACAGTACAGACCTCCAGTACTCAGTGTAAGCTTACAACTAGTCAAAGCACCATTATCCTCTACATGAAGTTACTAAAGAAAGACAGGACAAGCTTTGCCAGTACATTTAACAGCTATAAGCTTACAGCAGAAGAACGTAGAGCCTCATGCTTTGTGGGTTCAACTACAGGTTTCTAAACAAATCATACAGTGGTGGCTCCTCTCCTTTTCATTATGCTCATCATCTCAGTTGCTCTCCCTGTGGGGCTCATACACTTCATGAACACCATCAACGTTATTATCACTCTCTATCTTCCATTCCAGTTTCTGTCTTGAGCACTTTTCTCCTGTTTCTTTTTTAAAGCCAACCCTATCTGCCTTCTGGTTCCTACCTATCCTTACCTGCTCATATTCCTTCAATCAGCTGTTCTTTCTGTCCACACTGTATGAACACTTACTCAAGAAGCAAGAAGTCTGGGGAAAAGTCTTTCTGTTCCAGGTTCTTTCTGTTCTCAGCATCTCAACTACCTACTGGATAAGCCACTGCAAGGAAAACTGCACTGCCTGGAAACTCACTGGTTTCTCAATGGTGATAGCAAATGAGCAGTTCAAAGATGTATTATTTCTAGACATTCAAAAGGCATTAAACCAAGCTCATGTTCCTTCCAACCAGTTATATTTCAGAAGAAAAAACGGAATTATCACTGCAGACATTTTTCGTTAATAATGCTAAACTGTGTTCCTTTCTTTGTCAACCAGATGCAGAGATATATCCCTTAGCACAGATAATATTGCTAGGAATATTTCATAAATTTCCATTACTTCTAAGTAGTGACAAATACATCACGTAGAGATCTAAATGTTCTGCAAGCAAGGTTACTTACATATGTTCTTTTGCCCACATAAAATTCTTTAAAAATCAATGGTGGGGAAAAAATGGGGTGGGGGGAGGAGAGGAAGGGTGAGTTATCCTAACTGAAAGCAAAAAGTGTCGTTACAGCCTTCATGACCAGACAAAGTACTAGTGTAATATCCTAAAACCTTGAACTCATTTGTAGAAAAAAATTCGGTTTGCGAGTGGGTGTAGGAAAGGAACCACACCCTGCTCTATATATTAATGCATAATTTAAAAACATAGTAGAAGGCCTGCAATATTAATACCATAATATTCGTGAATTATACTTCTCTAATCCAGAAAATTTTGAAATAACTTAAAAAACACTGTGGAATGAATAAAGTATGAAAATAATCATTTTAGACATTAGAAATGTCTAAATTCTTAAATATCTCTCTGTTCCGCATGGCAAAATCTTTGAAATTAAAAGTTGCTTCCCCCTGCTGCATGTGTTCTTTTCCACACATTTCCAGGTTTTCCAGGAATTTTTGATAAAAGATGACACCTACCTACCCCTTTCCTTCCCCCACACATACAATCCCACAAAACTTGGAATTGATATTCTGTTGCTTCTATTAGGTGGACAGTAATTTTTCCAAATAATTTTTGAAAAAAAGCTGTGCTGTTAACAGCAACTAAGACATTCAACCTGGAATAGATTCCTGCCATGGAAAAGTTCATCACCAGTACAAGAGCTGGCAGCAGCAGATGTATCAACCAATAGTATAATGGGAAGTATCAAGCAATCCTGCTACAGAGAGTTCTGCAAACTCCACAGATTAGACAGTATTACAATAAGCATGTAATAGAGGAAAGGCTAATCTATTACATCAGTTTAGTAACTTTGCCAAATGAAGTTATACTTTACTGACTTCAGAGCTGCCAGAAACAAAACCTAGAGCAGCATGAGGCTTCACCCTCTACCATTACTGATCTTTGGCTAATGCTATTTAACAGCTCGGCAGACATTTAAGTTGTAGTTTCAAGTAGACTTTAAGCAAAAACGAATGCCAAAAGAAACAGCCTTGCCATCTTGCAACTACTAACTGATCCCTCCTATTCTTGGTGCCATGATTTCTCATATTTGGGTAAAAACATTTGCAAAGCGAACCTGGAACAGTTTTTTGATCTGCTTAAAGCCATCCTGTTTATTTGCCAATACATTATTCAGCTTACCATGTGGCCACCACACAGGATGTAACATGTGAACAGGACCTGGCACTGAATGTTGAAAGCAGTACTACCCCTTTCAACAGCAATGCCAGATTCAAGCTCTTCCAGAAGAGTAACTTTTAAATCAATTTTTGTAGGTACTGCTTAAACACACAAACACAGTGTGTTACTAATACAAAGATCTGAATTACTTTGCTTACATTTTAAAAACATTTCTTACTTGCTTGTAAATCTACTTTCAATACTTAAAAACAATACGTATTTCAAATCTTTTAAATGAGACGTTTGTCCAAGCCTTAAAGAAAATAAAATACAAATTAAAAAAAAAAATCACTAAGTTCTTCAGTTTTCTCTGTTCCGCATGGCAAAAGCCCCTACCTGGACAAAGCTCCTAACAATCTGTTCTGAACGTAATGTTGACCAGGCTTCCAGCATAGAGCCAGCCTGAGATCCCTTCCAAGCACAGTCATTGTATAACTATTATACTGAAACAAATATATGAAACATGAAATTTGAGGGGGAAAAAACAAAAACAAATGCCACACAAACAGAAAGCACCCTTCCTCAAAATTAAAACTAATGTCCGTACTCCCAGCTGTAGAAGAACATAGCTCCAGTTAGAGAAACTGATTAACTGCATTTATTAAAACTTACCCAAAATATGCTTGCAAACAGCAAATGGTGATTTTGATTTCCGAAACGATAAGAATATGTGCTCGGCATGTTGGCGTTGTTCATTATTGACCATGGAAGGTGGTGCCTGAAAGAGAAAAGAAGAGTTACTCCAGTACTAAAAAGCAGTTACACTACAACCCAATTGTAAATACATGAGCAATGTCATGAACTTATAAATATTTGCCTTGTTAAATATCAAAAGCAAGTATCACTTGGTAAAACTACCTGCTCTTTCTTAGTCACAGCTTCTTCTTCTATACCACTGTGCATTCACATTGTGTGCTCATAAGAGCGACCATTAAGACATCAGGCAGAAAGCAAATAATTTTATGTTCTGATTGATGCTTGAGAAGATCGTCAACCCAATCCTTTTTTTCCCAAACCAAAAATATCATTGCACATCAATTATGTTGTCAACATGCAAACAGTCACAGAAACAAAGTTCTATTTTTTCTTTAGTTCTTTCTTTTTTTAAAAAAAAGACTTGAATGTCTAATAAAGTCGAGGGATTAAGAATCTCGACTATGGATACGCTTTAAAATCACATATTGGCAGTAACATACTACCCTCTAGTGTTTAACATTAAAGTTGACATCTTAAAGATGGAGCAAGGGCTCAGATTCTGGAGGTCAGCTCATTTGGGGATGGCCGCACTGGTCCCCCAGTGGCCTTGTATCATGGGCAGCTTGGCTGTCCAGATGACTCCTGCTTCTCCACTACTGCTAGAAGCCAGCTCCACATTGCTTCTCTAAGTGAAAGTCACCTACAAATAAAGCACGAAACCACACAGGACCCTGGATTATCATGAGGTGGGATGGAGCACTGATGACAGTGCTAACAGTCTGCAGAGCAGACTTGCCACACTGAGCAATCCTGAGACCCCCACCAGGCCACGAGGTAAGAACAACCCTGCAGACAATACCAGCTGTTCGCAAAGCCATGCTGTTCTTCCCCTTTGCCATTAGTATTCTCCAACGTTGGGTATTTGGTATTTATCTCAACAAGTACATAGCAAAAAAATACTCCTACAGGGAACTGATATCACAAGGCAGTGTAAGCTGAACTGATACACCTTTAAGAAAGGAATGCACACAGGTAGAAAGACTATGGCTCCATTGATAGAAAGGACCTGGGGATGTTGGTCAATACTCGTCTCACCACGAGCTGGCAGTGTGCCCAGGTGGCCAAGAAGGCCAACAGCATCCTGGCTTGTATTGGGAATAGTGCAGCCAGCAGGGCCCGGGAGGTGATCGTCCCCCTGTACTCTGCACTGGTGAGGTCGCACCTCGAGTGCTGTGTTCAGCTTTGGGCCCTCACTACAAGAAGGACATCGAGGCCCTGCAGCGTGTCCAGAGAAGGGCTACGAAGCTGGTGAAGGGCCTGGAACACAAGTCCTGTGAGGAGCGGCTGAGGGAACTGGGGCTGTTTAGTCTGGAGAATAGGAGGCTCAGGGGAGACCTTATTGCTCTCTACAACTACCTCAAAGGAGGTTGTGGGGAGCTGGGGGTCAGCCCCTTCTCACAGGTAACTACTGATAGGACTAGAGGGAAAGGCCTCAAGTTGCACCAGGGGAGGGTCAGGTTGAAAACCAGGAAACTTTTCTTCTCAGAAAGAGCAGTCAGGCATTGGGACGGGTTGCCCAGGGAGGTGGTGGAGTCACCATCCCTGGGGGCATTCACGGAAAGGTTGGACGTGGTGCTTAGGGACATGGTTTAGTGGGTGACATTGGTGGTTCAGGGACAGTTGGATCAGATGATCTTGTAGGTTTTTCCCAACCTTAATGACTCTGTGAGCATGGCCTTGCATAAAAAGTATAAAGCCAGGTTGAGATGTTAGAGTACGTTACTGAACTTAAGCTGAACTTCTAAACTCCCCATCGGAGTCTTATCCCCGGCAACCCAAGGATCATACATGAGCTGCATTTTTTGATCTGCACCTGCTGCTCCTGGAATAAAAGCATGAACACCCTAGCATAAAGACCAGGGTATTAAATTTAAGATTAGTATTTTCTAGTAAATACATTAAATCTGATTTTATTATTTCATCCTTGACAAACCACAGAAAATGGAAGATTCAAACATGAGCTAGTAAATCCACAGATTAAAACTGATGCTCCTCAATCATTTTCTCAATAATCTGACCAAATGAAGCAAAGGAAAGCAGACTGCTGATCATCTGATTAAGTGGATCCTAATGAGCAGCTGTGCCCCTTCTTACACATCATTTTTTTTTCCCCACTGAAGAATAAATGCCCTGTACTTTCACAAGCCCGTGCTCTGCTTAAAAAAAAAAAAAAAAAGCCTCACATAATTAAGGCACGTGCTGCTTGCACGATAAAACCCAAACTCTGCTGCGTGCATCGCATCCAGCTGTCACCAGGAGCTGTCCCCAGCCGAGGTGGTTTCTGCAGTCAGAGCGGCAGTGCTTCTCTGGGCAGGCTCCAACTACATTCAATGCCACAGGCCCTGCTGTGCTGAATGCTAGATAAGTATTTGGAGCAGGTTATCAAGAGCACAGGGATGAAAACAGCCACAGCCTGAAACACACCTCAGTCTGTGCTGTTGCATATAAACCCAAATGCAAAACACAGCCCCCACTTCTCCCCTTTGTGTGGGTGAGCAGTTGTGCAAACACAGAGAGCCAGACCAAGGAAGTGGTCATGAAAAAGCATCCCAAAGGCAGGCTTATTTTTTGCACCTGGATCAGTCCTCCAGCCTGGTTCACCGTAAGACAGCACAGCACAGGACGTGTGTGTCATAGGGTGCTTTTTTTCAGCACCATTTACCATTTAGAGTACATTTAATCTATGGCCTCTGATGCTGCACAACGTCATGGGAATCCTCTGAAGGCTCAAGAAATACACGACTTTGGTCAATGAAGTTTCATGAGAACTAAGAATGAAGCTTCCCAAAGACAAGTGACTTACTTCTAGTTACCCTCTGCCACCAAAAGGAGAAGTCTCACTCCCTTTCTTGCTCTCACCTGCATGGCCTTGTCACCTCCTTGCACTATCCCTTATATTACCTAGCCCACAATCCCTCCCTCCTTCCCCCCTAAAAAATGATACTGCCCTTTTAGCACTACTGATCTTGTAGATCAGCTCTACAAGCCTGTGAAACCTCACTAATTATAGCAACATCAGAAGAAATGCTTTGGGTGTAAGTGACAAAGTCTGGGGACATTTATATGCACATTCTTAGAGCAAGAAAACTAAATCAGGGCTATCTGATTGCAATTTTGCATTAACAAAGTTTGAGTTTCTCATGCAAAGTTTCTGTTTCCAGTGTTCTGTAATACTTAAGGACAAACCTCTTTTAGGAAGATCAGCAGTAAATTGCTGCACAACTGTAAAAAAAGAAATAATTAAAGCTGTTTTATGGGAAATAGTCCCTTATGCTTACAGTAACTAGAAAAACGCTCTTATTTCACATTACTTTAACTCTTCTGGCTTTTTGAAGTATGATTACAGAAGACCTGTGGCACTTTGGGAAGGCATAAGGCACATCATATTCCTGTATTAATTAAAATAATAATAATTATATATTATGAACTCACACTCAAAACTGTCATGATTAGAGAAGTGCTACAGGCGAGCTTTGGACTGTAAAGTGCAGCCACTAGAGGGAGCTTAAAGCTCACAGTCTTCTGTCTTCACGGTACTCAATATCAGTTATTGGTAAATTGAAAGTACTTTAAAGTCCAGCTAATTTAAGGCTTTAAAGAAAAACCCAGCACATGCATATTCTGTGCACAAATTTCACATTACAAGACCACTGGCTTAAGTGAGCCTGACACAACAGTGTTGGAAACATACCCCAGCCTACCTGCTGTGCTTGGAAGATCTCCCAGAATACCTACACGTTCACGAACTTATTTCAAATTGCAGAGAAGAGTTTGAAGGAGACAATCAAGCTTAGAGGGAATTAAAAATTGGAATGGTAACGATTGGGTTCCTTTGGCATGCTGAAACTACTGCCAGTCATACCATTTCCCTTTTTGTACTACCTGATATTACTGCTAACAACTATTTGCAAATTTTGTCTTACAAGTTACCTATACAAAGTTCTCCAGGACAAGTACGTCTTTTTAGCATAGCAAGATATGAGGTATCACCCCATAAGCAGACAGCTCCTAGGTAACACAGCATTGCAAATAAAATTACTTCCTTTCAGCTACCAGCACTGTCTGGATGCAGAACAGGAACAGCAACAGCAGCATTTGCTGATCAACTCCAGCAGGACCACGGACTCCAGTGACCGTTATCCACACAGGAAAGAAAGAAAGGCTGAAAAAGGACAATACTAGTCTGGCAGACAAATACCTTCAAGGCTGCTACACTTATCTGCAAGCCTGGACAGCTAGTAAGAAAGAAAATAATGTGACCAGTTCTATTTAAGTATGCAACAACAACGAAAATTGCAACAAAGCCAGTAAGCATGTTAGAAGACAAATCCTGCAGGTGTTCAGGGAAATCCCATACTTTTTCTGCAGTTGTGAAAAATCTTGCCTGCCATTTTTTTCTGCTCAATGAAGAAGCACAGGAAAGATGGGGTCTTTGCTTTCTCTTTGCAACTCCTCTGAGAGACCACAGATAACAGCAATGACTCTCCTCAAGTCACCAGCAGTAAATGGGACAGTGAAAAAAGTCTTTCTGAGGAAAGCAGAAACACTAACTTCGGGAGAAAACAGAGTCAAAAGTAGAAAACTCCTTTTTTGACTCAGAGTCAAAAAAAAAAAGAGATGGAGACTGATATTCCCCATGTTATGTTAAACGTGTGGTTGAATCCTCAGCATCTTTCTAATATTTTGGGATACAGACTGATGCAATTTGAAGGAATGTGTTGGCACAGATCATAGGTACACACATTTTTCTGGTGTAATGTTATGTACACTTCAAATTTCATTAAATACACAGGGAATGACTATAGCTCTTTCTGTATATAAAGATCAGTTCTGACAGGAACAAGTCCCTCCATTTGCATTTCAAACACAACCAAGCCCAAAAGTTAGGCAGTGATCTTCAGTGGTTAAGAGAGAAATTAGCTTCTTATAAAATATATGTTTCATTAGACTCTTAATAGTTTCCTTTAACAGACATGCCAACCTTCAATTGATCTTGCACTTTCTGTACGTAAAAATCAATAAAATCATCACGCTTTTCAGGAAATACCCTATCCCATTTTACATGCAAGGAGAAATGCTTTGGAAGGTCAGGAACTGCCGCTGTGAAGCTAATCCCAAGTCAGGTTTTTCTTTCTGTGATTTCCTGAATCCTAACCAACTCCTCCATCAAAACGCTGTGCTCTATTAGAGCAGATGCTTCACAAGGAGCTAAACACAACTTCCGTGCAATTGCCTTTTCATTCCAGTGTGGAACTGGACAAAAAATGAAGTTGGATTCAGGTTTCTGTCAGAAACAGAGGTTCCATCTCAATGAGCTCCAGTTCAGCACACCCCCTTAAATCTCCTCTCTCACGCTTTCTTACCTGTGTGAGCACATTATGAGAAACCCCACTGTGGACAGAGCTTCAGCACCTCTCTCCCTACCAACAAAATAAGGGGAGCCCCAGCACTGCTCGTAACAAAGCTCTACTTCTGGCAACCTTAGCATTAGCAATCTGCTGATGTGAAAAACGCAGGAGCCAGGAACACAACAAATTAATCATACTGAATTGTTCCAAAGGGCACTTGGATCCTCAAGAATACAGACAGCACCGGTAGGTTTTTAGCAAGATTTCCCATTCCTTCATCCCTTCATCTTGTACTATGTGAGTATAAAGAAGAGCACCTGACACAGCAGCACCACATAATTCCATAATTTTGTATATTGCCACTTACTTTTTCATCACCAAATAATCCCTGTCTTTGTTTCTTCCTTAGAAATCTGTGTTACATAACTTTAATTATATTTTTTTTCCTGCTCCTCCTTTGATGGTACACCATAAATTTAAATGATATATTATTCACCGATGCCGTGAAAAATGGCAGCACAACTGGAAAGGAATAAAAGGGCTACAAATTTAGCATACGCTACCTAGGCAGAAAGCAATTAATGCAAACAAATATTAAAGTATTAATTCACAGTACACTCAAAATGGGACAGTAGAAGCTATGTGAAACGGTTAGATCAAGCGTCATTTGGAAAACAAACATGACTAGGAAACACCTGGTGAAGGTACATGTGGGAAAAAAGGGGGTAAAAATAAATGTTTGGGGTTTTTGTTTTGTTTTAAATAGAAGTAATAGTTAGATGCAGATAGAGGATGTAAAGTTACACATATGTATTCAGATCCACATGCTCAGTACAAGCGTTTCCTACCTCAATAACATACCTTTTAAAAAATATAACTGAAGTTGTCATTGATGGAAAGTGCCAAGCAATCAATGCGATGAAGACATGAGAATGATAGTGAACGGGTTACAAATATCAGATGCAATCTTTGTAAGCCATTTGAAGTTGTCACTGCTTTTTCAGCCCCTTCCACTTACTTTTGAGAACAGTCTTTGCTTTAAAAAGAAAGTATCAAATCTCCCAGCCCACCTATTGTAGGCAGGCAGTTTCATTTTGAACATCTACTATACAAAATATCACATTCATGATTATAAGTGACATTGTTTTCTTGAAGGTTTTAGGTGTCAGAGTCTATTACTTCTGGACAGGGACAGTATCTTACAATTAAAAATGTCTAACATTCAAGTGACAACGTTATCATTAAAAATCAGTAACTGAAGAGCTTTTCATTCAAGTATTATTGAGTTAACCAGTTTACACTTATCTCTGCATTATACTCTTACTAAAAAGCAAAAAAAACCCACCACCCACGATCTCGTATAAACATAATTAAGAATCAGATGAACAACATTTATTCCTTGCAGACAGAAAAGTTTGCTAGAGACAAATTCTGCTTTTTCACAGACTTCTGCTGTGGCACGACAGCACAGAATACAGCCAAATTGAGCATCCTTCTGCAATTACCCAGAGGGAAATCGGCAAATTAGCATGACTTAAAGAACAATCATGTACTCCTCCAGACTTTGCTGCTTTTTAAGAGAACACAGAAAAAGTGCACTGGAGTGTTTTAAGCTGACACCCACAGCATTCCCACCTACAAGAAGTGTCTCCTGTGAACAGCACAGCCTAAACACTAGTAGCATTATGAAAAGGCAAATATGCCTACTGAGAGAATTTTCTTGGATTTAGAACAGATCAAATTGCTTGTACCTGCTACTATTAAAGCCAAGAAGAATCTGTCTTGCCAAAGGCAATGTTTATGTCTGCAAGTAAAGTACATTACAAACTCAACAAGGGCAGAAATAAAAAAAACCTTGAGATTTCTACTGAAAGCGTGACTTCATAAAATGAACCCCAAACTTCCCAAAGTGAGCTTCCCTAGATACGTAGGAGAATCTTGCCTTCTCTGTTGTCAAGAGGGAAAATGAAACTGTTCCCTAACTGCAGTCTGTGGGCCACTATCAGCTGATGAAAAACCAATTAAACATGTTAGCTGTTCCTCAAAATGGTGTCTAAACTCTGCTACAGGGAGTCTGGAAGCCTCAAAAAGACAAAAAAACGGAATCTGTGCCGATACACAAGGACAAGCAAAAGGCACCACAGACAGCAGTGTCACCACTGGGTCTGGACCTCGCTGACAGCCACCACTAGGCAAGACGTGCTTCGAGAAGCAGGGAGGGAAGGGAGCCCAGATGGCTCGCCAACACATCAGGCAGGCAAGAAAGCCAAGCAACAGTGAGGCATATGCAAAGTAAAAAGATCATGAGTAAACCCGAGAAGCATGTGCAGGGGAACACCATGTGATAGTGATAACGTAGTTGCGAGTACGGGCAAAAATAGGAGAAAGAGAAAAATCAAACACAAGGGCAAGTAGTATTTTTAACTAGTGCACTTACTGTATTAAGAAAAGCTAAATATATTATTCTACCCATGTAAACGATCATTATAGTGGAGCCAGATCTAAGTCATGAAGTTTTACAGTGCACTTCTAAAATGTTCAAAACCTCCCAAAAGAAAGACTTCCATGTCTTAAAACAAACAGACAAAAACCCTTAGAGAATTACTTATCAGTGCAATCCTTCTATATAAGCAAGTAAATTATACAGAAGAATGGAATTCCCAGAATAAGGAGATTCCAAGTTTAACCAGCAACATGCCATGCCATGGGACAGCAACATGTCCCAAGACTGCATTACACTACCTTCTGTGGAGTCAAGCCACAAAATTCCATTCCTGTTTTGCTAGTAACCCTTTTCTAGTGTTTTACATAGGCTGTAAGAAAAAAAAAAAATATCACAGCATATTCAATAACCATCATTTGCCTTAGGAAAACATGGAATCAGAGAGCTCAAATACAGGAGCCAGACCCAGACAGCTGGATGGGTGGCAGCACTCTTCTTCACAGCCTTCCACCCTGTGTCTCTAGGGGACGCTGACACCTAACCGCACAGGAATATCACATCCACTCGTGAAACAGACCCCACCAGACAATGACTCAGGCTATGCAAGGATGCTCTTCAGCATTCAGCAACTGATTCCCAAGTGGATGAGACGTTCTTTCCTCAGGCACCAGGCCAGAAGGCAGTTTAGACAACCAGCATTGATAGCTTCTTTTGCTGCCCACTTCAGATCTGGCATTACATGAAAGTGAGAGCCCTGAGTAATAGCTAAGTTACCACAGAAAACCTAGCTAGCATAATAAACAACTTAAACTATGTTCCAATTCCTTCTTTTGAACTTGCTTCCTGGGGTAATCATTGAAATTTCAGCACAAATTAATTTTCCAAATTAAAAGATACCTAAGATTATTTTTGATGATTGGTAAGAAAGATGCAATAGATGGCTTCTGACCAGACCTGCAATAAAGACAACATAGCGAGATTTAAAACTTTCTGAATAAAAACTTAGTTTGATTAAAAAAATTATTTCCCCAAACTCATTATCCGATGAATTATTTAAACCCCAGAGTGCCCAGTATTTCTCAGTTTATATTTGGAACAAATGCGTGACTGCTCAAGGAATTACCTCCTACACATCTGCTCACTCACATCTTGCTTTCATGCAAACTTAACAATAGGATTATTTTTTCTTCCTATCATTTTGTTTTGTATTTTGGAGCTTAAGTACTTCATACAATCTTTTGCAAGCAAACCAGAAGACAAATTGTGGTTTGTGATAAGATCTATTCTCAGTTTGAAATAGTCTTATATAACACACTATACCCATTAATTGAAGGGAGAGCCAAAGTAAATCAGTGCCATCAGTATCAAAATGTCTGCTGAGATGAAACTTCCTCTCCAAGATAAGCAATGAAAACCTAGAGATATTACTCCTCCAGTAACAATTTGACCCTCAAATGTATGTTATTACATGCTCTCCACTGAAATTAGCATTCATTTACCTGCTCAACACACTACACGTATGTGATTTGTAGTAACCAGTCTGCAGAGGCAACTGTCCTCACAAGGACACAGCTTCCACTGTCCATGCCTGCTTTCAGCATCAAAACAGGTACCCAAGACCTGCTGCTCGAAGACGAGTGGGTAGGACTTGGAAGGCTGAAGGGAGGAAGGTAGAGCAGTGTCTTTGTTAGAAGAGGCAGGACCATGGAGAACCAAGAGGAAAGAATTAAAGCTGATGAAGGTATAACCCTCAAGCAGATGTGATAGGATGCTGACAAATGGATACCTGCAGCTGGTCTAAATATCCATATGCATTGTTCATCCGCTATCATCGCTGGCTGCTGTCAGCCTCCTCACGGTATTATTGGGCACTTTCTCCTTCCTGGCTATCATGCACACTACTCAACAAGAAAATTCACAAATTCAACTAAACTAACAGTATGTTAGCTCACATCAACCTACTCTAAGTAGGTTAGGTGAACAGGATCAGCTCAGACTCCATCTACCCTGTGGAGGATTGCTCCCACAGAATTTCAAAGAATGATCAAATTCTGCATGGGAAAGTTCTGTACATCCCAAGAGTTATTATTTGAAACTTGTCAGTGTCGGACCAAACTCACATGGCCCCATATAAAGTTATCACAATAGCAGCACTCACAGAGTTAGAACAGATCTTACACTTCAATCAAGATCTAGTTTTCTTTTTAAAACTAAATGCTTTCTTTATAATCCCTAGGACAAGAAAATGTTTGAATTTCATTCCAAGAAAATTCAGTGTAAACTTTAACAGACTTTTCTTCTTAACTTTAGAGAAGTCTTAACTTCACTAAATTTAATCAATGAAAGCCTGGATACAGCATGACAAAACTGTGAAGAAAAAAAGCTTCAAAAAATTGTGCGCTTCACACGTATGTTACTGTTTCCTCCATAACTGCAGTTACAACATTGGTTTAAGCACACTGACAACAGATAAAGCTGAGAAATGTCCTACAATATACACCTAACTTATGGTAGTCTGGCTCGAGCAGCCAAAGGATGAATGCTGACACAAGGTCACAGCTCATTCTTAAATAAAGCCTTATTTCCTAATCTCCACATTCACTGTTCTAAAGTTTCAAAGCACAAGCAAGGTCTGGCAGGCAGTTCTGTTTAGCAAAGTAATCTCTAAAATGTCTGGTGGATGCTGATGGATAAATCCACACAGAGTTCCTGAAGTCAGCAAGACTCTTCAAAGCAACAAGATGTCAATCCCTGCAGACCTGAGAAAGTTCTGCCAGCACAGAGTAAGTACAACTCAAAAAGGACAAAGATAAAAACATAACTACACCAAATAGTTAAGGAAAACATCATTGTTCCAAATTGCTTTAAACCATTTCATGTTAACAGGGAGAATCAGTTAGCTTTGACTACATCAGGAATGAAACGTCCTACTGCAGTAGGACAGGAACCCTGTCCCCTGGAGCTGGAGAGAACTTAGCCTCTGCATCTGGCAGCATGGGGAAGAGAAGGGTTGGTGGCAATGGACCCAGCTTTTCCCTCAGCTCCTACTAACTACAGGTACTTCTCTGTTTCTCCTGCAGGGAGGCATGAAGATAAATGGGTCCCAACTTAAGGCCTTGAGTCCATTATCCTAGAGGGTGGGAAGGAGAAGAATCTCACCATCCCCTATCCCCATGGCAGGTCATGGCAGGTCATTCTCCAGCAGGATTAGATTAGCTGACAACCAGGATAGGAAGCTGACACATCCACAGCCCCTAAAATCATAGCTGCACCTTGATGATAAGATTCAAGTAGCTCACCTCTTAATTGCCCACTACTGTACCTCTGAGACAGCATAGGTATGGCTTACTACCAGAGTCAGGACTGTAACAGTGTATTTCAAAACAAAGTTTTAAGTCAAGAACCACTGTTGTGACCCCTCCTCTACTATACACCACATCATAATAGTGCTGGCAACGGCCCTATTCATTCCCCAAAGCCCAAAAGTTGAGATGTAGATGATGTACAGCCTTTTTATTAGGCTCACTGTACATCAAATAATATCAAGCACCTGCCCTCCTACCGCAAGAGAAACTATTTAATCTTATTATCCCTATGTGAAAAAGTGTTTTGTGGTATCAACTTTTTTCCGTTGCCCAATTTCCAATCATATTTGCTGAAACTACAGCTATAACCACCCATTTTGCAAGGGTAGCATTATTTTTACTCACGTAGCCTTCTACAGTAAGCAGCCGCAGATGGAGCAGGGCATCACGGAGGTAAGAGCCACTGCCCTAGGGCTAAGAAGACAAGTTCACAAAAACTTGATAGGGACCAGAATAGCAGTCATATCTCTGCAGCATCATCTGCAAAAGCCACTCACGGTGCCTTCACGGCTCATGCATTAAAACTAAAGGACAAACACAATACTCAATTCTATCTACCTCATGCTAATTTCTGACTATAGTTTCTCCAAATGGAAAAACAAAGAAAAGAACAGGTTGAAAAGCAATCAGAGAGGACAGCACGCAGGTATTGGTGCTGCAGTAAACCCTGCTGAAGCCAGGTCAAACACTGACAGACCTGTCCGGCCACGAGGCCACTGCTCTGGGCAAGGGCGGCGAGGCGCAGGCTGGAGGCCTCATGGCAGGAGGCGCAGCAGGCCCGGGCTGGGGCACCCACAGTGCTAAAACACACCACTGCCCACACCCGGTTGGGAAGTCGTCATTCTGTGAAAGAAACCGAGACAATGACGCATTTTTTGCGTCTTAAAGTTGAGGCTTTGCCTCTCATCAGAAGCGTTTCCTCCCACCACTAATGAGGAAAGGCAGGCCCACGCGTCCGCCAGCTGCCCAGCTCCAAACCTCAGGTTTTAGCACTTCCTCCTCCAGCAACCTTGCTAAAATTTCAAAACCATTTCATTCCGGCACAGTTATTTTGAAGGAGTTAATTAAAAGTGAGACGAAAAATTTTGAGTTTTCAAAGTACCTCCAAATTTGACAAGGAAAACTCCTCTGGCTTAGTGTATTTTCCAAATGGCACGGCCTGAAATACCACGTGTTTTTACTTGGCTTTACTAAAAGCTTTTAAACTGCTATTAACGGAAGCTTACAAACAGACACAGGTAAAATACACAATACCTGAATCAGAAATGTAACTACAGAAACATGAAATCAGGGTTTAGCGCAAAAAAAAAAAAAAAAAAAAAGGCAGCAGAACATAGGCCCAAGGAGGAAGCTCATCACCGGAGCCAGCCCGGAGGGTAAGAATGCACAGAGAAATGGCGAAACTACAGAGGATTTTGTAAAGCAATCAATTTCTGTCACTCCAAAGCAGGAAAAAATCTGGGCTTTCCCTAGACACTTTTTAAAAAAAAAAAAAAGCTCCTTAACATTTCTTCCACTACTCAGAAATAGCAAGAAAAATATCTATTACTATACATAATTTAGAAGATGGGATCGCATTTATTTTTTTAAACTAATTTTTTCTGCTCTTACAGATACAGCTTGAACCATGTGTTACCAATGTCGTTACATCTCTGTATTCAAGCTCCACCAAACATACCGACAGGCAGTCACACAGTACATATCTTGAGATTTTCTAAAAAAACACTTCTTTTATGAAGAATATACTTTTTTCTTTCACACGCACAGATTCTGAGATTTTGTTTTGTTCAGAAGAGGCAACTTTTAAGATTCCCTTAAAGTTAAGTGCCTGAGTTCATTCTAAGAAGCCTGGGTAATTCAGCTAAATTTCTAGCTTTGAACAGTCACAGGACTCCACATATTTACTGAAAAATGATTGTGAAGAAAATGTAGTCGTCATTACATATTTTATCCTTATTGCTCTTAAGGAGAATATTATTGTAATACAAACATGAGACTAGCTCCAGAAACAATATTATCATTTCTCTTTATTATTAGAATGTAATATTTATATATTCCCCACTAAACAATTCATTATCCTGAAGCTACCCAACATCTGGTCTTAATAGCACTTAAGACAACCTCACAAAGTAACAGCTTTGCAGCTAAACCTCCCTAAATCCTCAGGAAGAAGCATGTTTTTTTTGGGGGGGTTGGGCTTTGTTGTTGTTGAGAGGTAAGGAAAGCACTATTGATGTTTTCTTCATCAGAAAAAGAGGCACGTGCATGTTTTCCTAACTTCTTAATACATTTTTTCTATGACAATACAAGACTTTAGCCATCTCGGAAGCTACCAAAAAAGTGCGGTTGACAGAGCAGTAGTCAAATAACAGCAACTAAAAGCCAACATTATTAGCAAAGCAAATAGTATATGTCAGTGGCTGAAGAGATGATAAAGAATAGTTAAGACCTTAAAGGGGAGGGGGGGGGAATGTATGATCAGTGCAGAAAGTGTCAAAAGCTCTGTGTACATAAAAATCAGCGTCAATTTTAAAATGTAAGGCTTTTCAGCCACTGCTTAAACACACAAACGCAGCTTTAAGGCATCTAATATCAAGCCAGCATCTGACACAAGAACCGTCCAGAGAGGACCCCCAGCTGATGACATTTGTCCCCACATCACCAACACGGGCAGCTTCCCCCTGTCCCCAGCCTGGCTGTGTGGCAGTGCAACTTTTTTTGTGTTGCCACATGACAGAAAAGTGGCATTTCTGCAGTAACAGGTCAACGAATGCGTGGCAGAGCCGATGTGGTTTGTGCCTGTACAACTGTTACCACTGTTGTGCTAGCTTTGATATTGTTTGTATATAATCATTAATGCCACAATCAACAATAGTTGGAATATTATTCTTACAGAAGCATGGTATAACAGTATTTTTTGTGTTGGTTGTCATCTGCTCGAACCACTGATCTCTGTGCACCAGCCTCAGAAGTACCCCTAACCGCTGGATCTTCAGACTCTGCATTACCAATGCTGCAAGCTGCTTTGTGAATTCCGCAAGTTGCCTCTGCCCTCCTTTACCTGGAAAATCCCAGCAGATGGCTTATTTACTCGGGATGTGAAATAGCCAAGTTCAAGCTCCTTCCAAAGCAGCCCGAAAAAAAATAGTGAATGTGCCTCAACCACCCCTTGTTGTTTTAAAAGCTACCCAGCTACCCATTTCTGAAAAGGAATATACCACCCATGCCAATATAGCCCTAACGCCATACTACAACAAGCCCCCAAAACATCAACAGCCCAAACATTAACAACCCACTTATCATAGAAAGAAAATACTTCAGTGAAGTACATGAAATACAAATACCATGCACTTTTTCTGTATCTCTTCCCATTAACAGATACGAAAACCCATCTATGGAGGATGCCAGTATTATCCTTTCCCTTCATTAGATGGATTGTGCAGACAGGATCCTGGTCTACATTACCAGGAGTGAAGAGGTGCCGTCTTTGCAGAGCTTCCAGGCTGCAGTGCCAGGAGAGGGAATGCAGCGCTGGAGACCTTCTTCCTCTCTTTCCAGCCATGTTACCTCCTCTCCACCCCTAGTCACACATTATTAACATTATCTCGTGCTAGCTTTGGCAACTGGCAGGTCCTTCTGTAAGCCAGTCCAACTCACTGAAGTAGCAGATAACCAAGCCAGCAAAAAGACGAGTAATGGTTTTCCTCAGCCATTTGCTGTTAGACTGGTTTAGGCTTCTCTGAAAACACAGCCAACACCTACATCACACTTACAAGCCCAGGACTGCAGATGTTCTTCGCCTTAGCCAAGCCCTTTGAAATCCCAGGGACCCCTGTCAAGAACTGACAAATTCCATGGCAAAACACCGTAATGCACTTCATTGATTCCACAGTCGCAAATAAATTACAAAAGACCTTGTGATAAGGTGTATTTTCAACACCACAGGTTGTGTCTCTACCATTTTGCACAGCTGCACGAAACAGCTGGACTGCAGGAGGGCAAATACTGAATGTCATAGCTTCAACACAAACCAGGCTACATCCCTAGCCTTTCTGCACGTTCACTTTCACAGTTCTGTAAATGTTGAAGCCAGTAGGCACCACTAAAAAGCTTCTCTGTTATAGAGTAACATGAACAATAAATTTTCATTCATAGCTCCTATATTAAGCCAAATAACTTTAAATGTATTTTCCATTAAAAAAAAGAATAAAATGAAATCAGTCCTGATCTGAAGGTAAAAGAGAAGTATATCTGCTATTTCCTAAGTGGATTAACAGCACAATTTGACCAAAGTTTCTTTTGGGAGCACAGACATCCTTTTTCATCTCAGTCAAGGTAGTACAATTGTTCAAAATGCAACACAGCGAAAATAATTTCAGTTAATTTTTTTTTTCTCCCTGCATCCACTTCCCAACCCAGCCACCCGGACTGGTGTACTACAGCTCAGTGTCTGGGCAGAGCCTAGGGCAGCACTGAACAACCACCACTCACCGCTAAGCCTCAGAGACAGGAAGATTTGGGGGGTTCCTTTTTGGGAGGTGGAGACGGGAAAGAAGGCTATTTTAAATGTATCCTCCTGCCAGCCTTCCCCCATTTCTTACACTCACTATTCCAACAACTACTCCACGCTCACCAGGGTGGTTTAGACAGACTTCAAAGGAATGGAAAAAGACCTGAAGGTTGACTGTGTCAATGTCTCCTGCTCAGATGTGACAGCCTCCCTTCCAAACATCTCCCAGCACGTGTGTTTTTATGTCACACACACACCCCACTAGGCACCAGAATTGCTCCAAATTTTACTGCTTTCCCTATACCACGGTCACTGCCCCAGCACAGGTTATCTGTTCCACTTCCTTTTGTTCTGGGGAAACCAAGGAAGCCTGGAAAGCAGGAAAGGAGTTACACACAAGGAATACATTTGCCCTTGGTAAAATGGAAGACATGACCATCTTAATCCCAAATCCCAACCTTACACCAAGCCAGGACACAGAAGTGGAAGAAACACTCCTAGGTATACCTAATCCAGACAGACTTTTTAGTATCAAAACAATGCCAGAAATTCACAGAAAGGAATGTATCACTTGGCCGCTTGTGACAGCACCAGCTCAACTTAATAACCAGGAGAACTTCTTCCACCCCTCCATATGGAAAGCCATTA
The DNA here is from genome assembly GCF_013377495.2 of Cygnus atratus. NCBI lineage: Eukaryota > Metazoa > Chordata > Aves > Anseriformes > Anatidae > Cygnus > Cygnus atratus. The sequence continues at coordinate 190,007,084 of NC_066362.1, read as the reverse complement.
ATTAACTAATGAACACAGATTATCGTACCAACAGTAAGGCTCTTAGGAAGCAGGTTAAAGGGAAGAAAACAGTAGGTAGTGCCGGAAGAAGAATTATCCAGATGGAGTTATCAACTAATGAACCTCAGCGACGGACAATTCTAGAAGCAGACACACGGTATTTTCATTAACAACTCAGAATAAAGTATAGAAACATGCTAAGGCAACACTGACACATGCAACGAGTGAGAAACAACGCTAGTTGAAGTGATGAATGTTCCCTCTGTGAAACAATCAGAAAAAAACAAGCCCTACGTCTGAAGAGTCCCGTTTTGCTAGATGCTACGTTTGCTTTTTAAAGATATCAGAAGCTGCAGCGATCTTCACATTCCTGTTGTCACCTCCTCACCCTCGGCACCGTCTGCTTTGGGTACACGCCATGCACGCTTGCTCCCAGGTGAAAGTTCCATTAGCACGCCATGCACTGCGTGTACTTATTCCCAAACTGTAACCTGAACTGCGTGCCTGTAAAACACACCAACCATACCAGTTCTTAAGCAAAAGGTGGCACAACTATACATACACAATGAGGGACTCTTGCATTACTGAGTACCACTCCAGACAAAGATCTGGACTGCTTGAGCATAGTCCTCTGAGAACATCACCTTGATGCTCTGAAGTAATAAAGAAAAGCATAACGTTAAGTACTGCTAGGAAAGGAATACAGAAGCATACCAAAAATTTACAGCCATCTAAACTCCTCATGTTCCCACATCACAAAAGAATGCAGTTCTGGTTGGTCCATCTCAAAAACTCTGCAGAGGAATACAGGGATGATCAGCTGTATGGGACATCTCCTATTTGAAAAGCTGACCAGTTATAAAAGATGACAAGAGGGTGCGGTATGACAGACAGCTATAAAAATCAAAGTGTACAGTAGAAGAAAACCCAGCACGATGACTTGCTATTTCTCATAATTCAATAATGAATGAAACGATCAAACAGCAGGCTTCTCTCAAGTAACAATGTTTTCTTTTGTTCTTTCCCTCAAAAAAACTCCTGTTAAACTCGTTATTACTAAACAAATATAATATAAAAAACTAAAAAAAAAATCAAACATATACATTTATTCCAGAAACAACTAGATACGAGGGGAAGAAAATTTCATCAATAATCATTAAGCAACAACGCTACCTGGAGCTCTTCAAAATACTAACTCAAATATGGTAAAGCATATACCAGTGAAAAGATTATCTCTATTTTTTGAGGCCCTTCTTCTAAGCCAGCAGCTAGAAAACACTGCTGGAAACAGAACTGAGCTAGGCAGATGTTTAGTCTAATCCAGCCACAATATTATGGCACACGTCCAGCTTGTTTTGTTAGGTGATGACCTGGAAGACTTCAACAAGTCTCAGCATTGAAGTGATTCATTTGCCTGGATTTCTTCCAACAGGTAACCTGCCATAAGAAAATCAGAGCTAGTACATCTCTTCCTTTCATCCTTACCATTATTCAAGCATCACGACCTGAAGAACTGCCCCACAAAGAAGACAGGCTGCAACCAGAAACTGAACTTAGAAAATGGAGGATTGCCATGGTCCAAACTCCAAGGAAGACAGGTCCGAAGAAAATCCCATACAAATTGTCAGGGTAGATGATACAAACAATTTGTTCTTAGGTTTTAAGAATACTAATGTGCTCCCTTATGCTGTTACTCTACAAGCTTATTGAAACATCTGAAAAACAAGTTCATTTCACCACAGTTAGACTACCCAACTTTAACCTCAGATGGGCAAGACATATCACAAACTAAGAAATACCCCAAGAAGAAAGAAATTCCCCTCCACCATCACTCCCAAAACAGACCATGGTGAGAACAGAACATTTAAAAACTTGTAAATAAGGGAATTATTTTGTAAAAGCCTTCACTCAGACATTCTTGAACCTGCCCATTAATGCAACCCAGAACATACCGCACAGAATAGCTTAGGATGACAGGAACCTCTGAATGCCACTCAGCTCAAACTGCTGCCAAAAAGAGAACTTGATTCAAAGTTAGATCAGGTCGCTCATGGTCTCATTCAGTCAAGTTTTAGATTTCTCCAAAGATGGGAGATTCCACAGCCTCTCCAGGCAGCCTGTTCCACTGCCTCCACCAGCCATACTTACTAGGAAAGTTTTCTCCTCCTACCCAGCCGGAATTTCCCTTTCTGAAACTTGTAACATCTTATCTTTTCATCGTGTGCCTTGCATTTCTAATACCCAGATGGTCTGACTTGGCAAATAAATTTTACACTGAAGGTGTGTGATACAATTGTGCCAATCTGACGGCTCATCAGTGCTAATGAGGCACACTGGCCCTGCACATGTCCAGCAATCTAATTTCAGCCCCCTCCTTGCGCTAGCTTTGCGACTTAAATGGCTGCACAGATCATCAATTCATCTTGCTAACCTGACAGAAATCCATTCCCTTGTTTAATTCTTATGTCCTCTTTGCAATATTAATATGTTCAGCACAGGTCACAAGGGAGAAAGTGAAGCTGCAGGTAGGAACAGAGCATCCCGTTTTGGAGGGGGCCAGGGAACAAGCTGTAACCTGTGAATGTAGATTTAGGTGACACAGAACACCATATGCTAAAAAAGCATCAATCTGCTTTAATAAACTGCCAACAATAAAATTCTTATGCACACTTCCAACTTCACGCTCTCACCTATGGGATGAAGCTTACATTTCTTTCCTTAATGCAGCCTGTCCTCCTAATCCACAAAGAGAGCAATTAAAGCAGTGCTCAACTGACATTAATTATATTTAGCATTAATTACCACCTGAGCTAAACACAACATAAGAGAAAGGAAACATATGTTACAGTTCAGGGATGCCACATTGTTTGGAAATGGAGCAGCACTGTACTCACTTCATTTCACACGGATTCTGGTGTGCACAGTCTTCACCAAGCCAGAGTCACACAGGTCAAAGGTACAGAGCAGCCCGTGGCACTGAACTACAGCACGGCATTTTGGGTTTAAGCTACAAGGCATTGTGGGAAGCTTACATTAAACACACAGGTTGGAAAGGAATCAAGTAAAAAAAAAAAGTGTGTACTTTTTAGTATGGCAAATACTCTCAGACACACCAAAGAAAACTGCCAAAGGATCAGCATTCAAAGTCATGTTTGACAGCCAATGACAACTTCAACTTCATCTAACTACTCTTTAACTTATACCGAATTTCAATCATTTTCCAAACCGTACCTTTTGAACACGGGCTGCCTAGAGCCCCTTGAAAAGCATTATTGCAATAAAGGACAAGCATTTTTACACAGCTGTAAGAGAAACCTGGTGAGAGAACAGATTGAAATCTCTCCATTTTTCACACACTGCATGCCACGATTTGTAAAGCCCATAAAGATCAGCAATTTGTGAGCTCAGAATAAATTTCTCTCATATCTGACACATAAGAAGTAGTTTTCCAAAGGAAAACTCAACTAACCCAGAGCAATAAAAAAAAGAATTATGAAAATACTTATCAAAGATTTAGAGAGCTCAAGGTGATCCATACTTACCCTATAGGAAAGTTAATTAAACATTCTTTTTTTTTTATTATTATTAGCATGTCTGAATTCCTCTAGTCAATTCTCCTCCCCTACGGTTCTGTATTTCAGCTTGAAAATAAGACAAACACCACGTGAACTGCCACCGCTCCCTGCTCCATCCTCAGATACTTTGCACCACCTTTGATGCCTCCTTCCCAACTGAATTTTGCATGGACTGCCAGTGTCATCTGCCTCAGGTGAGGAGAGCAAACCATCTCGCTTCCCTGAATCTCCCCACCACTCCCTGCTGCCATCTGTCAGACCATTCACAGCTCATTTTTCAGGTATGGCTCCACTTCAACGCGCCAGCCTCTGCTGACCTCCATTACCAGCACCAGGTTCACCACCCTCCTCCCCCAGGTCCTCGGATTTTTACATAAATAATTAATCCTATCAGTTCGTTTGATCAGTTCGTGCCTCCCAGCTGTCACACACAATTACTCATTGCCCCCAGCTCCAAACAGACCTTTTACAAGATTTTACCAAACGTTATAGGAAATTTAAATGAAGATTATCACTGCCCAGGTGCGATCCTGCAACAGGATTTTGCTCTCATTTGTCCAGAGTTGAAGGAACAGGCGCAGGGTGTTTGACCCTTTCAGGGCTGGGGGTCCCATATCTACCTTCATACTGACACACGCCAGGCTAGCTGAACTCCTCTCCGCTGTCACCCCAAAAACCTGGCGGTTCTTGGGACATGAGGCACAGGGCAGAAACCGTAAGCAGTTCCCACAGCCCTCATAGCCACCCTGCCTTAAAGCCTGATCGGGTTCCTTAGCCTCACAGACAGCTTCCAGAAACCTCTCTGTTCCTCAGGAACAGGGATCTAACTCTTGCCAGTTCAGGGATGTCTACAGGACTTCCAAGAGCAGCTCTGAAGGAAAAAAAGAAACAACAACAAACAAACAAGCAGCAGCTCGTGCCTGCAACAAGTCCTTTTTCATACTGATAGAGGCTGGAGGGAGAGAGGAAGGTAGAAATATCAGCAAAGATCCTAACAGCCACAGTGTTTGCAGACTCGAGACAGAGTTTAACCAGCAAGTTTAGGACCTATTCTTCAACAGAAGCATCAACGCTGCCATAAAAGGCTGGCATCTTTTCACTGCACTGACATTTCCGATTACTTTATCTCCATATTAATAGGCATCTTCCTCTCTGTAGTAGCAAGGCTAGGGAAACTGCCACCACAAGCAGCGTTAAGTTTCCCAGCACGGATGCACAATGCTGGAGATGCAACTCCACGTGCTTGATACCAAAACCTACCTAACGCGGGGCTTCCTTCCACAGCCAAGTTCTGTGTCATACTAATACTTGCTACGTATTTCCTCTACACAGCCAAGCACTTCTGGTAATTACAGCAACTGCATTATTTAAAAGAAAACAAGACACAGAGATTATGAGGCTGTCTAAAGACCTGTGCAGCTCAGTTTTGCAAAGGAACGCATGAACCAAAAGCAAAGCTTAAAATGTATCACTGTGTGCATGCCTTGAAAAGTTTTGTTGGTGGTGGTTTTTTTTTTCCTAAAAGGATTAGTGCTTGTTGGTATCTTACTTTCTCATCTGGAAAGATATTCAACATTTTCCAGGCTGATTTCAGATGGAGAACACAGGTGTATTTCGATGAGGATACCCACGGCTGAAGCTTTGCTCTGCCTGCTCCAGCCAGACACTTACCCCACGGGCTCTGCACGTTGTCCAGCTGTCGATACAGGACAAACCTCCCCAGTTCTTGCTTGGTTCACTTCAAACCCCTTCAGTACCCACAACCTGCCAACTCCCTCTCCGTCGGGCCCACGTTTTGGTACGATACACTCCAGTTTCGCGGGGAGCCGTGTCAGCTAGGCATTTCTAGAAGACCTGCACGTCCTCCCTGCTAAGCCCGTCGCCCAGCACGCTGCTCTCCACTCAGAGGAGCCCAAAAACTTTCACGAGGACCCCAGGCGATGCTCGGCGGGCGGCCGCTTGCCCCCAGCTCCTCACTACACGTGCTTTCCCCCCCGGCCAGCCCTGAGCGGAGCCGCCAGGACGGGGGCGCGGAGACCTCCCGGACACCATCCTCGTCCTGGGGGGCTGGGGGGGGAGCTCCGCGTTGCTCCAGCAAAGAGAAAACTCTGGAAAAGAAAAGCGGGGGGAGGCTGCGGGGCGAGGGGGCGGCGAGGGGACGGGGGGTAGGAGGGGAGAAGAGGGGAAGGAGGGGAGAAGAGGGGAAGGAGAGGGGGAAAGGAGGAGGGAAGGGGGGAATGCGCGGGCCCCGCCGCCCTCACCATCAGCACTTTGGCCGCGTTCTCCAGCTGGGCGATCACCTCGGGGGCCCCCCCCGCTGCCGCCGCCGCCGCCATCATGGTCTCCGTTCAATGACGCGCCATGCGCTGCATTGTGGGTCGAGGCGGCCGCACAGCCAATCCCGCCCGCGGCCCCGGCGCCCGGCCCGAGCGGCGGAGCCGCCGCCGCAGGCAGCGCGACGGCCGCGGGCAGCCCCACCGCCACCACCGGGCACGGAGCGGCCCCGCCGCACGCAGCGCCCACCGCCCGCCGCCCACCGCCCGGCCCTGCGCGCCCGCCTCCGGGGCGGGCCCCGCGGGGGAGCCGGGGAGGAGCCGCCGCCGCTGCTGCTGCTGTTGCTGTTGCTGCTGCTGGTGGTGGTGGTGGTGGTGGTGTTCGTGGGGACGCGGGTTCGAGGCTGCCCCCCGCCGCTGTACGGTTAGGGCAGGTTGTAAAGTGAGGGGAAAGGCGGGGGGTGGTCCGCACAGAGTTGGCTCGGGTGTTGGAGGTGTGTTGGGGAGCGGAGTGGGGATGAGGGGTGTGCTGGAGGGGTGCTTGGTGGGTAGATGTAGGGAGCAGGGGGAGCCACGTGTGCCACCAGCGCCCGTGCTGGTGTTTCTCTTTGGTGTAGGAGTTTGATTAAATACAGAATCACAAAGTGGCCGAGGTTGGAAGGGACCTCTGGAGATCATCCAGTCCAACCTCCTGTCGAGCAGGATCACCTAGAGCACGTTGCGCAGGATGGCATCCAGGCGGGGTTTGAATATCTCCAGAGAAGGAGACTCCACAACCTCTCTGGGCAGCCTGTCCCAGTGCTCTGTCACCTCACAGTACAGAAGTGAGCCGGAACCTCCTGTGCTTCAGTTTGTGAAATACTGTCACTGCACCTAGATTGCACTCTGGAGCAGCCTTAGAGCATGCAAGCTTTGATACCTTCAGATGAGCTTAAATCAGAAGACCTGCCCTGAGCATTGAGTGCACTGGGCCAACTGGAGCTCCTGGGGTATGTCCCTCGTGGGCCAGACACGTAACAGCACCCACTGTTCAGCACACAGACCCTCCCTAGCCACCCGACTCCGGCCACAGTGCAGTGTCTGCAGCCCTGGTCCTCACAGCTCCACTGTGCTGAAGATTGTGGGGTTTGGAAGGTATCACTGGGACCTGGTGGTGTGAAATGAGTGTAAATGTCCAGCGTTTGCATGCGAGGGATGCAGGATAATAATGGAAGGAAGAAGAATGCATCAAGGAAAATAGGATGACAGGAAGAAATACGACTTACTTATTGAATAGAAGAATGAAAGGTGTCGGTATTTTTCCCCCAAGAAAGGGCAGCTTTCAAGGCTCAAGAGGACGTGATAATGCTTACTACTCAACAAGATTAGAAATACCAGTCAAACTATGTGAAAGCTTGATTTTGTGGTTTGTCGAGAATGTAATGTAATTGTAAATGTAAATGTAAAACGTTAAATGTATTTCAGGGTGCTGTTCTATCCTAATTTCACTGCTGAAGAGTGTGGGGAGCTCAGCAGGGCTGCGCTAGGGGAGAGAGAGAGGTATAAGGAAAATGGAACCAGCAGTCAGAGATGGAGGAGGTCAAAGGTAGTAAGAGTGTGACAACACACTTAGGTCCTGAAGTGTGTTTACTGGGCAAACTGCAATATGCAATGAGTCTAAAGAATGGTAAAATGAGCTAAGGAACTAGAAATGTGCATACAAAGCAGTAATGTCAAAAAAAATGATCACTGGAAAAGCTGTTGTAAGGAATTCTGGGTTCAGTAAGGCACTACTTCAGTTGAGTATTTCTGTATTTGTAGCTTGTATCCAAAATGAGATTCTTCAACAACTTCTTCAGCCTGCTTAAAGGTCCTCCATTCTCCTGTGGATTCGTGCGTTCAGCAGCACGCTCAAATAGCCATGGGATCAATAGAAACAGCATTGTATTGTTCAGGTTGGGAACACTCAAAAAGTCTCCACACCAAGCTTCTGCTCAACAGACCACGTTGCTGAGGGCTTGGACAGCTGAGTCTTGAAAACCTCCAAGAATGGAGAGTGCATGCCCCATCTGGGCAGTCTGTGCCAGTACTTGATGGTTGCCACAATGAAGCTTTTTCCCCTTAAATCAGAACCTCCCTGTATGACTATTGCCTTTCATCCAGCTGCCGTGCACCTCAGTAAGGAGTTTTGCTCCATCTTCATGATAATCTCAGGTACTAGAAGGAAGCTCTTGGGTTCCCCTCCAGGACTTCTGACTGAATGTGGTTCTTTCAGCCTCTCCTCACAGGGCGCATGCTCCCAGCCCCTCGCCATCTTGGTTGCTCTCAGCTGCACTCTGCAGTTCGTCAACATCTTTTTTGCACTGGGGGGACAACGTGGGAGGTAGTTTTTCAACACGAGCTAACAAGCACTGAGTGAAGAGGACTAATAAGTCTGTTGATCTACTGGCTTCATGCCTGTAAAAATAACCTAGTGTGTCTTTACGGAGGTAGCCTTACTCGCTGCTGCGGTGTGCTGCTTGCTTTATGTTTTAGCTTGGTTTCTGCCAGGGCCAAGCAGATTGCACGACTGGTTGCCCTGACAGCCTCACCAGAGACTTTAGCATGCTGCAGGTTTACCTGTGCCCAGTCCTGTCTCCCGTCTTCGTTCATTAATTGGCCTTCCTAGGTGGACCTGTGCAATATGTAGCCTTGTCTCTGGCCTTTTCTCCTGCATGGACCTTGTCCCTGTATCCTGCTGTTCCTGACTAGACTTTCTGGCAGAACCCTGGACCTGCCTGGCTATCTCACCTTGTGCTTGGACTGTCAACAACAGCATCACCAGCCCAGTCCTGCCCAAATCCTGAGGGAACTGCCCTGGTGAGCTGCCCTCACGGAGCCGCCTTGCTCTTCTCGGCCATGATATAGTACATCAGGACCTCCAGAGTCCTCTTTCAGTGAGTCTCCAGTGTGTACTGCTGCAGTGGTTATTCCATCTCAGGTACAGCACTTTGCTTTGCATCTTAGGGCCCCATCCACTGGTTCCTTGCATGGGCATAGTGGTTTGGTCTTCCCCTTCTCCTCCTGCAGTTTTTTTTTCTCTATCTGAGCATACTTCGAAGGCAATATGTTAATTAAATCCTTTGATTTTTATTTATTTATTTATTTTTACAGATGTATACAATGTGTGCAGCAAAAAACCTTGCATTTTACTATATTGTCATCAAGTGCATCTTGCCCATATTTCCAGTGGAAAGACTGAGTGGAGTAATCTGCGTTAAAAACAAACATGTTCCAGTGGTCACATTTTGTCTCAGCTGCATTACAATCTCAATGTTCTCTTGGCTGGTCTTAGAAAAGCTGATTGTCCATTTATCTTGTCAGAAGGAATGCTGAAGCTATTTCTGCTGTTGGCTAAAAAAGATGCATCAAATTCTTCCTTAACGCTTCCCTCTTTCGTGGTGTTAATATTCTTAAAATAGTTCAAAGCTTTTAGACTCACAGCCAGGCCAGAAAGGGTGTTGCTGGTAATGGAGCCTGTGCTTTTTGCTTTAGCAATTTGTTCTCTGTCTTGCTTTCTTTCATAGCTGAAAACATCCAACTTGTGCTAGTTTTGGTCAAAGATTAAAATGTTGAGACAAATGAGCCAATAAAATAGTTGTTTATTATTATTATAAAATATATGTTGATCAGACATTAATATGTACACACACAGTAACACCAAGAAAGATCACAGAATCACAGGATGGCTGAGGTTGAACATCTGGAGGCCACTTGGTGGAGGCCATCTGGAGGCCCCCCAAGCAGGGACACCCAGAGCAGGCTGCCCAGGACCACGTCCAAGCGGCTTTTGGAGATCCCCAGGGAGGAGACCCCACAGCCTCTCTGGGCAGCCTGTGCCAGGGCTCCGTCACCCGCCCAGCACAGAAGTGCTGCCTGGGGCTCAGAGGGAGCCTCCTGGGTGCCCGGCTGTGCCCATGGCCTCCTGTCCTGGCACTGGGCACCGCTGAGCAGAGCCTGGCTCCGTCCTCTCTGCACCCTCTTTTCAGGGATTTTATAGACATCAATAAGATTTCCCCTGTTGTACAGATAAGATTTGTTTATTTGAGACCATCTGAGAAAAGTCTACGGTGAGGAAATAGAAGTGACTGAGCACTAAGTTGGATGAGACAAGGAAGCAAAACTCAGTAGCGAGGTGGATCACTGGTATGAAAGAGCAATAACAATTGCAAGCTTGCAAGAGGCAAGCTCGGGAGGCATTTATCTTTCATTTCTGGTTGGGTTGAAGCTTTTGAAACCATCCTCCCCTATCACGTTGTGTATCTTAATTTATTTCCTACTCTTGAAACTCTAGTATTCCTAAGACTGTTTCCTTCCCATTTCCCAAATGTGTTCAAGCGATCTCTTTGTATATAACCGTGCTTATTTTTCAGTGGACCTCATTTCTCTGGCCAGGATGTCTCGTTTGCTTGCTTTCCTAGGCAACTTTCCTCTAACTTCAATGGTCAAATTTCTGAAACAAGTCCTGTAATAAATTCTGCAAATAAGCTGCAAATACATTCTGCAGTAAATTCCAGCAATATCTTCTGGTTGTTTGCTGTCTTTTCACCAGCAACTGTCAGAAATCTGCTCAGAGTGGTGGCTCCAGCCAGTGCTACCTGTTCCAGCTGTCCCCAGAGATGCTCATCTCCAGTGACAGAGGAGATCTTCCACCACTGTGAATTACTTGGCAGGGTCATTTCAAACAGTTCTGTGTAATTCCTTCTGGCACCCTAGCTAGATTTCAACACAAATGACCTCAGTTGATTTCAATACAAATGACCTCAGTAAATTTTTTGGTATACAGTTTTTGTGCAAGGTACCTGTTGTAGCATAAAGAATATATATATTTACACTTAAATGGTAGTCACTGCTGAGAACAGAGAAGAATAAAGTTGAAAGATTGAACTGAGGCTTTTGTAGAAAAGCAGTTTATTTGGAAAATAGGTTCAAAGTTTGAGAAAGCAAAACTTTTGATTCGAAAGTGTCTCTTCCCATACGTGATAACCAACTTGTGTGTGGCCACCTTTGAACTAACAAACTGGGAATGTTTATACATATTTGAGCTAATAAAGCAATTGTAGGCTTCTGATTAAGCCTAAGAATGAAAATTCATCTTGGTGTTCACAGCAGACCTCAGATCAGTCCTCTCCCTCACAGCTCTCACATGTGTCTGGGCTGCACGTCTCATCACCCAGAGCATGCTCCAGCTCCTCACAGCTTCTGCTCGTGGCTTGAAGCCATGTAATCACCATCCACTTCTCCCTTGCTCCTGTGTCCTTTCAGGACACAGAGAACAGTGCACTTCTCATTATCCCCCAAACTCTTTAGTGAATAAATTAAGATCCAGCTGTAAATGTAATAAAAGCAGCTTGTCTGTAGGAGGTACCTTACCTTCCTTGCTGAAGAAGTGCAGGATGAATCAAAATGATGAAACAAATTCTAGGAATTTGCTCTAGGAGAGCATCTGTCTTTGCCTGTCTGCTCTTGCATTGCTCTGCTGAGGGGCTTAAACCAGACTTCATATTTTTACTGTTTGTTTTGTTTCACAAGAGTGACTTGGTTTCTGGGGTATATTTGTAGCAGCACTGAAGATTCACAACTGCAAGTAGACAACAAGATCCTCATTGGGAGCAATTAAAAATAAATTTATTTGGTATCTGATGAAGAAAAGAGATCCCTTAGTTCAAGTTTTTTGTGCTCTGAATTAGACCATTGGCTCTTCAGTGTATTTCTTACAAAACAACAGTACACAATGCTGCGAAGCCAGATTACTCATTCAGTGCTTGTTATTATAGCCATGAGCAAACCTCAGAGTTCTTGGTTTTGTTAAGAATGGAGTTTGGCTACGGATGGGGTGTGTTGTGTGTGAGGTTCATTGGGAAGAGGTGAAATATTAACGATTTAAGTGAAGGTCTCACACTTAACCTGGCCTCTCACCAGCAAGGCATTACGTGGGGGTAAATCTGTGTGACACCAGGAGTCAAAATATCAGTATAAGAAAAAAAAGTAAGATAGTTGGATGACAGCAGTGTTGCTAGGTGTCTGCTTTTGGCATCTTGTGACACTTATTCCTGTATTCAAAACTACAATAGCAAGAGCATAAGTGTTGTTTAAAACAAGTGTAAAACGGGACAGCCACTGAGTTTAGCTGCTTTGACCTTCAGAGTTATCTTTGGGATTTGTGACTAGTTGACTAAGATATGTTGTGTATAACTCACATTTGGAAGTTTATCAGCAGTAACTGTAAGTATTTGGAAAATGTGTATGTTTTCCTTCGCAAAGCCTCCATGCTGACTCTACTGTGCTATTTGGGAACATGTTACTGGTACACTATATACCAGGATGATAGTTTAAGCTAGCCTGTTTCATCTGTCCGTAGCAAACACTTAAAAATCTTCATGCAGCAGATATCTGTGTTCAAGCAGACAAAATGCTGACTCAGATTGCCAGCTTACTGCCTCTTTCGTCCCAGACTGTTGTGAAGCTTGCCAACCCAAACGGGATCGATGTAGCACCAGAGTATTTTAGGCTACTGTCTCTAGACACTTACTTGTTTCATGTTAAGTGTCATTCACTGAAGATTAAGTCATCCTTTTGATTAGTGGAGGCTATAGTACTGATGCCTTAGTCTCTCCTCTGTGAGATCATTCTGTTCTGACCCTGCTCTAAGGATACCTGCAAAGGGCTTCCTACTCCAACAATTTATTTCCACGGCTACTTGCTTAGGAGATGTTTTTTCCTTCTTCTCAGTAGCTTACAAGTCACAGCCAGGTTCTCACTGGTCCTGCAGAAAATGCAAGAACCCAAGTTTCTTGTCCTCACAGCTCATACTGAGCAGCTGTTCCAGCGGGTGACTTCTGAGAGCTGCAATTCTTCTGACTTCCAGCTTATTTACTTCCACTCTATTTGCAGCCAGCTTGCTGACGCAGGAGTCGATACTGTTCCTTATCCTAATTAGATTTTCTTCCTTCTTGGTGTTTATTCCAGGTGTATTTAGAAAGTTACGTTGCCCTCATTCATCATTTTGCTAGTTCATATAGAATTAGAACAGGTTCCTTCCCAGAAGTAATTTCTGTCTCTTTGATCCTACTAGCACTTCTCTTCTAACATGAGTTGATCAGTCTCAAAAAATGACCACCAGAATGGTAAGTGATACTGCAGGTTGAGCTTTACAAGGACATTGCTTTTTCTGTAGCTCTCTTAAAAATGCATAGACCAAGGCTGTAAAATTGTCTTCCCTGGTTTCACGTCTGCATCATTTTAGTGCCTTATTACTCTTAAAATCACCTGATAAGCGTACGTACATTACAGCAGGAATTTTAGGGTGCTAATCCCAGAAGTCTTACAATAAGAAACTTCATTCCATTTCTATTATTCCATGCATCAAAGTAATTTAGTTTTTCCTTTTACTGTACTTTCAGTAATCTTTTACTCAATGTGCCTGAATGCTATTTGCAGATTTCATTATCATGCTCTACTTTTTGTTCTCAAGCCACTTGTAAAAGTATTAAAATTGGGCCTATTTTTAGTCTTTCCACCCCTTGACATGCCCCTTTGCGATGAGGTCTGTGTGGCAGAAATACCATCTCTACTTTTCATCAGCAGTCCCTCAAGGACTTCACTACAGAGTGTCCTGGTGTTAGAATCAGCCCTGCTCAGGGCAATTCAGGTAAACAACTGTAATGAAGTTCCTATTCCCTCTAATAAATTCCAGACAGGAATTCCATTTCTCTCCATTTTGCAGGAGGGCCCTGGGAGTCTCAAGCAGCTCTATAAAAATTTCAGATTAACCACCCTTTCCAAAGCTCTGCCCCCCTCCCATTTAAGTACCCCACTCCCGTTTATTTACCCAGCCCTTCCTAGTGGGAGCTCTGTGAGACCTCCAGCCAGCCCCTCGGGTAGCAGTTCAGAGCCTTGCCCCTACTTTGCTTCCTCTGAGGTCTGACACAGTGGGTACCTTGGCAGCCAGCTCTGTGATTTTTCTGAAGAAGGTGGTCTGCAAATCCTTCCACTGCCACTCTACCTCTGGTCTGTCAGCATGGGGGAACCAGGGGATAAATCTTTCAAGCTGTTTTTCCTTGGTTAGGATTTTCTTTGGTCCCCCAGACTTGGAGCTCCAGTTCTGGGAGGCCAGTGGACAAGTCTGTAGTGTCTCTTGGGTTTTCCATGTGGTTATAGTACGATTATTATGTTTTAAGACAGTTCTTCCCATAGATACCTCACGATATACCAGTTAGATATTTTCTCCCACAAGTTGCCAAGCAGTCCCAGGTGGCTGCTGCTGCTTGCTTGCTTTTTCTCCATCTGCATGCTTCAGGTGCTGCCCACCCTTTTGGTCAGCCTAGCTGGGGTACACTTACTCCACTGCTGAGACACGACCTACTTTATGGCTGCTGAAAGCTGCCACTAACAAGAAAATGGGAGGAAAGGTATTAGTGGGTTGATCTTTATGGGTCTAGAAGCATTCGGTCAAGACTGATGAACCTCTGCTCCCTTTTCTTTCCAATACGATCAGTTTTCTCTGACAGTTTCCATTCTAACAGCCTTCAGCATCTCTAGTTTAACTAATCATTTTGTATGCGACAAAAGAGCAATCATTTCTGAACTCCAGAAAATTTAGTCTGGAATAAATGAATGCTTTGAGTCCATAGTTTTTTTGGTTCTTCAGAATAAATGCATAGGTACATAGCCATTACCATCTTGGATTAGACCTTACGTAGATGTAATACTATGTCTTATATCTAGAGCTGCTGAGGATGAAATGCTCAGAAGGAAATGGGACGTAAATAAACAGCTGCAGATAGGGACTGATCTGACTTCAGTGCATGCCATCCCCATCTTTATCAATTAGACGTGGAAACTATCTTTTCCAAAGACAGAAGACTTTTTAGTATTAGCTTTTGGGTGTAGAAATATGCAACAGCACTTGTGAACACTTCTTATACACCGTTAATTTCTTTCTTATACATAGTTAATTTTTATTTTTTTTCCTTAAATCTGTGTCCTCAGCGCCTTGCTCAGAGCTGTGCTGTGTGGTACGGGGTCTGCCAAGACATCTCCAATCGTCAATGCAGCATGGGAGCCCCACAGATCTCCTTCCAAATGCCCCCCTCACTTTGCTTCTTTCACCTCTGTCAAAAATAAATTTAAAAAAAAAATGAGAGCGGATGTGGCGCTGGGTGAAAGATGCCATGTGAAGATGCTCAGCAGATTTGTTTAGTTTTGTTCTATGTTCTCTGACCATTGTAACCTTTTACATGCTTACATGGCTATGCTGCATGTTTACCAGAGCTTCAATAAGCTGCCTGTGTTCATGCTCAGGTGCTTTTCTTGAGATGATCAAATTAATTTAGACCCTTTGAAGGTGCATAGATAATTTATATTTTTTTGTCTCCAGTGCTTGTTTTATTGCATTGTCACTATTGAATTTTCATTTTATATCAGGTTGTCCATTCATATATTCATATTAAATCTCCCTTGAGTACCGTGGCCTGCTCCTGTTTTTTAAGATAATTAATTTAATTGCGATGTCTACAGATTTGTTATCTAATATTTCCCTTTCCAGATGGTACTATCTTAAACAATAATGGAATTAATACACAACCTTGAGGCACCTGTTCTTAATTTTATCAGTTACAGCATAAATCTCTGTTAGGTTTTTGTATTTTTAACTAGTTCCTTTCCATTTGATTATTTGAATTCTCATTTCAGAACCACTTAATTTCTTAAAACAGTCTCTTGAAAGTCTGAATAAATATAAATTACTTCTCCCTTTTCCATCATTTCATCACAAATTTTAAGAAATACTATGAGATTGATGGAACATGATTGTCTTGTGCAGAAAGTATGCTAGTTAAATGTTAGCAAGCTCAGTCAAATAAGAAAGAAGCAAAGTGAAATGATGCATGTTTTATAGACTTCCCTATTTTCTTTCCCAATTAGCAGAGTATTAGAGGAATGAATGTTTAAAAGTATTTCAGCAATGACTTGTTATTAGTTGTCCATGTATGATGTTGTCAGTGAAGTTACATTCACATGGTTATTCAGGTAAATTCAGATGAAATAAGTTGCATTTATTTGTTTCTTTGGAGAAAGGCCCAGGTATATTTAATCACAGAACTGTTTTATTTTGTGATTACATTTGCACTGACCGGAAAAGCAAATACTTAACAATTTGCTTAGGCAGTCACACACCAAAATATTATGTTGTGATGTAAGGCAACATCTCTCTTAGATGAGCAGCTTTTTTATTAACTATTCAAAGGAATAGCTGTAGTAAAGAATTAAGTCAAGTTGCTGGGATTACACCTTCCCGAACCAGGCGTGCTAAAACTGTGGTTTGCTTGCAAGCATTTTGTGAATAAAGACAACATCCATAATATTGAATCTGAGAACCAGTCTTTCTTCTCGGTGACCTGCTCGTCTTGTGTGCTATACCTCGAGAAGTCCCTGCACAGGGTAGGGTCAGAGATGAGAGCTGATAACCTGAAATCAGCATGCGATCTGTTCTAGAGGAAAAACTCTTAACACAGGGATTGAGGACTCATGATGGTCTAGACTGTACTCATGAGTGTCCCAGTTACTCATCTGGGGTCAGATGGGGTTTGGTCTGGGGATTCTGGGGACATTACCCTTAGAAGCATGCTTGATGACACAGCATATGAAAAAATACCAAATTTAAAGTCAGCTTAACTGTTAATTTAAAAACCTTTGTGAGCAAACAATCAACGTAAAATTTAAACAGTGAAACTAATTGTGTTTCCTAAAACACCTACCTAAAAGTGTAGGTAAGGCTCCTGCTTCAGAGAAACAAAGGCAGTAATCCTAATTTATAATCAGTCTCTATACATCACTCGTAAGTGCTCTGACAGCTTATTTTAAAACTTTTAAGTTCAAAACCAAGTTGATAATCTGTTAATAATTTGCCATCAGGAAAATATTCGAATTGGGATTTTAATTTGAGAAAACAAAAATGATCTGTGGGATTACTCATCTTCACAAGCAGAAATTTTTCATATGCAAATCACCTGACTGCTTCACGTTATTCTTAGCTGTAGCATCTGCCAGCACATTTTTCAGTAATTCTACATAAAGTGTCATTTGAAAGTGAGCATCAGGGTAAACAGTCTGCCTAAATGACTAGAGCTATTGAAATAAACAGTTTTGCTAGCCTCAGCAATAGTGCTGCTGCTGCTGCTCTCAGAGGAGGGTCTCCCTCAGGCACTAATTGCTCGAGAGGGTGGGGGGGGGACAAGTTTCAGGGTGGCAGAGGAGCCAGACGTCTCTGAAGCTTGGCAGTGCCATTTTCTGCACAGAAATGCTGACTGAAATTTGTCCTTTACCTTGTGTTAGAGTGAGAAAATGGTATCATCAAAGTAAAATCCTAAACCATGGTATGGGTAAAGGAGGGGGAAATGGCACATATAGCAAGAAGGTGTCATGCTGAGTCAGATTCGGTTTGTTTCTGGTGGGCATTTAAGGGACTTATGCGCTGGACATAATGCTGAAGGAGGTTTTGTACTTGGAAGTTTGGACACTTGTGATAAGAGTCATATTATGACCGTGCCTGGTTTGCTAGTGCTGCTGTTTGGCAACTCCATTCTTGCAAGGTGTTAGTATGGAACAGCTTCTATTTGCTGCCATCATCATAACTTATTATCACCAGCTGTGTTTAGGAATAACTCATCCAGAGTAATCTAAGGTAAAAGTATATCATTGCTAATATGCTGAAAAATGGGAAATAGCAGGTCTGTATGATCCACCACAGGAACCTTTCACGAGCTGAAGCAGGGCCACCAGCAGCAGCTCCCTTTTCTGAGACCCAGTGGTGCAATGTCCTCCCTCCCATTCCCTTGCTAGCTGTTGTTCTGACACAAAGAACTGCCTACACATAAAGAAATGCAACAGCATTGTTTTGGGCTGGATAAACCCTGAAGCGGAAGGCCAAGGTGATTAAGGCAAATAAACTCTGAGACCGTGTTTGTTAGCCAGGAAGTGGTTATTACCAAATTGGCAGGAAATGTGCCAGAGGCTGATGTACCAACTCCGACGTAGCTCTACGTATTGGTCAGCTTTACTCAGTGTCATTGAAGTATTGGAACAACAATGCCAACTACATTAACTTTTGTCTGAGAACAGACAATTGCATTTTTTTCACCCAACCCTGCAAATAAATCCACCTTTATTTAGAGGGAGTACATCTAGTTTCTCTGCCCCAACTATTTAGGTGAAGATGGTGTCAGTGAAATGGGACTGGCGCTGCTGTTGAGAGGGCATTTGGAGAGATGGCAACTGCACTGTATGACACCGTGCAAATGGCAAGAGCAAGAAGGAGGAAGCAGGATGGAGTACAAAGATTAATTCAACAGCTGCCATTGCTGGAGGCTACTTCTCATGAAACACTGCCGTGACACTATTCAGACAGAGGTGACATCCCGGGGTGCTCAGGTGCACCTTCTTTCCACTCACGAGGCAGTTTTAGCAAAACTAAAACACTAGTGTGTCCCTCCCACACTGGTAGAGCCACGCAAGCTTCCCTGCTGTTCAATGGCATCCTGGACTGATCAAGCCTGGTTATCAACCACTTTGATAGAACAAGGGGTAATGGTTTTAAACTAAAAGAGGGGAGATTTAGATTAGGTATAAGGAGGAAATTCTTCACTCAGAGGGTGGTGAGGCCCTGGCACAGGCTGCCCAGAAAAGCTGTGGATGCCCCATCCCTGGAGGTGTTCAAGGCCAGGCTGGATGGGGCTTTGGGCAACCTGGTCTGGTGGGAGGTGTCCCTGCCCATGGCAGGGGGGTGGAACTGGGTGGTCTTTAAGGTCCCTTCCAACCCAAACCATTCCATGATTCTGTGACTTTATGACCATGGATGGAAAAGGAGTACTGTGGGCACAATCACCCCAGAACTGTGCTCCAAACTGGGAAAGAGCAGCATAGGGCTGATTCATCTAGCAGTAGCAGTCCCCAGAGTAAGCCAGTGATTCATCCAGTTTCTCTGGCAGGAAGATAAGATGCCCTTTCCAGGTGTCTTTTTCTTTTCTTCTCTTCTTTTTTATTTTATTTTTATTTTTTAATGGAACTATTTTTTGAACATTTTGCAGTTGCTAGTTATTTGAAAAAGAGGATTACCTTATAGTCAGCTTCACAAATGGATGCTTCCCTGAAAACTGAGTATTAAAAAAAACAGATATATGTGCCACTTCTTAGACATCAATATAAGTTAAGCTGTAAGGAACGATCCAGCTTGTGCAACAGTAAGAACAATGTATTAGAATAATACGCAATATAGTTCAATTTCAAGGCTCTACTAGCACAATTCAGGAAATTAAATTAAAAGAACTTTTTCTTTTTTTTTCTTTTTTTTAACTACTTTTAAACGTTTGGAAAATTCCAGAAGACAAACAGTTCACTTCTGCTTATGGAACAGTGTATCTTTGTTTTAAGCCTCTGTTGAGGTGACAGGTATCTTGGTTCTCGTTCAGAGGAAGGTGAGCTGTACGTGTCCTTCCTCTTTTGCTGAAATACCCAGCAGTGGAATATCTCCATCACAGTTTCAAAGGTCGTTCAGGTCTGACACCACCAGTTTCACTTCCTCAAATGTCAGTACAACAGTCTGGGATGCTGTGCTCTGGCACAAGGATGTTATCTCTGACTGTGGTGGTATTGTGGGGTCAAAACAGATTGAATTTTGCAAATCCATTACAGTTTTCTTTTAGCATTTATGTGGCGTCATTGTAACTATGATATTTATTTTATAAAACTATTCTTGGTCACAGTTTTTAAAACTCAGTCAATTAAGTTTTAAATCTGAGAAGTTTCTAAAATCTAGCTGAAAAAGATAAAATTATTTTTTCTTTTCAGTCCCACCAGGCTTGATACCAGGACCTGACTTACTTGGCAGTGCTGGCAGGCCCTTGCCCAGTCTGCACGTAATGTAAATGGTTATTACACACTCTTTTCATTTTAAAGCACCTAAAATACTGTCAGTAAGTCAAAAAGGTTGGGGGAGGCTCAAATTGTTCTTTTAAATCCAACAACATCTACTTACAGCTCGGTTTAAAATGAGTGTGCAAAAGTCTTACCACAAGATGGCCCCTACCAACCACAGCTCACATGCATGAAGGCCGCATCGCTGAGCACCAAGATGCTGCTTGTTCCTTTCCATGTCTTGATGAGTCCAGGAATTACTGTCACGAAGTGTTCCTGTGAGAAATGCCTTTCCAAAATTATCAAGCCTCTTTGAAGCAATCATCCTTTGGCTCCACGGTAGTTTAATTCTATGTGCCAAGCACTCTCTGCCCAGCTCAAGAGTTTATCAGCAGCCACAATTTTAAATACTTTGCACAGCTTATTTTGTTGTGGTTATGTGAAGACTAGATGTTGTCTAAAATAATCAGATTTAGGATGAAATTTGAGCCCCTTGTCAACAGATTTCAGGAAGGTGAAGGCTGAGATGTTCTGTGAGGAGGCAGTCCAGGAGCACAGGGCCCAGTGGAGGGAAGAGGCCACACACAGGACACTGACCCTAGGAGATGAAATTAAGTTTCCAGAACATATTTTTGTCTCCTTGGCTGCTGGAGTGAGAACAGTTAGATCAACAGTTAGCACTTAACCTAGTGAGATCACAGGGTGCTCTCAGCTCTCATTAGTACCCGTGGCTGCTGAGGACATCCAGACCTCAACCAGAAAGATAGCCAAGGGCAGATTAACAAAGGGGACTTCAGTGCCTGAACTTGTGGTGTCATTTGTATTCTATAGCCTTAAATTACATAGATAGGTCTCACAATTAATTCTTAGGGTGAGGCAGGCATTTTATTAGAATTTTATTATATATGCATATAAATATATGTACACATATATTTCATATTTATATATTATACATAAACGTATATATTTATAAATATAAATAATATATGTATGTGTATATATATTTTTTTGATCTGGGTAGTCACCTGAGATAGCCAAATTAAACAGAGAAAAAAAATACTTATGTTACTAATTTGGTACCTCTGGCCAGACATTGGCATCTGTTCATGGACAGAAGACATCCAAAACCAGTCTTTCTTGCTTGTGAGCAAATAGGAAGCTGCTTTACTTGAGTGTGGTCAGGACAATCATGGCTGGAGGGCTCATCTGCAAGGTGAGCCTTTTGTGGAGCCAGAAGTTTCTCTTACAGAATCACAGACTGGCCGAGGTCTGAACATCACCTAGTCCAACCCCCCTGCCGAGCAGGATCACCTAGAGCATGTTGCGCAGGGTGGCATCCAGGTGGGTTTTGAATATCTCCAGAGAAGGAGACGCCACAACCTCTCTGGGCAGCCTGTCCCAGTGCTCTGTCACCCTCACAGTAAAGAAGTGTCCCCTCATATTCAGCTGGAACCTACTATGCTTCAGTTTGTGCCCATTGCCTCTTGTCCTGTTGCTGGGCACAACTGAAAAGAGACTGGCTTCATCCTCTCAACACCCTTCCCTCAGATATTTATACACATTGATGAGGTCTCCCCTCAGTCTTCTCTTTTCCAGGCTAAACAGGCCCAGCTCTCTCAGCCTCCCCCCTAGAAAGGGAAGCCTCTTAAAACAAAACAAAACAAAACAAAACAAAACAAAACAACAATAACTACAACAACAAAAAACATATAAATTAGTATAAACTATACAATAGCATTTGCATTCAGATATAGAGGAAAAAAAACAAGAATTATTGCTCTGAAGCAGAAACCTCACCCTACATCCTACTCCAGTACCCTAATGAGAAAGCTGCAATTAGCCACCCTTTGTCTCAGAGCTACCCAGAACATGTCTAAGTGGGCTCTGCTGATCAGGTACTCACTCCCTTGTCTAGGTTGGGAATCTCATTTTGTGTCAACCTAGCAACAGCTTGAAGAAGGACCCTTGGCAGCTTGTAAGGAGTAAAGCAGGGTTTGGTGTTTGCATGTCTTTGTCCCAGGAATTCAAGGATCCTGTGGGATTTGGACTTGTGGGGGCTTTTGTGATCGCTTTGCAGCAATCTGAGAGTTGCCAGAGCTGGCTAAATGATAACAAGAGGCAACTGATAACTCAGATGCATGTGGGCACCTCTTAGGAACTGAGTTCCTGCTCAAAGATATCACACGAGACATCCATCCATCAACCCACTGCTCAAGCATGTGTTAGGGAGCATTAGTTATGGTGGAGAAGGAAAGTAATCCCAGTGACAAGCCTTCACATTTCTTCCGGGTATGAAGAAAAAAATGAAGCCAAAGTTAATGGCAGACTGGAGGGATCACAGAGCAAGGTGCTTTCTGACCCTCCATCTCTCCTCACATCACTTTGTGTCCACTGACAGCAAGGGTGAAAGAGGAAGCAAAGCATGCCACCAGTGACGGGCATTTTCCCCCAAAATCTCCACTGGCCCCATACTGGCCACCTCTTCTTTCTTCTCACTGGGGCTGACCAGCCCTAGCTGCTGCATGCGTGGACTCAAAGGGGAATGCTTCACCTTTGATTCATATCCCAGGATTTTAAAATAAACTAGAAGCTGATTTGCAAAGGCATCAGTATTCTTTAATGTCTTTTCCCTGGGCTTTGAACATCCTCTGCCTATGTGTTTCCACTGCTTGTCTTGGGACATTTACCATTAAATGCTCTGTCAGATTCTGGTATCCCTCCTGTGACCACTTACCTGCTGTTACTCACTTCAAAAATAAATCCAGACACTAGGGGAAAGAGTCTTAACAGAAGCACAATGTGTTCATGTTAATAAAAGCACATATTAACTCTAGGCTTCCCAGTGCAGTAGAAAGCTGTCTGCAAATCGGGCTGGGGAAACTGGATAAACCTATGCTGTTCTGCTTGGTGTTCTGTAAGCAATTAAAACACATGCTGACAGTATGGGTTTGTGACCCACAGCACCTTGCGGTGTGGAGTTGTTCAGTGCCCACAGGAACCGCAGAAGAACGGGGAGGCAGAAAACTGTCAGTGACTGAAGTTCTCCATAGGCAAGCCACTGTGAATTGTAAAGAGAAAGAGAAAAAACATTTGGGGTTTGGGTTATTATAGGACATTATGCTGCGTGTAAAACCATCCCATCGTTGTGCTCCCCAGCTGAGATAATTCGGAAGCTGTTGGTGGTATTATCTTGACAGACGTGAGCAGTGATTATCCTACCCGAAAGAGGGCAGCAGTCGAACTCCTATGGCCTATTTCGTGTTATGATGAAAAATGGTTTTCAGCAATGACAAACGTTGTTTCAAGTAGCTCAATAACTGGGAAAACTGCCAGAGCCCGACAATATAAGCTGTTATTTTATTGGTATTTCTCAAAAGGAACTCAAGCCTGATTATGTTGACACTCAGAAAATGCAAAGTAACATTTAAATTCATAATAAGGGGATGAAGAAGCTTTGTGCAATAGTAAGGCTGTTAATCTTTTAATTTAAGTCAGTCATTTATCTGCAAAATGAATTTAAGTGTGTTGGGAAAGAGGAAATAAAGCCATAGATCTGCAATGTGCTTCGGGATGTTTCCTCCACATCCCGTGGACTTCAGCTGCTCTCACTGGGGCTGTCCATACCACAGCACAACTCATCCTCAGCAGGGAAACACAAAGTCACTCCTGAGCCCACCGATCATCACTGTTTTCTTCCTCTTGATGGGTACAGACATCCTTCACTTTCCCCACTAGTTCTCAGTTTCTAAACAAGGGGATTTTTCCTTCCAGGTACAATATTTTCCATTATTTTTGTGCTGCTGTGACTTCTACCCTCTGCCCGGGGAGTGTTGCAGCAGGTCCTGGCCATCGTGGGCCTAGAGCCAGAGACTCCTCCAGGTGGGAAGAGGCCCCAGTCGTCTCTAGACCAAGCTCCTGCTCAAGGCAATATCCATACTGAGTTCAGACCGGGCAGCTTAGGGCAACCTCAGGTCACCTCAAGGTGTCTTACGGCTGAGGTGGAGCAGGAACCAAAGCAGGAATGTGCTGAAAGCAATTCAGTCTGCTTTGGCAAACCCACTTATTAAAATCAGCTGATTACTGAACCAGCTGTTAAAAATCCCTCTAAGCAACCTCCACACCAAGCAATTACAGTTTTGCAGCTTCCAACCAGGTTTCTCACCTTGTGTAGATTTTGAAGTAGACTAAATTTAGTAGAACCTGAACACTGGGTACAGGCTGTAGACGCACAGCCACCACAGTCACTGTTGCTGAGCAGACTGGTGCTAGGACATCCCCTCAGCCCTGCTCAAGGGTCTTCATTTTACTGTGATTTTGAGTAATTAGGCTTCAAGGTCGTGACTGCATTAATTACCAGGGCCAAGGGCAAGATGTTTAGGAACATGGAGCTGGCTTTGGCTAGGGAGCTATGTACGGAAGGGGTTGCTCTTGGTGGCCATGACTATGATCTTCATTTTCAGTCAAGGCAGCCCAGGAGGCCTCTGTAACCCAGCAGCAGTCTGTGGGGACAGGAAAGATGGAGGTGCCCAGAACACTGCTTGCTGCAGGCATCACGCGCCGTGCTCAGCAGTGGTAGCAGAGACAAAGGCCTGTCTGCCACCAACGGATGGCTGCACGTCCCCAGTGCTGCTTCCTTCTCCTGTAACAGCAAGATGGCAAATCTCCTGGGCCATGATCACCCACACTGCTTGGCTACTTGCTGGCCCTATGTTAGGCTGTCCCAGTTATTGGGCTGCAAGAACAAACATCCTCAGGGGAGGGGATACATGTCCAAATCAGCATGGACACAGGCCTACAGGTACCACCACACCTCAGAAGCTGGGGTCGGTCCCTGGTCCACTTCTGTCAGGACAGGTATAGACATTATTTCCTGCTGTATTCCCATGCATCATGCTCACTCCTTCCAGTCTGCTTGTGGCCTTAGGTCAGCAAGCCTTAAACTGACTGGCCATGAAATGCTTCCACATCACTACTTGTCATCTGCATTGGCTTTTACCTTGAATTGCGTGAGGCAGCAAAACAGAACTGGGCTACAGTTCATCTTGGAAACAACATGAACAAAATGTTCCTGCGTTAATTCAAACACGAAGCCACTCGGGACACTAA
Source organism: Cygnus atratus (assembly GCF_013377495.2). NCBI lineage: Eukaryota > Metazoa > Chordata > Aves > Anseriformes > Anatidae > Cygnus > Cygnus atratus. Next base: position 189,982,201 of record NC_066362.1, on the reverse strand, counting down.
TTCCAGTGACCACCATTACCCCGAGCTGGAACATAACAACAAAAAAAAATACTTGCAAATCAGCAAACCGTGGTGTTTCAGTAAACTGAAGCAAACCGTGTGTGCAGTTGTGTCAGTCCCTCGGCCACTAGCCCAGTCTCATGTTGGCAGGCTACAAAGTGACGCTGCAGGAGGTCCAGCACCAGCAGAATTGACAATGGTCACAGGTACCAACCGCTGGGGTGGGGGCACGGGATGTGTCCCCCCAGCACACGGCGCCCTCCACCATGGGATGGTGTGGACACCGACACAGCACGTCACCAACCTGCTGTGAGTGCCACTTACAGCCCCGGTGGGATACGGATCGGATTTAAAAGCAGGGCAAGAAGACCAATGGCATCAGCGTTGCATGCAAGATGAGGTTCCCAATTAAGCTCATTTTTATTCCAGATATTACTCAATTTGTTCGACCTCTCTTATTATTTTTAGAGCTAGTTTAAATTGGTAGGTCCTGTTTAAATTGGCAGGTGCTGCTATGTGGGAAATTGAACATTAAAAAAAAAAATCCTTCAGTCTTAAATTGGAACACACAGTTGGAAATTTCCAAGAAATTATATTTCCAAAATCTCTTCTGGAAACATCAAAATGACCTATTCACAGCAGTTCATTTTTATTTTTATAATTTTGAATATCATGTGTTATATGCAATACAAGCCCTTGGCCGTTCTATTACTTTTTTTTTCCTTTTTTAAGGAAACAAAATATTTTTATCTTTTTTTTTTTTTTTTTCAAATGTATAATTATAAACACACCACTAAGTTCCCCCCAAAGTGTTTCCATTCTGTCAAACCAACATTTGGCATTTGAGAAGCATTTTCTTTGGGGGAAAAAAAAAAGTCACTGATCTGGATTCGCCTCTTTCTGCCCCAGTGGCTTGGTCTTCAGCGACACAAATAGAGTTCCCTGAGGGAAAGAGCCCGTCCCCACTGGCTTCCTGGGAACGGAAAGACAACTGTCTTCTGGGACAGACTCCCTTTTATTTAAATAGTCCCTCTAGCACTAAGCACTTTGGGGCAGAGCACTAGCTCGTGTCAGTGCTCCAGGACTACTCCGCAGCCAGGACAAGGAACCCATTGGGAAGCTGAGTGCAGCAACGGCACCGCTCCCGCTGTTAAAATGCCACGGGTGTCCCTCGAGGCCTGCAGGAGACTGGCACCATCACCACCAGTGTTCCCACACGCATGCCAAAATCTCAACAACTTCATGACCCGTCCTGCAGCCCTTCAGCCATACCTTGTTACAAAGTCTTTTGGGTGGACCCTTTCTCTTTGTGCAGTTCTACCATAACAGCACAATTCTTGGCCAACAAACACAAGTTTGCAGCTCACACCACCACAGGACGTGCCAGCCCGGAGCCGTGGCCAGCCTGGAGCCGTGGCCAGCCCAAGCCAGCACTGGCCATGGGCCCACAGGAGCAGGAAGTCAGACTGAGGATCTCCAGAGGTGCCTTCCGACCAGCACTTCTGTGGTCCTTTTTATTCACCCCTGCTCCCATCCAAAGTGAATGCAGCTGGAAAGCCTCAATACCCACGGCCGTTTCTGTCACTCCGTTTGGTTTGGGTATCTGCTGTCTCCCCGCTTTCCACCCAAGTGAGTTCCTCCTTTTAAAAAAGGAGATTCGTCACAGCATTGCGTCAAGCCACACTCTGCTCAGATGATTTTGAAGTAGTTTATCGCAAACCGGTCCTAAATTTTGACCTCTTAAACATCTAAAAAACAAAACAAAAAGAACTTACTAATCCTGCAATGTTGAACAAAACCCAAACTATACATATAGGTGATGAACGCACGCTAGGTATGTGTATATTCATTTGATGACTGTTTTATATTTGCTGATGAACCTTTGTCCTTGTGATGATGATCCTGTTGCAAAGTTATGAACATAACAAGTAAATCTGTGTTCCTTTCTTTCCTTTTTTATGGTTGTATTATGTCTGACCCGCTCTAACAGGTCCCCGTCTTTCTTCTACCGGGGAGCCCAGAACTAGACGCGATATCCAGGTGGGGTCTCATGCCATGACTGCAGCTCTTTGGATGCATACAGGGCTGTCAGTGCTTTCTTTGGAAGGAAGCAGGTGCGTAGCCAAGGTGACAGAAGACTTGGTATGTGCTGTGGTTTAACAAATGCACATACCTGCAGGTGTAGGCACTCACCTCCTAGCCAGCAACACAGGAAAAAAAAAAAGCTGTCCAACACCACAAAAGCAGGAAAAAAAGAAAAGTTACTACTTAATACAAGAATAATTATAGGATGGTTGATGTGGCGTTCAGAGGGACGGTCAGGAATTTAGGGGAAAAAATGACTATCTCTGGGAAGTACTTTATGACAGACAGCAAGCTGCTTTGTGGCAGTTGGCAGAGCATGGCAGTAAGCTGTTGCTCTGAATTCCTTAAAACCAGTGGTGGAGGTGGTGTTGGAGGTGAATGGTTCCTTCCCATAGCGTGACCCCGGAGCTGCGGGTCTGGCTTGCTCCATGCACATGTGCAGGCTCCCTCCTGCCCAGCAGCGCTCTCAGAATAGGGTGTCTTTGGCTGTACGCTTCCCAAAAATACAAGACATCACGTATAAATGTTCCCCTCAACACACACCAACACTCATGGGGTAATGGCTGCACAGCGCAGCAAGGCTGGACCAGCTTTGAAGACTTTTTCCTGGCTCCCACTCATGATCTGGTGCCATCAGCTATTGCCTCTTGCCTGTGCATACCCCTCACATGTTCAATCCCCCCTTCACAGAGGAGCTGCTGAGACCAAGTGCCTGGGGCTTTCCTGGCTAACAGGGATGCCAGGGGCAGTTTCCTTACATACCTAAAGGAGCAGATACAGGCTCGGGTATTTTTCCTCCTGCAGAAGGAACGGCGCCATCCCGTCAGCTGTAGGAGCTGACGATTTGAACATAAATTGTCAGTCCATTTGAACTTAAATTGACCATGGCACCAGGCTCCATTTTCTCCTGAGGGGCTGGGAGCTACTGTTGCCTTTGCAGAAGGTGACCACAGCTTTACGGATCAGATCCTGAGTTTATTTTGATAAGAATGGGCCCAGGACTGGTTTCACCAAATGCTGCTCGTGGCTCATTCCCTGCTCAGACCAGAAGCCAGAGGAAGGCACAACTTCCATGTTCTTGCTGCAGTGGATTTCTTTGCCAGGAAAAACATTTTTACACGTTTTTTTGTGTGTGTTTTAACGGTTGCTATTCCTACATTATCTATTCCTGAGATTATTTCCTGTGGGAAAGATTTAATATTTTTAATTCCAATAATATTTTTAGTAACAGTTGCTATTTTCTGCCAACATTTCTGTATTTTTGGATAGGACCAAATTATATGTTCTAAATTCCAATTCTCATTGCAGTTTCTCTAGGAAGGCTTTTAAAGCAGTTATTTCATACCTCATAAGCTACAGGGAAGAGAACGGAATTCTCTTAAGTTTATGAGCCCGATTTTCCATCCAGTTCCAGGCAATAGCCCCGCTTCCTGCACAGCTAATTTCATTCTTCCATTGCCATTTAAAAGTCAAATGCTTTTCTCCCTCATTTAGCTTTCATGTTATTCAAGCTAGGTTCTAACTTCTTCGCTTGTAACTTCCACTGGTAATTCCTTCATGGTGAACCAGGAATAATATTGCTTATTGAGGGCTGTTACTGTTCCTTGGCAAATCTGAACACCCTGGAGAATGGAGATGTGACGGGCTGCAGAGGCCCTTTCTGTTTCTGTGCCACTGGCGCCACTACAATATGAAGTTTCCATTCTGGAAACACCAATTATTTAAATTTTCAGAGGTGATTATTTAAACTTTTGCACACAAAGTACGCGTTGTTGCTGTGCATGTGTCACTGCTGAGAGCCAGGAATGAAATTCCTGCCCCACTGAGATCAGCGGCAGGTTCACCCTGACTTAGTCAAGGTAGGATTACGTCTCAAATGGTGCGCTACTTCCAAATTAATGAACTCCTTACTTTCAGTCAGGAATACACACACCTAAAGGCTTTTCTTTTTAAACAAACAAACATTGAATAACTTCTTAAAATATTTTAAAAATGTTTAAAAAATGCTTAAAATATTTTGTGTGTGTGTCGGGGGGAAGCTCAATAGAATTGAGAATGCCTAGAACCAGTCCCAATACATGTTGTATTAGTTACCTGCCCAAGTTTCATAAAATTTACCCCCAACTTTCTGTTCACCCCTGAGATGTATGAGAAGGATGGGAACCTTCCAGAGACAGTACCTGGTAAGCTGAAAACATTTGTTTTCCAGTTCAGTTCTTTAGGTGAAATGGAAGTTGGCTTTTGTTCCCCGCAGCAGAGATTCTAAGTGAGCCAATCCTTTCAGCAGGGAATCACTCCTTTCTTTTTGGGCTAGTTTCTTGTTTCACTCAATTGCAAAGACACTGTATTTGAAGGTGAAATACTTACTTTTTTGAAACATAGCAGAGGAAAGAGCCAGAGGGGCAGGCACACCTCTTTGCGGCTGTCCTGGCAGAGCTGCCACTGCTGTGAAAGTGACGATGTTGAATTTTATGTCATTTGCTGACTCTGTTATGCTAAAAATCGTCTTAATGTACCCAGAAATTCTACGCCAAACACTACAAAGAGAGATGAGATTTGGAGCGTGTGTTTGTAGCTCAAACCCATCACTAACATTACAAAGCAAACCCCTTGAAAATTCTGCCTTAAAGTAGAAATTATCCTTTCAAAGAACACATACTGCAGCTTAGATTTTGATTCAGATTTTTAATAAATTGTGCCAGTAGAAGCTTTCAAAGGCAATGATATATCAATAAATAACAGTTAAATTGAGTTCCTGAGAAAGAACCTACCACATGAAAGAATGTCAGATAGATGTAAATAACAAAAAATGGCATTACTATATAAAAAAGCAGTAATACTGAATCTTACATGAACTGTCACAACACAAGCACTGCATACCTCAAAACATTCCTTTCATACAAATGTAAACAAATACACAATCATTTTTGTTTAGTTTAGGCTGATGAATTTATATGTTGTTGCTTAGATATCTAAACACTGGATAGGATATGCTAAAACATTAAGGAATAATATGTGGAATAATATACGGAAAAAATAATGAAGTTCCAGATTTAAAAATAAAATAAAGCAAAAACACCTTAAAGGAGTGTTTTCCTCAAATGTTATTACGTCAATCACTTTAAATAGGACTGTTACACTAATCTGAATTAAGGATTTTTGTGTGTGTTTACTTAGTTATATATAATATATATGCAAATATGTATGGCTTAATTACTTTAGTATTCTGATATCACCTTGAATAAGTCTCACTTATACATATAAGAAAAATGCTTATTTTAACATAGTTAAGAATTGATATTTCAAAGTATGCTTATAATCCGACAGAAATGAAGGACTGTTGTGCTCCACCACAGCAACATTTTCATCTGAAGACAACAGGACAGAATGACCTATGAACAACGCCAACGTTTTCAGACGTCAGTGCCTGTAACGTTAGGATCCTAAATGGATACACAGACAGTCGTGTAGAGATCCAATGTCCGGAAAAGCCATGTCCCTCCAGATTCCACAGAAATCAGAGGGGCTGCACGTACTCACCACATCAGCCTCATCTCATTTAGAATCTCGGTGTGTTGCAGGAGCACAGCTCGAGACATTCTGGTTTGAAGACACTGAGCTACTTGTTAGTACTGGTGCTCTGTGTTACTGATAGCATTAAACGACGAACACTGTGCTGCATGCTATGTGAACGAGCCAGGTCTAGACTGTTGTCACGAATCAGCTTTGTAGTAATGGTCTTGGCTATTGATCCTTCGTGGGGAAATGTGTGTGCCAACGATCAATGGTTACTAAAACGATCCACTACATCAGACCACAAAATCACTATTCAGTTATAATCTTTGCAAATCTGTTTTACAAAATTAATATTGGATACAATCATAAGAGGAAACCATCCACACGATACATTATGAACACATGGTTTAAAACGGTCTACTAATTTTAGACCCTCAGTAAAAATGGATCCACAGGACCTGCCTGTGAATGGCAAGAAAAGGCCATTTCAAATAGAAAAAACACTGCTCATGCAACATTCTTCACACACTAGACAAAGAAATCACACCCATATAGTCACTTGCTCACACTTTCTATTACACTCCAATAAGCAGAAGGAAATAAAGCAGCTTTAAGGTTATGTCACAATTTTGAAATGTGGAAAATACACATAACAAACAAAAATCATGGTGCGAATACAATGGCATCAGTAAATTTAGAAAATTAGAGAGTGGAGGTTTTTTTTTTCTTCCTTTTTTTCTTTTTTTTCTTTCTTACATTATTGCACAGAGACCTTTCATCACATGTTCTTCAGCTTTATGCATTTTCCTAAATGTGAAATAAGTGCTATGGATAAAATAAAAATGTAGAAAAGAAGAACAGCAGCATGATTTGTCAAAGTTAATCCCTATAATTTAGTAGGAAAAGAAACCCCTGCTATAAACAAAATATAAGTGCTCTTTATTCATTTAAAAAATAACGCTGACAGTTGCAGAAGTCTGTAAATGTTTATCTGAGTAGGGGGAAGCTGACCTCAAACACAAATAGGCCTAGAAATGATAGACTTCTGGCCTTGTAGATTTTGGTGAAGACCAGGATTTCAAGTGTAATTATCAACAAAGTTATTTACAGTAAAACTGACCTGAACTTTCAAGAGTGCCATTTTTAGGACCTGGCCCTGCAAGTTTCTGACTCCACAGGATGACTTCAGTCTCAGCCGAAGTTACACCTGACCAAGCACTGCAGGATCAACTCCTAAAGGATCAGTTAAGGGCCCTACTGGATTTGAGATTAGTCTTATCTGGAGCACTCTATACAATAATTTACACATATACAGGCTGACAAGCTCCAGTCTGATCCACCACATCTTTGTCTTCTACATCGGACTTCTCAGACTGGCCAACTTCCATTCCAGAAGGTTTGGGATACCTGAACGGATACCCGTTGTCATCGAAGAACCTTCGGAAAGTAAACTCGTAAAAGGCATGCTCTGTGTGCTTGCTGTTGGAAGAGGCTAACGGATCCCATGTCCTGGTGCTGTCACCACTAGCATCATTCCAAGGACTTTCTTCTTCAACTGGATCAAAATTTGAAGTGTCCATTGGATGGCTGATCTTTGGAACGTAGGGAGCTGGCTGCCTGCGGATATCGGTAGAGAAGTCCATAGAGTGAAAGAAAGAATGGGCTTTAATATCATCTGCTCCGTTTCTTCCAAGCCTGTCCTCAGCAGCACAGCAGAGCTTTGTGATGAGATCAGTTGCCTCGGGGCTTAGCTTGATCTGTGAGGGAATGTGCAGTGTGCTTTCCCAATTTATCACCTGAAGATGAGAAAGGTATTAAATGACTTCTAATCCTGGAAACAGAATCCTTCTGATCCTTCCGTCAACACCAACTGTACAGAAGTATACACGTAACTAGTCCAGCCACATTCTGTATAGTTACTTCAGAGGTTCAAGAGCCCAATGATGGGATTGCATCAGCTGTTAATAGGTTTCTTTAATGATTCAAGAAAGATCACCAGAGAGCAGATAGAAGAAGCAATTACATTTTAAAAAAGACGTATTTCCTCCTGAAAGCTCCCGTTGACAGATTTGAGAACACATTCAGTTTACACATGACTTAACGGAATGAATTCAAGGAGTTGCTTCATTTAGCCTCCAAAATGTAAAAATAGGGAAGTGATTATGAGATGCATTCTTTCTAATAAATACTACTTACTGCTTGGCTTTAAAACACTCACGTTGCCAACTGAAATTATCATCGGTGTATCAGCTTACTCAAATCTGATATGCACCCTAAAAAATTTATATGTGTGAACTTGGGCTTCAGAAACCAAAACTGTGCAGAGTAGATTCATAAAGCTGGTAACTCTATCTATGTGGGCTGGACAAGTCAATTCTGGTCTGATATTCACAATCTTCACTGATTCGAAAAGGGTTTGTCCCTGGTGTAAAGCTATTTAAAATCACGATTTTGTAATCACTGTTCCTTTCTCTAGTAAAACCAGAAGGGATGGGTCTGTACAGAGAAGAGGAGGGAAAGGAAAAGATTAACATTTTGCTGCTACAGATTGGAATTTTGTTTCAACTTACCTTCAGTTGGGTTTCCGTGGGTGTAGGAGCCAGGAAAGGAGGCTGTCCCACTAACATCTCAAAGAGGATGACACCAACACTCCACCAGTCACAGAGCTGAGTGTATCCTGAAAGGCAAGTCCAAAGGTTGTCCTCCATCAACCAAGGAGAATATGCATAGAGCTACTATTTCTTCTTGCAATTAAGCATCAAAACATACAGCACAATTTTCTGTCTTTTCTCAAAAAACTGACCTAAAACCAAAGGACTCCCAATCCACCTTCACCACCAAGTTGCTTCTGCTTGCTGAGCTAAATTCTGCTGCTGTCAGTGAAGATCTAATAGTGTTGTCTGGGAATCATTTTGAATAAATTTGATTCTCAATAATAGTGCGTGGGGAAATCACATAATTAGACCAAATGAAGTTTTTTTTTTCATACCCCATCCCACAGCTACATCCCTACACAGCACACACTGGTCCTCAAAGAACAAAAAAAAAGGCTTAGTGATCGATGCCCTCCCCTTGGTTCAGTGGAGGTGACACCTCGGGTTGGAAAAGCTGCTGAAAAGATACAGCCTAGTTCTAGACACAGAAGAAAGATACAGATAACTTTCTGAGCAAGTTCCAAGCAGTGGAACAATTTCAATCACTTAACTACTCAGATAAAACAAATGAGGTATATATTTGAGATTTCCAAAAGGAATGAAGGACTTAAAACACTGAGTTCAATGCAGATTTGTGTCATCAGATGATGTAGGATTTAATCCAAAATCTCTTGAATTGAGAGAGAGTTGAGATTAGGTCTAGGATCAGGCTTGCAGACAAGTTTGAACAACTAATCTCCTTACTACAGTGACTGTGTCTGTATTTCATGGATAGCTACCAAATGTTGTCTACATTCCTGAAGCGGAGCTTTTGAATGCAGTGTGCCCAACGTAATCTGTAGAAGGCTTTTTGCTGTATTTCCCCGAGATTCTGTATGGGAATCTGGTGAACGCTTCCACGAGTTTCTAACAGCCTTATTTAAGTGACCAATCTGAGTCAGTGACTCAGAACCATCAGCTGGCTACTTGCTGGTCTGTGCAAGCCTGCTAGTGGCCGCAGTCATCCTCATAGTGGCCAAAAGCACAGATAATCTTCTCTGTACTTTAGAAACAGTAGCTGCCAACACCATCTGACATATTTATTAGCAGTCTCATCAAAGGCTTCTGAGTGAAGAGAGATGGAGACAGACAAAGCACGACAACCTTCAATGTCTGCAATATGAAGCTCATCATTGGAGCATGTACAGAAAGCTGCTCTCCTTAATCTGAGCTGAGTGTCTGTGGACTTCAGAACGTCAAGCTTCCAGAGCAGCAAACTTTTGAAGGAAAAAAAATGAAGTATTTCAAAACATTGGTGTTCATTTAAACAGTATAAAATCCAGGTTATCTACCTTTACGAAGCAGGACTTCAGGAGCAATGTAATTAGGGGTTCCAACTAACGAGTGAGCTAGGCATCTCTGATGTTGCTTCTTAGCTCTTTGTTCCAATGTCTTCAGCCTATCTCCACATCTACAGTTGGACACATCATCCCAAAGATCACTGGGCTCCATGCTGTCTTGTCTGATATGGCTCCCTTTGAAGTGGGAGAGAAAGTTTACATTTAGACTCATAAAACACAACACTCAAAAAGGAAAGAATTTATTTAGATCTAGTTTTGCCGTCTTCCTCTGTCACTAAAGAACAGCACTTAAGCTTTAAACCTAAGGCAATTACTTCTGCCCTCTTCTTCACAACTGATTTTCCTTAACCAGCGGAGTGTCTCTGTCTCAGTGCAGGGAAGCACGCTGCCATACGGGAGATACAGAATAATGGAGTATATTTAGATTAGCTATGGCAATTGTGTATAAACTTTCACTGATAGACTCCAATACCCCTCAATGGCAAGCACAGAAGGAGCCTGGATTACTTTAAATCTGTGATTAATTTCTTTCACCATCAGAGCCCCTCTGAACAAGAATGAACTGAAGAAGTACAGCTACTGCAACGGTCAGCCAGGCTACTGACAGGGATTTGAACAGCACTGGAAACAAAAGACTAGAAACAAACTAATTGCCAGAGACAAACACACCGTAATTCACCTGACATTTCTGCCAAGAGGTAACTACTTCAGGATAAACAGAGCAAATAAAGCCTAATACCTTTCTGGTAGTATTTTGAATTGTGAGTCCACCTGAATCCCGTACAGAGTCCGAAGTCTGTCAGTTTGATATGCCCATCGAGGTCTATCAGAATGTTGTCAGGCTTGATGTCTCTATGAATAAATCCCATTTTGTGCACGCTCTCTATAGCCAAAGTGAGCTCTGCAATATAAAACCTGGCCAGACGCTCTGGGAAGACCTCCATCCGAATCAGCAGACTCATCATATCCCCACCAGGGATGTAGTCCATCACAAAGTACAAGTTCTCTTTATCTTGGAAGGAATAATAGAGTTTAACCACCCACTCATTGTCTGCCTCAGCAAGTATGTCCCTTTCTGCCTTGACGTGAGCCACCTGGTTCCGGTTCAGGACATCTTTCTTTCGCAGAGTTTTCATGGCATAAAGGGCATGGGTATCCACTTTGCAGGCCAGACACACTTCTCCAAACGCACCAATACCCAGAGTCTTGATTTTCACAAACATAGATTTGTCCATTTTGGCCCTTTTAAGTCTGTTGTAGTTGGACTCCTTCTGGTAGAGAATTTTCCTCATTTGTTCCTGTTCTGCTTCACAAAGGCCTGCCTAGATAAGAGAAAGCAAACCACGAGAGCTAGTGAGGTTATATTCATAGCAACAGAACAATGAACCAGCATTCCCAAGACACGTCTCAGAAAAATTAACCAAGAACCAGAAAAGAGATACTCATGAGAGATATAATCTCTTGTCTGTCTGCCAAGGCATTTCTGAAATACTTGCAAATTCATTTGCCCTACCAGGTTACCTGCATTGTCTCTAAGATTACCCTTTCTCTCTCATTCTGCTGAGCTAAGAGGCAGGCGACAATGCTGTCAGGGGAACAGAACAGAACAAACCTGACCACGGGGTTTAGTTTATACCTTTCAACTGTGCACTTTGCCACCGCACTCCACCATACATATGCACAATGCAGCACAAATTAAACTGAAATCCAGATGCAGTAGCCCACTTTGTTCATTAATGGTTCTCCAGAGGAACTCGCACGATCCTGGCTAAAGCAGGCTAAAGACCCAAGCATTCACCCACAAGGCTGCTACTTTGATTGAATTTTTCATTTCACACCTGTAGTCTAGGCCTTTGAAGATGAATGTGGGCAGCCAGACTGCACAGCAAAATCTGCACAGTACAAAAATGAAATTTGTATGAATAAAGGATGGGGGAGGTCTGAAGAAACTTGCACAACAGGTAGGATGAATTTTCAGACTGAAGGCAAAAGCCAAATCGAAACTAATAGTACTGTTTTTATTATAGATCGGGGTACTCTCCTTACATTTATAAAGAAGTGTTTATTGTTTTAAGGTAAAATAATTAGTGTGAGGTAAAATAATTACTGTACTGTGTTCTTGGTTAATTCTAGAATACTGCAATATTCAAATAGCCAAAATCTCCTGAGTTCGCAGTGCATTCCTGCAGCCAGTGATGAGGTTGCTAGGGGAAGGAGCTGTTTGTGTTTATCGTTGAACTGAGTTATGAAGTGAAGGAGAGCTGAAGAGCCAGAAAAGAGAAGAACTAATGCAATTAGCTGCTGGGTTCCTTCTCTGGAGATCATCAATCTCAGGAAAACATTCATTAAATCCAAGCAGTGCAACATCATCTATACTTGTGGTGAGGTCAAACTATTAACTGTCACTAAAATATATTGACCTTTCAAGAGATTTTAGAGACACGTTCATTTAATCTTAACCTCAGCAAATGAATTGCCGAGTTTTCTAGAGCAATGTGAGCATCAAATTAATCAGCTCTGGAAACTGACTGTGCTAGGAAAGATCAGGTAGTTAATTAGCCATTATGCATTAATAACAGCTTTCCTTAGAGCTTATCCTTAAATACAAAAGTAGACTAGTCATATTCTAGTCATGCCTGAGAAAAATAAAAAAAATAATTAAAAAAAATCCACATTTAAAGATTTAAAACAGAACTGCCAGAGCAACCATCAGAACTTGGCAGCCTTGTTTTAAACAGCCCTATCAGGGAATCAGCTTGGGCTTGAGTGCTACCATTAAGCATAAAAGCAGCTCTTGCTCAAAGTGCATCCGTCTGAGACCTGCTTCTAGAACAAGTTCCAGCAAGGGTCCCAAGACCGTTTAAAGCTGGCCAAGACATGATTACTTCCATGATATTATTACTAGCATGTGTTCAACAGACAACTTTTAGTCAAGTATTCATCTGAAAATATGGCATAGTAAATCTACTGCCAAGTTAAACTGTGGCTTTCGTGAATAAGCAGTTGCTATCATGGAATAGGTAGGAAGAGCTGGAGCAAAGAGAAAACCTTTTCCAGAGTTTTGCAAGAGCTGGATATTGCCAGTGTTATCTTGGCCTCAAATCTGGCTTCTGAGTTCTTTCCTAAGCAAACCTAATACTTTCCTACTACGGGTGTTTTTGCTTCATTTTACTTTTCTGGTATGAAGGTATATTATTTCTTCTCTCAGGTTTTTCAAACAGCCTCCCACATGTGCATCCAGGCTTCTCAGTGAAATAGTCTGGTACAGGGAGGTATTGAATACCTTTATACATTTTGAAGTGAGAGGAATAATTTGACCCCATTAGATTTACTATTTAAAAAAAAGAATTACTTTAGCCATTTCTTGCTCCAACTGCAGTCTTCTGTTAATTTTCTGCTGGTAGGTCTTTATGACATTTTCTACATGCTGCTCCATGTAGAACTTGAAGGCAAACGGCGAGTAGCTCTTGATTCGGGATTCCCGCTTTTCCTCATCTTTGCCGTTTTTTCTCACGGGCACCGGAGACGTCTGGATCTGCTTTTTATCCTTGCTGGGTTTCTCAGCTTTAGCGTTCTTGCTGCTTTTGTCATTTCGCTCGCTGTTCTCCTCGGCCTTATTGCATGGTGGGTTGGGGACTACGCGGAGGGTCTGCTCTACACCCATGCACAAGCAGTTGATATCGAACTGCTCGGAGCTACTGGGAAGCAACAAATGCTTGGGATAGGGTGGCGGCGGGCACCGCAGCTCCTGGTTAGCGTACTCCACTTCCAGCTGATAGGCGTTGGGTGCTCCAACAGTTGGCACGTGCTGCTCCATGATCTCTAAGCCATCCACAGCCGGTGCCTGCGCAGGTAACCAGCCAGGATGGGAAGGTCCCACTGCCGTCTGAGGCTCGGGTCTCATCACTCGCATGCTCTTCACTGGCTGGAGGATGTGAGCAGAGGTGACCGCTGTGATTGTATTTGGAGATGTAATCGAAGGATCGGGTTTTCCTGGAGGAACCTGTCGTATCGACACGGTCACCTGGGGCTGCTGCTGATGGTTGTTGAAGGAGTTTGTTCTGCTCGGCACTGTGGCATCTGGTCTGAAGGATACGTGTTGCCGTGGAGATGTTTCTATTCCTGGGTTTTGTAAAGAATCTCGCCGTGACGGCGTTGCTGCCTGCCACTGCTGAACTTGAGGATTGTTCATGTCGTAGAGATCCATGTTTAGGCTATTTCTAGACGGAGTTAACAGATTTTGCGGTGGACTGTCTGAAAAATCATTAGCAAATGCTGGACCTCTGGATATCACGTGCATTTGATGAGAGGAAGGACTTGCCTGTTTGTGATGAGAATGGGATATATACAGGCTTGCCGGTGCCTGCTGAAATGCATGACCAGAGTTATTTTGAACAACTGCCCCTTTATTTGGGAGGTTGGCGTATCCTCCCTCCTGCTGCATCTTGTTTTGGAAGGAAGGACTCCGCTGAACACCATACCCCATGGCATCCCCCTGCACCATCATGTGCTGCCTACTGTAGTGTTGGCTGTTGGAGCCATGGGAGGCCTGCAGCTGCAAGGCTGGGCTGCTGTGATTAGCCACGGGATAATTAATGACAGAAGACTCGATATTTGCAGGGTACGTTTTCTGCTGATGGCTTGTTGGTGTGCTGTGCGTGCCTACTCCGGAAGGCCGCTGTACAGGAGCGTTCATAGCCGTAGGCTGCGAAGCTGAGATTAAATAGTCCATGTATGGCCTCGGAACTTCAGTTAGCATATTTGTACCTTCTGCTCCAAAGCCCGTCCCTTCATAGGCTGCATTACTGATCTGATGGTAGGACGGAAAAGATTCATTTGATCCTTCGAAGCTTGGCCTGCGGGTTACGTTATTTGGCACAATACCCTTTCCTTTGTAAAAAGAACACAGAAGAATGTTAGGAAACAATTCAGGTGAACCAATTACTTTGCATTACTCATCCATCCATCCTTACACACACAAAGCCTAGAATATGAGTTACAAAAGAAATAATCTAAAACCTAAACTAAGCACTCTGGACATTTGAAGTGATAGGTGCCAAGTATTACTACTGATAACGAGCTACTGGCCCAAAATACTGCTCATGCCAGGAATCATCAGGGAGTTCTACCAAATCATGAAAATAGAAGCACAAATTCCTGTACTGTGAAATCATCATATTACGCTGCAGCCTGTATTTTTTAAAGCCGGACTGGTGTTACCAGTCATTACTCACAGACAGGAGGAGGAAGCAACAGAGCAGGGGTTAAGTACAGCACCAACAGGAGAAAAAAAGCTCCCTGAATGACTGTCAGTACAACTTTAAGACAACATTACTATAATCAATTAGTCTACCTCTTCTGCACAGTGAGCTCACCGCTCACGCTGGGGATCTGCTTGCGTCTTGGTTCCATCAGTCTCAAAATCCTTGCTTCCTTTCATTTACAACAATGGCATCATGCAGCTTATCCTGTCTTTTTCCCAACGTGCTGGGCACAGAGTGTCCCCTCCTATGACTTATCTGCCTCCTGTTGGGAAGCTTGAAGAATATGCAGGGACAAGATAGCAGCGTTCCTACGCTGGATGTGCTAAGGGCACTTTTTGTCAGTTCTTTGATCTACGGACAAATTACAGGTGTAGAAAGCACTGGCTGTGCTAAACAGACAGGGAGACACTCTGTGCTGCCCCTGTGCTGTTCCCCCCTCTGGTTCTTCAGCTTTCACGAATCACAGGACTTGACCCACGTACACCTAAACAACTTTCTTTTAAAACCTTCACAAGGCCCTCAAGACGAGAACTTGAACGCTGAACTGCAAGCTTTTCCAGCTATTTCCACTACAGCACGTCCCTGCATACTTACAAGCCCTACTATATACATGGTCACAGGAGCACGCACTTCACTAAGACAGGTCTCTGCACCGTTTCTGCACGCTGAAGAAGCTGTCCCCATACTAAATGACACTTTCCTAAACAACGCAATGTCTTGAAATGAAATCAAGTTGGACAAATTATCAATGTTCTTTCAGGTGAAATCTTGAAAGAACAACAATTTCTTAACCAGCAGCAATTTTTCCTATGATAACACAAGGCCATTGTTACCAAGGCTGCACCTATAACTGCTCCCTGGAAGCTGATCTATTGAGACACAAAGAGGTGCACTGATAAGGCTGTGGCAACGCAAAGCATCCCAAGAAGTGGCTGCTCTGGTCTGGACATGGGAGACAGCCGTATCACCCATTTGTCATCTCTGTCAATAGGATTCACAGTGAGCCTCGGGATAAACTGACTTTGTCAGAGCTATGAAGGAAAGCAGCAGCAATGCCTGCCCTCCTCTGGGATGCATACTTCAGCTGTGCAAGGTATCTTACTGATGTCAAGAGAGGTCTGACCCCTCCGCCTCCTGGATTTGTGTAGCAGCAAGTCTGCCCTAGTCTGGCTGAGGAATATTTGGAACTGTGAAGATACCAACCATGGTATAGAATCATAGGATCATTCAGGTCAGAGAAGACCTCCAAGATCATCTAGTCCAACCTTTAACCTAGTACTGACAAGTCCGCCACTGAACCATGCTACTGAGTTCTACATCTGCACGTTTCTTGAAGACCTCCAGGGATGGTGACTCAACCACTTCCTTGGGCAGCCTATTCCAATACCCCACAACCCTTCCAGTAAATAAATTTCTCCTAATATCCAACCTAAACCTCCCCTGGCATAACCTGAGGCCATTTCCATTTTCTTATCACTTGGTGTTAGGAGAAGAGCCCAATCCCCATTATGCCACATCCTCCTTTAAGGTAACCGTAGATATTTAGGTAACTACAATTTTGGATATATTAGACAGATCTAATTTTAGATATTAAGGTAATTGTACCTCCTTTAAGGTAATAGTTGCAGATGATCCCACCCCCTTCCTGTTCAACACAACTCTTGCAACTATCTCTGAAGTGAAGCATTTTAGATCAGAGTGTATTCTGTAAGATTCATCAACTATACCCATCAGATGAACTGGTTTTATACATAGTCTCTGTCCAACTGTAATATCTGGTAAGTTTTATTTAAGTCTTGCCAGTATGCTAAAACTCTTGTTAGCTTTAAAGTTAAAACAGGACTAAAATGAGTAATTTGAAAATCTATTTCCACAGGTCAATATATGGAATTCAAAAGCATGTTTTAAATTCTCAAACTGCAAATGAAAAGTTACCAGACAGCATTATATGCTTCCAAATCAAGTGCAGGAGACCTGTGCTATCCTAGCACGAACAATACAACACCTAACAAATTAACATGACTCTACTGCACCTCAAGCAAGCAAACATTAATTGCTTGATGTTTATGTTTTATGTACCCTAAAAATAAATGCAGATTTTTAAGTACTCAAAACAGTTGTATGCATTGGAATATTAAGAAAGCAAAAACAAACACAAACGAAATATAACTGAACAATTAAAGCTTCTGCCTGGAAAGATTTTTCAACCCTTTCAAAGGAAATGTCTCTTCTTTAGGACTGGGTGTGTTCTTTCACTTAAAGGAATAAAGCCTTTATAATATAAAGCAAAATATAGTTGACATACTCTGTTACTTTAACTCCTCCTTAAAGCCCCGTTGAGGCCACATTTGTGCATGTATTACAGAAAAGCTCTGCAAATACCAAACCTGGCCAGTACTGCTACTTCTGTCAGGTGGACATCCTGCAGGGTAAAACTCTAGGAAATGACTAAGGCTGGTAGAAAGAGCAGCTGAGCATGTCCAACAGAACATGCTCGTGACAGCAGCTCCCCAACACGCCCAACCCTTCTCCCACTAACCCCTCTGCAGCACATAACACTACTTCGTATTGCGCAGGCTCAGCCAGCCAGAGGGCAGTTATTTGCTTGGCCATCTTCCGAAACTGAAAGAAAAGTAACAAGCTATCTGAGCTAGAATGTATCCCCATTACAGATCAAAAGCCTTCTAACATGCCACAAGCCCTAACATCCGAATGGAAACAACCCTCAGAGGCCTTTTGTCTGCTATGGTCTGATGTTTGTGATCAGGCACATGCAGAGCCCACATCCTCCCGTTTAATTTACCTGAAACAGAGCTGTAAACTAGCAAGGATGAGTGGACAGCTTCTGCCATCTTGGCCTGAGGTGTTTCCACAGTGTACTTACACCGATGTTAACGTGAATGAGCTCCTGGGAAGTGACCTATCTCACAACTCACAGCCATTACCTACGCACAAGCTTTCACCTTGTGGTGAATTTGGGATGGTTGAGATGACTTGCACTGACGGATAACTAGCTTTGAGTTAGTAAGGTGGAGAACAAGGTGCACGTGGACAACTGCTGTGATGCAAGTGAGCGGTGTTCAGCTTGCAGGGTAATCTTCGTGTAACCGGCCTCCTATGAGACTGCTATGAAATGCTGCTGATCCCCTTCTTCAAACAAGTCTACTTTGAAAACTGGCTTATTTGCCAAAAAGAACACAATTTAAAGAAAAGTTCATGCTTACCTGGTGAGGTCTGCTTAATTACGCGCACTATCTGTTCGTTTCTAGGATCCAAGTAGCCCATCTTGCTGATATACTCCAGAGCTGCTTCAATACTCCTGCTACCCGTCTGCTTCAGTGCTCGGACAGCCATCTCCTGCACAAGACAAACAAGAGTTGAATCGCATTCAGACCAAACCCAAGCACTGCAGGCTACAAAGCAGCAAGCTTTCTTACATTTATAGGAACATTTTGTAACTCCCACCAGATAACAGCTGCCTGAAGCCACATGGACTCGTATTTTGAAAACATCTGTATGCTTTATACAACTCAACAATTAAAAAAATAACTCCGCCTACCCACATTCTCGTAACTCAACAAGTATCAAACTGAAACCTGTGCTTTAAGGATCCTTAAAATAAACTTGGGTCAGATCTGGGAAAGGCACTGTAATTTGAATTAGGGTGAAACAGAGTGAACTACTCAGCTTTTGGTATTTGAGAGCATCTCAGCCACACCTGCGTCTCTATGCAGTAAGCACAACTTCAAACTTCCTAAATGCTGCAAAATTTTCTCCTGAGCAAATCCTGGCCCCATTTAGGGCCAATGGGGGAAGACTGCAAAAATAATGTGGTGCCAGACACAACACAAAAACTAAAACCGGTGCAAAAATGAATACTCCAGTTGACCTACTCCATCACAACACTATTACCGTCCCCTGGTCTACAGCCAGGAATTCACTCTCCTGGAGTTTGTTTATACATTTACTTATGGCTTAGGTATACGGAATAGTTTTCAACAATGACTCGAGCCTCTGGCTGGAAAGTAAAATTCACAAATCCTCCCAAGGCTGCACGGTCTTTTCTGAGATGATGGAGAAATTGAAATTCTGGGGCTTGAATGCTGAATTCATCTCACTGAACTTCAGCCATCTCAGCTAGATTAACTAGCTTAAAGTAGTTGCTGAGAACCTTGCCATAGTTACTCCAGAAGGCAATTGATAAAATAGATCTCACAGGAGACAAACTGACCTTTGGTGACAGAAGATCAGAGGACTAATTTGAACTTAGCTCTTAGTTGGCTGAAGTTGGATGAAATAAATGTCACCATCAAGGACTTGCCTGCAAGTATCCTATCTTCTTGCCACTTTTTTGCCATTTCTAGGGGAATGCTGTCACTGCAACCTGCCCACGGGCGCTGAATCAGATGGAGTCGGTGCCTTCTTCGCTTGCAGATGTGAGGCTGGCTTGGCACAGACGCTCAGCTCTCCCCGGGGCAGAGCACGCAGGTAGCCCTGGCACGCGTGCCCCTTTTCCAGGGCGTCTGGAGCAGAGAACAACTTGGCTTCCGCGAACTGCGTGTGGTGCAACGCGCTGTTAGCAAGAGGGGAGCATCTCAGATGTCACCAACTCACACTTCGCACGGAGCCACGTGCTGGCACTTGGCATTTCGCTCCACTTAGCTCAGACCCCTCCCACTACCCCCAAAACGGCACTATTTGCTCCATTACTCAGAGGTTCTGCTCGGGGAATAACTACAGCAAGTTTGAATATTTTTCATACAATTTATGACTCATAATTCATAGAAAGGCAATAGTTGGTTTCACATTTCCTATAGCTGAATTATTTCACTGGCATCAACACATTACTAAGGGCAATTTTAAATCAACAAAAACTATTATGTATGAAGGAAAGAATTTCCCACAATGTTTTTTTTTCCCTTTTTTTTTCCTCCTTCTTCTGGATACATTTCTAAAGCATTAGCAAATTCGCATCCTAGTGCTCAGCACTCTCATCGTCGAGGGACTCTGGGCTGCTAGCACACACTGCCCATTTACACCAGCTGGATCTTGCCTTGGCCCCCAAGACCACATTCCTAAATCAAACGTGCTCAATGTGCAAAACTGAGAGGTCTATGTGCTGGATTCGATGTTGTCTTCTTTGGTTTTGTCTACAACAGGGTACCAAGAGAATACATGCTTGGTAAACAACCGTCTAAATGATTACTAAACCAGCCCACACAATGCACTTCTCCCCCTCTTAAGGGTGTTAGTACTACGGAATTCAACGAGCCTAAAAGAGGTTTGCCTTTTATCACCACCATAGTGGTATTATCTCCGAAAACAAACCTTTCCCCTATATTGGCACTACTGTTCTCACCTTTTGCCATTGCTACTGCCAGAACAGCAGCATTGAAATGCCTCCACTCAAAGCTGCACGTCCAACCTTCAGCAGATGTGATGGGGCTTCAGATGTGAACTTCTGGGGGAACAATGGGAGGGGAAAAGCCCAGGACATCTCAGGGCTGTGTGATAACCTCAGAGAGCTGGTAAGAGCTCAGGAGCAGCAGATGTGCCACCGACAACCCCACCCCTGCAAGCCCTCGGTGCAGACAGCAGCCCTGGACCCAGCTCTCAGCCTCTTGTCTCCGTGAGCCCGCTCTCAGAAGCATCTCCTCATTGCCCACCCTGTTTGCTTGGCACTTATGTTACTGCTGAAAAAACGTAAGCAAGTTTTTTTTGTGGTTCAAAAGAACACCTGTGTTCCCCAAATCCCATAGCTTTGGCCTTTCCCCTCCATAAACAGGATGAGACAAATAACCCTTGTTTGTGACACTGCTTCCCCAAAGCCTTGCCTCACCTCTAAGAAAAGGGAGAGCAACCAAAAAAAACCACCACCACCACCAAAAAAAAACCAACAACACAGGAATTTATGGAAATCGATATAAAGCCTGGTTTAAGGTAGCGGAAGGAGTGCAGAAGATGGATTAAACAGTGTCAGCAATTACACTCGTGGGAGAGCTGGAGGTTGAGGGCAGAGACTTGAGTCAGACGGAGGGTGTTTGTGAGAAGCAGCAGAATGGGCTCAAGGAGAGAAATCAATGCTGAGTTGCAAACTGATCCTGTAGGTGATAGAACGGGGAAACAACAGGACAGACACTGGGCAAGGATGAACGTGCACAGCTGCACTGCCACAGCCAGGGCTGCCTTGATGCTACACCACTCTAAGGTGAGTGCATTTTAGAAACGGGAGGAGGAGTAGACCAGAAATGAGGCATGGAAAAAAAAAAAGATCCACTTGGAGCCATATCCAACGCCAAAACATTCAAGCAGGCACAGGATCAAATCCAGTTCCCACTGAGGTCGACAGAGATTTCCATTAAGTGCAAGGTACTGCATCAGGCCCTCTGTCCCTGCTTGTTTCCTTTTCACCGGGCCAAACGCTGTCAGCCGCAGCGTGGTTGGAGCAGGCTGCCCGCTGGCTGCGTTGGGCTCAGCCCATGGCCAGCTGTCAGGCTCCAAGCAGAACACAAGCCCCTGGCAGCCCGCACAAACCGCGAGGGAACAGAGCACTCCCGGCCCCGGCTCATTCTTCGCATTCTGTGTACTCCCCTCAGAGGATTCAAACATCTCTACGCAGGCAGTTCAGGCACCTTTTTGCTTCCAGATCCTGCTAGCTGTTGGTGGAGGAAAAAAAAAAGTGAAGAAAAAACTACAATTGGAAAGTGTGCTTTTACAGATACCTCTAATTTTATAATTAACGTGACAGCTGCACTATTAAAAATGAGGTTTCAGTGGGCAGCTGCGGTTCTGGACAGATCACATGGAAAAGCAGTGTCAGGCCAAGAACACCAATGCAGAGACTCTCAGTTTTTTGTGGACTGAGGCAACTCTGCAGGATCCCAGTTTTGCGGGTTCGCAGAGAAAAAGGGGAGAGGGGCTGCTCCCCAGCCAGTGCCTGCAGCAGAGCGCTGCACGGTCGACACGCTCAGCAGTTTCCCCATCCCTGCTCCGGTGGAAGGCAGCTCGCCAAGACATTTCAAGATGTCGCTAGAAGGAAAGCCACCTTTGAGGCTCAGCTGCTCACCAGGGAGAATCCTTGTTTGATGGTAAACAGCTAGCTGGATGTGTGCACATACAGGCTCCCTCTCGCCCCGGAGGCGACGTGAAAGGCTTTCCCCGTTTTACCCTCCTGCCTGGCTGTTCTCCACCAGCGCTGGCAGCGGCAGGCGTTCTTGCTGTACTCCAGGGTTGTCCAGCAACATTTTTCATTCAGAAAGCTCCCAGTTGCCAAGATGGATTTATCATCCAAGGGAAGATTGCACAAGAGGTTACAATAAGCAAAGACTTTTTCCCAAGAACATTGTGTCTGAAGGAGACAATAGGTCCTCCAAAGATTTGGCAAGGGCAATTAATTGCTAACAACAACAAAAAAAATTAATTGCCTGCTTTCCATTCACAACGGAGGATGGGCAACAGATGCAGGAAACAGATACAGGTTCCCTCCGGAAGGGAGAAAACTAAGGCTCATGCCAGAAGAGATGATCCAGAATTGATTACGAACCTTTCAGAGATAGTCCGCCATTGTAGGAAATTTCATTCATGATTTTAAACATGCAAAACCCAAGAAATTCAGGAAATGATGTGTACAATACGCCTCGTTGGGATCACTGCTGCCCCACAGAATAGAGAACTGTGTTTTTTAATATTCCCTAGCTGTAATTATTCTCTAGTCGAACACTTCGTCTACTGTTTTGCTTGACTTCAGGCTGCCAGTACGAGAGGCTCCATTTTGCCCACAAATCCCTATGTGTAACTAAAATCCCAATTAAAATATTCCAGACACATGACTAAAGAGCTGTCCTGAGAATCATTAGAGCTCCTCAGTTTTAAAATATCAAAGAAGCAGGAGGAAAACAGCACAGGCAAAGACCTTCTGAGTGCCTGTTCGTTTAACGCAGGATCACTCAGTCCTTTCACAAACCACGTAATCCATTCAGAAACTAAGGGGAATGAACCTCGTGGCTAGTTAAGGTTTTTCTGCCCTCCCTGCTCTAGTTAGAAAGCTCTTCTGAAGCTACATTGCTCTGATAGCTACACAGGCTCCTCTTATTATGCACGGTCAGTTAAAGACAATCTAAACTAAAGGCAGAGG
Source organism: Cygnus atratus (assembly GCF_013377495.2). Classification (NCBI taxonomy): domain Eukaryota; kingdom Metazoa; phylum Chordata; class Aves; order Anseriformes; family Anatidae; genus Cygnus; species Cygnus atratus. Next base: position 189,959,208 of record NC_066362.1, on the reverse strand, counting down.
GAACTAAACTTCCACAGCTCTGCTGTTATCTACAGGGAGCCCCCATCATCCTTAGGCCTGCTGTTTGGCCTCCTGGGCTAAACGGCCCACATTCCTTTAGCTTTCTCTTGTAAAACAGGCTCTTCATTCTCCTTATCGCTGCAGTGACCCTCTTCTGTATCAACAAGGATCAGACTGCAAGGTGGTTTTTGCTAAGAGCTGCACACAGCGCTCTAGGTGAGATGCACACGGTGGTGAAGTTACCCTTGAGGTAAAGCCATTCGTTGTCTTTGGCGATTTCAGCACAAGAAGTTTGAGCTCAGGGCTTTAATCATGGCTTGTAGATCTTGCTTGCAGGCCTCTGCCCTTTGTGCTCCTGGATTCAAGCAAGGAAATATGCTCAAAAGATTCAGCCTGGAGTAGGAAGCAAAAAAGATGCTGGCCAACTAACGCATCAGTGCTCCTGGGTCCCAGGACAGAAACCCTCGTGTTGCCACCACCACAGACCAGCTCTGGAAGATTACCTTAATCCTCTAAGCCACAGGACATGGCACATTTAGTGTGGCTAATGGAAGGAATGAGGTAAAATTAAACAAAAGTAATTTGGAGATTGAGAAGCATCTTTTGATGATCAAAATAATAGCTGTTCAAAATGTTTCCAGCATCTTTCCAGATTTAAAACAGCTCTGGAAGATTAAAATGCAAACAAGACAAATAAAAACATTTGAAATTTATCAAGTTTTTGTATTAGTTAGTTTCTGTGTTTTACTAGCCCTACAGCTAATACACAGCGTTCTTTCAGAACTATTACAGAAAAAGAAAAAATAAGACAATCATCATGACACTCCTCCACTGTTTTTTCCCCAGCTGTTTTTCCTTAAGATCATGACTAATCAAAGCTAGTTAAGTTGTTCCAAATGAAAAAAACCCTGATCTATAGACTTAGCAGCAGGGTACGCTTAAAAAGAACAGTCATCATAATATCCTCAACAACTTAGAAAGGGCAAGAGATAAGATTGTTGAAGTTGAAGAAGGCTAAGTGCTGGGTCCTGCACTTGGGGCACAACAACCCCATGCAGTGCTACAGGCTGGGGAAAGAGTGGCTGGAAAGCTGCGCAGAGGAAAGGGCCCTGGGGGTGTTGGTTGATGGCCAGCTGAATGTGTGCCAGCTGTGTGCTCAGGCGGCCAAGAAGGCCAACGGCATCCTGGCTTGTATCAGAAATGGTGGGGCCAGCAGGAGCAGGGAGGCGATCGTCCCCCTGTACTCTGCTCTGGTGAGGCCTCACCTCGAGTGCTGTGTTCAGCTTTGGGCCCCTCACTACAAGAACGACATCGAGGCCCTGGAGCATGTCCAGAGAAGGGCCTGGAACACAAGTCCTGTGAGGAGCGGCTGAGGGAACTGGGGCTGTTTAGTCTGTGAAAGAGGAGGCTCAGGGGAGACCTTACTGCTCTCCGCAACTACCTGAAAGGAAGCTGTGGGGAGCTGGGGGTCAGCCTCTTCTCACAGGTAACTACTGATAGGACTAGAGGGAATGGCCTCAAGTTGTGCCAGGGGAGGTTCAGGTTGGAAAATAGGAGACATTTCTTCACTGAAAGTGTTGTGAGGCATTGGAACAGGCTGCCTAGGGAAGTGGTTGAGTCACCATCCCTGGAGGGATTCACAAGATGGGTGGATGTGGTGCTTAGGGACATGGTTTAGTGGAAGACTTGGCAGTGCTAGGTTAACAGTTGCACTTGGTAACTGTAGAGGTCTTTTCCAGCCAAAGCGATTCTATTAAAAAACAAAAACATAAAAGGAAAGCAACAAGAACTGAGACAGTAACTGGAAAAACGACATAGCTCCCTAGCAGGTGCCTCAAAAGACAGCAACTGCATCCAAATACTTTTTTTTAAACACAGTGCGGCTCGCATCAGGTAGGAGCACATGACATTGGCGTTTTACCTGCACCACAGGGCTCGCTCCCCCGGCAGCTCCTGGCCACTGGCTGTGTGAGGCCGCCGCCATTTCACGCTGCAGCCCTCGCTCTCCGCGAGCTGGGCAAATATGGCTCTTCGTGTGAGCAGGAGAGATACGAGCTTCGGGCTCTAAGCCAGCCCAAGGTCCCCAAGTTAAGACATTTGGAAGCGCACCAAGCATGGCTGCTCAACATACTTCCAAACAAATGCTTGTAAAACGGAGTATTTATAACAAGGCAGCTCCAGACAAAGAGCGCACATGTAAACACTTCAAGGAGCTCTGATGAACTATTAAAGAGATCCAATCTGTTTCGAGAAAAAACGCACACATACCGTGGTGTCAATTCTCAAATCCTATCAGGTTTAATCAGACAGCTCCTGCTAATGTCTGAGTGTGTGTTTATGTATAAGCACATGGGCACGTCATATAATGAGTGCACGTATGTGAGTTTGTCAATACTAATTTAACGTCAGGTAAGCCTGGGAGCCCTTTGAAAGGCTTTAAAAGACACTTTAAGAGACACTACACGTTCTTTCATGAAGAAAGAAGGCTTTTCTGTCACCCATCAGACAAGACAAGTAGTTTACACTTACATTTAGTACAGCATTTCTGGTAGCATGGGAAGGACTTGGAATGGGGAAGGTCTGCAGGGAACCGAAAAGGTCCTGCCCCAAGAAACAAATCAGCACGTTGCATGAAGCCCAACTGCCACGAAAGAATAACCAAAATCAGGCAAGGAAAGCGACCACGGCACTAACAACAATGAAAAGGGAGTGAGAATAATCAAAAGCTACCATGAATATCACTTTCCCCCCCACTCTTTCTGCCAAACAGGCTAGAAGCAAGAACAGAGCTGAGCTGTTGTATCCCGAGCAGGAGGCAGGTGTGGGTGGAAGGGGGAAAGCAGCCGGCCCCGCTGCAGAGGCGGCTTGGTCGACAGACCTGAGGGCCATGACCAAGCACTGTCCTTCCCCCGTCCCCACCTGGCCTTGCCAAAAACACTTCTGCGGCTAAAGAGATGGTGGTAGAAGGCCGGTGTCATGGCACCCAAAGCCTCCTGCACTGCACCGAGCCCTACGCATACACAAGGGAAGAGTCCTACCCTAAAAGAGATTTCTAATTTAAACCAGAACAATTATATGTCCAGCCATAGCTGTTCCTCGTTACTCTAAGCCTGCTCTTTGGAGAGCTATTTAAACTATTTAGAGTTCAGCCCAACCAAGTGACCCATGACCGTTCACAAACAGACAAGGATCTACAAATCTCTCCTGATCTTTACTCAGCACTGGAGCAGAAGGAACTCAAACCAGAAGTGTTGTTAGGTGCTAAATCAGAAATCCTACAGTCTCAGGCCAAATTATGTTATCTGAGCAGCCTTTGTAAGTGACTGCATCACCAGGTTTATGTTATAGAGCGGCAGGGAAGATTGTACTTGCCTCATGCACATTGTATACGTGCACGCGTGTGTGCACTGCACCTTTTCTAAGGCATTACTTTACTTTCCCCAAGCACTTTGGGGGCAGGAACAGGGAACTTCCCACCCTCTGGGCAGGGTCTGCAGCAGGCTCCCAGCTCCAGCTCACTCCTGTCCCTCCTGACCGGCAGCCTTCGCAGTGATGACCGCTGCTCCGTCACGCAAGGCCTCAGGCACACGCCCTGCAGCAACCAGCGAGGCTGCGGAGCTTCTCCCACTGCCAGGAGCCACGTCAAGCCACCACTCCTCGATGCTTTTTGGGGTGGCAAAGGTAACACGACAACCTAGAGCAGCTTCTGACCTCTGAAGGAAAGGAAACGGAGGGCAATCAGAAAGTAAACTGAAGTATAAGCACACGAGTTGTCCCAAACCATGAAGCGTCATCATGCATCTTGAAATGTGAAACCCCTTCTAGGGTCCTGGTCACACTTCTGGATAAGTAAGGTGCCACCACACACCCACACGTCACCCCCTTCTGACACCACATCCAACACCAGGCCAGCTCTGAGGCTTGCGCCTGGGACCCGAAGAATAAGCGCTGCCCATCCAGCACTCCGCTCCAAATCCTTTGTACGGGGCAGAGAAACCAAGGCAACGAAGAGCTCGCTGCCGGCCCTCTCTGCTCTGAATGAAGTTTGTTAGAGCCTTGAATACACCACCTCCCATCCCCACCTTCCACCTCCTTTTCCCCTAAAAGTTTGCTGCAGGTGAGTCGAGGCTGAGAGCGGCCTCAGTCCTGTCAGCAGCAGCACTAAGAGGACTGCCAGGGTTTGCCAAAAGCCATTAGCAGACCAAAAAAAATAAAAATTAAAAAAAAATCAGGCTGTATAGCCTTTTATAACTAGGAGGAGGACACATGTGGTGCAAGAATCTTCAAATACTCTTTTGCCATTTGAAACCTCCCTCTGGATTTACATCCAGAAAGCAATACTGGATCCAGAAGGTCAATTTAAGGAAAAAATTCAGCTTGAGAAGAAAAACAGGAAACATTTTTCTATCGCTTTTCCAGATCACTGAGAGGTACTTACAGCGCCAGAAGAGCAGGAGAGGTGCTGTGCATTCACCAGTGCAGTCAGGGCTGGGGAACGGGCAGAAGTCAGCCACACTACCTGCTCCTCACCTGCTTTGGCCCTGGCCCCATGACCACCAGCAGTGCTGCCATTAACACCAACCTGGGTATTAAAGGCCGATTTGAGGAAATAAACAAACACCGCAGCACCCAGCAAAGAACCACAACAAGTTACGGGGGGGAAATGTTAAAAGTTGCCTTCAGGAATTTAATCGGTTCCACTACAGTCTCACAAAGTCCTGTGAATAAAAAGTGGTGTCTGCTGCTCCGTGCTCAGGGGGTCTGAGAAGCGCGCCGAGGCTCGGGGCATGCAGTCCTAAATAAAAACACCAAGCAGCAGCCCAGTCCCCACAGAACAGCTACAGTCACTCAGGATGCATTAAGATGGCAGTTCCTGCAAAAGCAGCATCTTGCTGTGCAAAGGCCAGCTGCTGTTTAAAAAGGGCTGCCTCCTGGACTTCTTTTCCCCCAGGTTCCCTCTCCCAGGTGGGCAGTTTTGTACCCTTTGTATTTTACACCATCAACCAGGCACATCTTCTGCAAGAGCAGCAGGCATCCCTGTGCTCCCCCAGCCCCATTTTTGACATGCCGAGGTGTCAACGATGCCACAGCTCCTTCCCGACAGCTCCCACATCCCTTTTTTCCTTCTTTTTTTTACCCTCTCAGGGCAAGTAAATCAAGCTGGATAGAATAGCAGCTCAGTGAAGGTTTCATGATCAGCTTATTCCCCTTCATTAGCAGCAAGTGATGTGTTTGCTAATTTCATTGCTCATGTTAGCCCAAAATGCATTTGTCTGGCACCACACTTACAATGCTGCTGTTTGTGTATCAAAGCATTTCTCTTCAGTGGCCACAGACACTAAAACGAGTGGTTCTCATCGCTCCTTCCTTCTACTATACAGATACATACAGAATTAATTATATATGAAAGACTTTTACAAATATTCAGAGCTTGCAAACCATTTCTTAGTCAAATTGGATACAAGGGACTTATAAAGTAGGTATTCCGAGTCAGCGAGATGAGTTATGAGCTCTGTTGTCCAGGAATAAGGCCCCAAAGCACAGAAGAGAATGGTGTCAGGGACTGGAGGAGCTTTTGGCGCTGCCACAGCCAGCTGCTCCCCAGGAACTCACGTGGTGCTGCGGATCTGAAATGTTAGTGCTGCCGACAGCACTTCTCCATACACACCTCGACTAACTGCATTTTGCACCCATCCTTGTGCCTCTGTCGGATTTACTGAGGGCTGCCAGCTTAAGGCATTACAAGTTCTCCTATATTTCATAAGATTTTAACATTTAAAGAGCAATACCCCTCTGCCCTCCTTTTCTTGTAACTTCACATAGTTTTATTCAGCCTTAAAACACTACAGCTTTCAGGTGTTGTTTAAAAACTCTTCTCCAAGGCAAGACAAAACGTATATAAAGACAGGATTTACACCACAGTGGGACCCCAGCTGACACCCAGCAGTAACGCACGTTCAGAGAGAGAAGAAATAATCCCAGAAATGCAGCTCTGCTGGGAGGCAAACGGAGGCTGCGTCTCCCAGCCTCACAGTCCAACGCAGCATGGCTCACGTGACTGGAGAAACATCTGGGTTTTATCTGGAGATTCCTAATATTTTTCAACACACACACACACACACACACAATGCGTGTTAGGCAAGACAGCTTGGCGCGTTCACTCCTCGAAGAGTAGGAAGAAGTATGCTGGGATTCTGACATGTAACACTGTTTTAAAATTTGCTGGCGACCTGGATTGTTTAATTGGAATTCTTTCTCTTTTTAATTTCTCATTTATATATATGGAAAAGGCATTTAAGCTTTAAGATTTTAAAATCAATGTACTTGACTTTGTATTACAAGATACTCCAACCCCACAGCACTAAGGATCTCATTAGACATTTTCCAGAAGTCTCTGCATAGTTTCCTTAACTGAAATACACGCTCACAACTACAGGTCCAAAAGCAAGAATTGCTCAGTACCACTGACTACGAATCATTTTTAAGACTACAAAAACACCCATTTGTGCTAAATGATCTGTCTGACCACTAGCCACTGCAGCTTTCTGCAGTCACAAGATAAAACTCACCTCTAACAGTGCTAGAGGGGGGGAAAAAAAAAAAAAAAAAAGAAAAAGAAAAACCCCAGCTGGATAAAATATCTTAAGGTCAGTCTTTTTACATGTAAAGCAGCCGCAGCAGCATTATTCGCATTCTTAGCACATAACTGACCGGGACGAGATTCCAGGAGAGGCAAACAATTCGCCCAAGAGAGCAGCTGCATCTTCCTCGGCTCCAGAGCTGCTGGGGGAGGGAGAAGTGCCCGCCAGGGTCCCCGAAACGGAGGAGGAGTGGGAAGAAAAGGAAAGGCTGCTTCTGCTCCACGGAGTGCAACAAACAAAGCCAGCTGGTAACGAACAGTGTCACTGATGGCCTAGAAGAACCGCGTAAGCAGACACCCAAGTCTGGTTAAACACAGGAGAGCAGAGAGGGAAACAGATAATATTGAACAGGACAACTAAAAGGAATCGTTATCTGGCTTCACTTTTACTGCCTAATTCTTCACTGCGTAATTCCAAAATATCTTCTGCAAGTGCAAATCCCTGTCTTTTCATGTTTCTACAACAACCCTCATAAATTGTCCTTTTAGTCTTGTATTTCCTTAGCAGTACCATTACCCAGTTCACCTGGATGTTATTTCTGTTGGCTACAGGTGAAGTGGCACACCTCAGTAATGAAGAGGCATAGTACTCACACGTAGCACTGAAGAATCATCTTTCCTGCTCCGCTCCATTTACATGCAAAGGCTGTTGTCTATTTTAGCCTGCTGTGAGAAAAGAAATCCTCTTCTGAGATCCTCCTCGAAGCCATCCCTTTAACGTTATCTCCTCACAAACCTGCCATCGGCTATCAGCGAAATCAACCACAGCAGCATGAAAGATGCCCGTGGCACTACTAGGGGCATACTCAGCACTGGTGACTTAGGAGTCACAGATTATCTTCCAGCTGCAACTGCGTTGGCAAAAACCCACTGCCTCTCTCCTGACCACGCTGCAGCCCCCTCGCTGTCAGCCCACAAGTTTGCAGAGCCCTACAATTCAGCTGTTGGAGCTAACTCAGCTCATTTTGACCCAAAAGAGCAGGGGTTAACTCAAGCGGCAGCTCAGCTGGAGTGGTAAAACCTGGGCAAGGAGAGGAGTAAGAAGAGGCAGCACGAAGCAGAGGCATCTGGGGAGCTCAGCTGGAAAGAGGAGAACACTTGAGCACAGGCTGAGCTGCTCTCACCATCTCTTCTGACGGTGGTTGACAGCCTAGGAAGGCAGCTCGCAGCTTCCCTACTCCTTCTAAGCCCCCTGCCTTCCCCCCCAGTTATGCTCATGTCTCTCCCACCGAACCCAAAACGTTATTTGTAACCTGGACTGGTTCCCCGAGCAGTCCCCGCTCAGCCCTGTGACGCGGTGCCAGCACAGCTCGCGGGAACCAGCCGGGGAGGATGGAGCAGAAGAGCAGCGGCTCCGGCAGCACCCGAGGGCAGCTCTGCCGGGGCCCCAGCCCAGGGGCTCCTCTCCTTCCTTCACACCAGCCAAACGGATAAGCTTGTGGTACCTCAGACCATGAGGCTTCTTTTTTTCCCCCTTCTCTGTTGCCTTAAGAAAGTTCTTAATTGCAGTATTTTGTGTGTCGGTGTCATGTTAGGTTTAACAAGCTAATCCCTCTCTTAGCCGTACAGTTATCACCTAATATTTCAAGGCAACAACAGGGCATTTCTCAAAACTACATTTGATCATCTGAAAAAGATATAGCCAAGGGGAAACAGTCTTACACGACAGGATATAAATCAACACGTTAGACGATTTTAAACCACAAGAGGAAGGAAAAAACCTTACTGTATCAAGCCAATAAAAACCCTGCAGAACTGACTCTAGAAGATATTGGACCTATTCCATAACAACTCTATTTCTTAGGAAAATACAGTATTTTGAACTCTAAGAGGTCTGAATTTGATTCTGTTAAACTGAAAGGAAAAAGATGGAGAAAAGACGAGCAGAGGACATGATTCCCCTTATCCTTCCTCCGCAGCTGAAGTCTGAGAAGGCTCAAGCCCACAAACAAACAGCTCCTTCCAGCAAGAAGCTTGGTGCTGACACCTTTGCTTACCAATAACCCTGGCAGCGGCCAGATGTTCTTCACCTCCCTCTTTCAATCTTGTGCTCGAACTCTTAGGAGACTCGTTTTCCAACGCTCTCAACCCACGCCACGCGATAGGAAGACAAACGGTGATTGTTCTCCAGGCTTCGTTATTATTATAGCAGCACACGCTCAGGTGCATGAATGCTGTTCAGAGGCAGCTATGTTTCTGCAGAGATCCTTACGGGATACGTTAAGAAATGAGTTAGAGACAAGTAACCACGTTTGTTCCTCAAGAAAGAGGAAGAACTTATGAACTTGTTCTTAAGAACAAGGAACAAGGTTCTCCATGCACCTGTTCTACAGAGCTCCCAAAGGTAAGGATTTGCACCTGGTTAGGTGATCAGGTCCCAGATCCCTCAATTTCCCCAAGGAGAGATGGGTGGAGGCAGTGTTCCTGCTGCTTTCCAGCCTGTGTGTGTGCGGCCACGCACTGCTAAGCAGGTGCTGCATCGCCCCGCACTGCGGGTTCAAGGAAAGAGCTGCACTCACACTCCCGGAGCACACCAAGTCCCAACCAAAGCTTAGCACCCACAGCAGGGACACAGGGAGGTGGTCTCTGGTGGGTGTGTGTGAACTCAGACATCAAAACACAGTCAGCTCCAAATCCTGGAGTGATCTGTACAGCCCCAGAGAAATGCACTTTCCTCACTTCCACCACGTGTCTTACTGTGGGCTCCTGCCTCTGTGTGTGCTGCGGTGGCTGACGCTGCAAGGCGCAGGATGACAGATTTCTGATCCCCGAACAGCAGCGCCCAAAACGACACCTTCCTTCCAAGGTCAGCACTCACTTCTCGCAATTAGCATTGCAACTGCCTGCTCCTTTTCTTCAAGGCACCCAGCACCTCTTAAAATCACCGAGATAACAGTTCATTGTGAATCAAGCTTTTCAGTAACTGCCACCGCCTTCAGAGACCAACCGCAGAAGCCAGGGATAAGCGAGCTTGGAATATGCACGCACATACAAATACAGGTGCACCTGGGGAAACCTGAATTTAGGCAATTTTTCCTACAGCTAAAACTTGCAGGATTTATAGTGCAGAATATGCAATATCTGAAATGTTGAACAGTCCACGTGAAGGAGTGCCCTGCAAAGAAAGCAGTAACACAGTCAAACTAGCTCCACGCGCGCCCCATCCCTTCCTGTAACCACCTGACACCTACATTTTATGTAGGATCTATGCCATAAATGCCACAGGAGCTTTAAATCAGAGTTACAGTGCTCACATCCAAGTGATCCATCTGCCCACCAACTTCTGCATTCCTTCACAAAGCACTCGGAGGACATCCCACCAGGTGCTTTTTTTTTTTTTTTTCCTACTCACTATTTGTTACTTTATTCCCTATTACTCCTGCTCCACACATTTACCCGCGTTCTCAATACATCCTCAAGCTCTCCACTTCAAGAGTACTGAGTAGAATGGCAGAGATATCCACGCAGAACAATAAAAACACACTAAAAATCATCACCTTTTATTTTCTCTGTGTTGCAAACGTGAAACCCGAGGTGAAGGCAAACTCCTGTTAGCCATTTACGTGGGTAACGTGAGCGGTACCACCCCAAACTTTCCCCAATTTCTAACGTGCAGGTCTTAAAGCAAAGATCCTGGCCAGCCAGGAGAGCTACCGTCACGTTCTCATACATCATTACAAGTGCTTGAAAGACTCTTGTGGGCATCAACATCATAATTTAAAGAAGGAAAATATCAGAATGCTTCAGAAGAGAGACATAACTGGTTATTAAACATAGCTACAGCTGGTAATTAGCTGTGTAATCTGAAATCCGAGCTACAGATAGCAGATAATTTGAACAGATTTCCATGTAAGGCTAAAATCTGTACCAAAACCTAACTCCAGTTAAACGGACTTGGTATGCGTGTACTGGTGGAACGGGAGGACTCTCACTGCTCCAAGGAAGAAGCAAGGCTCTGGCTCGAGGAAATCAATCGGGATGTCACTACTGATTTCCAAGAAGACGGCACTGGAGCACAAAATCTTCCAGCGCGGTGGGGCTGGGGACACAGCCCCAGTCTGGATAGGTGCTGTTGATCTGCAGTCCCTGACACATTGCTCTTCCCAGCTTTCCCAGCTCAAGGCCCAACAACTCCGCTTGTGTGGACTTCTCACCTTTTGTCTTCTGTCCCAGAGCATCCAAGGGACCCTCTGTTGTTGCAGGTGGGGGCTGAGGGAGGAGAACGCAGCTCCTCAGTAGCTGATGAAATGCAAAGGCCTCCCCACCCCCCCCCCAGCACTTCCTGCAATGCTCCATACGCTCCAGTCGTATACCACTACGAGCTGGATCGCAGCTCGGTGCATTCCACTGCACTTTGTCACGCTTCTCTGACCGATACTATGCCAAAAATGACTAGCTTTAACAGTTCTCTGGTGAATAAAAGAGCTTTTGCAACTCTGAAACAGAGCTGAGTTTTTAATTCATGTTAAATCTGCTTTTCTGCTCCGAAGGAACATTTTTAATGGTGCCTGTAATTCCCTTTCTGGGCTTTTTTTTCTGACTGCTGTGGTGACTTTTGTGAAGATAAAGGGAAAATTCGAGCTCGATGGTTTTTAAAAGCGTTAAACAGACCTCTAAAATACAACTGGAGGAAGTAAAAACATGAACTAGCGCAACATGAAGATGAAAAAGATTTCTATCGCATTCACAGAAACCAAGAAATTGATGGCAGCGGGCCAGGAGGGACTCAGAAGACAGCTAGCGCCGAGAACAAAATCCAAAGTGCAGCTGGACTATCTAAACAAGCACAGAGCAATATTATCCAAGATTTGCACGTTGCCTGTTTATTTACTCAGTACCCAACCAAGCACAAGTTTGTGGAATAATACAGCCTGCTCCTGCAAACATCCCTTCCTCTCAGATACTCTGAGCGCCGACAGTTGCAGGCACGATGCTCAGCTGCGTTTTCAAGACTATGCCCTGAGAAATTTTCCTTTTTAACCTTTTATTAAAAAAAAAAAAAAATCACTATTACTGAAAAAAGATTATTATGAGACAAACGTGAAATTAACCTAAGCACTCAACAGAGTGAGGCGTTCATTATGTCAGTACTCGATGCCCCTCCCCAGTGGAGGAATACCAGCGGATTGCACCCAAAAAAGGGATCCCACTTCTCTCCAAGCCAGTTCGGTTTGCTCAGCACATCCAGATCTGCCGCTGGTTCCAGCCCATTTTTGGAACAGAGGGTTTCGCTCTCCAGCCCCATCTCCACGCGGAGCTGGAAACACGCCTGCCCCAATTGCTACTTGCGCATGGAAATAATAAGGCTATTTTTACATGAAAAGCAAATCCTTTATTTTCCCCAAAGCGAGAACAGCCACTGCAACAAGCACGGGAGCGAGATGTTTGGAATAGAGGAGGGAGTTACCCGCAATTACAAAAAGCAATTAAGCCTTGAGAGCTGAGCACGTGGGCAGGATGAGTGGTTAAGCCTGACTTTAGACAGCGAGCGCACAAAAAACCACCAAACAAGAGGGAAATAGGGAGCAACCCGGAGCCTTTAAACCCAACGGGCCGGGCAGGTAGGGGAAGACGCCTCTGCCTCTCCCTGGCTCAGGCTGCTGGTCCCTCCATGCCAAACACACAGCAGCTTCGGCCGTGCAGACAGCTTGGGTGCTGAGAAACCAAAGGAGGACCTCAGTGGGCACAATCAGGATTTTCACCCTTAAGAACTGCATCCAATTTTCAAGGCAGGTAGGCATTTCATCAGGATTAACAACCTTTCAGTTAAAACCAGTTTGCTACGGATGGCTGAGCCTGGTGCTAGCAGCCCTGTGACCGGACTGCCCTCCTCCCCATGAGCACCAAACATCGTGCTGCTCACCCAGCCAGATCCTGCTTCTTATTTTTTTTAGCAGGGGCATCGTGCTTACTGTGCTTCCCATCTGTCCTCGCTGGTGCCAGTCATCGCTTTCCTCCTCAGCAGTAAGAGCTCCTCTAGCCATTAGCTGCCATGGTCTCTTAGTGTCAAAAAAAAAAAAGTGGAAAAAAAAAAAGAGGAGGGATGAAGAATTAGTTCCACCAAGGCTCTTCCCAGACTGGGAAACCACAGAACTTCCAATGTGAAAGTGAAGAAACAATTCAGAACTGGGGTCTAGTGGCAGGGGTTCTCCTAAACTCACGACCTCGAGAACCTGTGTACGAGGAAGGTTGGTGGCACCTTGGCAGGCTGACTCGGGGTTTTGTCTCGTGGTGAGCCATGGTCCTGTTCCAAGGCTGGAGGACAGAGGAAAAGAATGAAATTTTATGCCCAGCTGGAAGCAACGTAACTGGCCTCCCCTCGACACAGTGCTAATGCTCCAGCTGTAGCTGTTTGGCCCAGGCAGGCAGGGGACAACCGAGTTCACACTCGGCAAGCAGCGGCCTGCTCAGGGGCACAGCCGCTCCCCTCCATGAGGGGATGGAAAAAAAATGTCCCTTAATGGTATTCTTCAGTTTCTGTAAAGCACGAAGGGCTGCTAATTGCCCAAAATAGCACTCCTGGAGATGCTGAGCAGGCAGCAGGACGTTCTGACCTTCCCAGGAATCCAGAAGGCAGTGCTACCTCCGGCACCAGAGCTGTGCACAGCCTGTGTGCTGCAGCTCCGAGTGTTCTTCTCCTCCTGAAGGAGGTGGTCCAGGCCCAGGAGGTGACAGCGACACAGTGACAGTGACCCTGAGCACCTGCAAATACAGAACGGGACCTGCAACAGCAGGTTCTCAACCTCCGGCTGCTCCTAACGCTGACGTGCTGCATGGAAGTTCCTGGAAAAGTGGAACCGATGGGTTACAGAAGGCTTTACAGCACCAAAGCAGCACTGAGAAATACTTTTTCTAGGCTGCTTTCATGTGGCTCAAAACCCTGAAGGTTCCCTTCTCAATAAACAGAGATGGGGGTGGAAGGGGTGGAAACCAATGCAAAAGGGAATTCCTGCGGCTTGCTTTTGAGTTTGTTGGCATTCCCCTGTGAGGTCCTGCTTTTGTAGCATGGGGAACTGGCTCTCCGCATGCCCTGCAACAAACTGATGACTCTTGCCCACTTATAAATGTCTTCTGTGCTGCAGGTCTTTGAGTTGTGCTGCTGAGCACGGCACCATCATCGTTTCCCCACCACGTGCATGACTGCGACACCATAGACTTGTTTCACTGGTTCTTCAGAGCACATCTTCAAGCAAGCACTTGAACTTCCTGCTCGCATTAGGGAATATAATAAAGGGATCTTCTGAATGGGAGGGCCTGTCGAGGTGCAGGAACGACCCCAGAAAGGAGACAGAAATGAGTTTCCAGCGTAGCAATGGCTGGAGCACTTGAAAGAAAAGAATTCAGCCCTGCTCCAGCACCCAGGCAGCTGGTCGCTCCTGCTTCTGGACAGCGAGCATCACACAGGCAGTCAGGGGATCATCTGAAGGCACTGTGAAGAAAATGATCTGGACAACCCCAAAACAGGCTTCAGCCAGGTGGAATACACATTATTTAGTAGCTACGTGGCGCCAGGATAAAAACAGCCCAGTACAGACTGGACTGGTCATCACTCAAGTTTATTAACTGCGACAAAGACTTGTTTTAGTAAACCAAGATACCCTGCCTGTATTAGTATGCCCAAAGTTCCAGCCACATTAATTGATGAGATTACACACCGTTATTAGGCTGACATCTGGCAGGAACAGAGAATGATTGGAGTAACTGTGTCTAGTTTAAGCATAGGCTATGACACCAAACGGAAGAGAAGATGCAGAAATGAAGATATGGGACGTACTGTCACAGTCCAGTTGCATCTCCAACTGTTTAAGATGTCACATTAAATCTTACAAAAGTTTAAAGTCTTCTTTTAGAGAAGAGTTCATTCCTAATACTTCACAAGTATAAAAGTGTAACTAATTTGGGGTATCCAGAGGCATATGGAGAAGATCATGAGGGAGGTCTTGAATATTAGCTATTCAAACCAGTCGAGCAAAAACAACGCAGCAGAACAACCGGTAGAGGAAGGTACAGAATTGACCAGCCTTGAAGATATTTAGCACTTCATACAGTGGAAGAACAAAACCAAGAGAAGGAAGCTGCAGAGCAGCAGCAACAATGATCTGAGCCCATACCTACAGTTTTTTGTTCTGAAATCAGCGGATGTGCATCGATTCATAAACAGTGGATAAAAACCCAAACCTAGCCATATACACACTTCCATAGCAGTAACTTTACACTGCTCTTTGTCCTAAAGTCAATCTATTTGAAGGGTAGGAACTTAACCATATTGTCACCTAGTACCAGTAGCCTTCTTTCTAGCTTTTTATATGTGTAAGGAGCGATACGCTATCTTTGCGTGTTTCTGATGAAATGACTTATTTACAAATCATGCATTAAAAGAACGAAGGATATGGGTAACAGTTGCAAGATGCTCAGTCATTTAAGCAATCTACATTTAAATTTTGATGTTTTTCCACATGTTGCATTCATTTTTCTCTAAATGCATAGAGAATGATCTGTTGCAGCAACAATTTCATATATACACAGACCAGTAACAACTAAAGGCAAGGCAGCACTTCCACAGGCTGTCCTGCCACAGCTGTTACCTGACTCAAAGCTACTGGTAGGCAGTGCTCTTCGGCTTCAGCCTTCTGAAACCTAACTGACCTAGAAATAATTTAGTAAAAACTATTTTCATATCCTCTCCTGTTCTCTCCTTCCTTTCCCTCCTGGGGAACTATTTTTAATTGCTTGGATTCAGTTAAAACGAAGAGTACAAGTTTCTAACCAGGGACAGTCCATCTCTTGCGCTGCAGGGAAGCAGCGCACAGCCTCAAACATCAGTATCTTATTTAATCAGACTGAAAAAGAAACATTCAGAGCAGTGACAAATCCTACGGATTAAGTTCTTTGTTAACAGCTGGTACCATGCAGACACTGCAGTTGTCATAATACATATACAAACACATGCATCTCTTGGGTGAAATCTGATTTCTGCATACCAACTTGTATATGACAACAGTTTCTGATAACCTGCCAGTGACAATCTGGGTGGCAGGACAATATCATCGGAACAAAATCAGTTTTGCTGCACTGCAACCGTAGCCGGGTGACCCCATCAAGACCACAGAATCATTAAGGTTGGAAAAGCCCTCCATGATCATCTGGTCCAACCATCCCCCTACCACCAACATCACCCACTAAACCACACTCCTAAGCACCACGTCCAACCTTTCCTTGAACACCCCCAGGGATGGTGACTCCACCATTTCATTGTCAACAGAACCACCTCAGCAGAGGCAAGGTCTATCAGGGAAGGCACCTCAGCTGCCAAGTAACGGGAAGTCAAAATATTCCAGCAGCATCAGTATTTTGGTGGCCAGCAGCTGATGTGTAGAAAACATACCTAATGGGCGTACCCAATAAGTAAGAAAAACGGCAGCTGCCATCACCAAGTAAGCACAGCTTGAAAGTCCCTTTCCTCTCTCCTTATTACTTCAGCTAGCACTGCATATGTGCATTTGCAAGTCGCAGAGACAGCCAGCACCCTAGGAACAAGGGGTATCTGGGCTGCAGCTGGATTTACGGAGGGTTATGGGGTGGAGAAGAGGCAGGCAGGGCACCGAGCTCACCACCACGCCAGTCACTCAGCAGGAACTGAGCTCCGTGCCCAAGGGAGCACCACCAAGCTGCGGTCTGCTGGAAAGTGACGTGACCAAAAATACGACAAAACAGCCCTGCTGCTGCTGCGCCACGCAGCTCGCTCACCTTCAGAGCGGCAGCGGTGTGATTCTCAGCCCCTGCCTCCTGAGTACGGCCATACCGCTCACTGCTTGTCCTTCCAGCAGCGCCCTGGTAAGAATTCGGCCAGCATCTTGAGTATTGCAAGAAAATCGACATGCAGTTGTAACGTACCATGTTTTCAGGAAGTGTAGAGTCACAGTAACTTCATTCCGCCCTTGGGCAAGCATACCAAGATCTGGTAATTGTATTTTATACACAAAATACAGGAAAAAAGTAGTTTAGTCCCTTTTAACGTACTAGATTATCTTATGCAACTGAATATGGCAACAGTATTACCATTTCTACACAGGATACCGATGAAATTTCCCCTTTAACTAAGAGTTAACCTAGTTTCAGTTCTGCTGATCAAATAACTTCAAAGTGTCTGCAAAATATTTTTCCTGTGGATACAGAAAAAAAAAAAAGGGAGGGGGGAACAGGGCGAGGAAAAGAATTGCAATTTTAAGTTGCTCTATGTATATTCATCCATGCTTTAGAAAAATACTCCATGCTACTGGCGTATACCTGTACACCACATGAGAAGCAGCCAGAGACTTATTTGCTTTCCACTGATATTCAATTTGCAGCTTTAAAATAAACTTATTTAGTTTAGCAGCTATCAAAAAAATAATTTAGTTGACGGAGCTAGAATTAAATGAGTTTCCATAATGAACCCCTTAGATTACCTCTAACAAGGACTGCAGCGTGCAAAGGCCTTTGCATTAGGCCTTCCTACTGCCATCCCTCTCCAAGTTTAAAAGCTTCTTTCCATTTTTATTTTTAAAAACACACGTGCAGAGATGCTATTTTTCAGGCTCGGAATAAAAATCACACTGGTTACTCTCAGACACTGAAAACGACAGCAGAGATTTCGGCTGAGAGTGACAAAACCTGTGAAAGGAACAGTTACACCCTAATACTATTGTGATAGCAGCTTCCTGTTACACTAATGGCAACCTTTACTTTTGGCCACAAGGGCTTTTCTATTCAGAGACTGAGCTTAATGCTTATGTGGAATTTTTACTGACAGTGATGAAGCCATTTCCTTTTTTATTAAAAAGATTCATTGCTCGCCCTTTTCCTAGCAATTACATTTCCATAAATACAAGCTAACCCTGTACCCTGCTACAGCGATACAAAACTTTACTGTTCTACTTACCCCAAGCTTCTAGAATTATTATCTGACAGGAAGAATTAGTTCAGTTTAATATAACTCAGGATTCATACAGACCTACAGTTGAAATCTGGCATCTGATTCCTGTTCTGTCATTTCAAACAGCCCTACAAGGATGTCCCAATTTATTCTGTGTAGTTTGCCAAAGAAGAAAGGAGACCAACAAGAATAAAGGGTAGAATTTAAAATTTCCTGCAGTCTTGTTCAGTGCCATGTTAGTGTCCAGCTGCCAAGAAACTACATTTCATCGCAAAAAGAAGCAATCACCTACTACTGCTAAAGAACACTTCTTCCACCATGAAAATTCAGGAGGAGAGAAAATTCTTTCCTTCCCTTCTGCAGGACTAAGTCACACTTGCACAGAAGAGATCCACAGAGCACCTTTCCTAAATACATTGCAGGAACTGCCTCGTAACGCTTAGAGGATTTAGGTATATTCAGTAAGGCAGCAGCATCAAGTAACAGCAGCACGGGAAGGCTGGAGACAAGAGAAATGGTATAGGACAGAGAGAAATGTCAGCAGGTATCAGCTCAAGAGCAATCCCTTCCTCTTGCTTTCAGCCCCTGGAAAGCCACGACTCACTCTTTTTCCCTGAAGCAGCTAAAAGCTGAAATTACTTAGGTGGCCAACTTCAGGCAGATGGATAGGAAAACACATCCCCTTACAGGCCTTCATGGAAGAATACTGCAAGATACCAGCAACTTCTCAGAAATTAAAAAAAGAAATAGAAGAAAAATTAAATGAGAAGGTTATGAAATGAGCTCTTGACATAGCTAGCAGAGAGAAGACAGAGGGAACAACCTACCTTCGAATGAGGATAGTAAAAGAGCACACCAGAGACTACTGGCCTCAATTACGAAATCTACTTCAGCTGCTAAAATAAAATTCTCCCCCTGCATTCAGCAGTGAGTGCCCTCATTTGGAGGCCCTTTTTTTCTCATAACCCAAAAATACTTACTCCTTCCTGACCAGCAAAATACCTCGAGATGACTCTGTTGCCACCTTTGACACATGCCCCACAAAATAATCCAGGTAATCTTCTACCAGCTCATTCTTCAGTCATTTTTCATTAACAACTCAATCTCAGCCAAAACACACAGAAGATGACCAAGGTGTTCATCCAGGAGGTTCTGGTATGTAACTGAGCAAGCAGAGCTCTCAACACAGGTAAAGTTCATCCAAGCAGGAGACAATTTTGCCATGGGACAGGCTAATGTAATTAAATTAATTCCCCCCATTTGCTCAGGACTATTACAAGATTTGCTGACCTTGAAGGCAGACTGCATTTCCTAGCCTTGCCCTCTTTAGCAAATATATGGCACAAGATACTTTACTACAAGCAGAACTCCAGGCAGGAACAGTCTGTAACACTGTACAAAACCAGAACATGGTGCTTCGTCTGCTTCCTCTCATTGCTCCAAGGATGGGATAAAAAGACTCAAGTCATACTACTTGTTAACAAGCTGCTGGATACCACATGGATTATATGAGAATATGTAGGACATAAAACCCCATATAGAAAAGAAAAACCAGAACACCAATTCCAAGTGCGTAACAAGAGTGCTTTCTGCTGGAGCTTCGTTTGCAACAGGAGAATTTCCCTCACTTAAAGGAGCACAAATATTTGTTCTAATGGAGATAAACGTTGCATTCCCCATCCCAAAAGTTTCCCCAAGTCAAGTGCAGTTCACAAAGCCAGGTGGAATCCTTGCCAAATGGGTTAAACAAGAAGGATGCAATCCCTGATAAGGAGACCAAAAGAATCCTGGAATGCGAGAAGAAAAAAAACCCACATACTTCTACAAGCTGAGTTCCAAGAACTTAATGTAACACAGACAACAAGATGGTCAGCTTGATATTCTTATATATTACAGTAGCCACAAACACCATTCCAGTCCCTTGAAAGACCCTGTAATTAGTGCCCAGAGGACAGAGCTTCCCCTTAGGAATGTGCTGATACTGGCACAGGTGGGGGGTACATGTTTTATTACAGAGTTATTTCAAAAAGCCTCTAGAAAAAGTGGAGCATGAGGACTTCCATGCCTCACATTCTCACTGTCGTTCAGGGTGTAGTGCATGCTGCACGTTACTGGAGATATGCAGCCTATAAGAAAATCCTAAAACATCCTTGTTTGTTAAAAATAGCTGCCTGGAGATCTTCATTCAGAAAGCCCACCACCGCTCAGAGAAAGGGTTTGCTTGAGGAAAAGAAGTGTATAACGTGCCTCAGTTCATCTAGGACTGCTGCAGCCCACACGAAATCACAATGTCGGCGGCTGTTTGTGCTCGGAGGAAGTACAGTAAGTACAGTGCAGCCCATTCAGGTTGGTGGAATGCCGCGGATCACACACTCAATTGCATCTATTCATCAGGAAAACCCAGCGCCCAGCAGCAGCTGCAGTTACCACCACGCCCCACGCACCATCCAGCTGCCCCAGGTGATCGCAGCGGTTCTGCAGCCCGCAGGACGGACGCCCCGCTGCCTCCCTGTCATGCCGTCGAGGCCAAGGAGTTATATTTACTAAAGAACAGCGCATCAGCAGTGCTTTTGGCTTCCAGCTTTTGCAACAAATAAGCTCGGGCCTTTTGCAGTCATGTTCGACGAGTTTCAAAACAATTTATGCCGCGCTAATTATTTTTGATTGAAACTCGCTAAATAATTACTGTTGAAAAGATGACTTCAGCAAAGAACAGGCAAGTTGCTCCATTCGAGAACAACTATGACTAATTACGTGTGCGATTTTGTGTCTCTGTAATTAAAAAAGGGTGCTATCCGGGATCCTTTCAGGTCAACAGCCAAGTCCCTGTTAAGTCTTCGGGGCCAGATGTCACCACAAAGTCACAAGCTACACAAAGGCTGAAAACAAGGCTTTGTGAAGGCACCCGGGCCATTTAAAAAGGACACTTGTGACTCCCTGATCAGTTTAAAAGTCTGTCTGCACGTGTAACATCTCTGATGACTGTAAGTGAAAGACACAAGAGTTCTGTATTTACTTTGTGAATTACCCTGCATTTTATACCCTTGTTAAGTTTACCAGCCAGCCCGTAACCGATTTCCTGTCTGCGTGAGTCTTTCATAGAGAGCGAGGAAAGTAGTAAAACATTATGATGTTTCCTTTTTCTTTAATTAAGCCAATTTCAAATTGATCTTAATCCTTTCTCCCTCTGCACCTTCCCCTCCCAACAGGCACAACCCCGAGTCCTTGGGCAGAACGGGGAGCTACAAACCCTGCCTTCATGTTACCTGAGAGCATCTCTTGCAGTACACCCAGTGACTGTAGTTGGAAAGCTAACTGGAGGTATGCTAGGTGAGCAGGGCTCCTAAGAGTAACAAATTCAAGTACATTTTTCCCATTCCCTATAGTTTATACTCCCCCCTCCTTGCCACTGCTCCCCTCCACCCTTCCAGAAACCCAACAAACAAGCGGGTCCTGGCACAGCACCCGCTGGCCCAGAGGGGACTAAAACCACCCTCAAAGGACCTGAGGTTGATTTTACTCTGTTCAGCCAGAGACCCGTTGGCTGCCTGCTGGACTGGAGATGTCCCCGCAGTAGGGATTTACAAGTTTCAGTTCACAAGCAGGGACGAGGGAGCTTGGGATGGCTGATGAATTTATTCCACATCATGCTCTGCAACAGCTCAGCAGCTAATTCAAAACAGCTCTGGCACCAGGAGGAAAGGAAGAATCTAGAGGCAGTAATCGAGCCTGTCACCCTACCCCACGCCATCCCCAGGGCCAGACCCCGTTCACACCAACTCAAGAAGCTCCATTCATTCATTCACAGCCCTCCAAGACCGCCAAGCTTCACACGGCCTGGACCTGCAGGAGGAAACAGAGCTCTTTTAGCCACCAGGCTCCAGTTTTGGAATCCCTGTCTGGACTCCAGCCAAATATGATCCTGCTTATGCTTCGGCTCGAACTCAAAGTACACCTAAGGGATGGCCCCACTAACTCCATTTCCAAGCAACAAGTCACAGCTAAGGAAGCAAGCTAAAGGCAAGGATGGAAGAATCACAGTCAGTGAGGAAAGATGCAAAAATGCAAAACCAAATTTAAGGAGGTTGCAGAAATCTCCACATCAGAACTGTGCTTGTTTTCTGTAACATTTAATACTGTTCTAGCAATATTCAAGGCAAAACAGCTAAAGATATTAAAAATGTTACACATACAGCACATTACACCACGCTTAATAGCGAGACATTTTAGCAGGTGCTCAGGTATCTCTGTTTTATACATTGGCTTGACGTCTCCGCACTGCAGTGTGCTCAACGAGCTTTCCAAGATTTCAGTCCAACAAGCTTGTTCTGTGTGTGAACGATTTGTCCGTGTAACCTACCAAATGTACATTTCCAATCCAGAATCCAGCTGTGCTCATTTAACCTTGGCTCATACGCACGGGGAGTGTTCTCATCCCAAACAGCTAGGGAAATTTAGAGGGTAGAGTTCTGAAAAACACTGCTTTCATGGCATGCTTAAGATGACAGAGAAAATCCTTGGTTCCACCAGCTGAATTATTCACCACAGCGGCTTGTTTCATGGGGCCAGGAAGTGTTTAGGTGTACTGCAGCAGTTTTCACTGGATCTGCGATCTACTCTGGCTCTGATTATCTCCCATAGCATAAACTCTGGAACAGAAGCAGCCCTAATCAACGTCTGTATAGCTCCAAAGAAATGCTGCCTGTTTGTAATAATGCCTGATGTTAGCCTTGTTACACAGGCTCAGAATATGACCTACGAGAGTCAGACGCTGCCATGAATGAACAAAGGTTAAGTTTTGAAATCAAGGAAATACCACTGAAAGCACGCTGGGTTTAAGTCTCTCCAGTGTACGTCTAGGACTGTGAACTGAAATACTTGAGCTTGACAAACAACTGCCATTCAGTCACGGGGGAAAAATGTTATTTCTACAACAAGCAGAACCTGGACCAGGAACAGCACGCTCACTCTCTCTCCAAAGAGAAATGCTGAACTGTTCCTGGACAGAGGTGAAAGTCAACACCAGAACTGGAAGTACTGGTATGTGCAGCTCAACCCCAAAAGCCCGTGTTCTGCACCAGGTTGAATGGTTGCTGACTTGGTGCTGGAACACGTTCTCCATCCCAGAATGGCAAAACCAGGTATTTCTGTGTTGAGTCTCTTCTCTGAGACAGGGCTACCAGCCCCTGACAGAAGCAGAGAAGAAAAGACATCCAGCCAGTTCCACCTGCTTCTTGCAAACAGCAAGGGAGACTCTCCAGAGACCATTTAGTGTCTCTGTCATTTCTTCCATTTGCTTCTGACAGTGAATGCGGTTTAGATGTGCTAGACAAAATCCCACCCTAACACTCGTAGCTAGAACCTGTCACAGTACTGAGGACAAAAAAGAAAAAAGACAAGCTACCCTGTTAAGCCTTATGCGTCAAGTTGAGAAGTCACAGAAATCCCACAGGTCACCATGGCCGTCTTTAGCATGGATTTGCCCCCGTGTTAGGCATGCCTCTCAGCTGCAAGTTCACCTCCTACAGCAACAGGACTGCCAGAAGCGTCAGTGTGTTTCGTCAACCAGCACACCTGATAACCACCATCACAACCCTTTCTTCAGCCCCAAGTATAACCTTGTTTTGACCAGAGGGCCAATTCCCCCTCCCCAAACTCGTACGTACCTGATCACAACCTGCATTCACCAGCTCCTGGAGCATCTGCCGATTTACTTCAACAGCCGCTGTAGTGCCCGACTCATTCGCAAAGGGCAGCAAAGAATATCTGATTTCTCGTAGAGCTTTCTGGTAAGGTCCAAACTTGGGTGTCTGTCTCATCTGCTGCTGCCTCGCAGCATCCTTCCCTACTAAAAGCTTAGGGTCCAGAGAAGTTTCGCTGCCCGGTCCAATAGGCAGCCCCTGACCTGAAGATTTGGATGGTTGCTTTAAACCTTCTCGAATCTCTTGTAACCTTTGTCTGCTGTTTCCAGAGTATGTCGTAGCAGGAAAAGTCTTTGGCCTCATTGTTAATCCAGTTTTCTCTGAGCATAAATACAGATTTATTCTTAGTTATTTAGTTACTTCAGTTCTAGAAAGTGTCGCTTGATGGTATCAATTTCTTGTAAACATAATCCTTCAAAGAGAAAAGAAAAATGGCAAAATCCTGAAGAGATCTCTGCCAACGTTTTACTTCAGCTCACGATCTTCACGTTTCCTACAGAAAACGAAAATCCTTGGAATCATCATTTTGCAGACTGACAGTGTCTGAAACAAAAGAAAATAGAAAGTACATGCAATTAAGTTGATATTGTAAACGCCTCTGAAGGGACAGCATGAAAATTAATCAAGTGAAAGTGAATCAGTTTAACCTATTACGCTGTCACAGCTGGATTCCCTTTAATTATTACTACTTTATCTGTTTTCAAGAATAGGATTTCAAAAGGCTTTCTCAACATAATCAAAGAAGCATTTGTCTTTAAAGTTCTATTTTGAAAATAAATGAAAATAAAAACCTCAAAAACTACAAAGTTTAGGAATTTCATGCACTACCTAACTACGGCAAGATTCCCACCCAATTGCATAACCAAGTCCTGGACAAGCCTATCCGATTTCATAATTAGGGAAGAGTATGCTCATGAAACATTTCCCCCCCACACTTCAGATTTTGTTTGTTTTACACTAGCTGAGCTCAGTTTCAGACGTTTATGAAAAAGATTTATAATGGAAATATTGATGACTCTAACCATAGCAACTTCTAGGATTTCAATAACAAAGTGAGTAACAGAAAGACAAGATATTTTGCCACTCCACATGAATATCTTAGAGAAGTTTGAAGGTAAGAATTCTCTCCAGAACTGGAAGGAGGGGAGAAAAAGGGGGCGGGGGGCGTGACTGATATTTCCCTTAGCTGTGCCTAATAGGGAAGAAAGGGAAGACAGGGAGAAGGAGCTCTTCAGTAACAGCAAGAATGGCAGAGCCAGCTCAGTTAAGATTAAAACAGACAAAAGGCAAGGCTGAGATACAGCTGCACGCGTCTCTCCTGATGTGCGGCAGAGGACAGCTACACAACCACACAGCAGAGCTGAGCTACTGCGTAGCGTGTGATATCCCTAAGCACGAAGATACAGAAAGAATCCTTTGTTTCCTGAGTCTTTGTGGCATCCTCACACAGTAGCATAGGTACCAAGGATGCATTTCAGAAGAGGATTAAGGAGATCGTTCATCAGAAGTGTCACGTGCTACTGATGCTGCTTCCACAAGTTCACTTCTGCTGCTGAGAGCACTTGCAAAGTGACTCTACGCTGCTGCTCAAGCTGCTTTGTTGAGAAGGCTGGAATTCTGTTCAGGTGTTTTGAAACCTCAGACACGGAAGAGGGTAAAACTCTGGATGTTATTGGTCACTCAGAAGATGACAACTCTCCCCTGCTGTTCCCTTCCCCCCACTTTGAGAAGGGGGCTTCACTTCTGATCACTGCATTTTTGGCACCACTAAGAGCTTCTTCAGAAAGTATTTTCCACTATTTTTACACACTGACAATTAAACTCAATTGATTGCAGCAACCATTCCTGTGCTAGCTACAGCACTCCCAACAAAACGCCCGTTTCCATACTTTTACCACCACTTCTCACAGACAAGCAAACAGCTTAACAGAGTGAAGGCGGAGGGTCTGGACACATTCACCGCTGAAGCCCATCATCACTTACTCACTAGCATTGGGTCTGCCGAGATGGGGTCAAGCTTTCCTCTAAAACCAAACACTGAAAAAAGGAAAAGCAACAGCGAGGCCAGCCCCCGGACTCCTTTATGGTAGCTCACCACTTTGAAACACAGGCCCCCAGTCTGATCACTTTAGATATTGTCCACGTTACGCTCCTAACTACGTATGCCATGCACAGCTCTACCGGGAAGTTTCCATACAGCCTAACATCAGCCCTGTCCAGGACCACATCTTAGCTGAGAGTGGCAGAGGTCTACACTGAAAGCTGAAGGATCAAACTGCCAGAGAACACACGAGGAAGGGCACACACATGGGAACACCCACGTCAACTTCTTGCTAACGCCGAAACGCCGAGCTGTCTAGAGGTTACTTGTCACGTACTAAAGATCTTGAGCACTAAGGATTGCCTGCAACCCTAACTCTCATACAGGTCTGAAAGTGACATAAACATCCACATTGGACAGGGCTTGTGACCTGTTTTAAAGAAAGAACAGCTTTGTCACATTTATATTTTGATATTTTTAAAACAAATCAGCTATTAGTCAAGAAGAGATCAAGTTTTGACTATTGTCAGTGAAGATAAAACCAAATGAAGGATCACAATGACAGAATTTTGTCTACTTAAGAGTTCAGCAACAGACAGTACACAGCCTCAGTAATGTGTTAAAAAAAAAATATAAAAGGATGGTATTGCAGCCTTTTAGGACTACATCATAACTACCTAGTACTTAAAAGATACAGAGCAATTAACTGGTCTATGACTGTCCTTCCTCTTCTGACAGCAGCAGGCACCATATGGCTGGGTTTAGAAATCCGGGTTGTTCTTCCTCTTTTCAGACCCCGTGCCAATCCTCAGGCCTGGGACGTGCGGGAAGAGCTCGCGACCCCCCCACCCTTTTCCCATAAAGGACTGCTTTCCCACTTACACACATGCTTCACAAAAAGAACTTCTGTGACCTTTAGCCTAGGCTCGAGTCTAATAATGCTAGGTCAAGCCAGCTGGCAGCTTCTTCAGCTTACGTTCACAATACTGCTAAACCAGAAAGAAATGTTGATTGTTTAGACAGCATGAATGAGAACAGCAGCAAGTACTGGAGCTAACTGTAAGCACACTTTATATCTTGCAGACGTTTTTGTGTTTCTTTAAAAAAACGTAAAACTAGATATGCAAGATAAGCCAAAAAAAACAGAACATTAAGTTTTACAGATGATTTACAAAGAAAGACAAGATGCCTGCTTTTTAAAATCTTCTTGTGAATAAAAGGGCTGTATGTTTTAAAAGAAGCAGAGCGTGTAAGTATTTGACTGTTCATCTGCGTTTGGCTAACTCCAAATCCTTCTAAAACTCACCTTGCCTACAGCATGTATATATCAGTAGCCTTCTTGCCATCACCAGAAATATTTTTCAGAATTAGTTTTGAGCTTCAATTCATTCTGACTAGATACTCCTAAGGTGTTTTCTATTCAAAATGTTATATATCCTGTGCTGATTAGAAGCTTGTCCGTTACTCTGAAGATAGAATATTACAAATAAGAGTAGCATCGCTTTAATTACATCACAGTAGAACAATTTTTGAATAACTGTCATCTTTTTTCCCCCTCATTTGAGAAATACCAATAGCTGCTCTCGCAGCAACCACACTGAATTTATATGCTGAGGTCTGTGCTCTCAGCAGCACTAAGCAGTCTCACCAACAGGCTGCATATGCTGGTGGCTCGGCAGGGCTGGGACACTGGCAAGAAACTACAGCTCAGATCTGTTTCAAGAGCAAAGTCCCGAAGCCTGAGCTGGTGAGCTGCTTCTGAGTGTGTAACTCTGCAGGCACTGCGGTGAGGAACTAGGGATGTCTGCTGAAGTAAGGAGTAAAATTTTAAGAAATTGACACAACTGCTATCTCCCACTCAATTTACTGGTATAGCACTGTTTTTTTTTGCTTGTGAATTCGTGGAAACACACGCTGGCCACTTAGCAGCAAAGGTCTGAGGCAGATCCAGGGAAGGGGGTTCAGGAATTTCACCACAATACAAACCATGCTCCCCTTTACAAGCAAAGGCATGCTGTAAGCAGCAAGGAGCACCGAAATGAGGACCTTCCCCAAAACCATTCCTTCATCATGTAACAAAACCACCCAGAAGCAACTCTGTGCAAGCCCTAAGCACCGTCCCAGTCCAGCACTGGGGGAAGCAGCTCACCTTCCCCATCCCCAGCAAACCAACCCACGGCAGGACCTGGACATTACGCACAACTTGTTTTTTTTTTTTTTTCCTTCTTTTTTTTGCGTCACTCGGGCGAGCGCCTTGGGAAGGGCAGGGGACACACTTCAACCCAGGGGAGAGGCCGAAGGGCTGGATTTCGGCAGTGACCTTCAGCTGGCAGGCAGCAGCCGGAGCCCCGCTGCTTCGGCGGTGGGACAGGGGGGCCTCAAACCCAGCCTGGACACCTCAAGCCCCCCTCTTGGAGCCCCAACCCCGTTGTTTTCGTGGGCAGAAAGCTCCCCAAAAATATTAACACCGGGCTCCGGCCCGGGACAGCGGCCTCCTGTCACGGGGGGCGACACAAAATGTCGGGCAGGAGCGGGGCTGGCCCCGGGGGGAGGCTGAGGTGGGGGTGAGGGACATGGCAGCCGCCTCTACGACCCCCTCCCAAATATTTCCTCAGACGGGACACGGCACCTCCCGCCTCCTTTCAGTAGGGCGCTGCCAACTTTCTCCTCAGGGAACCGAAAGCAGAAAGAGGGGGGAAAAAGGGAAAAAAAGAAGCGGGGGTGGGGGGAGCACCCGAAGCCGGGTTAAGGTAAAAAAAAAAAAAAAAAAAAAAAGTCACCCTTCGCTCCCTACCTCACCTCCTCGGGGTGCCCGGCGCCGCCTCCGGGCTCCGTCACGCAGCGGCTCGGCGGCGACGGGCGCCGCGTCCCCGAGGGCTCGGGGCGCTCTCCTCCATCTTCCCCCTCGGCCGGCCCGGGCGCCGAGTGCGGGGCGCAGCCGGGACATTCGCTGCATTGTTAGCATTCCTCGCCCGGCACGTGACCGCGCCGCCCGCGTCATCGCACCCCTCCCGCCACATACCAGCGGGGGGAGGCGCTTGGCGGCGGGAATGGCCGTTACGGCGCCCAGTGGGGGGTGGTTGTGTTTATAAGCACCGTGTGGCACTTCGGTCCTTTCCCCAAAATCTCGGTTTTACCTCACAAACAACTCCTCCTATCCCCCCCCCTCCGACGCTCTCCTCACAAACAAGTCGTCGTGTCCCCCCCCCCCTCCGCCATCTTCTTCCCCCCTCTCCTTCGCCCGACGGGCCCTCAACCGCCTCACGATACTTGGCCCCTTTCCTCCGCGCTTCCCCAACCGCCTCAAGATAAAGCCCCAAAGTGGTCTCGATGAGTGGTGTTATCCCGACCGCGATGGTGATGGTGATGGTGATGGGAGCCCGGCCCGCTGGCAGAGGGGCTTGAGGGTCGCTGAGGTGTGAGGAAAATGGCACCGCCTCAGCCTGTGGAGGTGGTTGGGGAAAGGTGTGAAGAGAGCCGACAGGTGTGAAGAGAGTCAACAGGCTGGATGCCCCAAACTCTTTAAATCAAACAATTTTGCAGTGCGGCTCTCTTATTACCATTATCCCTTTTATTCTGAACTCATTCCACACATTCACAAAGCACAGCATGTCTATCAACACCTGTTTGGGCATTTCTTCTTCAGGACTGTGGGCTCTTACTTGTTCGTGTGTGTGGGGAGATTGCTTATTTTTAATGTATTTATTTTCATCAACAATGAGGAGACAAGAGGGTTATGAGGTGCCAGAGGAGGACAGCCAGGGAATTCACATCTGGATCAAAAATTCAGACCCAAGCTGCAATGGATTTTTGGATGCAGAGCTCATATTTGAGCTCATTACAGATGGAACTGCCTGGATCCGAGCCTGTTTTTCATGGAAGCCTGAATATTCTGATTTTAGATGTCTCTGTGGTCTGTAACAAAGACAATTGTCAACTAGAAACAGCTCACTCCAAAAATATAGCAATGTTTGGATCTGGGAAGAAGGTGAGAAGGCTGGCTTTGGCCCCCTCAGTGTGACAGGACACTAGCAATAACCAGGGAATACTAACAAAGATTAAGAACAGTAAGAAAATAACCTCTTCTGTACATATGTATATAGTTAGATCATTAACATGGAAGAAGACTGCAGTCCTGAAATACAACTTCAAAATCCTTGAAATCCTGTTGCAGAACTGGGAGTAGGAGCTCCATGCCTGATTCATTGCAAAGGCTCTCTTCTCAGCCTGGAAAGGTTTCTCTGTTTTGTGAAGGGGAAATATTGGTCCTGTGAACACTTAAGATGCGTGGTTATCTTTACTTACATGAGCAGTCCCACTGTCTTCAACAAGACTGAGAGCATGTATAAAGAGAAGTCTGTGTATAACTCTCTTTCTAGTATGGGAGCTATATTTACAGTCTTTTCTGAGCCATGGGGACTATTTTTGCGAGTAATGTTACTTATGGACGGTCCTATCTAAAGATATTTCTTTGGGATTGTTTATCATCCTTTTTTTATGTTCTTGCAAACTGCCAATAGCTTATAATTGATGCTGGTTTGGAAGGAGAAGGGGGTGAATGTTAAGTGGCTGCAAATAGACTGCTGTATTTCATGAGAAAAAATGCAGCCTGGTGCACGGAAATTGTTTAGCGTCTCATTTGAGGGCAGCCAGTTACTGTATATAAATTACTGTCGGAATTTCAGTAGTGTCCTTGACTGGAATATATTGCAGGGAGTAGGGGGGGAGGGAGCTTCTGGCTCTGGGGAGCTAAAGAAACCCATTAGACTCAGAGCAGATTCCAGTGTTGGCAGAGTGTTGCAGGGTAAAGTGGTTCATTTTGCAATCTTCAAATACCTGCAAAACTGAAGTAAATTTTAAATGATACGACAGATGCAGCATGGCTTCATTTTCTGAATTACTGCTGTGCTTAACCGATGAAGCATAGCAATGTGATTGCCCAAACCAGAGATTGCTCAATGGCTTGAGACCTTTTCCCAACAAAGTTCAGGCTGGCTTAAAGGAACAGCATCAAGATAAAAATTGCTTAGCCTGTGCTAATGTGTTCTTTCGTAAGATTTGGTTGTCATCCATATTCTTAAATCTAGGTAAAACAGATCTGTTAATTTATTTTTCTCCATCGGAGCTGTTTGTTTTCCTTTAGCATTCCAATCCACCTGGGAATGAAACTCAGCTGCACTATTTCACCTCCCGGTTCCAGCCAGCTGTACTTTCTGAATTTCATGCATTTGCACAGAACTGCTGGGTTTGAATTCCCACCAGCAGCATCAGGTACAAGAGAGAGAGGTTACATCTGCTCCCACAGAGTACCTGTATTTGGCTGGTCCACCACAGATGAGGAGACTCCTTAGACTATTTCTGCGTTTAAAAGTATTAGAAATCGAGTTCATTGAAAACACTAAAGAAATGGAATTCAGTTGGGCTGTAGCACGATACAACAACTCTGTTAAAACATGATTTGATCTCTGGTTTTGGAGATGACTCTGTATCAGTCACATCTTTCCTCCCAGCCTGTGTTCTACAGAGCAAGGTATTGCCGCAGGGAAAGATGCTACATAAAGAGAACAATACAATTTGTCTGTACCAGCAAATCCGTTTACAGGCTAGACCATGAGATCATAATCTGCCATGTGTAAGGGTTAGTGTGTTATTCATGGCTCCACTTAAATGAGTTACTCTGCTGGCTCCATGATCATTACAGCATCCAGCCCTTGCCTGAGCAGCTGTCTGCCCCGCTGCGTGGGTACGCTGAGAGGGAGCACAGTTCCACAGCTCCACGGCTCCATGTTTTCTTCTTCCTCCCACCTGAGACAGCAAGGGAGGCAGGAGCTCTGTGCAGCTCTCTCCCATCCCCTCCCCTCTAATGCAGTGAGTCTCCTCATCCCCTCCCTGTTCTCTTGTATCACCGCTAGCTGGGCCACGGTGTGAGCTTCTGAACTATTATATTTGGAACCAACTACCAAATTGTGCTGCTAAAAATACTCTTAGCAACCAAATAATTGTGATGTGGGTGGATGAACTTTTCTCTGCACAGTACTGGTAGTCAATAAAACCTTGAACCCATTCAGAAAACAGAAAAGAAAGATAAAGCAGGATCATCAGCAATGACTAGTTCTCTGCCAGTCTTTTTTCAAACAGGAACACACACAAAACGATTATGAACATGTAAACATGTATGTGTGAGCAGACAGACACAAAGAATTTGCTGACAGTGACACCCTTCGCTAGGACAACATGTCTAGAACAAACCACGGTGATACACAGTGAATGATGTGCAAGGAAAAAGGACTGAGGTAAACATCACTGAAATGTATTAAAACAAGAACATCTATTTTGCTTGCAGAGTGGTACTGGGGAATCAGTACCCAAAATCTCCAATGCTAAACCAGTGGGAATCTTCCCAAATCTCCAATGCTAAACCAGTTAGAAACAGGCGTTCAAAGTCCAACATGGCATGGACAATGCAACCTGTGTGTAAATATAATGTATATGTTTACCAATGATGCAAAATGACGGTCATGACAGGCAAAGCCAGGGTTATTTTTTCAGTAATTGGGAGGGTAAAAAACCCTAAATTCTAACTAAGTTCTAACCACAGTTTAGATATGCTTTTTTCTTCTCAGTCAGGACTGTGTCTATGAGATCCATCACAGCATTTGTTTTGGGTGTCAAGGGGGTAGCAAATCTAAGAGCTGGTTCTTTAGAAATACATTTGATTTCAACACAAAATGGGTGAAATAGGACAAATCTTACTTTGAAACTGACTCAGCTTTGCAGAGGAAACACAAAGCCAGGCTCACTTCACTGGGAAAGGCATTGTGGATGCTCGGACTGCCTGTATAGCCCTCACGCAGAGGGGTTCAAACCTCTGAATTTCACAAAGACCCACGTTCCTATGTACTCTGCCCCCAGCCCCAGACTTGGTATCAATCATTGACTTCGGACGGAGCCTGAGAGGGCAGCAGGAATGTCGTGACTCTGTGTGGAATTTCACCAACATCAGCCAGCTGTGCTCTCCATTTGCGAATCAATCAGCCAAATTTTCAAGTCCCTGCAGTCAGCTTGGTGACATTCCTTTCTTCAGATGCAGTCCAGATGGCTGTTGAACACCACGGCCAACCAATTCCAAAACGTTAGGAAATGTTCTCAGGCAGCGCCCTTCTGATCCTGGAGAAAATGAGAAGGGGGAAATGCAGGACACATGAAGCCCTGGCATCTGGTGAGGGCATCCAGCAGCCATCAATCTGGCCTGTAACTATCTTTTCATCAAAGGCCTGGCACAGTAGCTGTTAGCTTCTCCCAGCATAACAATACCCCCACCAGGGCTCTGCCCTTCCTGCTACAGATGCCCCAATGATTCACACCTGAGACAGAAAGAAAAGGTGTGGGAGGAATGCAAGTCTTGGCGTGGTGCAGAAAGAGAGGGACTCTGGAACCAGCGAGGACAAAAGTAGCTGTGCAAAGTGGCTGTGTGGGAAGGGAAAGAGCAGGACAAAAATGAGGGAGCTGAGAGAAACCCGTGCCCTGGGGGAACTAATGAGGCACCTTCCTTCTCCAGTACCTGGGAGAAGAAAATCCCAAGAAATTCTCAGAGACACTGGAATGGAGGTGAGAGATGGGGATTGGGAAGCTCTTAGAGGAGTACAGGATGGGGAGGCAGCACCAGGGCACGTGGGGAGGAACGAGCCATGTGTATAGCCTATGGAGACTATAAACTGTCCCTGTCCTCTACAGACACCAGTGCAAAAGCATTTTACAACCATACAGAGACCATCCAAGGCTTCAAAAGGCTGATATCCTACTAAAATATTTCCTACCGATGATGAGGGAGGGGGTGATAGCCAGGTCTGTTGGGCCAAAGGTAGCACAGTTCAGCTTTTCCCCATTCACTCGCACATTTTAGGACTGTCAGCAAACTGTTTCGCTTCTGCACCTCGTCTTCCCTGTCTGTAAGGAAAAGGGAATGATTTGCACGTCTTGGAAGGACTAGGAAATCTCTGGATGAATGGCTTTCTCTGTGAGCTATCATTATTTTAAATTGATGCCTCAAAGCCCAGTGGTGTAGTTTAACATTGATTTAATAGAAAGCTGTGTTCATTTCTCTGATAATTTAGTGTACCTACTCAGAAGCCTGGTATTAAAGTCCTGTGTAGCACTACCCACCGGAAAATTATACATTTTTTAAAGTTTCTATCTACTACCATTGGCATTAGACTGATCTAATGATTGAATTTGAAAACTGTTGACTGCAAGGGAATTTATATTGCCACCTCTACAATAAACTGCACATATTTCAAGTAAATTTATCAAGAAAAGGATGTCTGATGTTTCTCAGCTGTTAACCTGAAGCCAGTGTTTTGTTGTTTTCTGTTACCGACTTGGAGTACAGGAGAAGAAATCTCCGAATTCCTGTGATAAATTTGGTTTACAGGAAACATGAAATCTGGAAAGCAGAAAAAATGGTGTCTCATTCCACTGGGAATACAGACATAAGTTATTATGTCGGTATACAATGACACACACTTTACTGAACAGCACATATATAGGGGAGATCTGGGATTTTTTAGATAGGACCCTGGAGAAGAGACAAAGATGACACGCGAGACAGAGGCTGTAATCTTCTCAAATTAAGCCTGAAACAGAAGTGAACAAAACTTTCTTGAAAGCAGGTACTTTCAGTTAGTTACCCGCTTGCAATTAATGCCCAATCGGTAAAGCTAAACATCCCATTCCCCAAAAGCACCGCCAGAAGTGTACCTACTAGGTGGCTCACCAGAGAAACCAGGCAGGAGTTTGCCAGTAGGGAGGCTGTCAGCAAAATGTCATACAGATACAGCTGTCGCAGAAGGGGGATGCACACAACCAGACGGCTCAGATCCTCAGGGCTAGTTAGGAACCCACATCCATTTGGTTGCAAACTGGACTGAGTCACAGGCATTTAACCACGATTACTCCTAACCCTTCTAAGAGCAAAACACCAAGACCTTTTCAGAAAGCCTCACGGTGTTCACATCTTAGAAGCTGATAAGATCCTCCTTGTCCTAAGACAAGGCTGAAGGTATTGCTAGCGAGAATAAAGGTACTAACCAAGGATTTTAACAGTGAGGACTGTCAGTACAGTATCCCTGAAAATTAAAACTAGACAGGTTACCACCATCTCAACTTACAAACATATAAATGGTTCTCTCCCAGCTAAAGGGTAGAATTGAGTCAGAAGTTAATAGGCTTTAAATAGGCTGTCTTATCAGAAGCAATAGAAGGAAAAGCAACACTTCAGAAAAGGACATCCTAAAAAGAATGTGCCAGATTAGATATTTGAACATGTTTTGGGTTCCCGACATAATGCACGTTTTAGGCTAGATGAGGGACTTGGAGGAAAGCATTCCTCTTCTAAGATGCCCTTGGATCAGCCAGAATCTACAGAAGCAGGGAAGTAGAGTTGGAAGATTATCAAAAAATAGTGACCATGGTAATGAGCTTTGGATCAGATCTTTCAACAAGACTTGGATCCTGTAAGCCTTGTTATTATGACTAAATCAGATCAAAAAGAAAAAGACATAGAATTTCAAATGATTAAATCCTGAAAGAAAACTGGACATGGAACAGAGTAAAGGAAGGGATGGGATAAAAAATGGGCACTGACATGTGTTGTGAAGTGCTATTAATATGTATTCAAAGACAATTAAAATAATAGTACAGATGGGCAAGGAAGTACAACCACGGATAAGAGAAAGACACATAGTTCAGAGGAAGAGAGCTAGACAGATTGCAGATTGACATCAGTAATGTACAATGGAAAAAGGGTGAGCCAATATAGAAGAAGAAAGTTAAGCTGTAAGAGAGGTTGAACTACGTGCACTCATATATTCCATATACACTGAATAAGACCACCATGGAAACAGGGATACAGGTCAGCTATAGGCAGAAGTGGTGAGCTTTTAAAACTATTTTTGTCTCTGTTTTTATTAAGTCTGCTTTTGTATGAAAGTGTGTGGGAAATAGGTGACAGAAGTGACCATAAATTAAGACCACGCTAACACAAGACAATCTCACACAGGAACAGCTACTAGACAAGAACATTGCAGACAAGTGTGGGTCAAGCATCAGTTATCTTGCTGTGATTACAACAATTGCTCTTATAATACATAATAAGAGACCTCCTCTTCAGAGCAGAGATTACATCTCTACGGATAAGACAGACAGAGAAGTTGATAGGAGAAACACGACTGGTCTACATGAACGTTCACAAGGAGCACAGCAGTTCAATGGCAAAGCCAGAACCAGAAACTCATCTGTGTGCCCAGCAACTAGATCGTACTGTCAGTAAAAAAAATATCAAAAGGATGCCAAGCATGAAGAGTCAGAGGGGATGTCCAGTCTCTTGGTTCCAGGCTGTTGCCTGGACACAAAGCTCTAAGGAAACCTGTAAGGCTGAGGTCTTGTCCTAGGCAGTCTGTAGAAATTCCGATCCTCCTCGCCTCTTTGACACACAGTAATTTTCCAGTTGTGCTGTAAGCCCAGCACTGCATCTCATTTGCCTAAATAAACTGGCTGTTCTCGGTGATTGTGCCAAGTGAGCTGGCCCTGTGTTGGCATACCTGTCACAGCCGTGCAGCGCAGTGGGGCGAGGCCGTGGCTGCTGGCTGCCAGCATCTCCGGAGCTCGGAGCACTGGGGGGTTGCAGCACTCTCCTGTTCAAGCTCTGCTCAAAAAAGTGGCAAGTTCTCAGGGCTGCTGCTGAGCCCAAGGCTCAGACACCACATTTCTGGGGCTCTAAGATGGGGCCTGAGAGCTGAGCAGTTGTCCGGTGCAGTTGTGATGGCTCCAGAGTCTGCATGAGCTCCAGAGGCAGCCTCTGCTGTTTGGATCGCCTGCAGGAAATAAACGGAGTAACACACAACTCATCAAGGCACCTTAAAGCAGCATAAGAAACTCCAGTCAACAAACCTCACGTGTTTTCTTGGGGGGAGAAAAAGATACTGAGTAGAGGAAAAACTACCGTCACACCTCTGTGTACTCTGGGAGCTGAGGTCCTGCATGCTTTGTGCTTATTTACATACCTTTATCAGCAAAGAAAGACAGCAGAAAACTGAGAAAAGGTATTTACTAATGGCTGTGAGATGATTGACCTGCACGAATAAAATGTCTCGACCTGAATCCTGCAGATCGGTTAGTATAATCACAACTGGGATGAGTGGGGGTAACTATCTCCACGGCTTTTGCAATAGAAACATAAAATTGCATGTTGGGACTTGTCATCCATTTCAAAAATAAAGCTTTATGGAAATCAGGCCTGGGAGTACAGTCCCTAAAATGTTGTTGTGGGGAAATTGAGTGAGGTCTGCATAGGAGCCTGTGAAAAATCCCCAACTGTCCGTAATGACTAGAATATCATCACAGAATAACATGACTTGAAAACAGTATCCAAACCGAAAGACATTTCACTCTAAAAATGCTTCGCAGCCGTGGGCTCCCACTTGATGACTATCATTATCACCGCTTGTCTCCTGGTCTTCCACCCAGTCTTTCAACCTACATCTATTTTGAACTTGCTTCCCACACCAGCCACTGCTTTTAGCTCGCTTCAGGAGTACGCACGGGCTTATCAAAAAGCTCCGCAGCAGTCCTGGACAGACTTCCAATTTTTTGCTATTTTCTGTCAGTCTATGCTGTACGTTACCTTTGCATACTGTGTTAAGAGCTCATAAAACCTGAAGTCCGTGATTAAAGAAAAAAGGCTTTGAATGGCAGGGGTAGTTTTATTCATCACCAGTCACTGAAACTGCAGGATGGATATGAAGGGATTTGCAAATAATTAAAATGCAGAATTTGGTTAACAATGAGAATCACCAGCTGCCCGACTCTGTAACTTAAATGAGTAGTCTTCTGTGA
This sequence comes from Cygnus atratus, assembly GCF_013377495.2. NCBI lineage: Eukaryota > Metazoa > Chordata > Aves > Anseriformes > Anatidae > Cygnus > Cygnus atratus. The sequence goes on along the minus strand of NC_066362.1, from coordinate 189,922,018 downwards.
GGCTTGGGATATTGTAAACTCAAAAATTGTAGAATTTTATACTGTAAAACAAAGTGAATAGTGACACACACGTCACAACAGATTGTTTTAAGTTGTTTTTCGTGACAGCGTGAAAACACCTCAAGTGGCCCTTACTTTTCTATCACCATGACTACAACTCTTTGCCACTTGCTCCAGGTGCTGTGAATTCAGGTGTTTACAGTTACTCTCCAGGCTCTTTGTGCTCCTTTTAGCCTACCAGTTCGGTCTAATTGCTCTTTCATCTACTTTCCCCCTCTCATATGATCACATTTAACTCCAAGTGCTCTATAGCACTCTGCAATGCCACGTCCTTGCCGTGCATGTAGCAGCAGGGCAGGCTCAGGATGTTGTGAGCTTCTGTGCACACCAGGTCTGTTTAACTGCCCGTGGTGTACGAAGCAATAGGGGTGTAAAAACCTGAAGTCGCTTTTTAAGAAGCCTTGTGCCCAGCTGTATCGGTGCAGGGGGAGATGTTTGGCTGCCTGGTGGTTCCTGGAACATCACTCTCCTGCCCAGCACGCCCCGGCGTTTCAGCTGTGTCTTTCTAGTGGGGAAATGATTTTGTATCCTGTCCGTGACTGCCCAATTTCATATTCCTGTTTTGTTTTGTTTTTAATTTCTTCTCTTGAAGTCCCTGTTGCTTTTACATATGCATTTTGCCTCAAATGGCTTTTTTTTTTCCCAGTATAAAAGTATCAGTACTCTCTAAATCAGCTTTTGGTACTTGAGTTGTTTTCACTTCTTTCATTTCATTGCACATAACCAGCCTCTCATTAAAGGTCTAATCTGAAGCTTGTCGTTTCTGTCTCGGTATCTTCGTCTTCTTGCAGTGGCCCTTGCTTTCCGATCACCATGGCTACGATTATTCTCTGTGCTCTGGCCATTCCTCGCTGCAGCTGCTGTAATCTGCACGTAGCTATGCCGCAGGCTCCCCTGTACTCCTTAGCCTAACCAAGAGGGGGTAATCTACATCCTTCTCCCCAATACTTTAAGGACACCATCTCCTTTCTTAATCCTTTCATTGGCTTTCTGCCTCCTCACTCACAGGGAGCTCTCTCCTCTTCAGTTTTCCTCTCCTGTTCCCCTCTGGTGCCCGCTTCCCACACCACCTCTCGGCTCCTCCCAGCTGCTCTTCGGTAGCCTGCGTTTATTTTGGTTGCTGTGTATGTATACAGGGTAATAACAGCAATTTCACAGGGAGGAGAACTTATACACAGGTTGACTCCCCGACTCCTTAAGATCATCTTTGAGAACCTCAGCAGGTTGGAAAAGACACCCCAGTGTTTCTGAGCGGCATCCCGTCCTTCAGCCCCTGGCCCCTCTCCCTCCTCAGCTCCATCCTTCAGCCTCCTGCCCTGCTGATTCTTGGTCTCTGCAGGATCTATTTTTTCTCTCAAGACAACTGCTTCCTGGTTTTTCCTGACCGTGTTTGACTCTGAATTCTTTGGGAATGAGATTAGTTCACCTTTATAGTGCCGTATAAATGCTTATCCCATCATAATTATAGTAGCCAGTGGCTCAGACGTGCTGTGCTGTGCTCTGGGAGGAAGCAGACAGATTTCCATGCGTCACGCAGAAGAAAGCGACAGACTGTGTTCGTTCGTTAATTAAAACATTTCAGTGACTTTAGCTTGAGCAATATCAAACTGCCTTGGATAGCCTACATGTGCTTCAGTTAAGATTTCAGATAAGATCTGCCAGAACTGACAAGATGCCCCGGTAACAGTGACGGTCAGGGTGAAGCACATGAACAGAAAGCATGACCCTGTCTGTCCCCTCACCTTCTGGGGCCTTAAATATTTCCAGAAAACTCTTTGTGTCTTAAAGTTTGAAATACCTCCCTCATTTTTTTTCTGGATTTATTGCCCTGACAGGTTCAAAGGCCCTTGGGCCTCCTTCAACTAAATTAAACACAGCATTGGCTGGGGTAATGGTCACTTCTGTCCTGAGCCAAGGAAGGTCCCAAGGGCCACGGTGTGTTAATCCCATGTAGCACCTGGACTTCTTTTTGACTGGTTTTGTTTGTTCGTTTGTTTGTTTTCATAATTAAGCAGCTGGGCAAAGTGTGGGTCAGCCTTGGCCCACATTGTTATACCCAGACTCACCAGAACCAGAGTCAGTGAGCGAATGTGAAGTAAATTTAGTAAGGCTGTACAGCAATTCAATAATTTACCATGAAGATAAAAGGTGATCTGCACTGACATCAGGTCTCTGGTCACCGCCTGTCCAGTCAGAGCAGGAACAGGCTGTCCAGAGAGGCTGTAGCGTCTCCATCCATGGAGATATTCAAAACCTGACTGGACCTGGTCCTGGACCACCTGCTCTAGCTGACCCTTCTTGAGCAGGGTTTAGAAGTAGAGAGAGGATCTCAAGAGGACCTTCCTTCCTCAGATAGTCCATGGCTCTAGGAGCTGGGCCCTGCCCAGGTTTGTATCACCTACATACAGCAGAGAATTCCTACATGGGCTGCAAAGGCCTTTGTCTGAAGTCAGAGCAGGGTGGGGGGAGGAGGAACCCCATTCATCCTGGCACGAAAGTTCAGCTGGAGAATTGTTCTTTTCCTAACCTTATTCTCTCCTATTCACGTTTTTGATGACTAACACTCGGGAACCCAGAGTTCAACGGGCTGAACTTATTCACGGGCCGAGCATTATGAAAGCGCCCTCTGAGGCAGTTTCCTCTCCTGCTGCCACACCATTGAAGGCAGCCCTGACCTTCAGGGACCACCCTCTTCAGGAATGGAGGGTTATTCAGCCTGCATCCTGTCTGAGAGCCACACGCCCCTCCTGAGCAGCCGGTGCGGGGCCTGACCATGCGTCTCGGCGTGTTCCCGCTCCCGGAGCACTGGCTTGTGAGGGGGGGACCCACGCTTCCCGGTGCCAGGTCAGAGCCCTGCTCCCTCTGGGCACACGCGGCTGAAGCTAGATCAATCCCACAAACCTGCCGGCAGAGGTGTCAGCAGCTTGGCTGGCTTCAGAAGGAAAACACACCCTTTGGGTATTGGCCTGCATATTGGTCGGCCTCAGCTGAATGCGTGTAGGAAGCAGGGATCTGGCTCCCGCTAATCCTTATTCAAGATAAGCCCTTTGAAGTGCATGTACGCTGCAGGCAGGGCCGGCCTGGCAGTTTTGCCAAGTCGGTGAAACGTTTTGACAGCAACTGCTTTCCTTTTCCCCAAAACAACAACTGGCTCTTGTTCTGCCTATTTTAATCCTGAAAAAAAAAAAAACCACCCCAACCCTCGTCACATTTCCGTCCTGCTCTCCATTACTATGGGTGAACACCATTGCCGCCGCAATTTCCCTCGTGCATGAATAAAGGGGCTGATTGCACACAAATCTCCCTTTTCTCCATGCCCAGCCCTACTGGGCTGAGCACGGCGTCTGTCCCGGGTCTGTACTGGTCCCAGCAAGAGGCTGGCGAAAGAGGGCAGGTTGTGGAGCTGAGAACAGACTGTGCTTGCTGTTCCTCATGCCAGGGGAGAGTCAACGCAGTCCTTCCTCACAGAGCATCACAGGAATGTAAGGCTGGGAAGGATCTAGTGTAGGCTGTCCCTCTTCACTCTGGCAGATTTTGGTCTGGTCTTAAAAACTCCAGCGCTGAAGATTCCTTGCATTTCTCCTCAGCAGCTTGGTCTAGTGTTTCACGTTGTGTTTGAGGTTTCCCCATGTTCCCCATCTAGGGGGTTTCTTTTGCTGCCCAGAAAAAAAAAAATGCCTGCACAGATTTTTGAGGATTGTCTGTGCTGTGGCTTGAATAGGAAGGCTACGCATTTGGAAAAATTGGACGTATCCCCAGGATCTGTACTGACCTATTGTCCAACATGTGCGCAGGAAACCCGACCAGGAAGCACTGCTCTTACTCTACGTGATGCAGTTGCTTGCTGAAAACACGGCAAATTCACGGTGTCCCAAAAGCATATCTGATTACAGAATCCAAGGGGAAGCACTGGATTTACTGCGTGGGCACTGCAGAGCATGACAGGAGCAGGCAATATATACCGAAACTGCGATCCTAAAGACATGCAACATCAATTTTGTTCTGCCCAGGTCTTATGGGCTGACATTACTGCAGTTTTGTGTCCCGCTTCGAGTCCCAGTCATCTGTTGCAGCCCTCCTGGGCCTCGACCTTCTCTTTCTTCCCCAATTATTCTTCCTCCCCATATCAGACACACTCATGGTTACCTTAGGGACCCTGATGTGCTGGCCCCGCTGCTGCTGCCCCACTGGTGTGGGGGGACAGAGCTCTGGGGTGATCAGGGGGGCAAACCAGAAGGTACCAGGTGAGATGCACAGAAGGAACGTGTGATTTTGGGGAGCAGTGCTTCCCTCCTTGTCTTCCAGCACTCCTCACGGCTGTGCTTTTATACCAAGGCACAGCTCTTTGCATGACCTCAGGGCGACCTAGAAAAAGGGGAATTCCACACAAAATAATATTTTGCTTTTCGCTTGGGCTGTTTTTAGTCCAGCCAACAAGCAGTTGTGCTGGTCTGACCGAAGCTGCCATTTGCCTGCCTCTCAGCAGAAGTGAGGGGCTGGGACAAAAACATTGTAGACTGGTGCTGCGATGAAGACCACGGCACACAGGGTGCCACAGGAGCAGCAGCAGGGTCACTCAGCCAGCTCTGGTTATTCTCCCCAACCCTTCATCCCCTCCTCCCTGCCATCCCCTCCACTGCCACTTGGGTATATCACGCAGTGACATGGGTGGCTGTTCGTGGAACCCATCCAAACCCATCCAGCTGAAAACCAGTCCACTAGAGCAGAAGCAGAAAGGAGCATCTCCAGTGCCATCACCCCCTCAGCAGGGTGCCCCGACCAGCCCCAGGCAGCTCTGCGGGCAGCACACCGAGTGGGGTGAGCTGCCAGGGGACAGCTTGGGTAACCCTGCACTGCTGCCACAAAGTCCCGCATCAGCCTCAGCCTCACCGTGTGAAACCACAGCCCGAAAGCAGCAGTTTCTTCACACCTAAATTAACCATATTCACCTATTTAATTTCTCAGCACAGCCTTCCACTGAAGGGAAGGGTGGCAATTTTTCTTGAAAAATCACATTGTTTTGTTAGCAAATAAACTAACGTTTGACACAACATCCGCCATGTCTGCCAGATCGGGAGGGTTTTCTTTCTTTTCTCTGGCTCTTTTCCTCCTTTTTTTTTTTCTTCCACTGTTATTCTCTTAACTTAGTCTAGACCATCCTTAAGCAGCAAGTCAGTGACTTGCTTTGGGCAAAACAATTTGTACACTAGATTTATTGTCTTCCTGCTTGGATGTCCATCTTGTAATGTCTTCTGCATACAAGCCCATCCAAGTCTCTTTCTCTCTTTTTTCCTCTTTACTTTGGGCTTAGTGTTTTGAAGGAAGTTGATCAAACTGAGCATTCCTGTGAACTTAAGCTCGGTTGCCAAGAATGTAAGTGATTCATCCCCCTGTAAGGAAAAGTGCTGGCAATAAAACATCCCCCATTCCCCTTTTTTACATGCAAAATACTGTTAGTACTCCAAACAAGCAAATCTTGTTACTCAGAACAAAGTGTTATGCTATTAATTGCACGACAACTAGAATTCTTAAAATACTTTCAACCTCTATTCTTAGAAGAAGGAAATATTACCAGCAGAGGCCTTGAAGCTGATGAGATGTAAATTACGAGCGCTAGTAAGCACAATGAAAAGGTACCTTGCCGCACATCCTTCATATTGTTACCTTATCCTCAGCAGGACCAAATTCCAGCAGTTTTTCCTTTACGCTTTGTATCACAGATATTTTAAGAAGCCTTCAGAGAAATGTGAAATAATTTCGGGGGGGGGAAACTGTGCTATTTGCTTTAATGAGGACAGCACGGGCGCTGAACGGTCTGTTCAGCGAGGGTGGTTTTCTGTCCCAGCTTGTCCCCAGGACTGTGCTGGTGTGGCAGGACCGGTGTGTGCCTTGGGGCCACTTTGCAGGCTCCCAGGGGAGATCCCACAGCTGCAGTACCTGCACACGGAGACCCCTCCTGTGCCCTGCTCTGCCCCAGTGCCCCAGCAAGAGGAGGCTTTCATGTCTGTCACACAGAGCCCAGCACGTGCTTCCCTAAGAGGTCATAGGGGTTGTCTATTGTTTGACAGTAAACAGAGGTGGCTTTGCATTAAATATGTTTGGTTGTTTGTTATATACCCAGGAAAGTTTTTTTTTTCTTTAAAAGCTATGGCATTTTTAAAAAGGGTAGAAAGGAGGACCCAGGGGACTACAGGCTGGTGAGCCTCACCTCTGTGCCTGGGAAGATCATGGAACGAATTCTCTTGGAGGCAATGTTAAGGCACATGCAGGACAAGGAGGTGATCCGAGACAGCCAGCATGGCTTCACCAAGGGCAAATCATGCCTGACCAACCTGGTGGCCTTCTAAAATGGAGTGACTGCATCAGTTGACAAGGGAACAGCAACTGATGTCATCTACCTGGACTTCTGTAAGGCTTTTGACACAGTTCCACACGACATCCAAATCTCTAAATTGGAAAGATATGGATTTGAAGGGTGGACCATCTGGTGGATAAGGAATTGGCTGGATGGCCACACCCAGAGAGTGGTGGTCAATGGCTCTATATCCAGGTGGAGGCCGGTGACAAGTGGAGTCCCTCTGGGGTCTGTCCTGGGACTGGCACTTTTCAATATCTTCATCAATGACATAGACGATGGGGTTGAGTGCACCCTCAGCAAGTTTGCAGATGACACCAAGCTGAGTGGTGCAGTTGATACCAAAGGATGAAGAGATGCCATCCAAAGGGACCTGGACTGGCTGGAGAATTGTGCCCATGTGAACCGCATGAGGTTCAACACGTCCAAGTGCAAGGTGCTGCACCTGGGCCAGGGCGATCCCAGACAGGAGCACAGACTGGGAGAAGAACTCATTGAGAGCAGCCCTGCAGAGAAGGACTTGGGGGTTCTGGTGGATGAAAAGCTTGACACGAGCCAGCAGCGCGTGCCTGCAGCCCAGAAGGTCAACTGCGTCCTGGGCTGCACCAACAGAGGGGTGGGCAGCAGGTGGAGGGAGGGGATTGTGCCCCTCTGCTCTGCCCTTGTGAGGCCCCACCTGGAGTGCTGCGTCCAGGTGTGAGCCCCCAGCACAGGAAAGATGTGGGGCTGTTAGAGCAGGTCCAGAGGAGGGACACAAAGATGATCAGAGGGCTGGAGCACCTCTCCTGTGAAGAAAGGCTGAGAGAGCTGGGGATGTTCAGCCTGGAGAAGAGAAGGCTCCAGGGAGACCTCATTGTGGCCTTCCAATACTTAAAGGGGCCTTATAAAAAAGATGGAGAGTGAGTTTTTGCTCAGGTAGATAATGATAGGACAAAGGGGAATGGTCTTAAACTAAAAGAGGGGAGATTTAGATTAGAGGTTAGGAAGAAATTCTTCACTGTAAGGGTAGTGAGGCACAGGACCGGGCTGCCCAGAGAAGCTGTGGATGCCCCATCCCTGGAGGTGTTCAAGGCCAGGCTGGATGGGGCCTTGGCCAACCTGATCCAGTGGGTGGCATCCCTGCCTATGGCAGGGGCATTGGAGTTTGATGATCTTTAAGGTCCCTTCCAACACGAGCCTTTCTATGATTCTATGATTAAATAAGAGGTTGCATTGCTGTTTGTCATGGCTTTGTCTTTGCTCTTGGCTGGGCTAGAAAACAGCATGCACAAAAGAATAATTTCCCACATTTCAGCAGTATCTTTGTGCTCAGTCAGTGACACACAGGTAGGACCAACAACACTGCCACCTGACATCTTCCAAACCTACCAAGGGCCAGCTGCTCTTCAAGCACTGTTCACCATCTATTATCTCTGCCAGCAAGTCTCCAATAAAGCCAACCACAGCACTGGTCCTGATGACTGGGACTACGGCATTGCAATCCCAGCAGGAAACCAGGACTTGTTCAAGCAGCCTGAAGAAAATATAAAACCTCCCTCAGTTCATCTGTCAGCATCCAGCGTGTGTAGAGATAAAGGAGCTGTACAACTCACAGCCCATGGAGAGCCGTGGATGAACTTCAGCACCCCCAGAAGCAGGTGCACAGCCCTTTCTTGGTGGCCTTCCATCACTGACCCCACCATGAATCACCAGCTGAAGGAAAGGTGCTCAAATAAAGTGAAATGGAAAAGTGTTCATCCAAGTCAAGGCATTCCTGGTGCAAGATGGAGCAAGAACTTCTCCATGACAGACCAGAGAGTTCATCCGCCATGTAAACAGAAAATCGTGAAAAATATGGAATGTCTTCATATGCCAAATCATTTGCATCCACTGGCCGTAGTTCAAAGACTTGCGAGATATATTAACACAAACACACAAATCTCCCCGCTTCATTTGCAGCCCAGGATGGATTAACACTCATGGATTTCTCATTCTGACAACTCCTCATGGGTTCTAATCAGAAACCAATTAATAACATCTACAAACTATCATTTCAGCTTCGGTCTTGGCTAAAATCCTTTCTGAATCTCCTTCCTATTACTGCCTGAGGCGTGTTTGGTCAGCAGCTTCATACTGCTCTGGGTGAAGACAGACCCAAGTCTGAAACAAGAAATCAGCAGCAGAGTTGCTGCACTTTAACAGCATTTTAACATCTGGCCTGTACACCAGAATTTGAACATAAAAGTTTAGCAATAACTGTGCCCCGTGTTCTTAATATTTCACTTTTATATACTCAAAACATTGTGCTTACCTAATTGATCTCTAACAGTCAGTAAATCTAGCTGTACCTCAAGTAATAGAATTTTTGCAATTCTTGTATTTGAAAGTTTCACCTCCTTCCATATACGGTATCTCTTTTTCTACTGTTTCATTCAGCTACTTCCTTTTTAAAGGTAGCATTAAGTGATAACAATCTTTTAAAAAATCTGAACACTGCATTAAATTGGTGTATCAGCTGGCAATTATTACGCCTTTGCATTCCTCAAGCCCAAACAAAACACCAGAACATATTTTATCTTGCTTCACCTTGACAGATCAGATCTAAGAGGTGTGGAAGAGCCATTTCTCTTGTTCTTCTATGCCCTAAAGTTTAACATAGAATCATAGAATCATAGAATATTCCGAGTTGGAAGGGACCCATAAAGATCAAGTCCAACTCCTGGCACCACACAGGTCTGCCCAAAAGTTTAGACCATGTGACTAAGTGCACAGTCCAATTGCTACTTAAAGACAGGCTTGGTGCAGTGACTGCTTCACTGGGGAGCCTGTTCTAGTGTGTGACCACCCTCTCGGTGAAGGACCTCTTCCTGATGCCCAGCCTAAACTTCCCCTGCCTCAGCTTCACACCGTTCCCACGGGTCCTGTCACTGGTGAGAACAGAGATTAGGTCCCCTGCCTCTCCACTCCCCCTCGCGAGGAAGTTGTAGACTGCGATGAGGTCCCCCCTCAGCCTCCTCTTCTCCAGGCTGAACAGGCCAAGTGACCTCAGCCGCTCCTCATATGTCTTCCCCTCTAGGCCCTTCACCATCTTCATCGCCCTCCTCTGGACACTCTCCAACAGTTTAATGTCCTTTTTGTACTGTGGTGCCCAGAACTGCACACAGTACTCGAGGTGAGGCCGCACCAGCGCAGAGTAGAGCGGGACAATCACTTCCCTCGACCGACTAGCAATGCCGTGCTTGATGCACCCCAGGATACGGTTGGCCCTCCTGGCTGCCAGGGCACACTGCTGGATCCACATAAATGGATGTGAATTAGTCTTAGCTTTGTAACAGGGGTAACAAAGTATAAAGCTGACGGTGAAGTAGTGTCAAGCTAAGGTCTTTTTTTTTTTTTTTCCTTCTATTCACTTCTTTTTAAATAGTTGCTTTCTTTCCTTCCACTTTCTTCATTTGCAAGAATCCCCCCCCCAGCAATTCAGCAAGATGTTTATTTATTTTTTGGAGTGTTACGCTTTCATACACAGGTTGTGAAAACAAAAAAGAGCCCGGCACAGAGCGGTTTGAAATGTCACGGTCTGTCACGCTGCCACATAAAATGTCACAATGTCCAGCCTGCCGCTGGAAAGCACAGGTTATGGGCAGATGTCGTGTTCTGGCTCCAGCCGTACCACCACAAGAGGATGCCCTTTATCACCGTTCCCTCTGGCCCACTGATGTGCCAGCGGAGCTGCGCGTGCGAACCCTTCCCCTTCCTTGCCCATTCCAGGCAAGACCAGCAAGATCGTTGTAAACAATTTAAATATGAAGTCTGTGCTAACCTGTTTCACACGAGTAAGTCTGGGGAGAGCTTGTCACGACCAGCTCAGCCGAGAGAGCGGACCGGGACCGTAACAGCAGCGGTGAGGTAGGGAACAGCAAGAAATGCAAAAGCAGCGGCTTCTTCCTGCTGGCACCCTGGCAGCAGTGTGCATCTTTGACTTCCTGTGGGAGAGAATTTCCCCAGCATCTTTCGCCATGTGCCAAATGTAATATCAAACAGCTAATAACAATAGGCACCGGTACATAAAGAGAATACTCTTTCCTAGTCAAAGGAACAGGCATGCACAAATTTTCCATCAGGTTTTCTTTCAAAGAAATTGTGATCTGGGGAGCCAAAGTGATTCTGCCTTCCATCGTGCCTCCGGGACGTTCTGTTTTACTGGCACCATTCCCGCCACTATCGTTAAGATTATGTCAGTGTTTCCACTAAGCGCCGTGTCTCTGAGGGGCTTATGGTAACCAAGCTGTCAGAATTCATTCTGGGCTCAAACTTCACATACTGTAAATTCCCAGTGATGGATATTTCCTTTCTTCAAGGAAAAAAAAATCGAGTTAATTGATATTGCAATACATAAAACACTGCATTCAGAAAGGAATTTGGGTTTATATTGCACTATTCAAAATGTTGCAAGTAATTTATAGCAGCCAGAACGTTTTGGTCTTGAGTGGCAAAAAAAAAAAAAAAAAAAAAAGGAAAGTTACAGAGTTGTGTTTTTTGCCCTGCATGTTCAGGGCAATACCACAAAAGGTATTCCTGAGATGCAGATGGGCTGTCTCGGGGTGCTGAAGCTTTACTTTATGCTCAACAAGGCTTGCCACATGGAACTACTTATTTTGGAGAAAAGTTTCGCTCAGCTCTTTATTGTGATGTTTTTGGAAGCAGGACACATGTAACGGATTACAGGACATCACCCTCTGCTATGAAGGATATGGCACCACTCTCATAAACTTTCTGCGTGGTTCTGGGAGCCCCAGAACAAAGCTGAATAAAATATGACTGCTGTTGTGGCTGTACTCTGACAAGAGAGGGTTCATGTATCAACAGCTAAGTTGTCATTAAAGAATCAGCGTGACATGCCACAGACACGGGGAGCTTCTCAGTGTTAAGACCTGCCATCCTGGGCCAGAAAAGAGAAGCGAATAGCTCGTCTGGGTGTGTGGGATTAATCTTTATGCTTCCACTATTTTCAGTAGGAATTGTGCACACCACAGGCTGGAAACTTACAGAGATGTATGGCACGCTGAAGAGCAGCATACCCAGGGAGCCGTAAATAAAATGTATGCACTTAGATACTTGGATCTCTTGGAATTTTTTACTTTAGAAGAAAAAGCTTGACTTTTTTCACATTCTTCTGTATGGGAAGGGAAAAGTACAGATATTTAGGGGGAAGGTGCTGGAATAACCATCAACCTAGCCTGTTAATGCTTATTCACAGAAACGTTCCCACCAACATATGAGCTGGACTGTGTCTATCTGATGTAGATGCTCACCTCCTTCTCTCACTTCTTCGTGTCTTGTTCAAAGATGGGAGCACATTGGTCTAGGAAACAGCTAGGGAAGGGCTTTGCCTGCAGAGGAAACATGGAAGGCAATGGTAAGGCCATCTGTACCAGATGGTGGTGCTGTGAGGGGACACGCTGGCTTTATCCCAGGGCTGCCTGAGAGTAGTGCTGTTGCCCTCAGAGCAGCCGGCCCAAGGGCTGCTGGTCAGACAGCATCGGCATTCCCAGTTCAGACTGGTTTAGCTTAAGGGGTAGCAGCAATGCCTGCAACTGGGAAAAGCACCAGCGATGACAGAAACCTCCACGCTGGGTTTCCCACTGCTGCCTCCAGTACTGGAGCTGCCCCAGTGAAGAACTGGGACACGCCACTACGAAGGGGCACAGGAAGGGGCCCACACTGCCAGCCTAACTGCCTGTGGAGACTTACAGCCGGACACGCTTCTGATGTTGGCTGTCCTCTCTATAAAACACATCTCATACACCATTAAAAAAATTTCCAGTTATTGCAATGACAACCCATTTATTTCTTACAGTGTACGAACGTTTCGGTACTGAGGTAATTTAATACAAACAGTAGGGGGGGAAAACAAGAGTCTATGGTAGAGTATTACCCAAGTCATAAAATCGGTTTATTACTCTATTGTGTGCCTAAAATTTCTGGAACATTGTAGCAGATGTATTTTATAGTGAAATGACAACACATTTTAATGAAAACCAGGTTTAGATTCTGGCAACTTTTCTCCCTTAATTTTATATTTTGTGACTGAGCCTACGACCCCACCAGGAAAAATCAATAGAATGTTTAGTATGTCTCACCATCACACCTTGATGTAGAGTTGTATAGAGAAGAAAATAACTACGTGACAGAACAGGACTTACTTTTTCATTACTTGAAACCGAATTCTGTCTTCCTCTGTTGACAATTACAAGCTCTACTTTGCTCTGTTCCCTTTCAGGTGAAATTCAAGTAGTCATTACTAGTTTTGCTGGACCTCTCTTGCGTAATACATAGCTCTGTTGTCGATTCAGATTGCAAACACTTTTGCACCAAAGTGCTGTGGATATGCTCTCCAGCCCTCTCCTTCCACTGCTCAGGACAGTGGGCAGGATCACATCCTGTGTCCCTTACTGGTGCTTGCATCCCTTTCTGTTGCCTGCTGCTGGGATTGGCGCCTTGAGCAAACAAACAGAGCCCCAGTGCTCCCAGGTGCTGTGCCCAGGCCTGTCACAGAGCACAGGAACACGGTGAGCATCTTTCTGGATCCCTCACGCACACCGAGATGGATCAGGTACAATTAGCTGCCCAGTGTTAGCATGTCTCTGCTGACTACGGATAAGTCGGCTTTTAAAAAGAGATTATTGTTCAGTCCAATGTATTTGCTTCATGGGAACATTTCTGACAGAGCCGTAAACACCTCTGCCAAAACGTGTTTCTTTCTCAAAAGTACGTAGATGTTGCAGGTGTTCAAACAGCTGTAGGTATTGAAATGAACAAAAAATAACAGAAATGGGAGCGATAACTCTAATCTGCCTAATATTATTCTTGGAAGTATTTTTTTCTGAATCCGAATAAAAAGCATCCTGAGGATGCTCTTTCAGGAAACACCTGATCTGGAATAGTTCCATCCGAATGGCAGAATTATAACGCTTGGCAGCACCACAAACAGCTACGAGCAGGGTCTCACACCAGCAAGTATGAAGCTGCTTGTTTACAAGGCACACGAGTGGCTCTGCCTTCCACACAACACCTACCTTCCTGGAACACGCCCAAGGCCGTGCAGATTGATCAGGGCTGGTGTGGCATAGCAGTTAAAAAACAACTTTGCAATTATGTGTAACAGAAAACCAACTGCAGAGACGTTTTATTGACTTGTGGTCCTTCTGATGACTTTACAGAGAAAGAAGAAAGCATATATGTCATCTATAGACGAATATAGATTCCTCCCAGGCAGTCAAGTCTTGGTGCTTCTAAATTAGCGTACTGCCTCGGGGTCTCTGCATGCTTATGTATACAGCGACAGAGTCCTTTTATGTCTCACAAACTGGCAGGCCATTCCTGCTGATCTTCTACCTCACACTCCCACTTAATAATAAAACAAGCTGATTTACACTCCACATAACTGATTCTGCAGATTGTTTCTAACCCCGTGTTTAAAAGCAGCGTCTGATTAACAACCCAAAATGACATTGGTGATCATCTCCTTTCCACATACGTTCTCACACTGCACTTAGGACAGTTGTTAAGCACTTCCTAGCAACACTTTTATTGGTACAACTAACCCCCACCACAGATATCCATGGGTTGGAGAGGATTTTCTGCTGCATAGCACTCTTTTTTTTTTTTTTAATAAAAGACTCCAAAGCTACTCATGGCCACACGCTAACATTGGATGACTGCTCTTAGCTCCTTAGGAAGCACATACTGCCTGCAGCTGTTCCTCAAGGAAGTTTTCTTTGGAGTAACTTTGCCCTAATTCTACAGAAAGTTGCATTTCACTGACAGGGTGAAATAATTAAGCTCGACTTTCATCACAAAGCTTTGCCTGACTTTTCAGATATGATGCATCCAGGCCACAAGAGAACAAGCACAAAAGGATCTTTAACTTGATTTTTAATCAGCAGGAAATTATCACTGAAATTGAAAGGCACTTCTTGTAATTTTGACAGTTGCCAGTACTACCAGCACTCATACCTGAGCATACCGTAATGCGCGTAACGACCCCCTTTTTTGAACATCTCATTCTCAGCTAATGTGAAAATCTCAGGTAATGTGAAAATCTGAGGTCAGGTTGCCATTTTCAAAGGTTGAATAAAGACTCCCACCCAAATTACACCAGCATTACTGACAAATGCTGGCATGTAAGAGCTTAGCGTGGGCTGGGGATCCAGGAGCACTCCTAAACTATCTGGCCAATGGCATCGATGTGCTCTTGGCCAACGCAGATTGCACCATAGCTTCAAACTCTCTCAACTTCCTTGGCTTTCCTTTTCCTTTGGGATGTGAAACGGCTACACCTAGTCTGTGACCTGAATGCACTCTAGTGCCCAGCTGTTTGGCTGCAGTATCATCCGCACAGGGCTGTTGTGAGACCACACTGACTCATTCCCCTCCTGACCGTACATTCAAGTTGAACAGGACCACAAAAGCCCAATGATTATGGAGCATTTTATGATCCCAACTCACCTCAATCCAAAACAGGACAGTGAGCGAGAACATCTTATTCAACTGAGGCTTTAATGAAAACAGTATTATTTTCTAGCAGCACTACAGGCTGTTTGAAATCTACACTGACTTTTGTACAAAACACGGGAAATTAAAACGCTGTAATGAAAACTAATGCACACAGAACATTCTGAATATAAAATGTATCTCTGATGTTACCAGGACACAAAATGTATGAAATACCAGCAATCGTATTTGCAGAGAAACTGCAACGGTGTTCTTCTACTTGCAGTTAAAAGCCTGTCTGCAGTAAAAACTCCATCAAATTTGAGTTTTTGCTCTCCAGATTGAACGTAAAGATGTTCAAAAGATGATCATGCTCTTGTCAAAACAGGCTAGTTGAACTTCCCACAATCAAGACAAAGACCAAGACCTCTACCGAAGAAAGTTTTCTATACACATATGCAACCATTCACAATTAAGGAGCAGTATGTAGTCATAGTTAGCAAGAACTCACAAATCCTGTCCATATGCCTGAAGTCCTAGGAGCCTTGGGAACATGAACATGGCATGCTGCAAAGGGTGAGGTTAGTGCAGCTCCTTTGAACTGAAACACAATATACCCACAGGCCTGAAATATTCAGACACAGACACAGACACAGATTTCTAGGTTGGAAGAGACCTCAAGATCATCGAGTCCAACCTCCAACCTAACACTAAGTACTCCACTAAACCATATCGCTAAGCTCTACATCTAAACGTCTTTTAAAGACCTCCAGGGATGGTGACTCCACCACCTCCCTGGGCAGCCCGTTCCAATGCTTAATAACCCTTTCGGTAAAGAAGTACTTCCTAACATCCAACCTAAAACTCCCCTGTCGCAACTTTCGCCCATTCCCCCTCATCCTGTCACCAGGCACGTGGGAGAACAGACCAACCCCCACCTCTCTACAGCCTCCTTTAAGGTAACTGTAGAGAGCGATAAGGTCGCCCCTGAGCCTCCTCTTCTCCAGGCTGAACAAGCCCAGCTCCCTCAGCCGCTCCTCGTATGACTTGTTCTCCAGACCCCTCACCAGCTTGGTCGCCCTTCTCTGGACTCGCTCGAGCACGTCCATGTTCTTCCTGTAGCGAGGGGCCCAAAACTGAACACAGTACTCAAGGTGCGGCCTCACCAGAGCAGAGTACAGGGGCAATCCCTTGTTCCCCTTCAGAATCCCTTGTTCTAGTCATCTGTTACAGTTTTGTAGTTTCTGCAAGGTTTACCTTTTTGGTAGATTTTCCAGGCTCACTTGTGCCACTGCTTGCTGTATTTTTCCCGAGGGCACTTTTCATTTACTGTCATCTTCTCTGTTCTGCCTAGAAAGTTTTAAGTAACACAGCATCAACTTGCAATTTTTTTCCCCTTTCGATTACTTACAGTAATTGTTTAATTGGCCAGCAGGCTACTTGACCCACAATACTCTTCTCTAAATGGCTGCAGCAGTTTTTCCTAGTCCCATACCCTAATGGCACCAACACGTGCTCTCATTCATACCTTTCATGTTCCAGTAAACAATTAAAAATTCACTATTTGAATAACCACTTAAATGG
Organism: Cygnus atratus; assembly: GCF_013377495.2. Classification (NCBI taxonomy): domain Eukaryota; kingdom Metazoa; phylum Chordata; class Aves; order Anseriformes; family Anatidae; genus Cygnus; species Cygnus atratus. The sequence continues at coordinate 189,905,547 of NC_066362.1, read as the reverse complement.
AAATTAAGTGTGTTAACAATTCTACAAGAGGAAATTCACACTTCTGAAACCACTTGTTTCAGATCTCTAAACGTTCATACTTGAAAATCTTTGATTCATATTTTGGTTATCTCCTTTACAACAAAGGCTAGAGACTTGCTTGTATAAGGAGTCTTGCTTTATCTCAGTGAAAAGCTTTCATTTTCTTTTAGTGTATACCAGGGGAGGTTTGCATAAACACAGCATCCATGACAAGCAGAGGGGACCCCTCACTACCCAAAATCTAGGAAAATGTAATGAGCAGGTGAAGCAATTGACCATCTCACTGCCGCTAACGTGTCAGACCTATTCCATTCCTGTTCTTCTCCTCCTTCTCCCAGTCACTCCTGGGCTCACACTTCCACCCCTCACCTTGCACCAGGTCTAGCAATCATGGAATCTGCTTAGAAACATGTCAGACGCAATAAATTGACAGAAAAGCAGCCCCCAACTGGATAGTTTCCTCCTAAATTAGGGAATTCATCTTGTTCTTGGAAGCATCCAGTAGAAGGGAGGAAAAAAGAAATCACATGGCTGAGAGTAAGGGCAGGCAGCAGGGAGCTAACCCCCCCTCTTTTGGGGACAGCAAGCTGCGAGACTAACTCAGGTACACGTGGGACCTCAGCCTAAACTGGTGGGAATGCAGCTTTCGGTGCTGTGCTTGGTTTCACCAGACAGCGCTGTCTCCAGTAAAACCTGCGTCCTGCACGCCAGCTTACAGAATGCATAACTGCATTCTCATTTCCAAATAATTTCCAACTTTCTCTTCCAAATGCTTAAGAATCTGAAATTTTAGACTGAAAATAAATTGCAATTGTTAGCACAGCTCACAAATAATAAATTAAGTCATACTTGAATTTACTTAAGACTCAAGCACACTAGGTCATTTTTCACATAAATAAAGCATTCAAAATGTTTAACAGAAGGAACTACTTAGATCTATATAGAACTGTGCTTTATTTGTTACAGCTGTTCTTTTATGATACCTGATCCTAGACATAAATTCCTTTGTTTTGAAAATGGTGGTTCACATATTGAGCCCAAAGCATATATTAACAGGGCAGATATAATTAATTTTAGCAGTGTAATAAACTGTATTGTTGCCTGGGAAATCAAATCCTGCAAATGGTGGCAAGGCTGAGTCATTCCCTTTGATAATAAAATGATGAGATGTTATAACTTAATATAGGTTAAAAACTGTACAATACTATCCAGGCTACCACAAAAGAAAGTTAATAAGAGCTGAGGGTGAACTCCTCAGGTTGTTGGTTCTCTTATCTTGTATTAGGTGTGCCATAAATCAACGTTTTAAACAAATTAAATAAAGGTGAACTGCAAGACTTTTTTTTTTTTAAAGTTTGGACTTGCAACCCTTTTTCTTCTTTACAAGGGATACAGAAGACTGTGAATGGGTGAATTTATATTATGAATTTATATATTATTTATATTTTTATATATTATTTATATTTTAATATATTTTATATATTATATTTTTATATTTTTATATTATTTATATAATTTATATATTATTTATATTATGAATTTATATAATATATATATTTTTTCTACCCTATATATTTTTTTAAATAAATAATACATTGAAAACGTATCTACAGCATTTGGAAATGTGAAATCAAACTGCAACACCACCCTTACAGCACAGATATTTCAACATTTGTAACACTTTATTAACCTTTTTTTTTTTTAATTAAATATTTATACTGGGAGGGTGTTCAATCACTGGCATAGGCTGCTCAGAGAGATTGTGGAGTCTCCGTGCTTGGAGATATTCATACCCAACGGGACGTGGCCAGGAACAACCTGCCCTTGCTGACCCTGCACTGAGCAGGGGTTTGGAGCCTGTGGTCTCCTCCGGAGTTCTTGTCTGACCTCATCACTTCTGGGCCTCTGATACTTGTTTCACACCTACAAACACATACATGCTCCCATTACTTTACAGACGAATGTAATGTTGTTTTACTTTTGAAATAAGAAATAAATTCACAGCATTTGAGGAAATGATGTAAGCATCAGTTCTCTGAAAACAAATGAATGCCCCCCCATTCTGATAAAAATGACAACTCTCTTTTTTCTTTTTTAAAAAAAGTTATCAGATCAGAAACACACCTCTCTCATCTCCTTGTAGTGTAACACAAATCAGCAGACTCGAATTTAATCTAATACAAGATTCTATTCTTGGAAACAGAAGACCATAAATGGAAAGCCTACGGGTCTGGTCCTTCCAACACATGATATTAAGGGGGGCTAAACTCAAAACATAATTTACCCCTTTCTAATTTATTTGAACCTACTAGTAGCTACAGTGGTGGATTATGTTACTTATCTACATTAGACTTCTGTTTAAGTCTTTCTCTATGTAGAAGGAATTGCCTTTTTCCAAGAGGCATCAGCATCGCTTTATTAAAAGCTTTTCTAAGCAGGAGAAAACACAGGCAATGATTTCGGCTCTGTGACCACAACACCCAGCAGCACAGGGAGAGAAGCCTGCGGCAGCCCACCCCAGCCCCAGCCAAACCCGTAGAATCACAGAATCACTAAGGTTGGAAAAGACCTCCAAGATCATCTGGTCCAACCATACCCCTACCACCAACATCCCCCTCTAGACCATGTCCCTGAGCACCATGTCCAACCTTTCCTTGAACACCCCCAGGGACGGTGACTCCACCACCTCCCTGGGCAACCCGCCCCAATGCCTGACTGCTCTTTCTGAGAAGAAATGTCTCCTCATTTTCAACCTGACCCTCCCCTGGCACAACTTGAGACCATTCCCTCTAGTCCTATCAGTAGTTACCTGTGAGAAGAGGCTGACCCCCAGCTCCCCACAGCTTCCTTTCAGGTAGTTGCAGAGAGCAATAAGGTCTCCCCTGAGCCTCCTCTTCCACAGACTAAACAACCCCAGTTCCCTCAGCCGCTCCTCACAGGACTTGTGTTCCAGGCCCTTCACCAGCTCCGTAGCCCTTCTCTGGACACTCTCCAGGGCCTCGATGTCCTTCTTGTAGTGAGGGCCCAAAGCTGAACACAGCACTCGAGGTGTGGCCTCACCAGAGCAGAGTACAGGGGGACGATCACCTCCCTGGCCCTGCTGGCTACACTATTCCTGACACAAACCATCATGCTGTTGGCCTTCTTGGCCACCTGGGCACACTGCTGGGTCATGGTCAGGCAAGTATTGACCAACACTCCCAGATCCTATTCCTCTGCACAACTTTCGAGGTACTGTCTCCCAAGCCTGTAGTGCTGCATGGGGTTGTTGTGACTGAAGCACAGGACCTGGCACCTAGCCATGTTGAACCTCATGAGAAGCGTGTGATATTCTGTTCAGATGAGGGACTTTATCTGAACCGATCTCCCTTCCCTTCCCTTCCCTTCCCTTCCCTTCCCTTCCCTTCCCTTCCCTTCCCTTCCCTTCCCTTCCCTTCCCTTCCCTTCCCTTCCCTCAGATCCACCCCCCCGCCATTCCCGCCTCCCCCCCGTCCTCTCGCGAGAGCCGCGGCCGGGCGCCGAGCAGCGACAAGATGGCGGTGGAGTCCCGCGTCACGCAGGAGGAGATCAAGAAGGAGCCGGAGAAGCCGATCGACCGCGAGAAGGTGCCGGGGCGGCTCCGTGCCGCTGCCCCCTCACTCCGCGGGGTCCCGGGGTGGCGGTGCGGGGTCCCGGAGGGGCGGTGCGGGGCCTTTCTGGGGGTGGTGTTGTTGGCGTTGGGGCCTGACCGCCGCCTCCGTTTCCCCCCTCAGACGTGCCCGCTGCTTCTCCGCGTCTTCACCACCAACAACGGGCGGCACCACCGCATGGACGAGTTCTCCCGCGGCAACGTGCCCTCCAGCGAGCTGCAGATCTACACCTGGTGAGTGCTCAGGGGCCCTGCGTCCCCTCCCCGACCCGGGGGGGGTGGCTGAGTGGCGGCCGCGTCTCGGCACAGGCTGGTCTGTTGGTATTTCTTCGGGGTTCTCTTCTTTTTTAATTAATTTCACCCCAACAGCCCTACTTTGTACTAGCATCAGTTGTTATAGAAGTCTAGAGCTCCTTCATGAACTCTGTCGCTTTAATTCGGAGCCACTTGAGAGTAAAGCAGCACATTTCTTTTCATATGGCCAGGTAGCAGTGCTTTAACAGCCACTTTTTATTGCTTTTAATCACACTTCAGAACACCCCTTTAGTCTTTGTTGGTAACACTTCAGTATTTGCTTATAGCATTTCAAAGAGCTGTTTTGAAAGTGAATTATTAGAATCACTCTGAAAGTGAATTATGCTACTTTTTAAACCTTGTTTTTCCTTAAAGGTTTCTGCCAGAGGTCTAACTTGTTTGTCGTTGTATAGTTGAATAAATCCATTTTTTTGTGGCTAACAAAGCATACACTTCTGACTTACTACTTAATGGGGTTTATGGACTCAGCCCAGGCTATTGATGATGTCTGAGCTGTTTGTCATCTGCAGAAATCAGAATGGGCATTGTCTGTCAACAGACTGCTCTTTGGTTGCTTAAAGCTTGGAATGAGTGTAATTAGTGCTGTTTTGGTTGTGATGATTGGGTCCTTTTGTTCTTGGGATTCTAACTTTTGTTCTCGTTGAAGGGTGGGGAAAAGGAAGGGTACTGTCTGTTAGGGCGGGAATGGAGAACTCTGTTCATGATTGTTTGTTTTCTATCCCTGAACCTCTCCTGATTTTAATATAAATACCAACTTAGATGAGAAGACACGCTGTTCATTGTGGAAGTGCATTAATGCATTAAAAAAAAAAAAAAGTCACTGTTTAAATTGTAACTTTTCTGAGAGACCCGGAGAAGCAGATGCTGAAGCAAACAGAGGTGAAGAGATTTGTCTCGTACCACCATAAGTTAAAAGATAAACTCCATCTGGACCCACATCTGTCGAACCTTTGTCCACATTCTTAATGCACGAGAGCGTGCTGCTTCCAGTGCCCCGTAGGTGGTGAATTCTGCTGGGTGCTGTCACTGACCAGAGCGACTTCTTGTTGCTTGATTGCCAGATGAAAATATGTTGTTGGGAATGCCACATTGTTGTGGCATAGGTGGCTCCCTGTGTAGCTCAAGTATGTAAAACCTTCCTCTTCTTCAGATACCAGCGGAAGGCATGCGAAGACAAGGAGATGTTCGTTTAAATAATTACAATATATTGATTCCATCTTAAGTGGGTTTTGGAAAGCTGCTTCTATTGTTGTTGCTTTGAGAACATTAACCACTTTGGTTTGTTTGTTTAACCTAGGATGGATGCAACCCTGAAGGAGCTGACGAGTTTAGTGAAAGAGGTCTACCCAGAGGCACGGAAGAAGGGCACGCACTTCAATTTTGCAATTGTTTTTACAGATCTCAAGCGGCCCGGATATAGGTAAATGGCGTTTCTTCTCCAGACTAATAGAAGACTGGAAGCACCAGAGCAGTTAATTATTTTTCATTAACAAAGTCCAGTGCCCACAAACCAAATTTCTAAGGTTCTTGATAACAGACTACGTGATCACCACTACAAACTCTAAATTTTGATTGGTGGCTGTTGTAGTTTGTGTTCCCAAAACAATGAGCGTATTTGCTCGAAGACTTTGATTAGTGTATTGGCAACCAACCAGAATATGGACGTACTGTGTGAGATGAGGACTTGTTTCTGGTGATATGGAGCACTGGGACGGGCTCCCCAGAGCAGTGGTCACAGCACTGAGCCTGATGGAGTTCAGGAAGCATTTGGACAACACTCTCAGACACGGGGTCTGATTTTTGGGTGGCCCTTCGGGGACCCTGGAGTTGGACTCAGTGATCCTTGTGGGTCCCTTCCAGTTTGGGATATTCCATGATTCTATGATACGAGGAGTGTTAGGTCATGTGTCTGAGACTGTTTGAGTTTTAGGAGTGATCTCGTTACAGGTGTCTGCCTTCCAGAACTGTATGAGCCAGCGTTTGTTGGTAACCAGTGGATAGGCACGGCCCTACAGTCTGTGGGGCAGTACGGATCCTCCACCTAGTACTGGAGGGGAAAAAACCCTGTGAATGTAGCTAAAAGCTAAGTATAGTACGGGGGGTGGCCAGGGAAGGCTGTAATGACCCAAAGCAGTCCCTGTTTTTGCCATGTATTGTACATCCGGAGAGACTGGGCTCTGACTAACCTGCCTTTTATCTCCTGCGTGCAGGGTGAAGGAGATCGGCAGCACCATGTCGGGCAGGAAGGGCACAGATGATTCCATGACGTTGCAGTCTCAGAAATTCCAGATCGGAGACTACTTGGACATAGCAATTACCCCTCCCAACCGCGCACCACCTCCGTCAAGCCGCATGAGACCATACTAAGCTGTTGCTTCTTTGTATGATTTCCTTTTGTGCTTATTCCTACTTGCTGTTCTAAAGCAGGCCTTTTTTTTATTGCTTTTGTTGCTAAGCAAGAACGTTTGAAGGCAAACCTAAGCGTCAGGAGTAAAAGTTAAATTCTAAACCTTAACTTTTAGTTTGCTTAGAAGTAACGCTTATTCTTTTAGAGGTGCCATCGCTCTTTCCCTGACTGTTAGTTTGCAAAGTAAGTTGGTGTGTCCAGAGTTTCAAGATCTCCATAAAATGCGACCAGGAAGATTGCAGGTGTTCTGTAGTTCTGTCTTGTATGGATTAAAGATTGATGTTATTAATCTTTTGAATTTGAGAGTGTTTTTTTTTTTTGTGTGTTTCTGCAGAGAAATTCAGAAGTTTGCTTTTAAGCAGAAGTTGAAATCGGTGACAGGAAGGTCATGGCCTTTATCTGGTAACTTTGGGGCTTGTTTTAGAGAAACAGGTGGCCTTTTACAGCAGGATTCCTTAAACCACTGGTACCTGAATTTTGGAGGATGATCATGGAGGATGTGGCTGTAAGCGGGCAGACTTGGTGTTCCTCTTGCTGCTGCTGTAGGTATGTTGTCTGGGGAAGGTCAAAGGTGAGCTGTGTAAGGCTGCAGGATAGAGAGGAGAATGATGGTGGACCGTTGTGGCTTCCTGGGGCTGCTCCATCTTCCAAGAAGAGGACAGGCCTTGAGTGATGAATTCAAGAAGTGGTCTTGGTGACACCCGGATATCCCAGCGCACTGCAGAGCTGCTGAGGCAGATTTGGATTGTCACACTTGCACAGCAGCCTCCGAATTCTGGAAATACCTGGTTTTGTCTTCAAAAATGGAAAATACAAAGCTGTCTTGGAATGTCACTTTTTATAGCACAATGGATCCAAACTTCCTTGATGGCACACTCCATTGTTAACAATTTTTTTTGAACATTTATCCCTCCCCCCCATCTAAGTTATACACATCTACTACTTTACTAATGTATTATGTGTATTATAAAACTACACAAATAAGCTTTTCATCTTTTTTTTTTTTTTTAATCTTACCTCTAATAATGCAAAAAATATCTTCTTTTTATACCTACATGGTTTGTCTTGCACATCCTGCTTTGGAGACCAGTGTCAGAAGACTTCAATGTCTGCAGAGACCTGGCCAGAAGAAATCCAATATTGTCAGGCAGAGGTTGTCTAAGTAATGTGCAAAACTATTTCATAGTGAAAATATATTTGTTATGAAAATACATACTCTGACCAAGAGGACAAAGTCCAGGTTTGGCTTCATAAGTTTTGGGAAAGTGAATACTTTCCTCTTTCCCTTAGTTATCCAAATCTAATCAATAGATATAATCTTGGGCTTTATTTTGGCTTGAACTGGGTAAATCTTGCTGCTTAGTCCTTGGTAAGATGATTTTTAGCAAGTAATTGGGGCTTGTATTGAGTGTTGATTTCTCAAGCTGCTGTAATCCCTGGGTGTCAGGACAAAGCCAGGTGATGGTGAAGTATGGTCCAAGGGTGTCCTGAAACTTTAAATCTCCCCGGTGAAGCTGGAGGCTGGCGGTGGGCGTCCAGCAGCTCAGTGGGCACCCAGCAGCTGAGCGGAGGGGAAGGGGTGGCTCGGGGCTTCTCGGCTCTCCTGCAGAACTGTCGGGGTGAAGCAGCTGGAGCTACCTCGCACCCTGAGGAACAGAAGGAAGACGTGACCCGGCCGTCTCCCGCCAAGTCAGGGCCGTGATGGAAAGCGAACCTGAGGCTTTCCAGCGCTTGCCTGTTTCCTTCTGTCACTGCAGGGGGAGATGTTGAGACATGAAGGTACCTCGCTTCTGCGGCTGCCCTGGGCGGACTTCCTCTGCTGGCTGGTCCCGAGCAGTCCAGGGGCCGCAGGGCAGGCGCTGCTTGTGTCTACTTGGTGCTGAGAGAAAGGCAAGGGCAGGAGCAGGAGAAGCTGTGTGCAGGGATGTCGTGCTCCCCACCCCTTTTTTTTTTTCAATTAAGAAAAGAATATAAATGCTGCTGGGGTAAGCAGTGTGTGATTAGGGCATTGAACAGCCTCCTACCAAAGGCAGAGAAGGGCCTTCAGTTACAGGAATACTGGTATTTCCTCCTCCTTGTGTACTGGCTTGGGCTTTTAATGTCCTCACGGATAATTGGCAGAAATTAAATGTAGCCAATATACAGGCGTCTGTGACTTGGAGTTACTCTGAGAGGCAGCTGGGACAGGAGGCATGGCCCAGCGAGGCTCCCAGCCTGCAGCAGGTCTGTGCACACCTCAGGGGAAAACGGGAACAACCCCTCAGTTTTACGTTTGGCAGCCTAAGAAGCAAAATCACAAGGAAATGAACATGCAGATCTGCCTTCAGTAGCAAACCCCTCAGCTTGAATGCTTAGGTTTGGAGTTCACCTTCGCATGACTTCCACGCAGCTATGAGCCTCAGCTGACCTCTTCCCTGAGTGCCTCTGGCCAAACATCTGTCGGGGTTGAGATTTGTCCTTCAAAAGCTCACACAGATGTCGTGCAGAAGTGAAGGGAGTTCAACTCCTGTACCTTTCTTTTAAAAAACTCACCTGAGAAATCAGTGCGGTGCATGGGTCCCTAAATTAAAAATCTGCTACGCAATCAAGTCCAACAGCAGCTGTTTCGAAGCCAGACATTGGGATGCAATCATCCAGATGTTGAAAGAGGTGGAAGGGTGAGTGAAAGTTGTCACCTGCTGATTGCACCAGTAAGCAGCTCCCGCGTCTCTTTCAAAACTCCTGGAAATGCTGAGGAGGGAAGTCAGTCGCTGAAAAGAACAAATTATGTACAAGGCAGCAGTTTGGAGAAATTAAAACACGGTCTCAAAGCTCAACAACAGTGAGCAATGCCATATGCTCAGGAAGCGGCATGCTGTAGCAAACACAACACACGGAGCTGTCAGTTAGCAGGACTCGCTTTGTACGCTGAGATTCCACGAGGAGTTTTTGTCCCTCAGCAAGGCTGCTGCGTGAAGTGGGGTTTTTCTTTGTCTCTGTCAATGCTCACAGCACTAACAGACAGCTTCTCATTTCACAGCTGGGCTTTCACTGGCACCCAACCTCTCATTTTATTTTTCTGGCAGCACAAGTGGAAGAACCCATCCTGTGTCAGGGTGCAGCAGGATGAAAGGGCTCCAGCTAGAAAACCCAGGAAACTGTTCCCTTAATTTGTCCTTTTTGCATTCAGCTAACTCAGCTGCTCGGCTCCCGCAGATGTGGCTTCATGTTTCTGTACTCCTTTGGCACACCTCTCCTGCTACCCCAGGTTTGTTTTTCCTGGAGGACTTTGTTCTGCTTCCCCAAGCAAACTTGGTTCTTAGAACAGCTTTTTCCCTCTCATTTCATCCATCTAAACCGATGCTTTTTAAAAACTTAATAAGAAAGAAGGTGTGTCGCAACAAATGCTTTTTTATTTAAACACCAAAACCCTCACCATTACCTTGTTACAACTTGTGTAACAACTGCTGATGCTGTTGCTTGTCGGGTTTTCATTTAACATAATGGGAAAAAAGTCAAATCCCTCTCTGCTACTCCTCTCAGCCCTTAGAGTAATGGCTCTGTTTCCACAGCCCCCCTCTCATTTCACCGCCCCTCTGTTATGGGGTCCCGCTCCCACCCCAGGGGTGGCGTGTGTCTCTGTGATGACCTTGACCCTCATAAAAGTTTTTATGTAGAGGTTTCGGGAGAGGCTGGCTGCATTTCTGCTGATGGAGCTGGCGTCTGGGTTAAGTCTGTCCTTATTTAAGAGGTGAGGACAAACCACACTTGCCTCGTCAGTAAATTCTGTTGCAACAGAGATGTTCCTGGCTCCATCACCAAGCTCTCCTGACAGGAGCAATTCAGAAGGCTTAAGTTTTGCTTTACAGCTCTGGTCAAAAGCAGGCTCAGCTGTGACATGGCAGGAAAAAAAAAAAAGTATTATCTGCAAGTGGGCTCAGGAGGAGGAGTGATGGGTGCTGGAGTGAAGAAAAGGAGCTGCTTCAGCTGCCCTTGAACTTCTCATGGAGCTGTGGCCACAAAAAACCTTACCAAAACAGCTGTACAGACAGCCAAGCCAGCTCGATGCCTATATGCAAGGATGTGGTTTCACGAGCTGCTTAAACTGCTGGTGAGAAAGGACACCTGTGCTCACCCTCCACCTGGCCCTTTCCCTTCTGCCCCAGCACCAGTCAGTGCCTTTGCAGGTGAGCAGTGATTTGGGTCAGCGCAGAGCCCAAGAGTAATGTAATCTTGCAAAATAGCAATTAGTTCTGGCAGCTGGGTGAGCAGGAAAGCCGTCCCAGGCAGCCACAACAGCAACTGCAGTGATGCAACCAAGGGCATGGGAGCCTGCAACTGGGGGAGAGGAAAGGCAGGACTGTGCAGCAAGGCCTTATATTGGTTTCCAACAACTGCATAAGCAATCAGTAGGGAGCAGAACTGCAGGGCTTTAACCAAGAACGCATCATGAAGGCATTTGAACACTTTCCTGCCGCGTACTCTGCAATGCAACCATCCTTTGCTTGATCTTTTCCTAGGAGAAATGCCCATATAGCAGAGCATGTTCTTCCATGGACCGTTTTCCCATATTTGTGCCATCTTTTTAAAACCTTTCAACTTGAATTAGACAAGACAAGGCCAAAGCAGTGCATGGACCCGGTCAGCTTCTAGCTATTTTGTCAGCTGCCCCTTGTAAAAGTGGGTATTACCGTAGAAATTGCAAGAAGTTTTACCTTCCGGTTGATTGAAAATTAGCCCGTATCAATTGATATATTTTTAGTAGAAAGTCGTATTTCTGTGGAACAGCATGCATGCGATTCCATAGTGCAGCCACTGGATGCTGTCACTGCTCCTTACAAATGCCGCAATCTCTGTATTACTCTCCCATGGAGAAACAAGGCATGGGACTGTGAACAGTACTCCCAAAATCCAGGGCAGCTCCAATATCTGCTACAGATGTTGATGGGACACACGCAACCACCATGAGTACTGGAACATCTGAGTAATGACAACTGGCTTTCTAAAACAGAGAACAAAATAAATTTCACATCTTAAGGAAAATCTAAAGCATCTATGATGCTTTAAATAACCAAAGATGCCTGGGCTCCAGTTATTGCTCCAGTGATTTATAAAAACACCAATAAAAGCACAGCAGGAGGCACTAAAAGACATGCTTGTCATTTGTCCACTTGACAGCCATCTGGGAAGCTTCGTGTCCTTGTGAGATCTATGTTTGTATTTAACCTCAGGCAAAATATTTCAAAGAAAAGAAAGCATTTACCACTTTTAGAGGCTTCCGAGGCAGAACAATTTGAGACACTCCTTAGACAACGAATAGAATTATAGAGTAAATGCTCTGTTAGCTGACACATTTTATATCCTAAAACAAATGCAAAAAGATTAAGAACTGTAGCAAATGAAGGCAAATCAAAGGCCATGTTTTTTTGGTTGCTTCCCAGATGTCCCAACTATTGAAGTGCAATTTTGTGCTGTGCTCAATCTGTTCTGACTGCAGGCTAATGCTAGAAGACGGGATCCCGTTCTCACCCTTCCCTCGCATCTGATCTAGCAACCAGGCAGAAGTTGAGTCTGAGATTACTAATTTCCATAATGAAGACAAACTAGAAAATAAAATTAATTAGCTTTCAGTGGCTCAGCAGGTGAAAACAATCCCTTGTAAAACCACACAACCTCTAAATTCTGTGCAAGAGAAGTGGAAAAACGTCTGCTAGGGGAAGCAGCCCCCAGTTAGGATTAGGAATAGCACAGAACATGCTCTGAGTCAACTTCGCCTGTTTTCAGGTGACAACGGTCCCTTACAGATAAAGGCATTTGCTGCTTAATTAGCTGCTGTGTATCCAAACTGCACTTCCTGACAGGCCAGTGCTATTATTACATTCACCCTACAACAAAACAACACACAACTTTTAAGTTCTTTTGTAAGATTCCCACTCTTACCTGTCATTTTATTTCCACACGCAGTGGGACAAGCCTTTCTGCAGCAGCAACACTGGCTTAAGGAAAGTCTTAACCTCCTCCAGCCCACATCCATGGTTGTTCCAGTGTTTGAGTGTGCGGTTTATCACACAGCCATGAACTAACTGAGCAGAAACAAAAACTTTCCACTACCACCTTCCCCAGCTGATTTTGAACAGGGATCGGTTTCCTACGCTGCTTGTTTCAACTTGTGCCTCCCCCATCCCCAATACTCAAGCTACTGCCTAGGTCTTACTGAATGAAAGCCATGCATGACAAACTAAAACTAGTTTTTGCTGCTCTGATTATATCCACCTCAGAGCAATATTTCTCCTTACATGAGGCTGTTAGTGCAAACAGTAACTCTACACTTGTGTTAAGAATAATTTTGTAGGCAAAAAAAAAAAAAAAAAAACCAACAAAACGAACTTGTAAAACTTCATTTGTAGATCCCAAATCATTATCTCATGCCAGCATCCTGTCGTAATAGCTTAAGGGCAACAAAGATAATGAAGGGCCTAGAGGAGAAGACATATGAGGAGCAGCTGTGGTCCCTTGGTTTGTAGTAGAGTAGGCTCAGCGTAGGCTGAGGGGAGGCCTCATGGCGGCCTGCAGCTCCCTCACGAAGGGAGCGGAGGGGCAGGCGCTGAGCTCTGCTCTCTGGGGACAGCGACAGGACCCGAGGGAACGGCATGGAGCTGGGACAGGGGAGGGTCAGGCTGGGTGTTAGGGAAAGGTTCTGCACCCAGAGGGTGGTCGGGCACTGGGACAGGCTCCCCAGGGAAGTGATCAGAGCACCGGGCCTGCTCGAGTTCAAGAAGTGCTTGGACAACACTCTCAGACATAGGGTCTGATTTTTGGGTGGTCCTGTGTGGACGATCTTTGTAGACGTCTTCCATCTTGGGATATTTTAATGAGAAGACCACAAGATTTTAAGATTTCAGTGTCATCCTGAAGAGAATTTCTATCTCAACATGTTAACAGAATTATGCTGTTTTCACATTTAGGGAAGGGACAGTTATAAGCCTTATTAGAAGTTTTACTAGCTGAAAGGAAAAAGAAATCCATCAAGGTCCTGGGTAGTCAAGCTCTTTGCTCCATTTGATGTTAAACGCAGTCTTTCAGGGTGTCTGGATTGCTTCAGGGCAAGAAAGTATCATTCATCAAATAGCCATTAAGTGCAGGGTGAATGGAGGCTATGAAACGCCCCCTGCTTAGTGCTGGTGAATCTGTCTGGCAGAAGGATTCTTGCTCTGGAACAGAATATTTTGTACCCTTTTAGGACCATGAAATTCCACGACTAGCATCCAGCCCATTAAGTGGTTTTAGTCTGTGAAGATGCTGGAAGGAGATCTGGTCTTCATTCCCTGAAAGACTTGGGTAGAATGAATAAGAGTTTTTATAAGCAGCAGATGATTAGTTTTCCAAGCAGACACAAAGCAGCTGAGACAGAAGATTTATTCAGAATTCAAAGTATTGGTCAACTTCAAAGAGTGACATAAAATATATACTTTTAAACAGAAGCTAGGAAAGAAAAAACTGTGCTCAGGCCAGAATTGGTAGAAAATCAGCTTCTCCGGCTAATTTGATGCGTGCTCATCCCAGGAAGTGGCTGGGATAACATGAAAAATTCTCCTACATTTACTAGGTTTTAGCCAGGACAAGTCCCTCTAGCAACCAAGAAAATACTTTCAGGCATCTCCAGATTTGTGCACATCCTGAGGATTTCAAAGAATGTCCAGCTGTGTTCAGAAAATTCAGGAAAGCACACTAAAATAACAGTATTTTAGCTGCCAAGAGGAAGACTATATAAAGCTGGTAAATGCAGTAGTCAAGTCACTCAGAGGATTAGCTGACACCGGTAACAGCAAACTGGCTCCAAGCAGGAATACATAGTTGGGATTTCTTCTGGACAAGACTAAAATCTCTGGTGGAAAAAACAAACAAACCAAAAAAAACTGCATCTCAACTGCTGTGACTACCAGATACCCAAAAGGTACCAAACAGCTCTGAGAAGTTAAACTTGGTCAGCTATGCAGGGATATGTTCGCACGATTGGAAATGACAGCACCACTTACAGAACACACATGGCTGTGGTGCATGGGAGAGGAAAGCAATCATTCACATGCCTGCCAACAAATCTTTCAAGCAGTTAAAGACAGAGCAGATCTCTAACGAGTAGCAATTGCACAATATATTTTCAAGTTATTCGTATTCAAGACAGTCACCTTTTATGGCTATAACTATCAGACTGCCAAAAGGAAAACAGACGCCTAGTACTTAATATGATGTCTATGTAAGAAAGCTATAATTGAAAGAGAAGCGCTAGAAACGCCTGTCCATCAGACAGCCTGATGAAGGAATATCTGTCTGAATGCTTTAAAACAGTAAAGCAGGAGTTGCTCTTCATATAAATAGCAATTCTGTTGAAGATGCCAAATACTGTCAGAGTACTACACTTCAAACTCAGCCTCAAAGAGATATGCAGTGTCACTAGAACATCGAGAGATGCCTACTTTCTGGGCAGCGTACTGGACTTTCCCTTTATTGCAACTTAATTACATTTCTCTACAGCCTACTGCAAATGTATATACACATATATCCACAGCAAACACAAGAATCACATGGAACAACTGAGGTATTACATGATGTGAGACCTTAGTCCTCTTTGAAGCAATATTAAAAAATATAAACAAAATCTATTTTGTCACTAATTATAATAAAACATTATGCATAAAGTCATTAGTTCGAATTAATCCATATCAAGTTTTCTCCAGGAAAACAAAACACTTTTCTTTTGTTGATCTTTTCTGCAGGTATTTCTTTTTGCTTTTTGAGCTTTCTGTGATTCAGTGGTAAGATCCATGAAGGTGAAATATGGTCTTCAGCTTGATTTCAAACGTTTGGCTTGAAAAAACCAGGATAGGCTCTGCAAATATATCCAGAAGAGTTCATGAACCTATTATTACCTCAATCATATTCTGAATTAGCAGAAGACACAAACCTTGAAAACTTGCCTGACAAAAAAAAAGTCAACTAAAACGAGACCTTTTACTCTATCAGATTAATCAAATGGATTCCAACTCCAAGTATATTAAGATACCTACTTCTCTTCATCTCATTCTGAGTTGTTGTGATTATTATTTTACTTCATATAATTTCCTTGTACCTCTTGCCCAAATAATCCGCAGTGACCCCAAGTTTAACAGATAAGCAACAAGTATAACAGATGAGGAATATCTACACTTGATCAAGTTGCCAAAACTTCTTTCTATTTAGATCAATTTTTAAAATGTATTATTCCATCGTTCAAAGATTAGTTAATGCTTATTGTAGACTAATTTCATCTCACATATTGTTCATCAGGTGGCTTTGCATTTCAAAGAAATTGGTATTTGCCTGTCCTGGTTTTGGCTGGGATAGGGCTAATTTTCTTCCTAGTAGCTGGTGCAGTGCTGTGTTTTGAATTTAGGATGAGAGTAATGCTGATAACACACCACTGTTCCAGTCGTTGCAGAGCAGCGCTCACACAGAGCCAAGGACTGTTCAGCTCCTGGTGCTGCCCTGCCAGCGAGGCACCTCGGGGTGCACAGGGAGCTGGGAGGGGACACAGCCAGGAGCTGGCCCAGACTGGCCAAAGGAATGCCCCATGCCGTGGGGTGTCATGCTGAATCACAGAATCATTAAGGCTGGAGAAGACCTCCAAGATCACCTGGTCCAACCATACCCATACCACCAATGTCACCCACTAAACCACGTCCCTAAGCACCACGTCCAACCTTTCCTTGAACACCCCCAGGCACTGTGACTCCACCACCTCCCTGGGCAAGCCGTTCCAAACTGGGGGGGCTGGCTGGGAGGGGGAGCTGCCACTGCTTGGGGACTGGCGGGGCATTGATCGGCTGGTGGCAAGCAATTGCATTGTGCATCTTTTTTTTTCCTTTTTCACCCCCCCCCTTCTCCTTATTAAACTGTCTTCATCTCAGCCCCTGAGTTCTCACACTCCCCAGTTCTCTCCCCCATCCCATTGGCACTGGGGGGAGGGGTGAGCAAACAGCTGTGTGGTGCTGAGGTGCCTGCTGCCTTATGCCAAAAGGACCACCATAATTGGTTATGTCACTTTATATAATTTTCTCCATTCTTTAGCTTTATTGCCTAAATTTACTCAGAAGAAAGCATAAAACACTCACGGAGGCTTTGATTACCAAAAAGCAAAATATACCTACAACTAAAACCAGTAAAAACTAACTTCATTTGTTTTCCTTCAATTTTTAAAGCTTCTGATGATTCAAACACACAATTAATTATAGTATTTGTTCTTTATACAACAGGCAGACATATCACGCCAAAGACTAGATATTTAGTCACATAAACAAGAGCTGTTTTGGTAGCTGAAGAGCAAAAGCAACTGCATGAATCTCTGAATGCGTTAAAGCATCTTCCTATCTCCTCCAAATTCAATTATATAATCAAATTTGTAAAATTTGATCATACCTGTTCTCTTTGTTGCAGTAATCAGTGAAATCACTTTCAAATCTTGTAGTGCCTCCTGCCTTAGTCTCCATTTTCTTGGCTTTAGAAGAGTCTTCTACTTTATGATTATACTTTGACAGAATCTACAGCAAACATTAAAAGGGAATTAAAATAATTATTTAAGAACTCAAAACAGGATTACAGTCTAGACATTTTCAATAAGCAGCAGAGAATCCTTTCTTTCTGAGGAACAAGATTTGATAGAATTCAACTCTTTTAATACTACTGTTTTGATATTAAAGCTATTCAGAAAAATATATATTAGCTGACCTGTAGAACATCATCTGGTATCCTTGTTATTTCTGGAGGTGGAGGAGTACTGAGTAAATGGTCGTACTGTTTTATTTTAGGAGGAGAAGGGTCTCCCAAACGTTTAAGATACTCATCGGAGCTCACAGTAGGAGGAACGCTATCTTCTATGGTTTGTTTTATTTTTGCATCATTTTCTGTCACTGACTCACTCTTTTCCCCCAGCTTTACCTGTTGCAAGAGAAGTATTAGATGCCTTCAGTTAACTTATTTATCTTAGGTGGAGTATTAATAAATGTTCTTACAAAATTACCATTAGAAAGATCTTCTATAATGACATACGGAAAAGTAGCATAGGAAAAGAATCCCAAATTGACATTTGAAAAACAATTTATGGTAAATGTGTATCGAAGGATGTAATTGCTATTTACTACCATAGCTTCTACCTTTAGCCATCTTGTTTCAAAATCTGGAAGTGGTGGTGTTCCTGTATGATTAGGAAGAAGCAGTTTGTTTATCTCTTGTGACTTGGATAACACTGTACTATCTGTTCTGGAAGGGATTTTCAAACCAGGCGTACAGAACACAGGTACCATAGGAGAAGCCATACAGTCCGCTGCTGAAATTAGGAAAAAATAAATAAATGAATTGATAAATATACATACATATTGCCAGTTGCAGTGCCTCAGTTTAGTTTCCCAAATCTATTAGCTTTATATGGATTTATCTGCATACTCCAGAACACCTGTATCATTTTAGTTGACAACACTTCTAGTATGAAGAAACATCCAAGCTGCAGAGCTCTAACGGCAGCAAATGCAAACATACAAAAAAAAAGTCCAGTCCTGCTACTGAATGTAACTGAAAAAGCCCAACTTAAATCACTATCGCTTTAGTTTTTCATATACTCAGTAGTCCGTATATTTGTTCCAAGACCTTCATACATTTTCAAGAGAGTATATTACATTTCCTCTCAAAGGAGATTTTAGTGCTACTCTTGAAAGGTCAAAATAACTGTTTGGTTAGCCTCTTTTAAAGCACTTTCTTTCCTATTCTTTTAATTTCCTGGCTTGAAACAGATGCAATATTATTGGAAAAAGGCTAAATTGGCATAATAGTATTTTTATTGCTAATAAAGATAAATTACAATTTTGAAATGATGGATGCCTCTGAATAATTCTAGATGGATAACAGTAGAAGAATGAGCAATGATTTATACTGAAGTGAACAGATTCCCCATAGAAGCCACCAACTTTACATTTTCTGGACATTAATATGCAAATAATGACTGGGCCTGAATTAACTATATTTAAGAAGAATCATAGTTTAAAAAATGACTGTGTGTTAACATATGCATTATGAGAAAAACGCATACGTACATTTACTATAATTTTTTTTAACTTACCATTCTTGTCTGTTGTTTCTGCTTTTGGCCCAGGTGTAACCATGATTTCCTTGGATGTCGTTTTTGCTACATTCACTTCATGATCATCTTTTTTAAGTAAGCTGAAAACCAAAAACCTCAGTTAACTCTCAATATGAGGAAATCACCATGAAAGGAATACTGTCAACCCAGTCAGCCTAGTATTTGTTCATCAACATGAGTCTAAAATTTTTCTCCCGAAATACTTTACTATACAGCCATAGAATCGGAGAATTTGTAGCATGTGAACATTCAGTCCAACCACGCTATTAAACATACTGAGACTTTAATCCAAGGTATTAAAAATAATATGTTTTCCCAGATCAGAATCAAATGTGTGAGGTGTAGAGCCTTCTTCATTTTGAATTGCCTGCTGCCTGCAAATTCTAAATAACAGGAGAACACTGTCAATGAAAGCCCATGCAAAAAAAATCTCATAGCAACTAGATTTCACAGGTATTTCGGTCTGTGCATTTTAAGATGTCTAACATGCTATTGTAAGTTTCTGAGCCACAAATGGGCAAATTAAGAACACAGACACATTTCTGTGCAATCTCTCAGTTGTAGTAACACCAACATAGAACAACCATCATAGAAGAAACAATTTACAGACTAAGCAAGTTTGTTGACTATTAAATTGTAGCTTTCTCATAGCAACCATGATACTAAGTTATTTCACCCTGGCTAGTGGTTCCTGACTCTAAACCTACTAATGGTATTCTGAATACTAAATGATTTTTAACTAGTTCTTAAAGTTTGAGTTAGATTATTATGTTAATCACTAACTGACTTCTGAGGGAAAAACCATTCAATATCAATTCCACAAAACTGGAAACAAATTTTGAAAAGCCTTTTTTAACATCCAAGACATTCTAGTGGAAAAATGTGTAGACAGCTAAGAGAAAGTATTTTAAATGTTTAAAATACTTTTTTTATACACACTTCTTTGTAGTATTTAAGTAATCTTTCACTTTTTCTCTGGTATTATCTCTATTATGAGAAACAGATTTGGAGCTCCTCCATAAAAAGCCTATGACTATGAAAACCCATTTGAGGCAGCATATTTTAATTAGATGAACAAGCCTCAAGTTTTGAGTCTCTTTTTCTTATAAAAACAACAACAAAAACTAATTAAGGAAAACAATGTACTTTTTCAAGTCAGTTTTTCTTTGGTAATATTACAGATACTTGAAACCATCTGATTTTTAGTTTTTGTTATACTTGCTCTTCTCTGTTGTAAACACTTTTGTTCAGACACTTTCTACTTTTTTCTTTTCTAGTTACTTTTGGTTTCAGCTTTGTAGTAGGTACATACAGAGTATGTTTTTACCTGTTTCAGAACTGAAAATCTGAAAAACACTAAACAGAATTGAGATCTATTCAATATTCATATGTTTTAGTAAAGTATGATTTTATACACAGAGAGTTTTTTTATATATATAAATATATATATATAAATATATAAATATATATATATATAAATAGTTGTGTGAAAATCACTTTAAAAACTCATCCTAAAGTTCATTTATATATATATGTAAATATATATATATATATATATATATATATATATAAATGAACTTTAGGATGAGTTTTTAAAGTGATTTTCACACAACGCACAGCTGTTAGGCAGATTTCAGCTAGGTGTGAGACCTGGCTGGCACAAGTAAGGGACGTGATAGGGCAGGGCTGTCTCCAAGAAAGTCAGAATTATTATCTGTCTTTATTTCTGGAAATCACATGTATAAAGCCACTTCCATTTGAACTAGTGTTTGTTCCCAGAGTATCAGACAAGTTTAAAAAGATTATACCCATTATCCAGAAAAACTATCTTCAGTTTCTTTTGGCTTAATGTTCTACCCATTTAACATGCTGAACCTTCTCACTAAGGGATGAGACAAATGCCTTTTGAAGATAAGAAGCAGTTAGACTGTTCCAGTCTTTCTAATCAAATTGCATGCTAACACTAACAACATTGCAAAATAAACAAATACACTGGCTAAATACATTTTAATTCTAATGATTTAGAGATTCTGAGTCCATGTGCCATGTGCAGCTTTAACTTTAGGCCCAATTATTGCTTGCGTGTCCATCTGTTTTTGGCCATTAATGTTGACAATGATGCAACAAGCACCAACCATCCTGTATCTAATTCTCTACAGAATTTTGATATTTATCATTAGGGGTATGGAAGACTGACAGTGTTTATACACGATACCACCAGCAACAACAAAAAAATCACATCTCCAGTGGGCCCTGTAATCATTTCACTCTAAGACACAGACAAGGACTGTACATTTGTAGATGTATCCATTTAGAAATTGTGGCCATAATTAAAGCTGAAGATCACATTTAAAAAAACTTCTCATTAAACAGAAAAATTAGTAAAGAAGAATTCTAAAGTTAAAGAAAACAAAAAATCTTAAGTTGTGTAATAAGTTGAAGCTATTTACAAAATATTATTTGAGGAACTAAGATAGTACAGTGTGTTTCTACAGTGAGGCATTTAACCAAATGCTTCAGAAACTTCTTCCAGTGCTATATTCCTAAAGATTTTTAAAAGTTTAAATTGGTAATGTAACATCTACTTCAGGCAACGCATCCTCAAATACAAATCCTAGGTTAAGCAATGTAAAATATCATAGTTATATATTGTATTTTCCCCTTGTAAACAGATTGTATATGGGAGATTGTTACCATGGTGCAGTCAAGGGAAGGAGTGTACCTGAGATGTATTTCATATCAGTATCTGGCATGCAAAGGGTACACGAAAATACATGTAGAGAGCTGGATATAAACACAGGACTAACCAGCTGGTAGATAATAAACAAATTACCCGTTTGCAGAAGAAACAAAGACGGGCAATAGCAACAAGAAAATAGTACAGCAAGAAAAAACTACAGAAAATTCAATAGAGAAACAATCTGAACTTTAAATAATTTACTTACTTCTTGCTTGTCTCAGTAGTTTTACGAATAAGTGCCATTGTATAATCTTCATTCATACACATGGTATGTTCACTAATGCCAAAGTGTTCAAGTTTTGGTGTTAAGCACTCATAGTCATCCATTTTGAGCATACATTTTGGTGTTTTGGGCAAAATACAGGGGGTATGTGTTTTTAGTGGAGTCTTGGCTTTTGAATTTTCTTGTTGTGAATTTGCTGCTTGCTGTCTATTTACTGCACTCCAAGGCCTAGAGAAAGCATATTGTGAAAGACCAAAATCTGAAAGTTGGGGGTTACGCAGTGGGTCTCTGGGCACCAGTGGGTTCTCAGTACAAGTAGGAAGATGAGGTACATCATCTGCTTTTTCTTCATCAGATTTATTCTGGGCAGACAACTTTGAATCACTGTTAACTTCCTCTTCCTGCTCCTCTGTTGGAGAAAAAAACAAACGAAAAACTTTAAAATAGTTTTATTTTATTATGTCAGAAGTTTCTCTTTTAAGAATTTATGAATTTAGGAATCCTCACCCCTCCCCCAACAGTCTTTAAAAAAAATCATTATTCTAAAAAAATAGATTCCTTCTTTCATTTTAAAATGCTGAAACTTGAAGCTAAAACAGGTATCATGTCAGGCTAAGCTATATTTATAACACAGGTCACACACTTATTGAATTATCTACTGTTAGATATTATTTCTAGGAGTAAATGATACTGAAAGCTTCTTACACAAACATATTTTTAACAAAATTTATCTCTGCATGGAACAGACACTAAGTATTAATCTTGAATACATTAATTTGGTTTTGCTTCATGCTATTTATATTGTTTTTTGTTATTTATTGCAAGAGTAGACATTCATTAAAAATGTACAACAAATGGTAATGAAAACAGATTTTGTATAGAACTGAAAAAGTTTTTGGGGAAAAAAACAAAAGTTGCATGCAGTACTAGCGTGCTCATTATTCAGAAAAATTGCATGGAAGAAAGGTTACAAAGCAGTAACTAAAAACTCACAAAAGATTATTTTTTAGATAACAAGAATAGTCCACTGCAGAAATAAACACAGGAGTAACTTGTACATTTCTGTAGCTATATAAACTGAAACACCCCGAAGCATTTATGAATTTCTGCATGACATAAGAAGCAGGGGAAAATATTTAAAATAATATGGCAGAGGTATTACCTTTGCATGTGTACTGGGGTTACATGTGCAAATACACTTAGTCAAAAGATGCATCTTAAAAGAAATTAACCTTGTAGCTGTATCTGAAGCCCTCATTAAAGGTGTATAGAGAAAGGGAAGTAAGGCGCTATAAAATTAGAGCCTTCTGCGGTAGCTTTATAAAACACTCAGTGGTTTAGCTCTGGGTGAATATGGTCCACGACCACAATGGTGTTTTGTGTAATTACTGGATAACACTCAGGAGAAGGTTCAGGTGCGCCCTGCCAAAGGCATCTGGAAGACCAATTGGGCCCTTGATACAGAAAGGAATGTGTGTGGTACACACCATGGTATTATTTTAAACTCATTTCGTTTCGCTCAGCTGGATTTTTCACACAGGTATGCATGCAGTTTCTGACTGGATTAAGCATCTTCAACTCAGTGATCAAGCTACTACCACTTCATAGACTATTATGTGTCACCTAAACTCTGTGTGTGCTTGTCTTGTCCCACTTGTGCTACGCAGTGCATTAATTTAAGATTTTCTGTGTGGTGATTTAAGCTAATGAAGTAACCATGTATGAATATGAACTAATGTAGATGTAGCTACAATAGTTTCTCGTGCATGAGAAGCTGAAGCAGCATAGCTCTCTAGGTTATGAGAGTACATTTGCTAACATGTTTTCTCAGGATAGCTATTAACGAAGAGAAACACGCACAAACTTAAAAGCATGTCAGGAGATTGGACTGTAAGCTTTTGGTGCTTAATTTATTCTGTGGGCACCAATCACAACAGAACCTTTTACCTTCAGGTTATTATAAATCAAATAACAGATATACTTGACTTCTTAATTAACAAAAACATACCCATAGCAAAAGAGAAACCTTTTTAGAAAGTTCATTTATGTTCACACATTCTATTGCAAAAAATATTACCTGTAGAAACTTTGACACGTGGTTTGTAGCCATATTTCTGGAACAGCTCTCTTATTTTTCCCAGATCCGCTGCATTTCTTTGCATCAATATTTCACTTGCCTTTATAAAATCATTAATTTCTTGCCTTTCAGAACAACTCTTACCAAGACTGGCATTAACATCTTCCTTTGGTGGAGGAGGAAAGGAGAAATGTAACAATACTGTTTTTCAAATCACCACCTGGTAGTTGTTTACACATTAAGCATTTTGGGAAGAATTAGTGAACTTCAATTCAGATGAGGATAAGCAGCACATTTAGGTCTTCTTTATACCCAAAAACTAGGTTACAAAACATCAGGAATATACAGGGCATTAAGTGTAAAAAAAATGTACAAATATTAAATTAAGGTGACAGTTCACGGTATAACTACTTCCCGGTAACTCATCAAACAAAAATGTGCTTTTACTCCATTAAAAATAGGAGTAAAATTACATAACAATTGGTTTTGGACTTTAACTTCCACATACAAAGAATGTAGGGCAAAACAGCTGGTAAACTTCAAGTTTACAGCTTAACTTACCACTCAGTTACTTCATGCCCATTTCTAAAGCCTATTTTTCTACTTCTATTAAAGAAATGAAGAACTTTATCTAGAAGTTTAACTGAACGGCTGAAAGCGCAGACTCTCCTGTGAAGACTTCCTT
This sequence comes from Cygnus atratus, assembly GCF_013377495.2. Classification (NCBI taxonomy): domain Eukaryota; kingdom Metazoa; phylum Chordata; class Aves; order Anseriformes; family Anatidae; genus Cygnus; species Cygnus atratus. Next base: position 189,881,306 of record NC_066362.1, on the reverse strand, counting down.
TATTCTAAATGCTAGCCATCGAACAAAGACAGGTATGTCTCTTCCCAAGGGAGCTCCTGCATCCTGCTCCCCTATAGCTATGCCCTGGCATGGCTACAGCTTCCCCGTTCCCATTGTCCCCTGTGGACCCGACTGACAACAGCAAGTGCAAACTTATAAACGCAGCTCTAAGTCACCCAAAATTTTTGGATTCTGCCTTGTATTTCCACAGCCATTATGAGGACTTAGAGGTAAATGAATAAAAATAAGGGTCAGAATTGCTGAATAAGAGTTGCATTGTGGCTTAAGGATTAAATACAGCCATCAGTTTACGGACACTTCCCCCCCAGTTTTTCAAGAAGGAAGCAAGTTAAGACTTTACCTTCAGAGTCCTGATTTCACTGTGCAGGTCCTGTAAGACTCTTATTGGAGATTCTTCTTCATAGTCTTTGATATACACATTCACACAAAAGGGTTTTGAAATGAAAAAAAAAGGGGTTTAGTATTTTTTAGCATGAGTACATTGTACATTAGAATGTAGACACATCTTGGAGAAAGAATTGAGACAGAAAATTAAGATTAACTAGTTCATACCATGTACCTATAACTGGGTACCTTGCACTGCATGAGACTGAAGTTTGCACAGTGTGTTGAACTACACAGAGAAACTGCCCAGGCTTCTATTTTAGAGTTGCAGCTAATATTGTAAAAAATAACCTACAGCAGACATGCAGTAGGTAGGTCCGTGGAGAGCAAAGCATTATTTTGCTAAATTTTCATCCTTACAGAGCTTGATTTTGAAATAATAATTATAAAATGATCTGGATACCACCGACAAACAGACTTCACAAAAAGCTGAGTTCTGCTGCCTTATTTATATGCAGACAGGTCTTAGTATTATTCACTTATACAGGCAGCAGTCAAAACCTGACATTACTTCTTTCACTGGAAATTAAGATTAATGTGAACAAAAAGCATAGAAGAGGACACCTGCTGTGTGACAAGACATAGCAGAGCGATAAATTTAATTAGAGCCTTGAACAGACAGAACAGCCTTGTTCAGACAGAGAACAAGCCCTGAAAATGTGTTTTCCTGTCTTGATCTATTAAAAGGGTAAAAGCAAGAACGTGAGTCCTGCTTTATCATACAGACTCAAATTTATTTATGTATGTTGTGTGATAAAAGCTCATCTGCATACCCTCAAAAGTGCTCAGAGATGATGGTAGGGAAGGGGGGGGCCAGAGCTGAGCCAATAAGTGATGTTGTTTGTGCCTCTGGGGGAGCAGATTTAAGAATGAGAAAAACAAAAACACCGTGCAACAGCAGCTGGGAGAGAGGAGTGAGAAGGGAGTGGTGATCTGGGGAGGAATAAGAATGGGAAAACAGGTGGGCGAGAGGATAAAAAGGGCCTGTCGCTTGTAAATGGTTAAGTGGTTGGTACTCTCATCTAGTTGTGCCCTGTCCCTGGCTGCAAAGTCTATCCTGTGTTCTTATTAAGTTCCTTCCTAATGTCTTTCCTGGCTGAGGGCTCTCTATGCTGTGTGTGTACATGGGCGTGAGTGCAGTTGTTGGGCTGGGTCCATAGGTGGGAGTGCTGGAATGTCCATGGTGCAGCTACTGGGGTGAGTGCTTGTGATGAAGCTTGGGCTGGACCAGCCGGTGAGAGGCTGAAGTCAGCAGAGGGGTGAGGGGCTCCCTAGTGGGCAGAAGTGGGTCAGCCATCAGTGCCTGGGCAACGCCAGACAGCCCTGTGCGTGATGGCCTGCACCTGTGGCTGGAACAGGGCTGGGACCTGAGGCATGCGGGGCCCCCAGCCCACCTCTGGGACCTCAGCTGCACCAGGAAGGAGGCGAGGCCAGACCTGCACTTATGTATTGGGTTTACACAGCAAGGTTTTGGTAGCAGGGGACTGCAGGGGTGGCCTCTGTGAGCAGAGCCCAGCAGCTGCCCCATGCCAGATAAGGGCCAGTTTCAGCTGGCTCAAAAAGGACCCACTGCTGGCCAGAGCTAAGCCAATAAGTGATGTTGTTGCACCTCTGGGTGAGCTAACTGAAAAAAGGGAAAGTCTGCTGTGCTACAGCAGCTGGGAGAGAGGGGTGAGAGCTGAGAGAGAAGCAGCCCTGCAGCCCCCAAGGTGAGTGCAGCAGGAGGGCAGGAGGTGCTCCAGGCACGCAGCACAAGTTCCCCTGCGGCCCGTGGAGAGGCCCCTGGTGGAGCAGACTGTCCCCCTGCAGCCCACGGGTCCCACATGGAGCAGATCTCCACGCTGCAGCCCGTGGAGGAGCCCCCGGTGGAGCAGGGGGATGTGGCCTGGAGGAGGCTGCGGCCCATGGAGAGCCCCCGCAGGAGCAGGCCCCGGGCCGGAGCTGCAGCCCGTGGAGAGGAGCCCACGCAGGAGCAGGGGGTCTGGGGGGAGCTGCCGCCCACCCGTGGGGGACCCGTGCTGGAGCAGTTTGCTCCTGGGGGATGGACCCCGTGGTACGGAGCCGTGTGGGAGCAGTTCGTGAAGAGCTGCAGCCTGTGGGCAGCCCCCCAGGCTCAGTTCGGGAAGGACGGCATCCCGTGGGAGGGACCCCACGGGGAGCAGGGGCAAAGAGTGACCGTGAGGGAGCGGCGGAGACGAAGCGTCAGGGACTGACCGCAGCCCCCATTCCCCATTCCCCTGCACCACTCGGGGAGGAGGCTTTAGTTTGTTCCAGCTCTCACTGCTCTAAGCCTGCCTCACGGACTCACCCTCATCCTCCCGGCGCAGGGCCCGCTCCAGCTGCTTCGCCTCCCTCTCCAGCGTGAGGGCCAGGGCGCGCAGCTTGCCGAAGAACTCCCTGGACACGGCCGCCGCCCGCTGAGAGGAGCCGGGGGGAGCCATGACCGCCGTTCGTTACAGCCGCTACCGGCCGTTGCCTTCAAACTGCCGCCCGCACGCGCCATTGGCGCCGCCAGGTCCCGCCCGGCCGCCGCCAGCTCTCGCGAGCCGCGCCCAGCCCTCCCCCCCCCCCCCCCGCCGCCGCCGCCATCTTGTCGCCCGTCGCCGGGCCGGGACCGGGGCCGTGCCCGAGGGGTGAGCGCAGAGCGGGAGCGGGGCTCTCCTCAGCGGTACGGCGGGGAGGCGCCGGGCTCGGGCGGCTTGGGGAGCGCTGTGTAACGACACGGCGGGGTTAGGCACGGTCAGGGCTAATGGACGGGTTAGTGAGGAGCGTGCGTGTCACGTCTGGGCTTGGCTTGGGCTTTTGTGCCTCTGTCCTACCCGGGGGTTGTCTGAAGCAGTATTTGGGCTTTGTGTTGCTGCTGGTTGGTCTAACGCAGGGTTTTGTCTTTCTCCACAAGCCTGGTTTTCCCCTAGTTCAAAACCAAGAGTAGATATTGTCATATTAGTAAGTTTACGGAGAGACCAGGTGATAACAATACTGAGGAACATATGGCATAGTGAACATATTATGTGATAAAAAAAGAGATCCAGAAGATGGACCTGCAAATACGCTATTTTAACAGTGCTGATATCAGTTTGTAGCGTTAAGGAATGAAGTAAATCCTTTCTTTAACAGTATTTGGCTGTTTTTTTTGGGAATAATTTACAGAGGACATGCTTTAAAATGTTAAATCTCAAGGATTTAATGTCTTTATAATATCTCTGTTCCTTAAGGATAACTGAGTAAACTCTCCAGTTAAATAAAAAACTTCAATTTTCCTTTTCTGGTCTTATGTTTCCAGCATATCTGCCATTGTACTGTCTTGTACAGAGTGGTTGTTTGCTAGTATCAGGGTCTGAACCTTGTAACAGCTAGCTAAAAGGCAGTGTAATAAATATGTGCATGTTTTTCATTTTTCTTGTTAATTTTATTTTTGTCCCTAAGGTAATGGGTGTTTCATTTTTTTTTATATATATATTTTAAGGTACCATGTTTTTAACAACAGTATTGCTCCGGAAGAGAATTCCTGGAAAACAATGGATTGGAAAATACAGGCGACCAAGAGTGGTTACCCTCTCAATGAAGCAGGCAATGATCCGAAGGTTGGAAATTGAAGCAGAGAATGAGTACTGGCTGAGTCGACCTTACCTGACACGGGAACAAGAATACAATCATAACAGAGAAGGGAGACGTGCAAAATGGGAAACTCTCAAAAGCACGATGACATCTAAGTTCCCTGAGCATAGATACATGAGCGATCACTTGAACCACTTAAATGTCTCAAAGAAATGGACATCTTGAATAACAGGGTGTACTTGTATTTGGCAGCTGTTGTGCACTGCCCCAAAATATGTTGTTGTATCTGTTATGGTAGCTTTGTAATACAGTGTAATATGGGCAGATAAGTGACACTTTGCTATGGTACACAAAAATCTTACATTAAAAGTAATCCTACAGAACAGTATTTTGTTTTATTATTAATTATATATATATAAATATATTATTAAGATGAACCAGAATTACAAAGTTACAGGTATATGAAACTGCAGCTAATAGAAGATAAAATGTTCCATTTTCAAAACTTTCTGGAAAGAATTTGGTTGGGCTTGGTGATCTTAGAATCCATTTAGGTTGGAAAAGACCTCTATAATGCCATGATTCAATTGTTGACTTTAAATGCCAGTATTATCATTATGGCAGTGTCCCACTGAGTCTTAATTGCCCTTACTTACAGAACTTAATTCTGATCAAAAAGAAACACTGCTGATTCCTGTTTGAGCAGCAACGTGATTTCTACATATTGTTTCACGTCCTGAAGGAACATCATCAGCCACAAGCTAAGTTTTTTATTTTTCCTGTAAAAACCAAGCAACCTGGAACATGTGTCAGGCGTGAGTGTAATCTTTGGTTGTTGCAGCTAGAGTGTGAAAATTATTTCCATCACTAGTTACAGATACGTTCCCAGGTACGTGGCAGTTCTTGCTGATCTAATACACACATACCATTTTCAGATTGTTTCACATACTTTTATTAAGTCAATGTTGCATTCACTGATGAAGTTGTGTCAAATACATTAATATTTTATCACTTTTGAAAATAGGCCTAAAATAGTACAACTTTGTATTTAAACATGAATTACATTTCAGAGAAGGATGAACAGGTTTAACACTGATGTTCAAAATCTCAATAGCGCTTTCTAATGGCTATAAATGGCTTGAGATAACATATGGAAAAGTATACATATGGGCAAGTTGCACAATGCAATTAAAACACGAAGGAACTTCCAGGCAAAGTAATGTGATTTTGTACGTAATTCATTTATAAAAGCCCATTTTAAAAAGTTACTTCAAGTATTAAACTATAAATGGCAACATGTTTTTTTTTTTCTGTGCATAGGACTAGTCCTATCTGCAGCATACAAAAAAATATAATAAATGTGTCATTACATGTATCTTACATTTAACCTGAAACCTAAATACAATTCATTACAAGTTTAGGCAGCACAATTAAAAATACCTGTGGAAGTAGAACAGCGAGGACATTGTGATTAGTGCAACTGTTGATAACCCTTGCTGGCAAATACAAAAGGAACTGCAGTGAGAAGCCAGGGGTGTTTAATTCAGGTAAGTTTAAAAAGAGGGCGAGGGGACAGAGGGGCAGGTTGAACGCTTTAACAACAACAGGACTACTGCTTCTTTCTGTGATGTCTTTTATGGTCTTAAACACTTGCAGTTCAGAAAGATTTAAGTTTCTCACAACAAAGCTGACAGCAACAGGTTAAGGGACAGGAGAAATTAGAGAGGAACATGCTAAGCATTTAAGTTGTCAGCTAAATAATGTAAACAGAAGGGAATCCGCATCACATATCACCATTAATGCTTTGGTGCCAGTAATAATGGATACTTCATCCCCAACACATGTGCTTGACTGCTAAGCATGCGCTCTCTATTTCTTGTGGCAGGGCGAGGGGAAGGAAAGGTGGGGATACTCCCAAAAACAGTGAAAGCAGTTTTGTAAACATCATCAGACTTAGCAATGTAATGGAAACAAGATTCAAGTAATTGCTGCGAAACAAAACAGCCAAACACCAGTTTAAATCAGCATTAGCACTAACTACAACTTGCAGTTTCATTACATTTTGTGACAGTTATGTAATTAAGAAAAATGCATATAAAAACTGTCTATATATACAAAATAAATTGATAGAAATGAGTGTAGTAAATGTGTTCAGTATTATAACAACTTTATATGCAGCTGCTCTCTTTGGTGCCATTTAGGGAGAGAAGATCCTCTTATGTTGCATACCCAGCTATTTAATTTAATTTGTTTGATGTACTATGAAAAATGTATTCTTCTTGATCTGCATTTACAGTTAAAGTAGCTCCTTGGAACCTCTTTAAATGTATACCTGAATCCCTCAATTATGTATAATTTTAGCCAGCATCCTCAAAGAACATATACCATGAAGCTCAAAGGATTTATGTATTTATTTTTAAATAAATATGATCAGTCAGTGCTCCAGATCTAGGCAGATCTGGTCCATCTGTGTCAGAGTCGATGCTTCTCTTGGTACATCTGCCACAGACATTAATCCTACTACTAATCCTGCTTTTTTTTTTTTTCCTCCTCTTGGGGCTCTGGTGAGCTACAACTGGACGGACTTCAAACTACAGCATGAAGTACTTTGAGCGGATACTGAATAGCATTGAACTTAATGAAAACTTCCAAACCCCCCTAAAAGTATTTAGAAAGATAGAGAAGCAACACAAGATCAAACGAGGGAAGAAACTACCTGAAAAATGTACACATTTAATAACACTGGAAAACATGCCCAGTTTCTAGACAGCATACCAAAAGTAGCTTGGTACCTGTGCATTCCCCGTTCAAAGGGTAGGTTTGACAAAAATGTTACCATGATTTCTACACAAATCACTAAAAATAGAAATGTCAGAAGTCCTTCTAAAATAAACCTATGAATATTTGAAGTTCGGAAGTGGAATTTTTCAATCATTTATGGTACATCTAACTTGTCAGTTATTAGAGAAACCTATACATTTTCCTGCCCTCTTCCCATAATATGCCCTTGATAGGAACAGCAGGTAGGTGTATCTTTACAGTCTGTAAATAAACCAATTGTCTGGGGAAAAAAATATATATATTAGTTGAGGTTTCTAAAATAGTTATTTTTTTTTCCTATTCACATATTTCCTTGCATCATCTTCACAGGGAGAGCTTTATCAACTTCCATTTCAGGAACCTTGAAGAGAAAACACTGGAATCTGGTCCTGTGTCAGGCTTCAGCCTTAAACACTGGAAGTTTAAGTCATTTTGTGCGCATGGCCGTTGTGTGTATATGGACTTTTTTTTTAAAAGAAAAAACAGTAAAAAAAAATACTATAGCACAGTTTCTGACTGCAGTTAATATTTACTATCCTACAGTAACTACAATGCTACTCACGGCTAGTAATTATTTTGAGGGATCTAAAAGCTTAAGCGCTGTTATTTTTAGTGATGAACATAAGTTGTTTCCAAGACTTGCTGATATGTAGCATAGAACCAGCATGTACAACACAACCCAGCACCCTACAACCGTTGTTTTCTTAGGATCCATCTTCCCTTCCTGCCTCCTGAACAGGCAGGTCTGCTGCTCACTGCCTCCCCTGGAAGCATGCAACAGCTCAGCGCATGGATGTGAGCCAAAAGGCCCCATTTCGTGGTGAGCTCCTACAGACCCCCTGCCTCTGCTAGCAGCGATACACGTCTGCTGGCAACTCAACAGCCCAGCAGCTTTTTGTCCTTTAAACCAAAGCTGGTTTTAGTTCCTGGCTTGCTCCCTCTTTTTGCCTATCACACTGCTCAGATACAGCACGGAATGCCCTTGCTTGTGGCTAGGCAGCTGGCAGGACAGGAACTCAAAGACAAGTGAAGCCACTGTCCTACCTTAGCAATGCGTCCTCCCTGGCCAGTGCCTGCAAGAAAAACCTGGCACTCACCATCCCACTCACTGGGGAACCCTAAAACAGTTCACCAATAAAATTCACTTAGAGAACTGAATTCTTTTCTATCAGCCTAGGGTTACTCTTAGTACTCAGTTTTCTGAAGAAAACAAAACAAAACAAAAAAAACAGAGGGGTGTGCATTTGGAAGGATCACATTTGAACCATTTTACTACATTTTATATTTTTCAAGTGATTTTTCAGTAACATCTGCTTTTCTACCAACAGTAACTCTGGCCTCCAGAGTACCCCAAGCACAATGCTCTCTGACTTTTGTCATTGGAAACGTGAGAGAAATCTGGGACAAAACGTATCAGTGATTTGCATAAAGATGTCAGAACCATCAGCTCTTGAAGAAACGCCACCAAAACACGAACCAATTTGCTACAGAATACACATGGATTTAGCCCAGCCTGCTTTACCTGCATTTTTTTTTTCCTGTAGATTAACTACCCTGGCTGAAAAAATCAAACAAGTTATATTGATGTTAGCCTACAGTATACACGCATTCATATGAATATATACTGAGCACTTTGAGGGGCTGGGAGAGGACAGAGGCTATACTGCTGGATCTGTGAGGTTTACCACATTACAGAGATTTTGCTTCTAATTCTGCTAGGGAATGACTATGCAGGTATTTATCTCCACTGTCATACACTGATCCAGTAAAAGAGATTATATCCAGGGCCCTCAATTACAATTCCACCAGTGTTTGGGGCTGCACATTTTGGTATTTAGAGTGAGCAATTTGAGCTCACTGTCTTTCGTCTCTGTTCTCTTCCCAAGAAATTTTGCTGATGCATTCTCTCTTTGTGAGCTCAACATGTCAGTATTGCTGAAAGCTGATATTCAGATGAGCACTTTGCACTTGACATTTGAGGAAAAAAATAGCTAAATCTTTCAGATTAATGCATAGCAAATGTTTTTTTAAGTTTGAAAATTAGCAAATGCAAAATTTATCATACAAAGTTTGAAGACACATTTTGCAACTTCTAAACATAACATGCCAAGTTTGGACTATTACTTCTGTGTCAACAATACTCCACAGTGACCAAAACATGCCCATAGATTCTTGAAGTGTTCTTGTTGCAGAAGATTAACATTTAAGAAAATGTATTATTTCCAAAGACAAAGAAACCATTTGTTTAAGCCTTACAGTATAGTTGATACCCTTGTATTTCCATCATAAACATACTGGACTTAAGTAGCAACCAGTCTGGTAGAGAAACCAAACAGGTTCCTTTCGTCCACATCATCACTTCAGCTACCCCCTTCAGTTTGTATCAAAACAGTTTACATCTATTTGTAATCAGCATCAGCTGAACATCAGAAAAGCTTCAGACAGTACAACTATTTTTCACGTTTGCCAGGTGCAAAACGTCAATAACACACAAAGATGAAGTAGCAGTCTTCTCTATAGAGGAACAAGAGAAAATGAACAAAATCATGTCCTTTGCTGTTGGACTTGAGCTTACGATGGACTTTATTCCTCACACAGGAAACACATTTTGCCTTTTGTGAACAAGGTACATCATTACACAAAGCACTCATCTTTAGCAGTTCAGTATCACTTAGACTTGAAAGTGGCAGACTAAAGCATACAAAGTTTTGGTGTGGTAACACGAGTGCATGATCCAATGCTAATTTTCTCATAATTACTTGAAATTTGTTTAAATGGTACTTTAGAACCAATAAAAACTTGTGCCTTTATTAAAAAGATAAAACAAAAGTATAAAACAGTATTTATAAACCATCAAGAGTCCCATATAAAAAGCAGTACTCTTCCAGTTCCATTTGCTAACAACACACAACTGCACTAACCTTTTTCTCAGGGGTACTTTGCCATTTTGTTACTGCTTCATACAGAACACTGCTGACATTAACAGAAAATGTAACAGTTTGTTAATTTCTTCTTGGGTTGGCTTTTCTTTGTATGCTGAGAGGCAATTGTTGAAAAGTAATAATCCATGTACTTGCAGCTAAAAGACAGTTCACTTCTTTGAGCTATGCTCTTGATATGGTTAAATAAATCAAGTTAAAAGGATGAGGGGGCTCAATTCTATAGCAAAAAAGCAACACCAAGTAAAAGGCTTTTGCTTTGTTGGCATTGCCTTGTTCCATAGCACAGCCAGTAGAAGGAATCCTCAGTCCTGAAATACTTGGAGAGCTACAACCATGAACACGTCACCCAGTCCCTTCCTTTCAACAAAACCCGGTGTTTGTGCTATGGACAGTTGCATTTCAGACTCATCAGCCACACTCTGTCCACTCTGTCAATCCCCCACAATCCAACCCCTCCCCCTCTTTTTTATTTTTTTCTTCTTTCTTTCTGTTCTCTGCAGAACCTGCTATGGAAGTGACTTCTGCAGTGCCTAAGGTGTGACGATCGCCTGTGAGGAGGTAGGAGTCCTTGCAGATCTACCCCCATCACCGCAGCATAACAGAAATGCATAGTTCCCACTCTGGACCTTGTGCATCCAAGCAGGGCACTTCAGGATTTGGCCCTTTGGTAGCAGTATATATATAATTCAGTGCTGCATAAATGCACGTTAAGAATCTTAAGGCATCTGTCTTAACTTCCCTGCTCTGCAATAGTGCTTACAAGAATCCATTGGACTGTGCAGAAACTTGAATTTCTTGTCTCTTCCTAAAATGCTCATGTTCCATTTTTTACTGATCAACTTTTTCCAAACAAAATTAAGTAATATTCAAGCACAAAATGTGTTGCAGAAACCTAACAAAACAAAACAAAACCTCATTAGTGGAATTGCACAGTTAGCTTTGAAAAAAAAAAAAAACACAACACCAAACAAATCATACTGCATTACACGAATATCTAGATAACACAGGTATTTTACTGCCTCCTGATCGGGACTGCAGCTAAGGTAACTTCAACTCATAATTAGCCTTCTGGGAGGTGTTTTTTTTTCCTTCCCTTTTCTTCTCCTTTTAAACCTCGTATGTTTTATAAGATTATCTCCACTAAGAATGTCAAATCCATCACCATTGACCTGTGGCTAAAGTCTCTTGGATGTCTGGTTGGCAAGAATTGCTCATTCATTTTTAATTAAATTGACACATTTGGAGACACAAATGATATTTGTCTAGGTGAGTCTGGGGGACTGCTGGCTGGGAGATTTGTCTTCTTTTCTGTACAATGACATGGGAATTTTACTTAAGCCATAAATTTGATTGCTTCTACTGCATGCTACAGGTATAAAAATGAAAAAATGAAAAATACAGCTATCAGTCCGTTACAAGGCATAGCAAAGTGCATGGAGTGGATATTTTGGATCTCACAGATATTGCATGGCCGCTTCCATTTGTAGGGGACTGGAATTAACAAGCTAGGCAATCAAAAACCGATCACATCTAACTAGACTTGGAACAGCTGAAACACTGTGGTACTGAGTTAAGTATTATTTGAGGTAACACATACCAAAATGCTTTGTGATGGGTGTGACTCTGACTCATTTAATTATACAACTTCTAAAACTATGCAGCTTGGGGAAGTGGGGTACATGGCACACCATCTTCCTTCGTTAAATTTGTCTGACTTTAGGAAGAGAGGGAGCATGGAAAGGAAAGTCACACCAAACTATTACCAGATAATAGTCTAATCTAAGCTGTCAGTCATGCTCTCTCTCTAGGTCAGTGGGAAGAAGGATTAAGTACATTCTATAAATACCCTGTCAAAGACTGCTGGCCTGAACTGATCTCAAAAAGTATCTATTCTACTTTTCATAGAAAGGAAATGACTGAATAACCTGTTTAGATCAAATTAGATATTATAAAACTAGAGGCTGAAAGGAATCCCTTACTAGGGTACTCATTTGAACATTTACACAGAGTGTCAAGAAGAGTACTACTAACTACTCTAATTTTGGTTATCCCTTGCAGAGACCTTTTAGATAGACTATTTCTTAATAAATAAATAATAAAAAAAGATGATCCTAAAATTACTGAGCTTTAAAATCTTGAAGACTGTTCTCTCTTCAAAGAAAATGGCACTTCCTTGTAAGGTCCCTGTTTCCAGCTTTTGCTGCACTTCTGTGTCAGGGATCACAGAGAGGCAATATAAATTTCCTCATGCAGGCCTTCTACAACTCTTTAAAAGAAACAAAGGGAGGTGGGGGGTAATGACTCAGCCCTCAGCATCTATGGTTGCTAGTTGTCCAAATCAGATCTGTTCCTCTTCTAGAAATAAAAATTTAACAGGAGTTTATAAACTCACTGCAGCATGAAGTCAACATAAAAGAGAAATTTAATTCAGTCACTGGAAATACACCAGGGCAAGCAGCAGCATTTGCTACGTTTCCCTAGTGCAAAGTGTGCAGTGTGAGCAGAAGCTCTTACACAAAAGAAGATCATTGTTAATGCGTCGATGTGTCACAAGTGACACAAAGCAGTCCAGATGTAGACACCTATATTTATCGACACCTTCATTCCTTGTGCACATGCTTTCTTGAAGTATAAGAGCAGAGCATGGTAAACCAATATACAATAACAATATAGTTAAGGGGTTGTTCCTTGAGAGAGTATCAAGACTTTCATATTGAAATTGCCTGTTTAGCAGATGAGATTCTTTTCCCTGGTCAGGTAAAAATACAACATTACACACTTCAATCTAAATTACAGGATTAGGCCGACTCATCTTAGATCTAGCCAACCAATGTTTCCTACAGTACATTACTCCCACTCTCGTCTTCTGGAGAGCCATTCTGAGCTTTATGTAGACTTTTTTTCTTATGGCCACAAGATAGAGCACAGGAAGTTCCACACCAACACGAGAAAGAACTTCTTCACAGTGAGGGTGATGGAGCACTGGAACAGGCTGCCCAGGGAGGTTGTGGAGTCTCCCTCTCTAGAGATATTCAAGACCCATCTGGACGCCTACCTGGGCAGCCTGCTCTAAGGAACATGCTTCGGCAGGGGGGTTGGACCCGATGATCTTTCGAGGTCCCTTCCAACCCCTGCAATTCTGTGATTTTCTATGACTCATCCAACATCAGAGGACTTCTCTGCACTCCATGACTAGTGACTTTTGACCTCAAGATGTCTATTTTAGTTTAGTCATATGTATAAAGAAATAGCAATCAATTACGTTAGTCTTACCTGTTTCTCATTGAGATGGTTGGTTAGTAATAAGCTGAGATCAGCTTTCCAATGAAACTATAATATGCTTTTTTGTACCTAAAATATGAGAGAATCTCAATTATGTGTTTTTTTTTTTTCAGATTTGCACAGCAAATACCAAAGACTTCAAACCAGAAACCATGCATATTGTGTTGAACTTATTTCAGAGAAATACTTTCCTCCCCCTAATCAAATATAAAATAAATCCAAAATGTCTCAGAAGAGGGAGTGAGAAAGCCAGATGTATCTACCCATTACCTTAGCCTTAAAACTCAGTTCAGAGCAGATCACCAGACACAAGTTAGCCTTAGCTTATAAACATGCTGACTGGATTCTATGTAACAAGGTTTCCTCTACTGGACTCCAACCAATTCCTAAGGACTTTTTAGGCTTAAAAACAACAACAACAACAACAAACACACCCCACCCACCATGAACAAAATGACAGAGTAATCAGAAATGTTATGGTGCAGTCTACCTGATTTAACATTTTCCTCTTCAGGGCCACTTTCTACCCATTGACCATCACTGGCTAGCAATCGATTTTGTGATTCACTGAGTGGTCGAGGAGGAAAGGGCTGATTGGCTCCAGAGCTGAAAAGCAAGCAAAGTCAACAGGAATTCTGTAATTGCAAGAGTTGCTTATTTCAGACATTTCCAGATTGATAGACAAGAAATGGTATACTGACAACAATGTTACTGCCACACAGGTACAAAGAAAACCTAACCAGTACTATCTGGAACAACCTAATGTTGTATTCCATCACTAAAAGCTAGGGTGTGCTGCTGAACATCTTAATGCAAAAGGCGACTCTGCTGTTGGCACAAGGGTACTGCTCTTGTGTAAATTCCACAGGTTGTGTGGTACTGGAAGTGACTTCTCAGTCTTGCCTTTGGCCCTAATGCCTCATAACTCATGTAGCTGCTGTTGAAAACAACCTTCAGCCATTCACCAAACACAGAAGCCTTCCAAAATCACGTAAACGTCCTCAGAAGTTTCACGCACTCATGTGTCTTTGAATCTGAAGCAAGCTTCCTAAAAATATAAACCATGCAAATTTGGAGGTTTAAAATGTAACAACCTAGAAGAACTCCACTGCTCAAAGCCAGCAATAGCCACGTTATTTACCTCATGCAAACTATGACTCAGCATCCCTTGCTTAGGCATGCTGGAGGAAGTGAAATGCAAGTAATATTTACCCTTTCTTTCATTTGAAAAAATATCTTAAGTATTTTTTCCATGGACCATTATTCATTCTTCCCTAGGACTTTTTTTCTTCTTGTTAAAAGAGCCTGTAAGGTCTTTTACTTTCAGTACTGTTCTGTTTCCTTAGAGCCGCATCCTCTTAGAAGTCTAAAACAAGAAATAGCCCTTCTGTACCAAGCAGCATCACATTTATTAGTTTTGATTCATTCTATCCTTCTTTGAAGACTTACGAATTCACTTTGAACCCAACAACAAGTTTAAACAATTAAAACAAAAAATAATTTTGAAACATTTTTTTTTTTAACAGATGAATTATGGCACAGTACAGCTTAAGTGCAATAGTTACCTTTTGGCAGGTTCATTTTGGCTTGAGACAGTTAGTTGCTCTGGATCCATAATCACCAAACGAGTTGGAAAACTACACCCATCGCCCAAACTAAACCAGAAAAAAGATTCAAATCACTGTTTGCAGTTGACAGGCTGGAATCAATTACCGGGTGCAGTGCTGAACTGCAGACTTGAGCAAGGCATTCCTACCACTAAACCCCATGACCAGTTAATTAAGCTTTGGAGCTCAAACAATTCCCACCCTACCACTCAGTGTGGGCTGCTGAGCACAGCACTTGCCTAGGTGTTTCAGAAACAACATTGTGTTTCTGTACAACGTAGCCCTGGTCTTCTCCCAAACCACTGGGCACAGGTAGTCAGACTATCCAGTATTTATAATCCCAGAAGCACAAACAATATTCTGGTGGTCATACTTTTTTCTTCCTCCCATCACTGTAAGATTAACTAAGCATTCTTTTAAAGCAAATTCAACCAAGGCAGAATGTGTTGGGAAAATACCCACCTGTAATATACCTTGCACCCATTTATAATTATGTGAAAAGTCATATCAGTTGAGCAAACGGCTGAGGCAACTTTAGATCTTGTTATTACCCCTGCTGTTTGCTACCAGACCTCAGTTTGGCAAAAAGCTTCACCCACATTTTAAGCTGATACACAAGCCTCCAAAAGCAGTGCTGAAACATGGCACCTACTTTGTTCTGCTGATTTTCTGGAGTGGTGGGAGTGAACAACAGCTCAGTCTTACTTTATCGAGCTTCTCAGACATTCATCTGCAACTTCCTAACACTGGTTCAGATGAAGTTTTAAAACTGCTATTTTCCAACATATCAACATTTTTTTCCACTGCTGCTTATTTACATTCACTTTTTCTGAAGGCTTTTAACAATGAATATGTCATGTACAGCACAAGAAAAGCTGTCAAGTTTGTTGGGGATAAGAGGGGGTGTTTTTAAACTGATGTTGTTTCAGTGCAGCTGAAATTCAAAGAGCATTTGTGTCTCCCCTGTGCTGTTGATTTCTGCTTTATAACCAGGCACTAATACTAACAATCAAAAGGTGTAGAATTTTTGAAATACAATTCTCAAAACTTTCCAAACTTCTGTATTTAGAAGGCCCTTGTAAATGAGGCTCTCATCTCTGAATGAAAATCCTGTGCAGAGTCTTCTCAGTTTTCTCCTCCAGATTTTCTTCACACCAATCACACAAGATTTCCAAATTGGCTTTTCAATTGTGCTTCACTTTTCTTAGAAAAGAGAAAGCAAGGTGAAAATTAAGTAATCAATTTATTCCCCAATTCATTTCAAGTCAGATCAAATACCTGGTAAAAACAGGGAGCAGCCAATACTTCTTTTCATCTCCAAAAACCTCCCTTAGATTTTTGCCACATCCAAGAGAAAAGCCGTTTTTATCAGGGCCATTTCGAAATGTGGGTGCACGGAATGTTTCTGTAAAAGAAAAACATGCAACTTACTTTAAAGCAACAAGCAGTCAGGGAAAACAAGCGGTCTCAAACTTCTCTACTGTGAACACAGTCTCAGGCAAGCTAAGACCATCTTGATGTGTATTATGGGGGAAAAAATGATTGCCACCTTAAGTAATAAAAAACATTAAAAAAATCTAAGTGTTAAAGTTCACATAAGAACAGTCATCTTTCTCTCTTTACATTTAACTTAAGGTCTGAGGCAAAGCAAAGTACCATCAGCATGCTGAAGATACCGCATGCTCTCTTTGGCCTCTGCACATTTTTGGGCAGACGATGACTTCCGCATAAATAAGCAATTTACCATTGGGCATTACTGTACCTAAACTCATACAGAACAGGTTTTTTCCACTCTGTCCAGGGCTGAAGTCAAACTAAGAGCATACCACGATATCAGAGAAAGATGAGATCTATTACATTAGAGAAACAGACACACCATGAGATACAGCAAACCACCTAAACTTGACCGACCTACTATTTACCTAGTCAGACAGGTTACACACTTAGCCAAGAACCAAGAGGACTCATTCCTCTGTCCATACCAACAGCTTGTCTTTTCACAATCATGAACCAGAAAGTAAATATTGATTGTGCTGTCAATGACCTACAATGACTTTTGGGCAAGGAACACGTTAACATTTCTTTCAAAGCTAAAAGAGATCCCGTGAAAATTCCTTAGCTTGTAGATACACAGAAGGAAAAATGACTTAACCATCCTGTCAGGCAACCAAAAAATTCTTTTTCTTCTATTGAAAAATTCTAACAAGCAGAAAGTAGTATCTCTTTCAATTAACTCATTTGTTTTTGGGGACAGAAATTTAACTTCCAACGAAAGGTAAAAGATTTTGACTTTAGTTGTGGCACTATCTACTACATCCCTGAAAAAAAAAAAAAAACTTAAAAAATGCTTTAGCAGGAACTTAGATACTTAAACTAATGCAAGTAACTTCCCTACACTCATCAATGACATTTAGAACGTTTAGGCATAGAAATTACCTGCAAGCCATACTCTTTTATTACTTAGGAAACGTGCATCAGTGTTTCCATTTTTCTTGCAGTGCTTTTACAAGTCACTTCCTAGTACCAAGGTCCACTTTATCTCGCAGGATGTAAGAATATTCTTTCAGATCTGGAGCAAAATGTATTATATTCATACACAGGACAGCCCTCACCTCAGGTGGGGCCACCCAGCTACTCGAGGTATTGTAACAACAGGGTAACTGGTAAGTAGCAATTCTGTTACATTACTTAACACTATATAAAAACCGCAACAAAAATGTGCCTCATTAGTCTCAAAATACAAATAAAACCAAAAAAATGACATTCATCATGAATCTCCACACTTGGCTCCAGCAGAGTATCCACTACACTAGGAAACGCAAGACAAGGTTTGACCTTTTTTGCTTTCACCAAAAGTTCTTCTTGCTGCACAGAATTTTAAAATTCCATTAAACGTGAAAGTTTATCCTCCCATTATCAGCAACTTGTTTTTCGGGACAAGGAACAGTTCTGTACTCCAATTAACTGACCTATTGTTGATCTGTTTTTGCCAACTAGCCAGCAGTGGTAGCTGAAGAGCGACAATATGCTGATGAAGAACATGGCTGCCACAAAGAAAAGGAATAGTACGTGGAATTTTGCATGGGTATCTCGCAATTCATTCTGGGGAGAAAGAAAGAAAGAACGAGATTAACATGTTAACACTTCTTTAGCAGTTAATGCAGTATTATCACCAAACATTTTCTGCTACGCCCATTCTGATATACATATTTCACCCCATTTTTCATAATGGAAAGCAGCACAAGCAGGGCCTTCCTTCCATGTCATGTTAAACCAGTGTTTATATAACAGCATTCGAAGGTATGATGGGTACCCCCTCCACCTGACTTTAGTTACATGAGTGCACATGTTCATCTGTCTGCTAGCACTGTATATAACCAGGTTAGTTTTTAAACGCACAGCAAGGGGCAAGTAAAAAAAAAAAAAAAAAAAAACTGTACTAAAAAACATTCACTGTGCAGCCACAGCCAAAGAAACACTGAAAACACATCCAAAATTGCTTTTCTTCAAGAGAAGAAGGTACAAGGAAAACTTCCAAACCCTCTCCTGGCAACTTAATAATACTGAAATACTGAAATAATACTTCTGAATAGGCATAAGGAACATGAATGGGAAGTGGCATAGTTATATCATGTTTCCAAGGCTGAACAACTCCTAGACAAGATCAGTTTCCTGGGACTGATCTTCAATTTTTGATAATCTCTCAGGTTTAGGAAACAACCAGCATGTACCTAGCAGAACAAATTTGCCATCTCTGACAAGCCAGAAGTTACTCACCAGAATATCTACATAAAAAACAACAATTTCAGTCCAACCACCAAAAAATAACCTCCCACCCACAGGCGATAGTCAATTCCACCCCCAGCCTCAACCATATTTAGGCTTGCGCTTTCAAGAGGCCAATAGGATTTGTAACAATACTATTCTAGTTCTATATCCTCAAAATTGCAGTACTTTTAAGCAGCTGACCTTTAGCAGCACTATGAAAGCAGAGATGCTATTTTTATTCAGCAGTTTAGTTAGCATTATTGCCATTACTTTTTCCATTAGCTCATTCAGCATACACACTTATCTGAGGCTTATTTTTTTTTAGATTATCTAGAAGACATTTCGATTAAGATCAAGTGCATACAGGTATATCTACATCCACATACACTGCCTATATTCATAAGCAAAAGAGATTACAAATTTTCTCCCTTTCAAACTATTTACACCATAGTTTGGTGTAAATAGCTACTACGAAGGATTGGATTAGAAAAACTATAGTAGGAACATTTTTTAAGTAATTACATCAATATTGAATTTTACCTTTGGACAATTCTCTGCAGCTTTCCTGCGGCAAAGCTTTGCACAAACAAAGAATTTATTAAACACTAATATTACGTTAAGACCAAATGTTTGAAAACAGCACAAGCTTTGTTAAGAAAGAAATGGTTGGTGTGCACACGTGCTCTCGGATGTGCCAAGTTCCAACGCCCATCAGCAGCCTTAGCCCCCGTTCTCCAAGAGAATGGAGGACAGAGTACACCAGAGCACATGACTATCTCCCAAGGCATGTGATTTTCTTCTGAAGTACTGCTGTTCAGATTGGGGCTGGATCACTTTCAAGTGGTTTCCTTGTCCTGAGCAGCGTGACTGCACTGGGTGCGTTCTTCACTAGTTTCCTCCACGAGTAAGGTTTATGGTGACACTGCCTATGATGACACCATTCATACAACTCTGTAAAGCTAACAATACTCCAGAGAACAAGAATAAACCATAAAGCAATGGTTTATAAATAAATAAAATAATCTGACTTCAGAACATAACTATTACCATTAGACGTAGCTTCAGTCAAAAGCACAAGAAATAAGATACCATTCCTTCCACGACTTTGTTTAAAAAAAAAAAACACACCAAAAACCATCAACAACAAAATGTAACACATCAGTACTGTCTTTTTTCTTCCCAATGTCCTTCAACACTGAGAATTGTGTGAGATATTTTCAGTCTAACGCCTGAAATTCAACCAGTACTTAAGAAAAGAAAGAAAGAAACAAGAAAGCTTAGTTCAAGTTAGACTTCAAATTCCAAATTTTAAAGAATGTTATTAACCACCTTAGCTAAGATGCTAGCACTTCACAAATCTGTCCTACGTAAGACGTATGGCTTTTCAGTAAGCCTAGAGAGAGCCCAAGCTTTTACCCCGGAGTCTGGCATATATTAACAGCAATTTCAAAAATGCTGGCTACCTTCTGATCATGCGAGAGTAAGCAAATGATAGCAGAGTCCAGCTGTTTGAACTGCCATCTACATCCAGTTTCTTTATCTATTGCCTTTATTTATTTATTTATTGGCTCTAGTTTTGCTTAGACAATTTGTGCTACAGCCCCATTCCTCACTGCTGTGAATGGGGATGTGAAATATTTTGCGATCCCCTGAAATGAAGGCTAGCAAAAGACATACTCTAACTGCTGCTTGCTTCTAAGCTTTGTGTTAAAACTGTGATGCCTCTTCCTACCTCTGAGCATATTGTGGTTTTCCTGGAAAACATGGTTACCAGATTAATTTTTGTAACTTCTTGATGGCATACACACACCCAAGCAGTCATGCTTGCCAATGCTTCACTGTCACAGTTTGCAATTTACACAAAAACAAAAAAATAACCAGAGCTTCCAGGTTCAGGCATTTCACTACACAATCATAGAGAGAGAGAGACTATATGCAACTAGATCCTTAAATACTACTTTAAATACTACTAAGCACTACAAAGTATAACTTATAGGACTCTTCTGGAACTACTTACTTGAATGAAGTAGTTCTCTATGGACAATTCTCAGGCCAGTTGATTTTGAAGCTCAGAAGAGCAATGACAACTTAGTCTTTGTGTTTGGGCCAGAAAATACAACTTTCTTTCAGTTGCATCTCCCTAGAACAGTAGGTCTATAACCTGGAGAAGGATATATTTTTTTTTAAATCATACATCATTAATTTGCCTGATCCCCTGGGAACATTTTCCTCTTCTGATTACACAGCTGGAGCCACTGGCTCTAAGTTCTTGAATGACAGTTGCAGAACTCAAGCATCTTTCAAAAAAGGCTAATTCTTTCCCGGAAAGAAGGGTGCAGGCTTTGAGCACTTATCATAGACTTAATCACAGCTGTGTTCTAGCAGCAATCCACATGCCACAGCATGTGAAAAGAGTGAAACTTCAGTCATTAGTTATTTAAAATCTGTACATTTAGCAGCAGCACAGAAGAGACTTGTAGGTGGGAGAACTTCAGAGCTTACAAAGGGAAATGATATGCACAATAAAATTTGGTCTATTTAGCACACATAATAGCCTGACGGCAGTCACTATTCTGAAGGGTCCTTCACAACCTCCTGAACACAACAAGCACTGAGTCATTTGAGCACGTATCAGGTCACTTAAAATATAAGAAAAAAATACTGTCACAGCTCAGCTTGTTACTCATCTTAAATCTAGAAGAAACTCAAACATCTAGTATACATCCCTATGTGTACAGACAGGAGGACTCTGTTCTAACAGAGGACCTGGAATTACTTTTTTTTTTAAATTTTAAATAGAAGTGGAGTTTTTCAGAAGTATGTACCATCTGTCCCGGAACACGTACTGTATCCTTAAATTAACCATACTCAGGATTGCCAAAATAATTTGGAGGACACTGAAAACAGCTGGGAAATAAGCAGGTTTCAAGGTGGGAGGGAGCACAACAAAAACGAGAGTGGATACAAACATACACTGGGAAGTGCTACCATGCACTATGTAAACAAGGCATCAAGAACTGGGCGTTCAGCCAGGACTGGTGCCTGTGTCAAATGCATTTTGTTAAGCAGTGGATTTATCTGCTTATCTTTAACAACTTCCTAGGTATTAGAATAAGAATTTTATGAGTATAGGAAAAGGAGTTACGAGTATAACAAAGTGTCACTCATATTCCCTTGATCTATACAAACCAGATTTAAAACTCCCACAGCAGAGTGTAAGCCTGTGGTAAACACTTAGAGCCAGCACGGCTGTTCCATCACAGCATGAACAGTATTAAAACCTTTTGTCAGTACTTCTGCACAGAGCATGAAAGATGCTATGCAAGTCTTGCAGGTGTGACAGATTTTTTTTTTTTTCCAATCAGAAGAAGTGCATGTCTCACAATATTTGCTAATATCTGCATGTGCATGTTGCATCTGTAAACAAATTCCATCAACAGTTCAAAACAACGGACTGCTGAAATTTGTGTAGGTAGCATGCACACCTTTAAAATCTCATTACTCCAACTTCTGAAGGTTACATTCCAAGTATTTCATCTTCTACCTGGCAATGGCTATATACGCTTTCTCTGAAAACATTTATAAGGAAGCAAAAAAGAAATGCTACCTTCTGAAAAGGAAACTATAACATTTCTCACAGTCAAGCTATAAAGGAAAAAAAAAAACAAAACACAAATCTAGAGAGCCCTAACAGTTATCTGTCTGATGCTGTAGCAAACACTGCTGAGCATTAGCAACATAGTGAAGCAATCTACACGCAGGACATATCTGTAGGCCACCCTGATCTACAGATGTAGAGAGAAGTTTCCAGGACTATTCTGTAGTCATCAGGACCCACCTAAATGCTTACATACTAGAGCCGTATTAAATTTTGCAAGTCCACACGATGATGGTGCCACCAATTCTTTCTGGTATTCCACTTTAATCAAGCTGTTATAAAATCACAGGAATATTAGCTTGTGGAACGAGTGTTTTAGTGTGAATAAAATCAGTCAGAGATCTATTCTAATTATAAGATCATGGTATCATCAAATTTTGTCTTGGAAGTAACAGGAAAATGAAAGCAACAAATGCAAGCACACAAGTACATTTCCTGTTGTCACATTTCAGAAGTAGCCCATTCTTGCATAAAACATTTTAAGCACCTAAAGCATTAAAAATATATCCCTCTTAAGTTCACTTCCTCTGCTGAAGAGTCCACTTCAGTATCATGTCCAATGGGCTTTGGAATAGGCTTGCTGCAAATGTTGGTATTAAATGTTCATTGTGGTCAGATGTCCTACTGACTTTCATTGCAGTAACAGTTATGAAGTGAGGTGACAAAGCAAATTCATTTTCCTTGCTCAAGCACTGACTGGTAAATATGTAAGAACGCATCTACAGTTTCATTGGAAATTGCATACAAAACACTGGAAAGCAGCCAGGCAATGTTTAGAAGTGACACATTCACAAATTAAAAATTTAACTATTTACAGTCAAGCAAGACTGAACAGCAGAATCAGATCATTTCATCTGCAACACCTGTTAAGCCACAGCTCTGAGCGATAAATACACCTGTGACTTTCATCTCACACAATACCAAAAGCTCAATTCCCACACACTGCTCTTCAGTGATGGGTTGCTACAGAGAACTGAGAGACTAAGAGAAACATAGTACTTTGGCAGATCAGACCCATAGGCTCAGATGAACACAAACAAATGTGTTTGCACCATTTATCTTACCTGTCTAATGACATCTGTCTCAAAGTACAGCTGTTCTGAATACATGATCAAGCTTGTGTTGGCACTTTTCTCCAGTAAAGAGTCTTTCTTTTGCTATAGATAATTACTGCTCTTCACAGCTACAGCAACAGCAAGTAGCATCTAAGAAACACGTGCTGTCGTTTATTTATAAACATGTGATGGAAAGCCTTCCACTTAACAGCGATTTTTTTCCCATGTTAGTTAATGGAATCTGATTAAGAGAATTCTGATGCTAGCTCTTCTGTCTCAAGAGACTGGAAGGCACAGTACAAGGTTTCAGAGACGAAAGGAAACGACATCAGAAGATGCTCTATTCAGCCTGGAACATAACTGCAACAAAACTGATAGGAGCAATAACGCTGACATGCAAGAATGTTTACCTTTCACATATATTCTACTAAATCTAGTAAGGTGCACGTATGTGTATCTATTATTTTATCTATTATTACTGACAATGGTTACAAGGAACACGGATATCATTAACATCATATCTACCCATATCAGATCAATAAAACCCACTAGTATGAAGTTCAGACATGCCTACGTAAGGACTCCAAAACAGAGACTGGTGAGTTCCCCAAAAATTCACCTGCCTTATCCGATAGCAGAGTAACCACAAAGACACAAGATTATTGTATTTCACATCTGTTGGTATTTTGATGTATGTGTGTGTGTGTACATATAAACATACACACATGCATACACGTACATACACACGCGTAATTGTTTGATAAAACCAGGTCTTTCTATATCTACGTATCTATGACCAATACCCTCAAAGAAACCTGAGCTGTGACATTTGATTTTGATGGAGCAGAGAAACCGCAGTGTCCTCATCGGAACTTCTTCCCCCAGTTATTCATCCTAGGCAGTGCAATAAATTTAATTAATATTCGGAAGGTTCTCCTGATTCAGTCACTTCGATCGATGCTGTTAATGGTAATGAACTATGGAACAGAGTAAATGGTGAGTGACAACATGCTGAGGCAGCCTTCAATAAACACATGCAAGATTAAACAAACAAACACAAAAAAGCCTTAGAACTTACTGTCCAGAACTTTATGAAGTACTGCAAGACTGTAGCAGCAACAAACAGACAGTACAGTAAGGAATACATTAAAAACAGGAGGAAGAATTTGTAGTTAGAAAATCCCACACAATTATTCACCCTAGAAGGAGGGGAAAGAGAAAGAGGTTACTATGATATACCAAAATAATAATAATAAAAAAAAAAACAGTACACTCAGCTGTTTTTGCAGAGCATAATGTGTATGATGTCAGTGGTACGTCCAAAACAGTTTGGCACTAGTGTTTCAGAAGCATTTTAAGCCATCATTTTGAATGAAGGCCAAGTTAGCTGGGCCCCTCCCACAAATTTTGCTCCCTCCCGAGAATTTCTACAGGACAAGGCATGAGCTGTCAAAGCATTAGATGCAAACAGTCTCTGTAGGAAGCATCTCGCATACTAGGAATTAATGACAGCGATTGCAGAAGATAACACAAATCGCTCCATCAATTTCAGTGGATGTTGCTTTTGTTATAAAAACACTTTCAAGTCAACTACTGATAGCAGTATCTTTGTAACAACAGCAGATAATATTTTTACTGACTACCAGTGAACACAAACTGCGGAAGAGCAACCATCTGAGGGGATGTTATGCATCATCTAGAACCAAGAACTGATTTTCACAATGTAGTGGTTATCGCCTCTTCTGTTGATAACACCACCGAACTAAAAGAAATGCCATTTCTCATAGGTCTTGTTAACTCCGTGGTTTCTCTGTATAAGGAAAAACTGTATGCTTTGGGCTGCTGGGCCTGCAATGCTAAGTTGCAACACACATTAGGAACAAAATTTATTTTCACGTAATAAAGACTCAAGAAATTCTGTGAAAATCAAATTTTACTTCAAAGTTTCATTTTCTGAAGCAGGATGAAGGAGCTAATTAATCATTACAAGACTGCCTTTTTTTTTTTTTAAATAAACTTACCATGGACAATGGTGGTCCATTTTTAGTACACATCTGAAAAAAGAGCAGAGGTTATTTCCAGCAAGTTAAAGCAAAAAGTGTATTTGCTTTCTAAGACGTATGCTTTTACCTTCTAAAGTTTTTTTTTTTTAAATTGTAATTTCCTCACTGAAACCTTTTGCAGTTCTTCTCATTCATGCTATGTCTCCACATTACAGCGGCCATCCTTTCAACCAAAAGGACTAAGTGAGATACAAGAGAGTTATGAAGAGAGCCTCTTAAATTAACATGGGGAGCATTACTAAGCAACACTTAAACCATGTTATTTATAGTTCATTAAGCCACGCTAGTCTTACGTGTGCAATGAAAGAAAACAAATCCAAAGGACCCTTCACAGCTGTGTGGATAAGGTATGTCACCGGGTCATTCATTTCAACTAAGTATACCTTAGGGCTATTTTTGCTACTATTTTGTCTGTTCCTCTCTCGTTTGTTTATGGTAATTGAGGGGAAAAAACAGCAGAGTGGGTAAGTTGAATAGTTCATAGGCCATTTTCATCCAGTTTTTGTATAAAGTCGGATGCTAGACATTTCAGACAGACATTCATTTGCTAATAAATTTGATTTTAGCCAAAAGATACGCATTAGGTTCTTTAGTTAAGTAGATTTCCTCAAGCTCAGACATACAAAGTCTCACTCACAGCTTCAGCTCCATTACAGACTTCTCTGATGACTCAGAACGAGGTTAGGGAACAACAGTGGTGTCTTTTAAACAGCAAAGACATGCAATTCCACTGTCACTCTTTGAGATAAAGCAGTATTAGTAGCACACATCTGTTTCAAAGCTGCAGAAGCAAGATAAAATAGAAGAGCTCTATAATAACCACATGCTGGTATCTCAGACTTGCCTTTCTTTGCTTTCAATGCCAATTTATTTATTTTTACATAAGCACTGCTTTATAAAGCTGTAAGCATATTGCAGGTTTCCTAGCAAGTTCTGCCATTTTAGTCCACAGGGCTGGAACAATAATAATGCACTAATGGGAGGAACTTTGCTTTCTTGAAATCATGGTATGAAGGGTCTGAGAAGGGAACAAATTGTAAAATCTGCTGTTATGCAGGGGTTGACACACCGATGAAATGAACACACTGAAGTGATAATAGAAGGAAAGAGAAAATCCATCATTTCAGATGCAGTAACTTACATGTCACACGCAGAACAGTGGTGGCAGCGGTCAGGTTTGATTAGCTGACATCGATCACAGTATCTGATGGCTGCATTCAAGGGGCAAGGGTCAAGTTGTAAGAACTCAGTGAATTTTACAAAGACTTTCCCTCTTAATACAAACTGAATCTTAGACAGCTCCCTCCCAATCACACCTGTTTTCACAGACCTACTCATACAATATATATGTTTGAGTTTTTTAAAGAAACATATAAAAGTATTTAAAACCCTTGTCAATTACTGCTATATGGAGTCCATTTCCATTTACTCATTACCCCCTCAGTTTTCCCGTCCTTCACCCTCTGGCAAGGACCTATTTTTTGTTTTCTTTCACCTCTGGAGAGAGTACCTAGGCATCCCATTGTGAAACTACAATCTTTCAGTAAGCCAACTTTCAACATTAGCCTTCTCTATCCTCTTCAGCAAACAGAGATCTAGCAGACTGTTCAGCAAATTAGCTCTTCCTCATTTTTCCAAGTTATTTTTAAATAAGCCTTCAAGCTCTTTTCAATGGAAACAAGACACCAGTACAGTCAGTTTGAAAGGAGGAAGAAAGCCAACACCTACAGCTGAGCAGAACTGCTAAGAGCTGGCAAGAGCTTCCCAGACCACTCCAGGGACTGGGATTCCCTCAGAGGGAGGTTTGTATTCAAAAAAAGCCAGGTATCCATAGACTTTGTTTGAAAAGACAGTCGACTTTGGTGACTACTATCCTAAATATTTTATATTTTTGGAGAAGAATACAACATTCCTAGTTTCAAGAAAGAGAAACAGGTATATTTAAAAAATACATACATATGCATAAGACAACAGTTTCACAGATCATTCATATGTAACTTGGAATAAAAATGTTTATACATATTAAAGCTCTGTACTGAATTATAGATGGGAGTGAAGTAACATTTGATCCTTCTTAAATTCTAGCTTTAACTATGAAGTTTCTGCTCCCACAGAATTGATATAGCTCAGAAAAAGTAGTTTAAAGGGGGATATAAATGATTGTAAAATTAAGTGTAAAGTTTAATTTTCATCTATTTCCAGATGTATTTCTTTTCAGTGGTTACTTTTTGTAGCCAGAAGTAGAGATAAATGTCATCTGTTTGCTCACAAGAAGAGGAATTTTTTTTTTTTTTTTGAAAAAGTTATTCCACATACTGGCTGTATGTAGAGATCCCCAGACAAAGGACTCGAGTTTTTCATGGTGGGAAAACAAAACAAAACAAAACACACCACAAGGTCATGGCCTTTGCAGTACATGCTTAATAGATTATTCATTAACATCAAATGAATCTCACCAAATTAAACTAAGCAGCTTCAGAATCACAAAATTATCTTTGTATCTCACCTCGTGATGCTGTTGTTGTATAGATAGGCAAGTCTTTAGCAGCTCTTCTCAAAATCTCCTGCTGGGATTCTGGTCTCTCTTCCTTCTCATATTGTTCTTTATCAGCTTTTGACAAGCAGAACTGGGAAAGAAAAAGACAGAATGAAGGGATAAGAACAATTATTACTTTGTGTCCTACTCAAGTTCCAAGGAGAAGACCTTATGTATCTTAATCCTGTCTCTGGGTGACCCCTGACCTCCTCCTTCCCCCTGAATGCTACAGGAGACCCTCAAAACTACATGATGGTCCTGAGCATATTTTAAAGAGAATCACCTTTGTCTATGTTCCATTATCTGCTTCATTTTCCCTTCAACACAAAGGAAGCCAGAAGCTCAGGGGAGTTTTAAGAAGGTGGAACTTAACTCTTGATGAGAGTAAATGTAAGTGACAGGAGACTAAAGTTCTTTTATCCCACTTTCTGACTTAGAGAGGGGCATAAGCCAGAGAAAATAGTGAAGAGGGTGTGTGTGGAGTTGGGGGTGGCGACAAGGAACTTTTCATTGCTTCCTCACAGAATTTGAGAGAGTTTAAATGGAATTTTTACTTGGGAGTAGTCAGCACTGGTTTCAAAATCCCTAACCTGTATTGGAAGCAACTTCAACAAAGCTTGTACAGTTTCAGAGTTAGAAACCTTGATGTAGTATGAGGACCATTCCTGTTGAAGCCTTACTAAAATGTAAAGCTTTACCAGTATAACCTGGAGAGCTTCTACTCACTTGCAAAACACTTTGGTATCCACTGAAATTATGGCTTTACCATTAAGCCCCACAAAACCCAGTGTGCTGACGAGTCCCTGTGGAGTGGGGGCTGAACTCACAATTTCCTCTGGTATTTTCTATTCTGAAGCACTTTTAAACTCTGAGCTTCCCACAAGGACTACAAGAACCCTTTTTATGAGCACACATAGACAAAGTATTCATAGCAGTGAGTGGAAAATGCTGTGTGTGCAGCTGGAAAAAAAATTGGCTTAGTGTGGCTTAACACGAACATATTTTCCTACCAAGAATATGTATATGACTAGTTCACATGGATTTTCATCTCATCGTGTACTTTTTCCACTTTTGGATTTGAGTCGGTTGGCAAGCAACAGTGAAGACTCGACTTACAGAAAAGGAGGAAGCAGTAAGACGTTGCTGTAATTTCTCAGTGTTATTTCCCAATCTAGAATGCAAATAAATTGCCCCATATCCCACAGAATTTAATTGTCACCTGTTACATATGGTAGCATTCCAGTTATTGAGCCTACCCATCATTAAAGGGTGAAACATGAAGCATTGTTTCCTTTTAAATAATCAGAAATTAGTATCAATCTATGCAAAGAATGAAAATGAAGTTTAATACTTTAGTCATCATCAAGAGCTTGACCTCTTTTTTCTTTTTTTTTTTTTAAAAATCTGTCTCTAAGCTAAAAGCCTAGGTATTTACTGAAATATGAAAACTGGAGATGCTCACATCAAAAACTTAAGACAGATCTGAAGCATCATGCCTTACTCCCTATTGCCTTTTTTCTTTAAGAGTCTGCTAGGGTAGAAAATGGCTGTCTCCATGACCTGCAATCAAGCAGAGGTTGCATATACGAAATGCTACTTCTAGATGACACTTCTATGGCAAGTCACTGATGTACAGGAAGGGAACCAAAACACAAAATTTAAAACTCCTTGATTTTTTCCAAGTAGCATAATAATAAACCCTAAAAAAATGAATAAGGATTTTGGTTTTCAGAAGTAATTAACTGTTCTAATTTCAGAAATTAAAAGGGACATGAAACCACAGATTTGCTAGACAATGGCAGGATATGTATGTTGAAAGACATCAAAAGTTGTCTATTACCACACAGCTAACAGAATTTCCAATCAGGTTCCACTAGTTCTTACCGAAAACAGAAAGAGTCCCTTTGTTTCCTTCCTCTTTCTGGATCTAATAACGTTGATTGTTCTTTCTTATGACAAACGTACAGGGATTACACTAGAACAACAGCAGCTGCAGGATCTTTTTTTAGTTCAATAGTGTGATCACAGGATGATATTTGTTTTGCAAGAATGGCTAACTTCAATGACTAAAAATATATACATTTACACTTTCATACAATGAGGAGATTCTGAAGTCTGGTTTTAAATAAAAAAACCTGCAAAAATTACTCACTGATACATGAACAGAAGGGACTTTCCCAGAGAGAGAAAAAAAGAGTGTTCCCTGAGTTGCTTTTCTTCCCTATGAAATAATTGTATTGATCTGATCTATACCCACACTTAATATAGGAAACATTCCTTATGTGCCATATGCTGAAACCATCCCTTTCAGTCAACGAATATCAAAAGCTTGCTACAACATTACTGCAACTACAGGGTAAGTACTGTCAGAAATTGTTTTCTACTACTGAAGAACCCAAACAGACAGTGAAAGTTATTAGACTGCTATAGGAGCAGCCCAAGTTCACACACCTTACAAAAACTACAGTTGCAACCACATCGTAACCAGCCAACCTGCTTAACATTATCATTTGCCTACAGAACCATCCCACATAAAGACAAATCATACCACCTTGAAGACATTTCAGGATGAAATGTCCTTGACTTTTTTCTCCTCTGCATTTGTAGGCTTAACTATTCAGTACTACTCTTATCACTTAACTAAAATGCAGAATAGTCTTTAGCTTTTTTCACTTTGTATCTTAGAAAGCTGCAGAATATCTAAGACAATTATGCACTACAGAGCAGTGTTTGCTTTTCCATAGAAGCACAGTTTTAACTCTTTACAAAAATGTTTAAAACTGACATTAGCAATGAAAGTCAGTCTTGCCAAAAATAGAATAAAAATGCAACTCCCACAGTGCAAACAAAGACTTAAACAGTTTATCCAGTTTAAAAGCTTTTTAAAACCAAGGGAAGTATTTTAAATTTGGTGCCACCATCTCATCCCTACATATACGTGCCTGAGGGAAAGTAGAAAACAAGGTAATTCATTTCAGGCTTATTACTACGTTTTCCTACTTGAAGGTCAAAACTATCTAAAAAATACAAAAATGCAGTCATTGGAGGTATTGATTTTAAAAAAATGTCAGAAGTCAAACAAACTACATCCTAGCAAAGCACTGTATCCCCAAATTTACTTTTTTGTCTTACTACTTTTGCACATACACATGACTGTCAAGCTTGAGATGAATTAAACACATTTAATATAAGGAAATGCCATTATACAAAGCATGCAGTATTTTAGGAGTAATCTGATGATTTGCATTCATGATATGCTGTCAAGCTGTTCTATTTTAGATCATGAGAAGGGAAAGGTGAATCATGCATTACTGCAAACAAGTTTCATCACTGAAAACAGTTCATCTATTTATAAAAAAGCATTGACATTTTTCTAACGTCAGATTTACCTCATTGGAGGGGGATGCAGGAGATGTGAAAATTGTCTTCCAATACGACCATACAAACATGACAAATGACAGATGAAAAACCACAAGGTACACAACTGCAATAAAATACAAATAAAAATTTGGTGAATATAGCTGAAGAGAGCAAGAGATAAAACCCCTGACTTTTGATGAGGGCTAGACTATGACATTATGAATCAGCTGATAAGTTATATTAAACCTTTTGCCTGGGTAAATTTAGCACTCTGGCAGTGCCCACTTGAAAAAAAAAAAAAAAAAAAAAGAACACAAAAAGCCTCCATAACACCACCAACAAATCACTAAATGTCAGAGTTGCTATTCATCAAGGAAATAATATGTTTTTATGTAAGATTCTACAGCAGATTTTGAAGGGGAAAAAAAACAAACAAAAAACCAGAAGTGAATACAGTTTCACCTAAGGCATGCAAGTGATTAACCTGTTTAGATAAAGATGCTACAATTCTACTCTAGATTATGTGATAACTGGCCTACAGAGATCAATTTAATTTTTTAGTATGCATCAAGAGATGTACTTCTAATAGAAACAGCATAGTACTGTGCCATTGTAGAACGTACTGGTTTTCAATAGGAGTAAAAACCCCAAACCAAGAAGAGAGAGGACTAAACTCCAAGATGAGACTTTGCTATGAGTTAAAACTGTTTGGAAATCTTATTTCAAATCTTCAGAGGAACATAACTTGGAAGAGTCCTGCTACTACAGCCACCATGGCAATAACAAGTGGTATGGAGTCCCATCAATCTATGAATGGATGTGTGTGATATAGTAGCCTTAAATACCAAAGGCTGAGACCTTATGACCAAGGAAGCTTCTTCCAATCTTGTTTCCTCTAACGGTTTCTTTTACCATTTGTAAAGAGGAAAAGGATCGGTCACGCCAGATCAGCAAGTCTTAGAAAATGTCATGCCAAATATTTACATTATCTTCATTTCTTTAGTTGCAATGAGAAGGAAACCTGACTTACTGTCCTATGCAGATATAGAGTTCTTTAAGAAGCCATATTACATACTTTATGGATTGCAGAACAGACCCTACACTTAAGGAACTTTCAGCAGTTCAAAAAAAAACCAAACAACAGGTACACATCACAGCAGGCATAGTCTTAATTTACCATCTTTCAGGATTTTTACTGTTCACTACAGTGAAAAGAACAAAACCAACCAACCACACAAACAAATCAAACTTGAGCTTCCTTCAGAGAATTCTGCTTTTTCTCTCTGCCTCTGACTCCTCCAACTTCATAGATCTGGCAAATTTTCAACTGTGGAAGCAAGAAGCAAAGCCTTTTTCTAAAACCATCCTAAAATTGTCACTTGAATCCTATTTCTGATAGGAAAGAACCTGTGTTTCACTATGCTAGGCGCTACATAATTAGAAACTGTGTTCTATTAAAAACATACTATATACATTCAAACATAACATGGTTAGGCAATTAAAAAGTGAGAAATCTGCAAAAAAGGAGAAAGACCTAAAATCTTAGTGGAAACAGCTGCACAAATCAAAGCTTTGGGGGAGAAAAGGGTGAGAGGAGTAGAATAGGAGGAAAGAGAAAACAAGATATAGTGGAGAGAAGGGCATGGCAAAACTCAGTTGCACAGTAAACAGTTAAATTCTGTTCATAAAACTCACACCCAGAATCCAATCTCTTTATGGGTACCAGTACCACTCTGGACACTACTCCCTAGAGCATCTCACAGCGGTTTCAAATATAAATATAAGCTGGCTTCATTCCTAGTCAGTTATTTTCTTGTAATTTGAAGACACGAAAAAAACATCAAATATCTCAAACCCCAATATCTGCTATTTTTGAGTCGTGATGAAGTCCCAGCTAAGCTAGGGCGTCCAGGATTCCTGGTGCCATGCTGTGACCAAGCGAAGTGACTTCGCTTTAAAGGCACTGGTGCACATTAGACCCTAAGTTATGCCCTCGGGAGGACGATGTCATAAGATACGCTCTTAACATCCTCCTGAAGCATGCTAAGCCTTCCTCAGATTCACCCCTCACAATTTTTCCTGCATCATTCTTAACACCACTTTAAAGACAGAGTAGGATTACAGAGCTAATAATACTCAACAGAACTAAATTATATTGTGGAGAGATTGAGAGCTGACTGTTCTACTATCCTAATGGATAAAAATCTACGCAAGAATATGAAAATACAAAGACACGGAAACAGCCTTAAAGGGATGAAGGAATCATCAGCAATTGAATTGCGGGTTGTAATTAAAAACCTGCAGTAAAAGAATTTGAACAGAGCACAATGAAAAATGGTGCAAAATATATTTGCTGGTATACATATTATTTATTTACATTGCAACATTTACTAGTGCTTTGGCCATTTGACTCTTCTGGTGGTACTTTCAAGCTATTGAAAGTTAGCTTGTAAGAAATTCA
Organism: Cygnus atratus; assembly: GCF_013377495.2. Taxonomy (NCBI): domain Eukaryota; kingdom Metazoa; phylum Chordata; class Aves; order Anseriformes; family Anatidae; genus Cygnus; species Cygnus atratus. Next base: position 189,847,791 of record NC_066362.1, on the reverse strand, counting down.
TGAAACTTAGACCTTTTATTTCAAATGAAAAAACAACTTCACATTTCATTTCAAGATCAGCCTCCACTGTAAAGAAATACGTGCATGCAGGGTGCCTGTGACATGCCATAGAACTGGAAGTGCAAAATATGTGCAAGAGAAAAAAGCCTAACAGGCAGCTTTCAAAGATACTGTTCTCATTAATTAATCAAGCATTTGTCTTCTCTGGTAGATTTAAGAGAGCCTGCTTCGATCAGGCAGGCACTGCATTTGAATTAAAGCCAAAGATACGGCTACACTACACCACCATCACTGCTCTGCCAGGCTTCTTTAACACAGACATGAATCTTGCCTTTCTGAAAGAAACTAGAAAGCAAAACTTTACTTCTAGTAAAACCAGGCAGTAAAAGCACAGCAGCAACCTGCACAATTTTGGGATGTCTTCATGAAGCCCAGCTGTGCATTGCGATGTGAAAACCCAGGCTAAGACACAGCTTCCGTCTTGAACAGCTTACGGTTTACTTTGGAGGTTTTCCTACTCTTTCACCTCTTTAAAAGATGAAAGAGAACAGACTCTATCAAGTTTCCTTCTTTTTACAGTTTCCTCCTGGATGCTCCCCACCAGGAAATAAAACGGTGGGTTACCTCCAAGTTCTGTGCTCTTTTGCAAAAATATTTCAGAGATGAAAGCCTCTTACCAGCGCTCTCACACCCTGAACACAGCTTTCAGTGGATGATGAAACTGCCAATCTATGCTTAGCATAAAATCATGATAACCACTCTTACGCTCCCACTTAAGCTAAAATGAACTTCCAAATATCCCTAGAGTTTGTGGTTCTACAGGGAAGAAAGCCTAAAGTCTTATAAAAAAAACAGCATTTTGAACTTCTGAAACTGAATGATCCTCTAGCCTAGTTTTTGTTCACAATTAAAAGCAGCAAGCATGCTGGAATTTCTTTGGTGAGTTTGAATCTCTATAAATACTACCCACTGTGACGTATACTTGCCAAACACAGTAATAAGGCTTAAGGAAAGTTTGTAAAAACAAGGCCTTAACCGCTTAACCTGGAAATTTAAAATTATAATGTGCAGTCACCTTTGAAATGGCTGTGTTTTTTGCACAGTTCTAAGCAGTCCTGAGGAATGGGGCTCTGAGGAATCTGGTAAGCTGTTTGGAAAACAGCAAAGAGTACAACAATCCTTCCTCTTCCAAAAATCTTGCTGGGCAGAGGTTGCAAGGAGGATAGTAAGATAAATATTCATCGTTCCTTCAGGATGAAACAGAAAATGGACTGCTGCAGTTCCTTCCCTCTTCTCCCTCTTCTGTTCTCAGATGGTACCCATTTAAAAATATTTGCAAACCTAAATCATAGTTACTTTACTCACGGGTCTTGTCTTCATCCCAAGTGGTACTATGAGCTCAGCAGACTCAACCTCACAATATTTAACCTGTTTCTTCGCAACGATCTACTTACTACAGAGAGCTTACATATAAAGAAATACATTTAAATTCTATGTCCCTTAAGACTTGAGTGCAACAAAACTATTTACATTAATAAATAATAATTATATGTTACCTTTTTCTGCAGTTGAAGAAATAGTAACTGGAAGAGAAAAAAAAAGATATATGGTAAGTAAACCTGTATTGAATCAAAAATGTGGTTAAAAGTGAGACACGAGATAGCTGACTTGTTCCAAATCATGTATCAGGTGTTAATAAAGCCTCCCTGCCCAACTCTGGGTAAAACAGGACTTAGTATTCCTCCTGCCAGCCCCTGAGACTTGGTGAGTCAGTGGAAGGGCTGAATAGATCCAGTTCTCTGCTCTAACCAGCAGAGGAGGAGCACACTCCTTTCCACAGCCATTAGTTAGATCATAATTTATACATGTTGCCCTTCAGATATGCACCCAGCACATTTTCTGGAGCACATCAACATCCAGGCCAACCTGTTGTATCTCCCCCCGCCTCCGACCCACATTCTTGAGACAGTTGAAATCTCCCCACTTCCTCCTCTTCTGCACCTTCATTTCTTTTTATTCCAACACCAAATTCTTTTGCTCAAATCTATCTTGCATGCGCTCTGACCGGTACATCCTCTTGCTCTCAGGCTTCTCTGAAACCTTTGGAGTTCATTCATCAGTTAGGCAAGACACTGATCAGAGAGCAGCTGTACTTGCTGGGTCACTTTGTTCATACCACTCCCCTTGCCGGGTCTCTTCCCTAGACACTGAATTCCTGAAATTCAGTGACGAAAGGATCTTTTCCTGGCTCTTCACCTGATACAGCAAATTTAAGTTTCTGGCCATCAACACGAGCAAAAGGTCAACAGGGCGTGCCCTGCCTACTACCATTCACCTCACTCCACATCGTCTCCTCTCTCTCAGCACTGACGTTTGTCCAGTCACCAGTCTGCATGTCAGCTCAAAGGAGCTTTTCCCCGATGCACATTGGAGAACTAAATCCGCAGGGCTTCAGTATGCGTTACAGGCTTCGTTCCACAGAGCTGCTTTGGTCACAGAGGTAGCATGTGCCTCACTTAGCTGTAGATATCTATAGCAAAGGGGTCTGCAACCCTATGACACAACCGTGCCTCCTTATAGCACGCAGAGACGTACTGAGGTGATACCTCGATGGACAGATGAGCCCTTTTTGTTCAGATTTTGATTTTTTTCCTCTCTCCTTAAAATACATGCTCAGCAGCCTGTCTGTCTGTCCACAGAAGCCTCTAGCTTCAAGCTCAAGGAGGTTAACCCTAAAGAAAAGCAAATTTCACATTAGTTAGCGCGTATTAGATGTGCATACTTGCACAGCCTCCTCCTGTGTTTCTGTCTAGAACAGGGACATAATCCAAACAAAAAACTATGTACAAAACTAAACTGAGCCAAATTTCACAGAATCACAGATTTGAAGGGGTTGGAAGGGACATCGAAAGATCATCAGGTCCAACCCCCCTGCCAAAGCAGGCTCCTTAGAGCAGGTTGCCCAGGTAGGCGTCCAGATGGGCCTTGAATATCTCCAGAGAGGGAGACTCCACAACCTCCCTAGGCAGCCTGTTCCAGTGCTCTGTCACCCTCACCGTGAAGAAGTTCTTTCGCATCCTGGTGTGGAACTTCCTGTGCTCTATCTTGTGGCCATTGCCCCTTGTCCTATCCCCACAAACCACTGAGAAGAGGTTGGCCAAATCCCTCCATCTCCCACACCTCAGGTATTTGTACACTTTGATAAAATCCCCTCTCAGTCTTCTCTTCTCCAGGCTGAACAGACCCAGGTCTCTCAGCCTTTCCTCATAGGGAAGATGCTCCAGGCCCCGTAGCATCTTTGTGGCCCTCCGCTGGACTCTTTCCAGGAGTTCCCTGTCTTTTTTGTACCGGGGAGCCCAGAACTGGACACAGTACTCCAGGTGAGGCCTGACCAGGGCGGAGTAGAGGGGGAGGATCACCTCCCTTGACCTGCTGGCCACGCTCCTTTTAATGCACGCCAGGATCCCATTGGCCCTCTTGGCCGCGAGGGCACACTGCTGGCTCACGGTCAACCTGTCGTCCACCAGGACCCCCAGGTCCTTCTCCTCAGAGCTCCTCTCCAGCAGGTCGTCCCCCAGCCTGTACTGATACATCCGGTTGTTCCTTCCCAGGTGCAGGACTCTACACTTGCTCTTATTAAACCTCATTTGGTTTCTTCCTGCCCATCTCTCCAGCTGGTCCAGGTCTCGCTGAATGGCGGCACAACCTTCTGGCGTGTCAGCCACTCCTCCCAGCTTCGTGTCATCGGCGTACTTGCTGAGGGCAGGCACTATTCCCTCATCAAGGTCGTCGATGAAGATGTTGAACAAAACCGGACCCAGCACCGACCCCTGGGGAACACCGTTAGTCACAGGTCTCCAGCTGGACTCTGCGCCACCGATCACCACCCTCTGAGCTCGGCCGGTCAGCCAGTTCTCAACCCACCTAACTGTCCACTCCTCTATCCCACACTTTCTCAGCTTTGCTATCCAGATGTCATGGGAGACAGTATCGAAAGCCTTGCTAAAGTCAAGGTAGATGACATCGACTGATCTGCCCTCATCTACCCAGCTGGTGATGTCACCATAGAAGGCAACGAGGTTGGTCGAGCACGACTTCCCCTTGGTAAATCCATGCTGACTACTCCTCATAACATTCTTCTCTTCCAATTGCTTGGAGATGACATCCAGAACAAGCTGTTCCAACACCTTTCCAGGGACAGAGGTGAGACTGACTGGCCTGTAGTTTCCCAGATCCTCCTTCTTGCCCTTCTTGAAGACCGGAGTGACATTGGCTATCCTCCAATCTTCAGGCACCTCTCCTGTTCTGCAGGACCTTTCAAAGATGATAGAGAGCGGTTCGGCGATCACCTCTGCCAACTCCCTTAGCACACGTGGATGCATCCCATCGGGACCCATGGATTTGCGTGTGTTGAGCCCACTCAGGCGCTCCCCAACTACCCTCGGGTCAACCACGGGAGAGCCCTCCATTTCCCAGCCCCTTTCTCCCCCCACCAGGGTCGAGGAGTCCCGGGGGGGAGTCCTTAAAGCAGGGACTGAAGCAAAGAAAGCATTCAGTATCTCCGCCTTCTCGGCATCTCCCGTTACCAGGACACCCCCCTCGTTCAGCAAGGGACCTACATTATCCCTAGTCTTCCTTTTACTGTTTACATACTTAAAAAAAAAACCCTTTCTTATTAACTTTTATCTCTTTTGCAAGCCTCATCTCTAGGTGGGCTTTAGCCTTCCTCATCGCATCCCTGCAGGCCCTGACAACACTTCTATACTCTTCCCAAGAGGACAGGCCCTTTTTCCACATTTCATAGACCTTCCTCTTCCTTTTGATCTTATCGATTAGCTCCTTGCTCATCCACGCAGGTTTCCTGCCCCCCTTCCCCAATTTCCTACTCTTAGGGATGCACCGATCCTGAGCTTGGAAGAAGTGCTGTTTAAATGTAGCCCAGCTCTCACAAGCACTCTTGCCTTCTAGCAACCTAGCCCAGGAGATACTTCCAAGCAGGTCCCGGAAGAGGTCAAAGTTGGCTCTTCAAAAGTCCAGGGTAGCAATCCTGCTTTTAGCCTTACTTCTTCCACCAAGTTCCATCTTGAACTCCACCATCTCATAGTCGCTGCATCCCAAGCTGCCCCCAACCTTCACATCCCTAACAAGCCCATCCCTGTTGGTAAGGACAAGGTCCAGAAGCACCCCCTGCCTCGTCGGCTCCTCCACCACCTGTGTCAGAAAATTGTCTTCAACACATTGTAGGAACCGTTTGGACTGCTCGTGCCTGGCTGAGTTGCATACCCAACAGATGTCTGGATAATTGAAGTCCCCCATGAGAACCAGCGTCCGTGATCATGAGGCTACTACCAGCTGTTTGTAGAAGGCCTCATCAACCACATCCTCCTGATCTGGTGACCTGTAGTACACCCCCAAAACAGTGTCTCCCATACCAGCCCACCCCTTAATTCTCACCCACAAGCTCTCCACTTGTCCTTCACCCTCTCCCAGGTGGAGCTGGGTACACTCTAATTGCTCCCTCACATAAAGGGCAACACCACCCCCTTGCTTCCCCAGCCTGTCTCTCCTAAAAAGTACATAGCCCTCCATGGCAGCGTTCCAGTCATGCGAGCTGCCCCACCACGTCTCTGTGATCGCAACGAGATTGTGGCCCTGTGACTGAACACAGATCTCGAGCTCATCCTGTTTATTTCCCACGCTCCACGCATTGGTGTACAGGCACTTGAGGGAAGCGGCGGGCGCAGTTACCTCTGGAGGGATGCAAGAAGATGATTCCGGACGGGGTATCGGGATCATTACCATCTCTGAGGAGCCCTCAGACAATCCTATGGGACAACTCAGAGGTGCTTCCCTTCTGCCTTCAACAGTGACAGCAGTGACAACTTCCCCCAGCCCTTCTCTGTCACTTGTAGCTCCTCTCCCTTCCCCCATCAACCCTAGTTTAAAGCCCTGGTAATAAGCCCAGAGAGCTTGCTCCCCAACACACTCGTGCCCCACTTGCTGAGTTGGAGGCGGTCATCAGCCCACATACCTGGCTTCTCAAAGGACTGACCAAGATCGAAATACCCAAATCCCTAGTCCGGACACCACCCCCTCAACCAGTCATTTACCCGTCCCATTCTCCTCCTCCTTTCTGGGTCCCAGCCACCCAGCGGGAGGACAGAGGAGAACACTACCTGCACCCCCGATCCCTTCAACATCCTTCCCAGGGATGCAAAGTCCTTTTTAATATACCTCATTTTTCTAGTTGCAGCTTCCCTGGATCCAATCTGAATGACAAGAGGATAGTAGTCCTCCAGTTTAATGAGTTGTGGCAGAGCCTTCCTAACGTCTCCGACACGTGCCCCAGGAAGACAGCACACCTCTCTGGATAGATTGTCTGGTCGACAAATGGGAGCCTCAGTGCCCCTGAGCAAGGAGTCTCCTATCACTAAGACTCTCCGTTCTTTTTTTGTGGCACTGGTTGTGATGCAGCACCCCGTCCGGTCCCGATCCCTACGCTGAGTACTTCCCCCAATGTTGACACACTTCTCCGGGTTGCTTCCCAGGTTCAGACTACTGTCCAGACCCTCAACCTTTTCCTTTTCCTGCCTAAGAGCCTCAAATCTATTTCCCAAGGACACCATGGGGGTTGGTGACATCGTGGGTGTCGGGGGCTAATGTCATCTTCTGCTGCGAGCAGAAAGGGGTCCAGCCCCTTTTCTCTTGTGGGTGGTCAAGCCCTCTGTCCTGCATGTGATCTGCTGGGTCAGCTTCTACCCCTTGCAGGGACATAGGAGGGGGCTGCAGGGTATCAGCAGGGGCAGGTTGACACCTCCTGTCTGTTACCCTCAGAGACTCCCAGGAGCCCCTCAGGCTGCCGATTTCTCACTGCAGCCCAGCCACCTGCTCAAGGAGTTCCTTAAGCAGGGCACACCTGTACCCAAGACAGCCCTTTCCTCCCCTCAGGACCCAGGTGGGTCTCCAGATACCAGAGCTCCCCACAGTCACCTGTCTGGACTGCCACTTCCCCCCTCAGGAGATCCACCTGAGTGCCCACATGAGTCCGGAGAGGCAGCATCTCCTCCGTTTGTGTTGCCGCCTCGGACCGGCCGCTGCGACCGGTGCCCACCATGGTGAGGTCTAGGTGCAACGAGGAAGCGTTGCCCGAGGAGAGGAGGGGAAGAGAAATGGAGGTGGGAAATGGGGGAGAGGGTCCTCCTCGTACTCCTCCCTGCCCCGCTTGAACTGCCCCGCCTGAACTGCCCGCGCTAACTGCCAAGCCAGTCCTGTTAGCGGCGCTCCCTAGGGACTGCTCTTATAGCGCCGGGGGTGGGTGGGCTGCCGTCACCCCTGGCTCCGCCTGCAGCGGCACAAGCACAGCTCCTGCCTGCTCGGGGGGAGGGGGCTTTGATTTGATGCTTAAAGACTCAAAATAATGAACAGTCTTTACATCCAGAGAAAAGCTTAAGATCTTATCACCTGTGAGACTTTTTCAAAAACAAACAAACAAACAAAAAAATAAGCTTCATAGAAATGAATTAGAGCTTTACAGAAACAGGAAGATAATTTCCTTATTCTTACCCAGGTCTCCTGGATCAGCAAGCAGTTATGAGACCATGCAGAACAATTTTAATTTGGCAAGCTCCTGCAGTCTGAGGTGAAAGAGAACACTGAAACACTTGTGATTTTTCATTCCGTCTTATCATCCCTAACTGAAATAAAAATAAAAGATACCTAGTTCTTTTCTACCTCAAATTCACGTAAAGTTTGGGATTCTGCTTCTATTCCTTGCACTGCTGTTATTCCCGCTCTCAGACAGACTAAACGAAGGGCAATCCTAGTACTTGTCCAAAGTCACTTAGCACATGGAAGTCAACAGTTTCACAGGATCTTTACGTGATGAAGTGAAGCCTTCCTTTAAATAAGTTAATATTTAATCTTTACATAGAACAGACCTGTAAGTATTTGCTAGGCTGGCAATGTAACAAGCAGCTTTACACCAGCAAGAAATCGATTCCAGCTTTTGAACTCCAGTTCAGGAAATAAACGCAGAACAAGACATTACCATTGCATCCCACAATCCCTGGCCTGCAGTTTCAGTTACAAGCTCAGCTCTCAGGTTTTGGTTTTCTCCTCTGCTGCTTCTAAGTAGTTAGATATTGCTGTCAGCCTCCACTGAAATTAATACCTGTTTCGCTTTAAACATTCCTAAAACACTTTTTTTTTTTTGTCTTGGGGGTGGGATGCAGAAAATAAAGCAGCACCACTTCTTTTTTCTTTTTTTTTGAACAAAATAAACATTGCATATGGTTTATATTTTAACCTCAGGATGCAACAGCACTATACATTAGATTAGATACATCAGAACCTGTTAGGGCCTTCAGCACCACAGTCAAGACAAACCTGTCCGTATTTCAGAAAAGTAAGCACTGCAAATAAACTTTTCTTTTGAGTATTTCAAAATATATCCCCATATCAGTCTATTGCTTAGCTACAAAAGGAAAAGTAAGATCGAGAGCAAAAATATTCTTAGGATTGGCTTCTTAAGTTTCTGGTTTCTAGAGAAGCCTTGAAGACTTCTAGAAAGATATTGCTAGGGAAAGATAAAAATATGACTAGACAGCATAAGTTGCAGTTTACTTCATCGCAGAGAGCTGAGAAGTATGCACTCAGTGAGTTTCCATGCTGGCCTCATAACTGCAAAGGATTCAACATCTGTGTTACAGCTCTGTGCAGGTCTGTGAATAAAGCGACTGAGTAGGATCTGTTAGTCTGCAGCGCAGAGCTGTTCCTTGGTTACCTCAGTTTTTCCAAAATCAGCCTATGGCTCAACAGAGCCTGCCTGTGAAGAGAGGTGTGCCGGCCTACACTGAACTTCGTGCTGCTGCTGCTTGTCCAGGGACACACGGGCCTAACAGGCTCGAGCGGCCGGTCCTGTGCCACCGACAGCTTACACATCGCATCTCCTGGTGCTTCGGGGTCACTGTAACACGAAGCATGACAAACTTAGTAGATGGTTTTGCTTTCTACAGAACACAGCCTCCAAAATACACAACCCAGCCTTTTAATAGGCTGTTTTAAAATGGATTTTATAACTCGGTCAACTTGGAGGACAAAAATTCCAGGTTTGACTTTAACATAGGAAAAAGTTGTCTTAGTTTTGATTTAGACACTGAGCATCACCCTTCGCTGTAAAGATATCTTATCCTTTGTGACCCCCGCTGTTCCTTACACCTCCTTGTAGCTAATCTTCCTTATATTGTTGTCTGCTATCTTTCATCTCATCTATGTCACATGAATCAAAGGAGTGGAAGCCTGCAGATTATCACAGGAAACAGTCCTGCAGACACAGGGGCATCATTAGTTGTATAATAAATGACACGGGGGAAAAATGTCATTTCTCAGAAGCATTTTTCTTGGAGCACAAACTGAAAGATGTAAAACCTCAGAAAGCTTTGGAGAATATTTTAAGGAAACCTTCCAGGACATCTCAGAAGAACAAATATGTTTAGGGAGCTTGGCTGCTTTCAGTTTCAGGCTTAGTTTTGGGATTGCTATGAAGTGTTCAAGCACTTTCCAAATCACTGCATAATAAGGAAAAAAAAACACCACCAAAAAAAAACCACACCACCACCACCATCAACAACAACAAAAAAACACAAAACAAATCTCGCTATTCTGCGGCAAAGAGGTGGAATGATTTGCCAAGACCTCGTGAGGGGTATGCTAAAAGAAGATATTCACCCTCAACCTTGAAGGAAAAAGAAGCAAACAACCCTCCACCAAACCCACACACCACACATACTTACTCCCTAAGAGGCATATTCTGGTCAAAGCCACCCTTTGAGAGCCAGATACATTCTTTGCAGAACAAGAAATCCAACTGCAACTAGTGCAGTACAGAAAAGGAAAAGGATTGGTCTTGTTACTGATGTGCTGCGTACGTGTGTTCCCCCTTCTCCCCCCACAGTGGCTCCTGACCAAAGGCAGGCCTTGGGCATTACAGCCTATGCAAGGCTCTCAAGAGTAAACTTCATATTTTGGCTGACATTCCTCATGGAGAAAAGAAAGAATGATAAATGTGCAATTGCATTCCTGAACCAGATGTACAACTTCAACTTTTCTCAGTTTCTAAGGAAAACGGTTAAATATCTATAAATACACATATATACACAAACGCACTTGCATACACATACCTACACATTTCCAAAAGTTACCAGTACTGAAACTCAGTAGAAACTTCCCATGGGCATTACCCTGCCTGCAAACAGGCAAGCACCACTTGTGTTATCTCAAGTTTTTCACTTGTTAAGTGAAATCGAAACTGTAACTTGGATTTCTGGTAACGAAATTCCCCTGTGCAATGCAGAGCCTAATCAGTTACTCACAAGGAAGATGGTAGAAGTATCACTTACTGAAACAACTGGGGCAGACCGGGAATTAATTGCCTTGGAGAAACACTTACTCTACTTCTGTTACAGACCTGGGGCAGTGTCACAGAAGGAAGTCCTTAGCACCTCTCCGCTGTTCTCTTTACCCTGTGGCTCTGTGACCTTTCCACACTGAGCTTTTCTTATTTCCTGACTGGCAGTCACCCACTAGTGCTTTCTTCCCTAAGCAGCAGGGAGTTGTTTTTAGACAAATGACTCAAGACAACTGAGTTGACAGCATCACGTGGCCAAAAGCCAGCACAATAAGAGGCTGCCAGCTCCCTGCTGAAAGGCTACGGGGGCCCAGGATTGCATATGTCTTGCCACCAGCTGGAACAAACACCCTCTGCAAACGCTGGGGCCACAGGAACCTAGAGTGGTTTTATCTCCATATGTTGCTAGGCAGAATCTCCAGCTCTGGGGCACAGCTTTCCCCATGTTGCCCTCCCAAGTTGTTCCAGACGTAATGTTTTTCAAACCAGTGATGCAAGAGAGGTGGCCCCACCGCCAGGCCTAGGGCAACACTCAGCTCAGAGGCACAGCACGTGGTGACATCTGCTGCAGGGTGCAAGAAGTCAGCTCTCAACTGTCTGCCCACTCCCCTGTGCAAGACCAATGTAGCAAAAGCAAAGACTTGCCTTTCAGACACTTCAGCTCCTTCCAGCACTTTGGGTTTAAGCCACCCCTGAAGGTGAGTTTGAGTGAACACAAACAGCAGTGACAAAGGTTGAACTGCAGCGAGCGGCCTCTGGCTGTCCTGGGTCACAGACAGCAACGAGAGGGGAAAGAAACCCTGCTTTGGGTGACCGAGGTCTTACTTTTGTGTGGCCATTTCTGCAAGCACATGTGCCAGAGCCCAAACTCCTCTCATGCTGTGCACAGCAGCTCCACTGGAGCTAGCTACTTGGCTTCTTGGAGAGATCACAAGACGATGCCTTTCCTTTGAGTGATCACAAGATGATGCCTTTAAAGGCATCGCAGGGGGAAGAGAGGAGGAAAACACAGCCAGGGAAGAGACACCTTGCTGCAAGTGGGTTGCTCTGTTGTTGCCAGCATAAGTGTCACCAAGTTTTCTGTTTGTGACCACCACGTTCATTGCTATAGGATTCAAAGAAGAATACTCACAGGGATAGGTAAGATGCATTAATATTTCAAATAAGGAAGTCAAAGATACACTGCAGCCTCTTACTGTTTGTTACCAACCATGGTTACAATTTCTTGTATGGTTAAAACAATATTAACATAATTCTTTAACTACAGCAACATAGTTCTTCAACTACAGCAAGTAACTTAGAGAGGCCAGAGGCTTGCTGCCCAGCAAACATTCTCTTATCACAATAACAAATAAGGTTTTTTATTTATGGAAGGTCTTACGCACATATTCTCTGCACTGAAGTTGTAAAAGTACAAGCAGGGCTACAGCAGAAATTAACATAATCAATGCAAGACAGTCCTTGGGTACCGAGTTACATTTAGCAATGAATTAAGCTCTGAGAACTGAAAAAAAAATATTCTGCACATTCCTGGAATAGTATTTTCTGTGCTACCACTTTCACAGTTCGAAAGCACAGCTACAAAGGCAGCTGACTTCTGGGAATCCACAAAATCCTATCAACGACTCCTTTACCTCCGCCTCTAGAAAATGTTCTTAAAATTTATACCAAGGGCCTCCTAACGGTCTGCACATTGTGATTTCAGAACCAAGAGTTACACTTGGTTAGCACGCAAGAAGCATCAGTAGGACTTAAGCTCAGTCCCACACTCGTGTCCACATTAGGCATTACAAGATGCATCAGCACAAACAACTAAAGGCTTTTTCTGGAAGCAGCAACTGACGTTAGCATTCAGCTGCAGCAACTCACCAGGTTTGCTGTCCCTGAAAAGCCCTATTCCCTGAAAAGCCCTACTCACTTTTAATTTACCATAATTGCCCAAAGAAACCTAATGTAACTTGATTTTCTTCAGCTACTTAATCACTGGTGTCAGTGCTCATTCTATTTGCATTTTGATAGATTTTAAACCCTAGCATTACTTCTACATGCTTTTCTTAGCTGCTTAGGAGAATAATTGGATTTCTTCTTTCAGATCTCTCCCCCCCAGTTTACTTTATCATAGCAATAACAGCTTTATTGCCCAGTAGTCTGGTAGTGCTGCACAGAAGCTGTTTTCAATATTGCCTTTAAGCTATTGTATAAAGCCAAAAGAAAGCTTGGTTTCTTCTTGGAAGACAGAGAGCCATTAGTTCCACACGTCAGTCAGCTGTGCCCCGTCTGGACCACAGGGAAAATGGGAAAAAAAACAGAAATGGCAGAAAAAGCACAAAGTCAGATGCATCTGAGAGGAACCTACGTCCACACTACAAGTTAATTCCCCTTACGGTTGAAGGAGGGGTATTTATACTCAGGTTGGCAAACCCAAGCTCACTGTAACTCCGTGCTCAAGCATCTGTACTTGTCAAAGGGCTTTTTGTCTCAGGAGCAACTCCGGTTGGTTCTGTAGTTAAGGCGCAATGAGGATGCTTGCAAGAGATCTGAGACACAAATAAGAGCATCAGCTAGTGCCGACAGAGAGCCAGTATCAGGTGTTGTACAGGGTTGCCTTCCGCACCCTCCACAAGATTAAGTATTCTGCAGGTGGTACTAGAAACCACCAGTACAACTAAAGTAAAAAAAACAAAAAAACACCACGACACAATTCAATCTCTTAACAGATTTTTCCAGGTGAATGAAAACAGAGAAACCATCTTTACTTAACTGCTCCAAACAAATTCTGAAGGTGTGCAGATGTATCATTTGGTGACACGAACTCCAGACTGAGCTACCGTGACCTTCAGACATAAACTACTGTGAAGTGGCAAGAGAACCACAAGACTGGAGGTCTCCACTTCCTTGGTAAGAAACCTGTCTCTGCATTTATCTTCAGATTCTTCCAAAATCAAATGTCTCCTTACTTAGCTACTGGCCCTGCCTGCAGCAAGATTTTCTTTAATATTAAAAATCTCCTTGCAGAACTCTGGGAAAAATCTCCTTGTAAATCTCAACACGGAGTATTAGGTACTTTGTTTCTGAGACAAAGATCGCACTGCTGCCAAGGTTATAGAATAATGGGAGAAATCAAACCACCCTGCAAGCAGACCTCTTTTGATACATTATGTCACTGAATTCCTCAAATTAAGTTTTAAATTCTTTTTTTTTTTTGTACTGTTGGTCAGGTTTGGCTGGTCTTTGCCACCTGAGATTAAATATGGGCTTGCCTATGATGAGGAGAGGTCATTTTCTGCCAGCAACACATGAGCAACACAGCAGCCAGTAATGTAACTTCCACAAACCTCCTGTCAAGATATTAGTAAGCCAAGCTTACAAGCTTAATCAAGTCCTTTAAAGAAGTTTTGTTTTGAATAACATGTCATTTAGAACCATGTCTATCAGCTGTGTGCAATCTTAATGGTGGGGAATTTGTGTCTTTATTACTATTTACAAGTCCTGGGTGTTAAATATTTAATACCGTATCATTTTTATTATTAAAGTATTTATGGATTAGGTAGAGGTTCAGAGATTTTACACGGTGATTTTGAGATTCTGTCCGTGTATGGTTCATCATGTTGGCTGACAACAAATGCTGCCATCTTTTGATGCTGGAGCCTTTGCTGCTCATTCTTCTGGCAGAACAAAATGTCACTCATTAAACCTTCCTTAGTTTGAAATATCTTAGGACAAACCTTGACTGTAGCTAAAGATACTTCCTCTAGTTTCCTTGTAAAAAGGAAGAAAAAAAACCACCAATGGCCCCAGGAATATAACAAAAGAAGCAGGTGCTGCAGAGGGCAAAAAACATCCGGGATAACAGGACAGAAAGTTTTGGCTTGAGGACAAGATTTCCACCCGCTCCACCAGGAGATCTTATTTTACTGCTCGACCAGCCAGGAAAATGAACAAGCGACAGCACAAAGGCTGCACAAGTCACTACAAAGGGAATTTTGGATACTCCAGAACGCCGATACTACAGGTTAGAAAGTAATTCAGAATAAGCTGCATAGCTCTCACTCAGTAAATACTGCTTGAAACAGACAAAACCAAACAAAAACCCTAAAATAACACTTCCAAAAAAACAATCCTCCCAACTTCCCCACCTCCAAAAAACCAAAACCAACCAAACAAAAACAACCAGCAAAGCAAGTCCTCAGAGCTTACCTGCCTGCTGACTGTTCAGCACATGTTCCTGGAAAGCATTAACTCAGAGCTCAGTAAAAGGTCAGCTGAACTACAGATCCTAACACAACGTGCCAAGGGAAGAAACAGCACTGCCTGTTACACCTCCGAGATGCATTAGGGCTCCCGTGACAAGGCACTGGATGTAACGCAGCAGGACTGGCAAGCTGCCTAGCAAGGAACAAGTGAAGAATTTGATGTACGCATGACACCTGCAAAGTGAATTAACTTCTGCCATCACCTTTCCAGAACATCACGTGTTGTGATATAGCTGCAAGAATATCTTATTTGGAAGGTAAAGTACTGGAGAGTGGGGCACATGTGGGAAGAAGGGAGAAACAGGATTGTTACAAGTTCGAGAACCTCAGTAGAAAATAGCCACTCAAAAGAGAGAAGATAATCTAGTGCTCAACTGTCCTCATGCTTTCCTTTCTTAAATATGTCTAAATTACAAATTATTTAAAAAGTTCAAGCCTATCCTGTGCAGTAGGTAACTGCACAGTAGGTTCAAGCCTATCCTGTGCAAATTCTTGAGACAGTTGAAATCTCCCCACTTCCTCCTCTTCTGCACCTTCATTTCTTTTTATCCCAACACCAAATTCTTTTGCTCAAATCTATCTTGCATGCGCTCTGACCGGTACATCCTCTTGCTCTCAGGCTTCTCTGAAACCTTTGGAGTTCATTCATCAGTTAGGCAAGACACTGATCAGAGAGCAGCTGTACTTGCTGGGTCACTTTGTTCATACCACTCCCCTTGCCGGGTCTCTTCCCTAGACACTGAATTCCTGAAATTCAGTGACGAAAGGATCTTTTCCTGGCTCTTCACCCGATACAGCAAATTTAAGTTTCTGGCCATCAACACGAGCAAAAGGTCAACAGGGCGTGCCCTGCCTACTGCCATTCACCTCACTCCACATCGTCTCCTCTCTCTCAGCACTGACGTTTGTCCAGTCACCAGTCTGCATGTCAGCTCAAAGGAGCTTTTCCCCGATGCACATTGGAGAACTAAATCCGCAGGGCTTCAGTATGCGTTACAGGCTTCGTTCCACAGAGCTGCTTTGGTCACAGAGGTAGCATGTGCCTCACTTAGCTGTAGATATCTATAGCAAAGGGGTCTGCAACCCTATGACACAACCGTGCCTCCTTATAGCACGCAGAGACGTACTGAGGTGATACCTCGATGGACAGATGAGCCCTTTTTGTTCAGATTTTGATTTTTTTCCTCTCTCCTTAAAATACATGCTCAGCAGCCTGTCTGTCTGTCCACAGAAGCCTCTAGCTTCAAGCTCAAGGAGGTTAACCCTAAAGAAAAGCAAATTTCACATTAGTTAGCGCCTATTAGATGTGCATACTTGCACAACCTCCTCCTGTGTTTCTGTCTAGAACAGGGACATAATCCAAACAAAAAACTAAGTACAAAACTAAACTGAGCCAAATTTGATGCTTACAGACTCAAAAAAATGAACAGTCTTTACATCCAGAGAAAAGCTTAAGATAGTATCACCTGTAAGGATTTTTCAAAATAAATAAATAAGCAAGCTTCATAGAAATGAATTAAAGCCTTACAGAAGCAGGGAGATAATTTCCTTATTCTTACCCAGGTCTCCTGGATCAGCAAGCAGTTATGAGACCGTGCAGAACAATTTTAATTTGGCAAGCTCCTGCAGTCTGAGGTGAAAGAGAACACTGAAACACTTGTGATTTTTCATTCCGTCTTATCATCCTTAACTGAAATAAAAATAAAAGATACCTAGTTCTTTTCTACCTCAAATTCACGTAAAGTTTGGGATTCTGCTTCTATTCCTTGCACTGCTGTTATTCCCGCTCTCAGACAGATTAAACGAAGGCAATCCTAGTACTTGTCCAAAGTCACTTAGCACATGGAAGTCAACAGTTTCACAGGATCTTTACGTGATGAAGTGAAGCCTTCCTTTAAATAAGTTAATATTTAATCTTTACATAGAACAGACCTGTAAGTATTTGCTAGGCTGGCAATGTAACAAGCAGCTTTACACCAGCAAGAAATCGATTCCAGCTTTTGAACTCCAGTTCAGGAAATAAACACAGAACAAGACATTACCATCGCATCCCACAATCCCTGGCCTGCAGTTTCAGTTACAAGCTCAGCTCTCAGGTTTTGGTTTTCTCCTCTGCTGCTTCTAAGTAGTTAGATATTGCTGTCAGCCTCCACTGAAATTAATACCTGTTTCGCTTTAAACATTCCTAAAACACTTTTTTTTTTTGTCTGGGGGGTGGGATGCGGAAAATAAAGCAGCACCACCTTTTTGCCTTTTTTTTTGTTACAAGTTTGAGAACCTCAGTAGAAAATAGCCACTCAAAAGAGAGAAGATAATCTAGTGCTCAACTGTCTTCATGCTTTCCTTTCTTAAATATGTCTAAATTACAAATTATTTAAAAAGTTCAAGCCTATCCTGTGCAGTAGGTAGTCCAGCAGGAATCTACCCTGCAACACAGCAAGTATTAGCTTTGTGTGTAATTATTTGGCTGAACTCAAGCTTTTTTTTTTTTTAAATAAAAAGGTGAAACTTAAGGAGTAATATGTTAAACTGAAAAATATGCACACAGAAAATACCTCCACAAAAAATCCTATGTGCAACTTGCATCCTTTTCCAGACATTATTAAACAAGACCAAGCCAGAACAACCAACCAAACTTGCATGTTAGTTACACAGGATTTTCCAGAAGAGAAACCAAATTCTGTTGTTTTGGGCAATGCCCAGGAAAATCCCATGCCCCAACCCCAGAGCTGTGAAAGCCTTCAGGTACCACCTATCCCAGCACTGTGGAAATGGGTTTTGCTTCTCTGCTTTTTTAATCCAGATTTGACAAATGCAAAAGCACTGACTGCTTGCCAAGAAGAACGGTACAATAACAAATTCTCTGCATGCGCGTCAACTAGAGACAATAGCTGAGGCATTTCATGCCAGTTTTGAGCCTACCACAGACAACTGCAAGCCAGCTTATAACTTGGTTTAGTTCACTTCAAACAAATCTGTTCCTCTCAACTTCCCATTTAATCTGAATTGTTTCTTTCTCTCTGCAGTATTAGCTTGCCTAATTCCAGATGAGTTATTACTTACATCTCTAATTTTTTTTTGTACCATAGAAGCTTAAAAAGATGGAAAAAGTAGCACTGCTTACTGCTTCACAAGAATTCCCCACTCTGGAGACAAACAGACAACAGGATGCACAACCCAAAGACCACAAACAAAAAAACTGGCATAGAAACCTCACTTGATCTCTCTGTTAATCATATGATTAAAATGGTTTCGTGGCTCAGATTTAAGGCAATGCTGCACCATATATAGCAGCAGAGAGAGCATTACAGAAACTGCAGAGGCAAGGCATGCTGCTCTCGTGATCTAACGATCTTGTGAGCAGATCCTTTCTGACAATCCTGTACCCATAAGACACTTTAAATAGTCGAAAGGGAACACGAACAAGGAACTGATGAGCCATGTGGTCTTTAGAAAGAAAGGAAAAGCAGGTGCTTGATATGCTGCAGAGGAGGAACTCGATTTTTAGCACAGATAAGAAGAGAGAGTCAAAAGTTACAAGAGGAGGCATTCCACAAAGGAAGAGGGGGGAAGGCCCATTTTTTTTGCTTGGCACAGGACAGGAGGGGCTAAACATACCCTACAGAAAACAGTTTATTGACAGCAGAAAGGAATGATGTTGGGGAACTGGCTAAAAGAGCAGATGTTTTTGTTATGGTTTCATTGCTCCTCTTACACCTGATTCATCTTGGTGGAGATGCAGCTGATGCAGGAAAGAGGCCTGTCTTTACTTGTCAAATGTTTCTAATAAACATCACACGTACACAATGGGGAGATGTTTAACAACTGAGCTGAGTTGAAAACTCCATAAAAAGCGTTTCAGGAAAGGTGTTTGTAACACTGGGAATGAAAATACATCTTAAAACAGCAGGAATTCTTACCAGTTGCAAGAGGAGTGCTGAATGAAAAGAGCTGGACGAACACGGATGTATCGATTGGGTTAAACAGGAACCCAACAAACCCTCAGCATTTACAGGCACAAGTTTCGACAGGCAGCTGGGATGCCTCCCATCCCTGCTCTCCATCACGGGCAGTCTCAAGCTCCAGACGTGAAGGCAGGTACGTTGCCACCTGAGTGCTGCACCTGCGACAGGTGTATGAAGAGCTCAGCTCCGATATCCATCTTTGTAACGCCGTAAATCCTTTGATTACAGAACGCACGTCTCCATTAAGTCATAAGAATACGAGCTGCTAGAGAACAACGTTTTAATTGTTTAAATTTCAAGCAGAACCTGAAGTTCACGGTACGCAGAGTCAGTGACCTCAAATTAATTACTGTCTGCTGAAAGCACGCTCTTGATATTCTGGCCCTTTTATCTCAAAGCATCTTGTAGGAAGACTGGCACACCAGTAAGTGACGAAGTAAAACCCCTAATTAAAAACAGAGGTGAGTTTTTAATTTGCTAGGATAACTCTAAGTGGACAGCAGCAAATTCCACCAGAATGGCTGGAAAGGTAGAGGAGAGAAGTTGGTGCTCCCTGTCAGGACGTGGCAGCTCTGAGCTCAGATCCTCATTTCGTGCCCGGCCTCTGGCCGCTCCCTGCACACCTGGACCAAACCCAGGGGCACGGCTCGGCAACACAAGTGACAATGCAGGGCTGGGGCCAGGCACCGCACGGGGCTGGCAGCGAGGAGGGTGGAGCCCTTCCGTGGGCAGCACTTGGGAAAGCAGAGAGCAAAGACAATGTCCCAAGAAACCAGGCTGAGCTAGCGCCGCTGCTCGTGGAAGGGTTTTTTCATTAGAGGACTGCCCAGAGAGCAGATTTCATACCATATAAAGGGCACGTGCCCACCCAGCCCTATAAACTAAGATGACCAATGCAGTGCAAAGCACCAAATAAGCAGCTTGATAATCTTGCTGCCCAAGCTAAGCATCCAGTTTTCCAACACATCTGTATCCAGCCTGAGCACCTCGGCAGGAATCCGACTTATTCCTAACAACAGGAGAGGTTCTCGTTTCAGACGACAATCCGCGTGCCTGAGCCAAGACACCACAACAGAACCCAGTGTGTCCACGGCATTTTAATTTCCTTATTCTGAAATTCGCAAGAGAGGCACATAAGCACAGTTAACTGTTACTAATGATCCGACGTGTTTAATTAGCTGTTCATTCTCCTGAAGAGGAACCCCCTGTTCCTCCGGGAACGAATTTGCATGCCTAACATGCCAACGCTGTAGTGTAGTGCTGATACTTTCGCTTTTGCAGTGGGCAGAAATCAGAAGTTACTGAGCTGCTGCTGCTTACACCACATTGCCACTGCTTGCTAACTACTGCAGTCAGATTTTGGGAAGAGATTTCTTCTTGGTTTCTTCCTGAGGAGGCAGATGGAATTACCTTCCCTCTGTGTGCAACAGACTCTTCAAATGGGAGCGTTACAACAGATCACCGAGGGCTTCTCATATTGACGGTGCTTTGAGGAAATCAGAGCCATCTCCCTCCTTAAAAGGGCCACTGCAGCCTTCAGAATAACCAGTTAAGTTTGTACCATTAGCACCAAGTTATGAATCCCAAATTACAGACTGCTTTGTTTGCCAAGATTTTAGACACATTAGACATTACATTGCATTAAAAAAAGCAAACTGCTCTGCAAGTAGATGCTATGGAAGTACACAAAGCTAATTACTCCCACAGCTTTCAAAAATCTCAATTTTCCAGGCTTTGAGGAATTTAAGGCACAGAAACATTTATAAAAGACCAGTAGGTTCCTAAACCAAGCCATTCTCCTTGTAACTAGTCCTGGCTCTTCTGGGCTGAGTTCTCAGAACATACAGTTTTAGCTAGAGCAGTAAAATGCTACCCTTAATGAGATTTTTGTTTTTATATGTAAAACCAGCCAATAACCTTAGTTACGATCTGCAGAAAACTCAGCCAAAGTTAACATCTTTTCTCAGCACTACCGAATTCTGCCAGTGCTTCAGTAAAAGGGTTGTCTGTATGAAACAGGCTGGTTTTACCCACTAAGTTTTACTACAAACGTCAAAACAGCGACTTCTGACCCTGGTCTGGCCAGTCTGTATTACAGCTGCTCACCCACAAAAAGGTTTTGAGGATGGAGGGAGAGGTAACGAGATGCAAGTCCGCCCGAAGTGAAAACGAGCCCCAAGAGAAGAGCTCTGCTCACGCTGAGCTTCTGAGGGGATGTGGCAACCAGAAACAATCGGTTCAATTCACTAACAACATAATAACGCCATTGTTTGCAAAAGCGATGTTAAAAGCAAAACATGTTTTGATAACAAGAAAGAACAGAAGAAGTGGTTTTAGACTAATGAAAAGCTATTTTACAACCACCCATGCGTATTTCTAGGTGTGTTTTCTTACAAGTTTCCCTGCAAGTTACATGCAGAAAGAAAAAAGAATCGAGTAAGAAAGCATTCATTCATGTTTTTCTCCTTTAACGCGTTTAAAGAAAACCTGAATGAGATGTGGCCACAAGCCTTTTGCACTTCCTTCAGTTCTGTGTTCACAGTTCTTCCCACTCTGCTGACATTCCCTCGCTTCTATCCATTTGGTGAGAAAAGGGCATTTTCACCCTTCCGTTAGCTTAATGGCTAGCTTACCAGCTGGATCACAACTACACAGCAACAGGGCTCTAAAACGGCCAGCGTTCACCCAGATACTGCAGCAACGCTTCGGAGAAATACAACAACGTTTCTAGGGGAGGAAAACAACAGAATAGTTCATACTGAGAGCCTCCTTTCATCTTACCCATACCATTCCTCCTTGGTGTTCACAGGCTGTACGTCAGTAACATAATTAACAGTTGTAGAAGAGGCATAACCAAGTAAATGCATACTGGTGGTGAATTACAGAGTAAGCCTGAGTCCTTCAGACACCAATCACAGGACACCGAGCAGTAGGGGAATGTCCTAGTGGAGAAGCGTGGGGCAAGCAGTGCTGGGAAGCAAAACTGAAAGGAAAAGAGAGTGATGGGATAGAAGAAGCAACCCCGATTTACTACACCATCTTCTACTTTGATTATTAAGAATATTTTCTGATACTACATTACACTTGCCTTCCTACTACACCTACTAACTGAATACATATGTTTAACTTTTAATACATGAGCAGGGACTCAAAGGAGGAAAACAAACAGGATGAAAGAAATAGTTGGAGGGAACAAAGGCCTTCTTTCTTCCTGTTTCCTTGTAAGCTTCACATCTTAATAATTACCCAACCTTTATGAATAACCTTGGAAAAAAAAAACACAAAAAAAACACTGGTGTCTGTGTGGTTACAATTTCTGTATTACTCAGTCTTTACACATTTTTTTCTATTTTGTTTCCTCTTTTCTAAAACTTTCCTTCTTCTGTCTTTCCTTTACCCAGGCACACATCAGCTGCATATTGTGCCCTTTGCTAAAGACAGCCACAGAAGTGCAACAAGACATAAAGCCCTGCTTCTGCGCCTGCTGTATAGGCACATCTGCAGAGACCAATGTCACTTCATTCATTAGCAGCGCATTAATTGCATCCTAGCTCTTCTTCACAGTACACACTGCAGTAGTTTTCAAGCCAAAATAAAACATATGGAGCACGGGGAGAAAGTAAACATACCTGCCAAAAGAAACAGAAAATCCTGTGTTTTGCTATAAATCCTCTCTGTGCTTGTTTGAACTCAAATGCAGCGTAATAGCAAAGCCAAAAAAGGGGAAGGAAAGAGCTGGGGGGGGGGCAAGGGAGAGACTCAACCACAAACAGGCTCAGAAAAAATACCTTTCCTCTTCCTTGAGGAGTTGACCTTTCATCAAAAGTATAAAGAAAATTCAACAGAAGGTTAAAAATAATAAAAAAATCAATCAGAAAAAAAAAGCTCACAGAAAAACAAATCTTGGTCACCAAGTACCATTTTGACATTTAACAACTGCTGTCAGTGACAGCAATAAAAATCAATAGGTAATTTTCTTACTAAATGACCACTTTCTCTTAATAGCCTGCATCTGCAGACATTAAAAATAAAGCTGATTTGTGAGCAAGAAGTGCCAGACGTCTAGAAACCAGATTTATAGATGTGAAAGTTCTCACATAAACAGGAACCAGCCCTTTCAATAATTTTTACACAAACGAAACCGTGCTGAATTTGGCAGGACTCTCTGCAGCCCTCTATGCCTGCGAAGGTCTTCCGTAAGATCAGGGTCAAAGACTTTTTTCTGAAGAAAATGATTCACCAGCAACCAGCCCTGACCCACTCTGTGATCAAGAAACAGAGCTGGGACTTGGGGGATCGAGGTCCTGTCCCTGATTAAGCCAGAGATCACCAATGAGACCCTGGGCAAGTCACTTCGTCTCTTGAATTTCTGTTCATTTTTTTATGAGAAGAAACACATAGCCCTGCCTTTTGCCGGAACAGTCAGACTTCAATCACAACTGTAAAATGTAAGTATATAACCCACATAGCCCCCCTCAGGACTACTGTAACAACCACCCATGCCCTCCAAACCACAGTATTATCCAAAAGTTATCCAAAAACTAAGTACTGCGGACCAAAAAAACCCCACCCAACACCTTGATTATTTCTAAAGGCCAGATATCTGTACAAGTTTAGGGCTACCAAAGCAACTATTTTACATGAACAGCGATAAGTGTAAGGACCCAAAGCCACTAGCACACCTATGCACGCAGTTTAAAACAGTCCTGGTTCAACAAGTCTGGTTGTGTATCCCTGTATTTTTGCATTTCTCCTGCACAGGTAAATATCCTCCTGAATCAGACTTTAAGTTCCTCCTAAAGCCAGAAAAGGGTAAATATCATCCTGATGGACACTGACTACAAATAAGCTTTACATAACGCCGAACCCTACCACCACAAGCCTTGACGCAGCCTGACAATCCCCTAAGCCCCAAATCCCGCTTAGGGAGGATGTTTCCAGCCTCTGTACACCTCAATGACAGCGGGGTCCGGGACTGTTCATTAGAAGGGGCGAAGGGAGTACAACGAGACGTGTTCAAGTAGTTATGTGGTACATGAGGAAGTTCCGGATCGGCTTCAAATAATCGAAATAGGAACGAGAAGGGGAAACTTCTCCCGGGCGGCAGGAGTTGTGAGGGGCATGGATCCCCCCACGGCTCCGGTAGGGATCCTAAAGGGGGCTGCCGGAGCCCGGGGATGGGGTCTCTGCCCCTCATCGTCCCCCTGAGGCTCCTGTCCCCAAACGCCGTGCCCCGTCCCCCCGTCGGGCCTCCGCCGCCATGAGGCGACTGAGGGCGGGCAGAGCCCCGCCGAGCCCCCCTCCCGCCCTCCGCCACAGAGGCAACAGGTAAACCCGGCTCCGCTGCCCGCCCCCCCGGGGCTGGGGGCTTCCCCTCCGGGAGGGAAAATACCCCCCCTCCGGGGCAAAAGGAACCCCTCCGGGGCTGCCCCCTCTCCGCAGCGCCGGGGAGAGGCCCCGTGAGGGCGGCGGGAGGCGAGGGGTCCCCGCGGGCGGCCGGCATCCCCTCGCCCTCCCTGCCCTCCCTCTCCGCACTCACACACACACAGCTCCACCACGTAGGCGTAGTAGGACCAGGCCACGACCAGGGCGATGAAGGCCACGGGCACCCAGGCCAGCACCTTCTGGCAGCACTTGAGGACGTGGGACGGCGCCATTTTCCTCGCCGAGCCCCCACAGGAGGAGGCATCGGCGGCGGCGCTGCACGGGCGGCGGCGGCGGCTGCAGCAACGGCCGCCGCTGCGGAGCCGGCCCCGGGCGGCGCGGGCAGGCCCTGGGCGGGCCGCAGTGGGCGGGCGATGGGCGGCCCCGGAGCTCCGCCGCCTCCCTCACCGGGCTGCGAGCCCCCCTAAAAGCTGCCTACATCCCCCCCTCCTGCCCCGAGGTGTGCCCCCTTTAAACAGTTAATAAAGAACTTGTGGGGAAAAGGGGTCGCAGAGGTGCTCGGGGCGCTCGGCTGCAGGACCCGGAGGTGTTGAGTGGGGATGGTGGGTTTGGTTGTAGGGCTTCGTAGGCTGGAGGAGTCGCTGAAGGAGGTTTCATGCCTCACAGCATCTCGACAGCGTCTCGTAAAAGTGGGCTCATTAGATGTCAGGCTTGCAGAACAGCAGTCTGAACCGTAACCGGTGTGCGATGTTTCATGGACACTGCGGTCATGCATCAGCAAGTCTGCTGCTTGGTGGCGTGTTCCTCTAGCTGAAACCCCAACCTTAAATCTCATTGCAGCTCTTTTGTGCTTTTTGCAGGCTGGTGGCAGCCCCGTCCCTGTGTGTGGGTCTGTCCCTGCAGTCATGCAGAAGGACGGGTCCAGACCATGACACCCGGTGCTGCACCAGACCTCGTGCTGACACAGTCAGCGTGCTCGTGGGGCTCTAATGGCTTGTTGAGTACAGCTAAGTACAGTGTTTCTTTATAAAGAACTTACTAGACTATTTGCCAAACTTCAGTTAATGCCTCTAAAATGTGGGCCCTACCATGACCTTCCAGAAATGCATTTCTTCAGCTGCATTGCTTTGCAGGAATCAACTTTATTTAATGCCAACTCTCTTTAATGTTGACATTTTTAATGTACAAAATTTTTAGCTTCACTGCAGCCTCACTATTGGTAGAATCCTGAGATTGAAAGGAATCGGCATGTGACATGGCAAAATCCCCATTTATCTCCAAAATAAGAAGGTGCTCTTCTGCGTGGTTTCAGATGATAAAACTGCTGAACGCAACCTGCGGCCGGCAGCTGGGCATTTTGGAGAAATGTCCCAATGTGACATTGCACAGCCACGTTATGAATCACAGAGTCACAGAATGGTTGAGGTTGGAAGGGACCTCTGGAGATCATCCAGTCCAACCCCCTGCCGAGCAGGATCACCCAGAGCACGCCGTGCAGGATGGCATCCATGTGGGTTTTGAATATCTCCGGAGAAGGAGACCCCACAGCCTCTCTGGGCAGCCTGTCCCAGTGCTCTGTCACCTCACAGTACAGAAGCGCCCCCTTATATTAAGCCAGAACCCCCTGTGCTTCAGTCTGTGCCCTTGCCCCTCGCCCTGTCGCTGGGCTGTCACACGACATCGCCGTCCCGCGGGGCACTGGCACCACCTGGTGGCGACCGCGGGCACCGGCAGGCCCCGGGCCTTTGGACATCACCAGGGCTGACCTAAACCGACCGAAGGGATATCGGGTGCGGGTCTGGGCTCCCCCGTACAAGAGGGACGTAGAACTTCTAGAGAGGGTCCAGCGTAGAGCCACGAAGATGATGAAGGGATTGGAGCATCTGTCCTGTGAGGAAAGAGTAAGCGAGCTGGGCCTGTTTAGAGAATAGGAGATTGAGGGGGGATCTTATTAACCTCTACAAATACCTGAGGGGACAATGCAAAGAAGATGGGGCCAAACTCTCCTCAGTGGTGGCCAGTGATAGGACAAGGGGTAATGGCTATAAATTGAACCACAGGAGGTTTCATCACCGTGTGAGGAAGAACTTCTTTATGATTTGGGTGACAGAGCACTGGGACAGGTTGCCCAGAGAGGCTGTAGAGTTCCCTTCTCTGGAGAGATTCAAATTCCGCCTGGATGCCATCCTGTGCAATGTGCTCTAGGTGATTCCACTTGGCAGGGGGTTGGACCGGATGATCTTCAGAAGCCCCTTCCAAGCTCAGCCATTCTGTGATTCTGTATTTCTGTCTGCATTACAACCAAATAGGGCCACAGTTATATCAGCCTACATATGGTGCAGGTTAGTTTGGGCCACTGAGCATATCCCAACAAAAATTAGTATTAATCCTGTAATATATGAGATGAAATTGTGAACTGGAATGTCAGAAATGAATTTCTCTAGAATATGTTTAGTCTGCCTCTTCTATACTGACTGCCTGGCATCCTGACTGCCTGGCGTACATTGTGGAAACAGTATAGAAGGCATGGGCACATCTGACATTTAAAGGTCCTAAATTTGTTTGATACTGAAATGCTCTCAGCTATCCTAAGGAAAATGGGAGGAATTTTGATTCCCATACAAAGTAATTCAATAACAAATTTTGGGTGGTTATCTGTTGCAGTGACAATGATAACCACTTGGGATAGCCAAAAGAGGCAGATGGCAAAAGTGACTGCCAATCCAAAGGAAAATACCTCTCAGGCATTAAATTGAGCAGCATCTCTGGCTGTTTATTGTACCAAACATGACTGCTGGCAACTGGAACAGTGGTTAGACGCTTTTTTTTGGGAAGAGTTAATTCCTTTCTCATGGACAATGCAGCAGAGATCCTATGTTATGAAGGTCAACAGGTGAGTGGTACTAATTTTCAGCTTGGCAACAGGATGGTTCTTTGACGACGGGATGGTGGCTTGTGGATTTATTAAAGGAGGAGAGTGGGATGTAAAACCTTGCATTAGCTTACTGAATGTCTCAGGTGAATGGCTGTGGGAACCTGATTTACAAGGTACATATAGTAAGACCTTAAGTTTAATCAATCACAGTTAGAAATGAACAATTTCACAGCATGAGCTTTCTGCTAAGCCCTGTGGTCCACAGTATCGCCACATCAGTGGGAACAAGGCAGACTGGGAGCCCCAGTCTTCAACAGAGGGAGATCACGGTAGGAGCATGGACGCCTCCACGCTGTAGGCATGCTGACCTGTAGACCCAAACTCAGGACACCAAAGGGAAGCCTCTTGGATAATCCTGCTGGCCTCCTTCAGATGCCTGCCCAGAAGACTTGGTGTGGGAAGGTGGCATGAAGAGGAGTGGGCTTGAACCCTGATATCACCATGACGTAGTGGAGAGGGAAGAGGGATAGGAGTGTAATGCAGTAGTGGTTGGGTGTAATCTGTAAGATTTAAGAATGATAATTAGTTTTATTGTTGTGTGTGCTTTTAACTATTTAATTGCTCTATCAGTTTCTTAGTAGTGTATCATTCAATGAATAAACACTGTACTCTCAAGCCTGCAGTCTAAAGGGAGGGAAGGTGGACCTGTGAGGTAAAGCTACAAATACCTTTTACTAAGCTTGCCATGCCTGTGGCTGGCTGTTACTGTCCACTGACACTACTCTCATGCCCACTCCCACAACTTTCATGATATTGTGACCCTTGATAAGCAGCAGTGAATAAGAATCACAAAAACCTGTCCTACAATAAGCATACCTCCTAACAGGAAGATTAAGAAGCACAGCTGCTAATACAAACAGGCTTCACAAGCAAAAAATTCACCATGCTGGGAATGACATGAGGTGATCCAACATGACCTTCTCTAACGCACTCTTCCCCACTTGTGGTAACTCTGCATTCACCCATTACCATGGGTGTCAATTGTGTGCTTAAGGAACATCTTTCAATGTGTTTCAGTACAGAGCTGCAGAAATATCCTGCATGTGATTTTGAAGAAGTCTGACACCGGCAAAGCCACCGGCAAAGCTGGAAGCTGTGACATGGTCTTAGCAGAATTGCTCCTGTGCCTGGATGCTGTATCTGTTCTGCGTCAGAGAGATGCTTTAGCTGTGATGGGAAGCCAGTGACAGCTGTATAAACCTAGGAGAGGAGAGATTTTTGACCAGCTATTGTCCAGTAACATTTCTGCGTAGTGCTTTTCCATCCTGAGAGGAAGTGAAGTAGAACTGAATCAAACAAGGTTGTGAGGCAGCAGGGAGGGACTGCCTGTCCCAGATGGCCTGCCCCCACCCAAGGAATTGCATTGCACAAGGAACCCCTTGGCACAGCTGACAGGGAGTAACATCTTCCACTTCTCAGAGCCATCTGGGATGCATCTACAAGGACTTCCTAGGCAGAAACCAATTCCTTGAATAGATGCCAAGCAGGATGGAAGCATGCTCTGCTAGAAATCACTGCAGGCCTCTTTGGCCTCAACCCACAGCACTGCAGCTAGTGCAAAGTCAGCTGTCACACGTGTGGTGAGGGACAAGTGATGACACTTGGGAGCAGGTTCTGGGAATCTGAGCAGCAACTGAGAATTCTCACCTCACTCATCTCTTCCAGAGGTTTGTTGGTCTGTTTATTAACAGTTTGTACAGCTTCGCAGGACCAGGTGGCAAAATTTACTGCACTGTAAATTACTGTATCACCCCTTACAACAATTTTTTTTAAGTACAACTAGCAACATTTGCTATCCTTTTGAAAGGTGCCTTACAGCAAAACACTGCAAACACTCCTGTTTTTCAGACTTTCTCACTGTGCTATCTAGCACTCATCATCTACAATAGCTTCATCTCCATTTTGCTTCTGTATTTTTTCCTCTCAGAGTAGCTCATCTCAAATTCCAGGAACAGGCCAGCCACAAGCAAAAGCATCCCGGCAGCCTCTTAGGTGGAGGCTGATGCAAAGTAATCATGTGGCTCATTGGGAATCTTATTTATTTGCTCCTGGTAATAACAGAAAAATCCATTTTTTGTAGGCTTCATGTTTCTGATATATGCATAAAACCAAATGAGATGGTGTAAATACTTGCTCTTCCCATTCCAGTACAGCTTGTGTAATCTTGTATACATTAACTGTGAGTGATTAGTTGCCCTTGTTTGAACTGGATCTTGTTTTGCTCAAACAGCATTTGAAACATTTAATTTCAGCTGCATTGATTTATTCCTTGCTTTCCTAGCATCCTTCTGTTCAGTCATATTCATGTCTCCTAAATTATACTTCTTTGGCATAGCATTTAAAAGAACTTTGCTTCTTTCACCTTCAGGACCTATAATTTAAATAGTCTCCTTTTCTTTTGAAATCTCCTTTTCTAAAACCAGTGGCAGAGCATTTTGGTATCATTCCTTTTCAGCAGTGAATATAATCATTTATCCTGTGACTCAGCTCCTGTTGCTCTAGGAATTACCTCGTGTGCATTATTTAAGAGAGACACAGAAAGTTTTTAATAACGTTTCTCCTTCCAGTAGTGTAAATTTCGAAGTAGATAAGGTGCCACATAATTAAAAAAAATAAATCTGTATTCTGAAAAAAAGAGAAATAAAACCCACCATAATGACAAGTCTTATTATTTTTTTTTTTTTGGGAGGGGGGATGATTTAGAGCTACTAGTTATTCCGTTTGATGATATTAAAACTGACAAATTTTTGCTAATGTGGTGGATGTGAGGCACAGAGTACAACAGTCCTGCAGTCCTTTCTTTCTCCAGGAAATTGCTTGTTAGACGGTTCTTATTTCATACTCTACTTCCTTAAGGTCCCAATTCATAAAAGATTTAAAACAGCTCCTTTCTAAGAGTTCTCACCCTTCACATAAAATACCACTTTGATGTATAAAAAAAGTGTCCAAATGCAAATATACTTACTCAGGGTCCATTAAAATTTATGACTAAAGCAGGCATTCCTAAAGTACAAGTTTATTCTAGCGAAGCTCATCTTCTGTGTTCCCTTTGTAGCGCATGGAGAAAGAGAGGTCCTCCAGAGGGTGGTTTGGAGCAGCTCGCTGGTGTCTGAAATCCCAGACATTTCTCTACGTTGACTACAGGATATCCCTCCTCCCAAATTTTCAAATCTTCGTTTTTGAAACGAGGCCAAGACAAACCCTACATTTTGCAAGGTGCAGAGGATGTACTCCTGGAGCCTGTCGCCTTCCATTTTATTTCCATGCCTTGGTTAGTGTGGAAAGGCAGACCATGCTCAGCCAGGGGCTGAAAAGGAAAGCACAAGCATCCCGTTGGGTTCACGGGTGTGAGAAAGCATGGCTTTTTGCTCTCCAAGGAATGAGGCATTCTTTCTCAAACCTCACAGGTGGGTTGAGCAGCTTTGGGAGGCCAGTGCACACAAAGCAGCAGCGTGTTTCCTGGGAACCACCAGAGGAACCTGGGAACCAACCAGAGGAGAGCTCTGCACCAGGGCTCTCTGGTTAATGAACCGAAAACTTTATTAACTAAGCCAATACCAGCCTAATGGGAAATCTGCCTCCACACACGCTGCATAATTTTTATGTTATTGAACCAACTAGGGATTGTTTAATCAACAAAGACAGCAGGAAACCTTCGAAAAGCAGAAGAATGAAGTGTACAGCTTGTTTGTGAATTAATTTTGTTCATGCTCAGGTCTCCCAGGGTTCCTTTCCTCAAGAGGGCTTTCTACCTCTTGTTGGGCAACATCTTCAGTTTCTCTGGGAGGAATTTCTGTGGTGGCTGGGTGCTAACAGTGTGTGTCTACATCCACCAGTTTCATCCTCATGCTTCCCTTGCGACCAGCTGCATTGCAGGAGCTGCCGCTCAGTCAGCTTGGATCTCCATAATAATGACCACAACACCGCTTGTTGGGATACATCTCGTTTGTTCAGAAGGACTGAAGATTTTTTCCTGCATTGGAGTAGTTTCCTGACCCAGCTGTGATTGTGTTACAGGAAAGATTAAATCTGAAGACACAAGACATGCATGCACTCTTCCATGAGAAGAAAACTAGATTTTAAAATCCCAATGTATATTTATTGATCCATCTCTACGCCTAAGTCAAAGTATGGACAATATGTCTGAATATTTCCTTTAACTATCTGATTTTTTCTCCCATTCTAGCCCTTTATTTGGCAGTGATCCTTTTTTTGTTAAACACACAGGACATCAGAAGTGCCACAAAAACGTAATCCATGGCCTGGCTTGTTTATCTTATTGTCTCATCTCTGTTTTCTAGATAACATAAGAGTGTAATCTGTAAACTCTTCAGAGCCAAGACATGGTTTCTACACCCAAAATTCCACATGAGCTCTGAAACACTTTGGAGTCTAGAGGCAGAATGGTTGTAATTCCTAGGCATTGGCACGGACTGAAAAAAGCTTATGTATTCTCCACACAAAGCTCGATATTGGGACTGAATATATTGTTCACACTTTCAGTAATAACTGGTTCAACAGACATGTGGGCAGGGAAAAACAATGACAACGGAGTTCGGATCAAGAAACCAAAATTGATTTCTAGAAACAGCCAGTGAGTTTCTCTTAGTTCTATTATACCACACTGCATTTTTGCCTTTGCTTGTTTTAACAATGAAGAATTAATATTCTTAATAAGAATTATCTTAAACTAAACTAACTGAAAGAAACGTAAAAAGTGTTGTTATGGCAATACAACTAAAATTCTGTAAATGACTTGTACTCACCCTTGTGTATCTTTTTAAAAAAAGTTGAATCAATTTTTGAGACCTCCGCAATATGTAACGTATACATTTTTATTCCAAATGACACTCATAAGCAACGATGGAGGTTTTTTTTAACATCTGATTTTATTTCATTCTTCTATATATTTCTGTTCAGAGGAAGGCTTAAAAAAAGTCATAATTGATACATTTAACTGATATATTGGCAGTAGGCATAAACATTTAAAGAAATGGTGTTGAGCAATGTTGACAGACAGCTTGCAAATACCATACAGTTACTACAAGGAACTAAAAAAAAAGTTAAAACTATGATGGATTCCTTAAAAGACAAGATCAATCTGAACACTTATGTAAACAGCTCTTTCAGTCTAAGATATTTTATCTGAGAAATTATTTTAAGACTGTTTTGCAAATCTTTTTAGTGAAGACAAACAAAAATCGACTACAAGTTAAACACAAAGCCTGATTCTTCCAGGGACAAGTCTTCCCTGGCTTTCAGAGGAATTCCTTCCTGGTTGTACTTTCAGAGTAGAAAATGTTTCTTAACTGCACTTCAATTCCTGATCAATTATCCCATTTCTTATTTACTATAGACACAAAGTTCATTTTAAAATAAGCAGATCTGTTTTCTTTTTCCTCTGAACTTGACACCAGATCATTTGCTAAGAAATAAAAGTTGAAATCCATTTTTAGTAACTTGCTGCCAAAAGCAGATATTGCTGATTGCATGAACCCAGATACAGATGAGCAATGAGGCATTACACTTCTAGATACACTAAAGCTAGATGGATTGATTTTTCCAACAGAAAACCAAACAGCTTGTAGGAAGCATGTCACTGATAAACAAAAGAAACCACAAAAGCAATAAAGAACATCATAAACCTATTAACAATTCACAGAATAATATGCTACAGAATAATCTCCATTCCAAAGAAAAAAAATATTTGCCAAAATATTAACAGCAACAAGTAAAAGGCAGCTTTGCATTAAAGGCAGAGCTGGAAAAAAGCCCTCTTTGGATGAGCACATAGCTTTTGTGATACATACGTATCTTGCTTCATTGTGTCTTTTTTTATTTTATTATTTATTTGGTGATGTGAAACTGGCTGTGGTACTTCCATGCCAGCCCCACAGTCCCACCTTTGCCCCCAGTTGCTCTCTCTTACTCATAGCTCCCATCACCAGAAGAAACAAGCAGCTTCCAACAGCACAAAGTGAAAACAGCTGCCTCACTTCTTGTTGCCCACAGAGCAGGTCCATCAATTCAGTCTAAGGGGGAGAGGCAGAGGCATTTATTGCATTTTATTTCATCCTGACGGTTTCCTGAGGGAAGCAAAGGTATCCTTGGCAGTCATTGGTACCTGATTTTCTAGGCAGGTCTCAGGACACTAACAAAGGCATGCTCCTGTTCTGGTGGATGACTCGTGGTACATGTCCAGAGATCACACAAGTAGAAGCATTTTTCTTTGACACAGTTTAAGTTAAAGCTCCAAGTTAAAGCTGCACAGGGAAGAGCAGCGGGCAGTCGCATGTTGCTGCTTTGCTTACTTCTTGGTCAACCTCTCTAGAAAGACCACTGTGCTGAGGCTTGGGAGGACTCCTCCTTAGCACAAGCTTGCCTGATGGCCACTGGCATACCAAAAGCATTATTTGCAATCTCAGTACTCCTTACGTGGGATCTTTATGGCTTCCTAATGCAATCTCTCCTGCCCCCCAACCAAGTGAGGGCTGTTCTGGTTATCTGTCTATCATGGAAGGTTCCCCTCTTCTCAAGGCTCCCCCCACCAAAACCCAAACAAACTACAACAAAACACCTCCTATCAAGCTTATATACATCTTTGAGAATCACACAGCTAGTGTCATGCTTAAAAGGAATGGATACTTCCTCGTGGAGTGGTGAGATGGTTGTTTTTCTTGAGACATTTACTCAGTCCATCTTTTGAGCCCGTTATCACAAACCTGTCTTGAAAGGTCAACCTTTCACCCCAGCCTAGGCAAGTCAGACAGCTGCGGGGGGCAAAGAGGAAGAACCTCGACAGCTTTGTAAGTAAGTCTGTCTCCTACATACACTGTCCAAACAGGAAGACTAATCTGGATCTGGGACTAGAGGCTCCTGAGGTTGTAAGAAAAACACACGTATCATGCACATCTGTGTATACATAGATGCACACACCATGTTACAGCTGAAAAATGTTCATCTATAACTAGTGAACATTAATTTTGATCTATTCCTTGTTTTACTGTTTAAGTTCTTATGACTAGCTTTGCATTTGGAGTAATAAACATTTTTATTTACCTTTTTGACTTATTTTTCCCCCAGCACTTGCTTATTACACCCTTGTGTTCCTGAGATACTGCAGCATTCCCTGTCACAACCTTTACTGAGACAAAGTAAATATTTATTACACATTTACCTTCTACCAATACAATTAAAGCAAAATAGTTATGGCTCAAATTGTAGCTACCACTGTTTGTGACAGAACTAGGATTTTTGCTTCTCATTTATACTATTTGTTGAAGAGGTCTGAGAGACTCAATGCACATTCATAGATCAATGTATAACTTTTAAAGCCTGTATCAGCAGTCTTGTATTTCCAGTTTAATGGTATCATCATGAAGGTAGACATCCACACAGGACCTGGTGGAACCATCCACCAGGAACTAACACACAAGCAGTTCACAGTAATGAGGGCACAAGCCATACGAGTTTTCCTTTTTGATTTCGGATTACTTGATTTGCATGGATTGTACAAGTGGTTTCGCCTTTTGGACCTCTGTCCTTGCCAGGGAAAGAACTGCCGTGTTAGTGGCTGACTGAGATGGTGACCACTCTTCCAGCAGGAGACAACAATGCTGTGATGTTCCTGCCAGTGGCCATTTAAAATCCTACGCATCCCATATGCTACAGTGCAGGGTCAGACTCCACAAGGGAATAAACAACACTATTCCCTAGAGCAAGAGTGTTATCGTATGGAGGTCAAATGTGATAACAGTTCTGTAAACCAAACTGATTGCACTAGAACAATACAAAATTATTGCATTAGAAATTGGGTTAAAGTTTAGCTATAGTAAAAAAGAGTATTTTTGATTCAACTGTTATGTAAACAGGACAGACAAAAAAAACCACTAAGTAACAACATTTATAGCAAAAGAACAATGGACTCTCTTAAAAAGGGCTTTTCCCAGCTTGCTTCCACAATTCCTTTGCTCCTTTAATGCTTTCTCTTTTCACACACTTCCAGTAACCGTGAATGCCTTGCTGTTGTGGTACCTGTTAATGAAGTTAGAGCATGTTTAGCATTTACACAAAAAATGCATTTATTCACAGACTGTGTAAATGTAATATGTAAAGCAATGCTGCTGCTCCCATAGTTCACACGTATAATAACTAGTCTTGATGGCAGCAGTGCTCCCAGATTCATAAGCAGTAAGGAGTCTTAAGTTTAAAATATAATTCCTTTCCATTCACTATCTACTTGTGTTTCTATAAAGCGTTAATGAGAAAGTCGTAACAATAATCTTTGGTATTTATAAACAAGTATGTAATGGGGAATAATAGACAATATTGGCTTTTTACCCTCAAACCTCGATGAATTCGGTTCTTCAGGACTCCGAGGAACTCGCTGTGGCTGAGGCAGTCATCTCCATCCAGGTCAAAAATCTTGAAGATGGTATCCAGAACGTTATCTGAGAGCTCCTGTCCTGTTGCCACCTTCACTGCTCTCTTGAACTCAGCTAGTAAGGACATAATATTACATCACAGGTGACTGAACTTGAAAAGACATTGCAAAGCACATAAACTGCAGGATTCTGTACAATTTACAAAATCTTGTGGATATTTTAACTGAAGAATTTGGGACGTGTGAATTAGTGGACTATATTAGGAAATCTCAGTTCATGCATTCTTGAGCTTACTTCAACTTTTCCCAATCTTTATTAACTGCATTATAGACTTTTGAGATGCAGTGCTTGTCAAGTGTTTTTTCTTTTTTTTATTTCCTCTTTTTTTTTTCTTTTCTTTCTTTTTCTGGAAGTAGCTCAATGCTGAAAAGTTACATACTTTTGGATAACACCTGTGTATATAGATGATAAGTGTTTTCCTCACTACAGTCCCATAAAGAATACTATCACTTTATCTCAAAGGAATTAATTCTATAATAAAACTCTTCTCCTTGAAGAACAGTATTTCACAACATACTCCAACAATCCCCTCAGGAACTCTGTAGAAACACCCACCATCAAATACTTAACATATTCTTTACAGCACATGGTTTTATATACCTGTAACTTTATTACTTATTAAGAGTAATAAGAGTTATTAAGACATAGGCTACCTTCACTTGAGTTATAATGGAAGAGTTTTTGAGGACTGAGGGCAGAAAAAGCTGTCATACCTCTCTGGAGACCTACTTTCCTCTTCAGCTTTTTGGCCTCTCTTTACACCAAGTGTATTACAGTAACATTTAGTATCCCCACTTTTGGTCTTGTGGTATAAAGATTTGGAATTTTGACTCACGTAAAATAAGAAAATGTGTTGGGGTTGCCATAAAACAGAAGATAGCAAGAGTGAAAGGGTTATTGCTTATTACAGCAAACACAATCACACCTCATGAATTGGATGCATTTTTTGAAGGCATCACAGATGTGTGAATTTCAAGGAGGAACTGGAGGTTACTACAGTTATAGTAGTATTGTAGATCATTGCAGCAAATTGTCCCACTAAATGATAAATATAGTAATATTGTGGTTCTGCTTTCATAGATAAATGTTGTCTATAAATAACGTCATAAATACGATTAGTTTTGAAGCTTACTAGAGGAAAGATCACTTCTGACTCATCTCTCATCTTTACCTCTGAACAATTTATCTGATAATGCAGTTGATTCATTTACCTCTGACTTAAATATAATTAAGTTGAAAATCTGTCTGTAAAAGGATATACCACAATTTAAAAAGAACGTGAAATATGTTATGCTTATAGTAGAGTCTTAATTTTGTCTTTAAAAATGTAACTGTTTCAGCTCTTTATGCTAAATATAAATTAGAGGTGGCACTGCAGTTTTCTGAATAGAACATGAAGGAAAGGAGATGGATCTTCTGAAACGTTGGAGCATAATAACATTCAAACCGAGAAAGGTCATCTTATCAGAGAGAAAAGATGAGCTACGAACTTGGAAGAAAAAAAAATCTAGAATAAAGGGAAGGACCAAAAGACTGATATATTTAGATAAATATTCATATGTGTGTGAATAAATACATGCGCACACATGTAAAATAAGAATTAGTAAGTAAGATTTAGGAAAGGATTAAACGTATACATGTAACATCCATGAGTTATCTCAGACACTGTTTTCCATCACAGTATGGTGCATAAAGAAATTCACAA
Organism: Cygnus atratus; assembly: GCF_013377495.2. NCBI lineage: Eukaryota > Metazoa > Chordata > Aves > Anseriformes > Anatidae > Cygnus > Cygnus atratus. The sequence continues at coordinate 189,810,699 of NC_066362.1, read as the reverse complement.
TTGCCTGTAGGTTAGGAATCAGCTTTTACAAAGAAACATCACCAGAGTGATCATCACCTATTGGCCTCATCATCCTTTGGCACTTAAAGATGTGATAATAGAGAAGTGAGCTAAACTCTAACTTACAACAATTATCTCACTATTCATCCTCTTTCTTCTCCACTCTTTGTACATCTTGTGCAAATAAAATCTGTCTCCTTCCAGACAAGAAGGAGACAAAACCAAACTGACAAACCAAAGAGAGAAGGGCCATGAACATGGTTGGGAACTGGGGCATCTGAAGAAAGAAGAGGAGCTGAGGGAGCCGAGGAGAACAGAAGTGCAAAGGGGGATCTAGCTGCAGCCTTCAACTACCTAAAAGGGGTTATGGAGAAGTCAGAGCCGTGTTTTTCTCCAGGGTGCATGGAGGTAAGACACAGTCGCTGTAGTCTCGAGCAAGGGAAGACATCTTCATGACAGTTAAGCACTTGAATAGCCTAGAGAGGCTGTGGAAACTAAACCCTTCCTGAAGGCTGGATTAACTAGTGATGAAAGTCACCAGCTGTAAACCCCCCAGTTTTGGCCTTCTTTGGTTTAAACAATCTTCATGCTTCCCTCTCGAGAATACTGATTTTTCTTCCTGTCTTATCACATCACTCTCACCTTTTTCAAATGAGCCAATCAATTATTTATTTCAACGAATGTTTATGTCTCATCAACTTTCCTCAGGAAGTTTTTATGTTACTATTTTCAAATGGCTTAGGAGACCTGCCTTTCAAGCACAACAAACAGGTAACAATCTCAGAATTGTAACAAATAGCGCATGTATTTAGATGAAATTTTTGTTGCATTGCTCCTTATTTCTATTACATGGGAAAGAAGCAACTTTCCCAAATCTTTGTTTTAAAAAACACTTTACTACATTGTTTTTCTTGTCATGATTACATAGCACTACACAAGCACATGGAGAAGGCAGACAGTAGGCTGAAATAAATGAAGCACGGTAAGGTGAAGCTGAGTAGCACTTACCCCGTTTAACAGGACGATTAGCTACAGTAAACATGTGCATGGCAATAGAAAAGTCTTCCAGGTTGTTTGTAAACTTGCAAAAAGTCTTGAATTCTTCCAAACTGATATTCTAAGGAATCAAAGAATTCAGATGATATATATAGAATAATACATTCAAACCCCAGTAAATCTATTTCCTTAAATTTGGTGGGACCTATTATTTAGTTGTGATTACTTAGTCATTGCCAATATTCACATTTCTCGGTTGGTAAATTGTCATTGTTCTTATTTGCATAAGATTCAGAAGCTGTCATAATTCATTTGGAAACTAATTATATTTTCAGATACTCGTATTCAAATGAAAAACTGTACACGCAAATGAGGAAGCAAAACAAAGCATAGTGTATGTACCAACCTCTCCTGCCTCAAATCTGTCCTTCACATTCTGCCAGTAAATTTCATTGTTTTCCTCATCAGTGAAATACAGCAACCACTCCACAAAGTCCTCTTTTCTCATGACATCCAAACCCTTGGAAAACTGTATGAATTCCATTTCTTGCACTTCTGTTTGCAGATTTTCCATGAACCTAAGCATGAACAAATATTACCCAGCAGTTAATACCAGCATCATTGTATCACTACTACTACACTAAATGCATTAGACTAACTCCTGGGAGGAGGACTAGACTAACTCCTGACCACAGATACTATCAACATCATTGTTTAAAATGCTTTTGGTTTGACTGCACCTGTCTGTGGGTGCAGATTTGCTCCCACCGCTGCATTTCAGTAACGACACCAGCAGGGTGCTCCCTAAGCCTGCGCACAGAGACTTCTGCTGCTACGATAATGTACAGATACAACAGTTTAGACACGAGAGAGAAATGTTTGAAAATGTGCAGATAATTAGATAAAATGATCGATGAGGCAGTATCATAAAGAATGAGTGAAAAAGGACATGGTAGCTAAAGGCCTGACACGGGATTTATGAAAATTCATATTAATGAGAGAGGAATGACAAGGTTGGAAAGTACCTAGAAAGAAGAGGCCCCTGTAATCACAGAGGTGAAAGAGAAAAGGAAACTTGAAATCATCACTACAGGAAAAGATGACTAAAAGCCTCACAGACTGCAAAGCTTCAAACTGCAAAAGGGGGTTTGGCAACTCAGTTCTGCACTCATGAGAGAACGGATTAGTGAGGATTACAGATGGCATGTAGAGGGTTTGGAAGAGCACAGAAAATGATGTTGCAGGTATTTGGGAAGGTAGGAAGAGAGCTGTCTGAGAAAGGACGGTGTGAACATTAGGGGTTTTAGGAACCACCCGTTCTTCTAGGGAGAATAAGAAAATCCACACAAGAAACGAGTAACAACGTGCAGGTACAGAAGCTGGAACTGTGTAACTTCGAGTTTCCCCAGTTTGCTCTGTGTGGCCATTATCATTTCTTCTGGCCTGATGTGAATTTTGAGAAGGAAAAAAAATAGTGTGTGAGCCATTTAAAGATGGGGCAATGTACAAACAAATGCTTTTTTTCAAATGCTTTTTTTTTTAGTGAACATAAAGGTTAAAAACACAACCATGCCTGCCAGAATCCTTTCATTACATCAAAAGAACAGTGCTTTATTGAGTTGCAAAAATTACTGACGGGGGGAATGAAATACTTCTATATTGGGACAAAGCAATTAGTTGGAGAAGAGGACAGCCAAGGGTCTGTGTAGCAAAGAGCAGTAGAGGCTCATTTGCTCATCAGTTTGCATGGCCTCACTGGATTTGAATTCTTTTCCCTGAAATTAAGGCGTTTTAGCCTGCACAGCTATCTTTAGTTCTTTAATGAGATCACTCGGACAATTAGTAGCTTGAAGCTCTGTGAAGTCTATAAGGGTTTAGCTGAAGACTGTTCCTGCAGCATAATCTCTCTCTTGTATTTTCTTCTCTGATAATTAGAGCTGCACATGCAAATAAAGGGCCAACAAGTGCTTCACTGCTCTGGACATGCAGGTAAGTGAAAGCCTGACACTGGAACTGAATTTAAGATTCAGGCTGTTGTCTTAAGGACCAGAAGGAGCTCACTTGCAGCTCGCAAACCTGAGATGGCCCAGCACAGGCTGGCAGCAGCAGTCCTGTCCCACCACCTGGAGGAAGGTTGTAGGGCTGCTTGTAGGGCTGCGTGCATGCCCTTGGTGTGCAAGATGGGCTGGTGGAGGAGCGACAGCGTGAGCAGCAGAAGTTTTTTTTTGGCTGGGGGAACTCAGAGCACCATTGCCTCAACAGCCTTTCAGAAACTGGCTGCTCTCTGTTTTGAAGACCCCGATCCTCAGACCACTTCTTTCAACCCACTGTATCTGCTCATGGTGACCAGATAAGTGGGACAGGGGCCTCCCTGACACGCAGGCAGGACCTGCTGTAGAGCAGCCATGGAGTTGGTCCAACAGAGACTGACTTTGCTGCCTTCTGGGAGTGTCCACCAAAAGTGAGAGTGGATAGTATCTGGGACGTGTGGCTTCTGCTTGGCTGGAAGCCACAGCAGAGGCCATGCAGAACAATACCTGCAGCTGTGACTGTCATCTCCAAACCATGTAACATGCAGTCTGGGGAAGGAGCAGCTGCTGAAAACGAGGTCACTTTCAGAAATATGGCAAAGATACGGATACAGGGAAACAGGATAGTGTTCATTTTAGTGTTTTATTTTCTTGTCTTTTACTCTGTGAAATGTGGACGCACCTTGTGACAGGCATAAGGTCTATTCCTAAAAGTATAAGGTATTTATCTTGGGGAGATAACTCTTGGTCACTAGCTGTTCTGGTCAGTTGCCACAAGTGATGACCAACTATACGTTCTTCCATCTTTCCTGAATATTGTATTTGCAGGTTCTACTTAAAAACAAAACCCTCAGTGACCCACCCTCTGGCCATTCCCTGTCAAGGTAGGACAACTGAAAGACCAAGTGTTCCTACATGCCAAAGAAGGAGCTGGTGGCCTATGTAGCCACACACATCAGCCAGCTGAATGGTGCAGCAAAGCCAAGGAGAGTGAAGGGTTTGGCTGAGGCATTTTTGCCATATGCTTGCTTCTGCACCCTCTTCTAGTCCGACAGAGAACGAGGCACTGTATCTTCCTGTCTCACTGTGGGTTTTCCATTGCCTTTTCTCAGGCCTGGGTTCTTACCCTCTCCGGTTGCTTCCAGGCAACGTTACTGCACACCAACTGTTGCACAACAGCCGTGCACCTTCCTGCACCAATCGGATTAGGGAGGGGAGAAGGAATTACTTCTTTAGGTATGAAAAAAATTAATGGGTATTTCATTTCAACTTGTAGGCTTGCTCCTGGCAAGCTGGAGTGGGAAGATTTCCTGCTGTACCAAATGCTACTTGGAGCAACAGCTGAAATGTGTAATTTAAAATTTAAACGTGATAGTCTCCCATATTACAAAAATTAAAATACCATGAATCATCGCATCAGTATTCTAGGTCACTCTTATTCCCAGATGTGAGAGTTAAAAATCCTAATGAGTTTTTTCAAGAGAAAGTTATTAAAATTTATTAAAAATAACTTTCTGGTTAGGAAGTAAAACCTGATGCTTATATGCCAAGACACCACTAGGGATACTTGCTTTTTTATCTTCTGGATCACGGTGTGGCAAGTTTCAGCTAAAATTTCCTTCAAAATTTCTTCAGATATTGGGAAGAACAAGCATATTGATGAAATTCCTGCTTTCCTAATGGCTGTGGACTTTGAAGAAAGACGGAAAAGGATTCTGATCTTAGATGTGCTCTTCAATTCAAGAATAACTACACTGGAAATACTCTTACACTGCAGTAGCTTGAAAATAAAAGCAAGTCCTGTTTCTAAATAATGAAAAGAAAAGGTAAATCATAAATTTGTAAGATGGGGAAAAGGCAGGGAACAGACAGTACTTTCTTTATGACAGGCTGTTTTATCCACACTCTCTGAAACACCCACGTTGAAGGCCAATGGCCAAATTTGTTATCATGTTGCAACAGCATCCAGAAACCTTATCAGCATTTAGCCCACATTCTGTAACGTGCTTTACAGATCTATAGAAAGAGGGAGTCTCTCAAGACTTTGGCAACTCAGCCTTAATAGAAGTGAAAATGTAATAAAAGTGGGGAGACCTCAAGAATGCAGGTATTCTCGCTCCAACCTGAGATGTTGCAATGAAGTGCTAGCTTCCTTATGGCACACAAAATAGTAGAATGAAAAGCAAAAGGAAGGGTTAGGGTAAGTTTTCCTTCCTATACCTCTTGGTCTGAATTCAAAGTCTGTACAGAGCTTCAATACTCTAACATAGAACTGACCAGTGCTTGTGGCACGGTTTTGCAAGAAGAAAACTTGACAATAAAGATAGAGGTGAGTACACCACCCTAGCATTTGTACTTTATTTTGGCTCCTCTTCAGACGCTGAAGTCCTGTTGGAGACTTGATAACCCTCTCTGCAATAAAGGACTGCTACAAGCAGCTGCAAGGCTGCCTTTTTTTTTGCAAATATGACTTTTCCAGAACAGAATATGGAAAATCTAATAAGGGCTTGACCATTAACCTTCACAGAACATTTAAATACACACTCGTAAATTCAGCTTTGCTAGAGGTAAGACAGTTAATCAATTTCACCATTTTCAGAATTATGGGCAAAACACCCTTTGATTTAGTGTTCTCAGTGTTTCCAAATCAAACATAACAAAACTACTCACTTTCATTTAGAAGCACTCTGTAGAACCTAATCAAGCAATTTGTTTGATAAGTATATAGGAATGGAAGAAACAGATTCTTCTCAGCTTTATTACTAAATATTTGGGAAATACTCAGATTCAGCTGTGATAGGAATATACAACCAGAAAGCCAGATTTTGTTCTCATCCCTTCCCCTTTCTCACTGCCTGATTCTGGCTGCATGACATGTAATCTCTACATGAATTAGGGGCCTATAGCCATACATACACACATAGATACAAGCACAGGTACTGAGACGAATAAAGAGACAACAATAATTGTATTTTTGTTAAAGCATTTCCAAATCCCTAAATGAAAATCATTGGAAATGTGCAAACTATCACCACAGCAAAAGCACCACTGGTTGATGATGCTACTTGCAAGATTCTGCCTCCATGCATTGGCACAAATAAATTTCAGCCCTAGAAGCGTGGTTCAGTCTAGATCATTCTGGTTTCTTAAATCAAGGGTTTCAAATGAAATGTACAAAGGAATTTCAAAGCACTGAAAGAAAGAGAAACAGGACAGGTGAGAGGGAAAGGCATGTTCTCTGTATGGCTGTACAAATAGTGACTTTTGAGCTAAAGAAGAAAGTAAAGAAGAAACAATGATTAAAGAACATTTCTAGTGCAAAATTCTATTATTTGATGAGAGGTTTGGAAGCAACAAATCAGGTAAGAAAATGACATGAGGTGGATTTAAAACATTAATTTTCATTATATGACTGTTTGATGATAATTGTTTAACCGTACTGAAAAGCAGTTTTTCATAAGCTACCCCCAAAAAAAGAAACAAACAAACAAAAACCCCACCCCACACCCAAACCCTGATTAGAACAATTTTGAATAATCTTTCAATACTCTCTCCACTTTTTCTTTTCTTTCTTAAAGGAGATTGTGACAGATTTAAGCTTGCTTGGGGACAGATTACAGGAAAAAATCATAGCAGTCATAAACTATTTAGGGAGTGAATTACTGTCTCCTCTTTTATTTGGGATTAGACATACTTAAATAAGATCAGTAAGAGACTTTTTCAGAAAAAAAAACCACGGTGGCTGTCAAGAAGAAATACTTTCTAGACCTAAAAAAAGTGAGTAATTTTCTTCTCAGAATAAAAAACAATACATACAATATAGCTGGAATTTAAAGGACAAGTGAAACATTTTTGGAAGGAAAAGACTGAAAATTATTTATGTCTCAAAAACCCACTATGACTATGTTCTGTAAAATAGCAAGAAAAGAGCTTGACTGGTATCACAAAGTATGTAAGGAAAGATTACTTTTTTACTTCCACACTCATAGCAGCCCAAGAAAAGTTGGAAAATGATCTGATATTGTTTCATGGTCTCATTCTTTGTGTCCAGTAAAAAAGCAGTTTGAGGACTGTCCTTGTGTGTATCCCCTAACTATGATTTCTAAAGAATCATGTACCAGCTGGGGAGAGACACAGAAGGCATTGTTAACCATCTTCCCCCTCTATAGTCAATGTGCCTCCTGTATTTGGGGCTGTGGCATGGAAGGCACAAGAGGTGGCTTGCTTGAGCACCACACTGCTTGAAGATGCAGTTTTCATTTTCTTTGTGCCATTTGAGTACAAAGAAATGAGAACAAGGCAAATTAACTGCCCTGAAATATTGACTGTCGCTGTCCAACATTTTTTAAATGTTTGAACTGTGGGCTGAAAGGGTTGGACATCACTGGTGGAAGTGTAGATACAGATGGTTGCACACTTACAAAAGGATTTTTTTTTTAAGTCAGCCAAACTGAATAGGGAGCATGAGGAATATACATGTAAGTAATGAGGTGAGAACACTAGTCTCAGCTTTCTGAATTCCTGTATAAATACAGTGAAATTTTACAAAGAGAGCATTCCTGCTTTTTTTTTTCTTTTTTTTTCCCCCCAAGTTTCAAACCTGTGAGACTCTACAGCACTGCAATATCTGTGTATTTAACTAATGTGACAAGTTTTAGTGTGTCCTAATCAAATCTAATCACCCCTACTTTCTACTAGGTACTACACTGATCAATGGAAAAGCTTTCTAGGCAAGAACTTGGAAAATGATAAAAGCATTTACCATCATTATTTTCTGCTTTTGACAATGATCTATGTCTGTACAGCTCATCAGTCATCTCTTGTAAAAACAGTGTGGCACTTTGATCAAACAGCCAACAATAGCTTCCCGCGTAAGGTAAAATGTTATGAGAGGCCATCAGATAGAAATCACTTTTTCTCTGAACAATAGGAACCCAGAAATGATGTGCTTGATTTACTTGCAAATAAAATCATGTGAAAAGTGATATCTTCACACAGGTTAAAAAGACACTGATCCTTTTATTCACCTTTCTGTGTGTTAAACAAACTTCACTGTCATGTTGCAACTGAGATGGAGTGTCTATGCAGTGATAAAGAGGCACATTCCAACTCTATGAAAAAATAACTGCCACTGTTGAAAAATTACCTGCATTAAACCTTACACTTATCCCACAGATTTTAGGAGCAAGATGTGGGAGTTTGATTTTGATTACAGGCCTCTATCTGTGTGGTAGGCAAAGGTCTTTAACCTACACGTTCTGAATGTACTAGGTACATAGTTTTATCAATGTAATACCTCATTGGGTCAGTGTAGGATTTTATCTAAAACCTGAGGCATTTCAGTTTACACTGTATATGCAAACACAACCTTTTACTGGTGCTCTCATCCTTTTGTTTCATTGAGAGGATCTATGGTATTTATAGAGAAGGGAGCTATAGGCATCTTGAACTTATTTTACTAAGATTCCTATTGAGTTGAGGTCTTCAAAAGAGAAAGGCTATTTATTTAAAGGCTGGTATGTGCCTGAGCCAATGGAGTGGAACACTCTTTAGACCTAGGAAAACTGTCACTCTTTCACTCTGGTTTTCCCCAAACATTTACTGATTGCAAGAATATCATTTTTTAAGAGCGATGACAAAGATTCCCCTGATTCTGAAAATTCAAATAAACATTTATCCCAGTTTACATTCACAGTCTGTAAATGTCCAATTATTTTTGTAGAAAAGATAATACTAATGTAGATAATGTTCTCTTGATATTTTGTTCAAGATGTGTGTTAAGATTCACACAGGTATTTAGTTATTTAAAAGTTGTATTTATCTCAAAGTGTACATTTGGATTCTGGGCCCAAGTTCACATAGCAAGATGTGTCTTGAGTTCATACTAAAAGTAGCAATTGATCTCCCAAGTAACAGAGAGTTAAGTTTTGATGCTGTGTAAGTGGTGGTCATCATTACTGACTGAAATAAACACTGAAGGAAGGATGTCCTTCAATATAACACTAATAGCTGATACCCAGATGGGTTTTCTAGTTGGAACCAACTACAGCAGAACTTTGTACTCTGATGTAGACAAGTATTACAGCATCTTTCTGACACGTGCATGGTGCATAAACTGTATGATTTCCTACTCCATTCTTAAAACTTTCTCTGAACTGATTTTGCAAAGCTTACAATGAAACAGGTTGACATACAGTGCTCTTTCCAGCAGTAATGGACACTTGATATGCCACTGAAGTTTCTATCTGATGTTCTGTTTACCATCTGCCACAATTCCGAGTTCTGATGTGTCACGAAATATCTATCTGCATTATCCCCTTGCAAAAGTAGTTCAAAGGATGAGAAAAAAAGGAAAGTTTCAACAAAAGTTGGAATTTGAAGCAAGCAGAGAAATTGCCTGTATTGTTCCATGACGGCTGTAATGGGGTGGGGAACATCTCAACTTAGTAAAGTGTAATTGATTAGCAGACACTTTTTTGGTGATGTGATCAAGAAGAAGTAAAATACACATGAATCATACTGTCTTACACTATGCCATTGCAGAGCTGCCTAGAATGGTAGTCTCAACCCTCATGGCCTCCAGCCCCACTGCTGCTTTTGAGTCCACCACAGCATTCAATTTCTCCTGCACACAGTTGATTCAAGGAGCTAAACCAGAAATTTAATCATGCAAAATCATGAACAGTCTCCTGATTATTACCCGCTTAACTTTCTGATCCAACTCAGTGTGGGGTCAGATTAATGCCAGTGTTGGTGCAAAGTAAAGGGGTAGAAACAGGACTGGTTGCTGTTAGGCTGGCCTAGTTGAAAAAATACCTGAAAAACTCAGAATAGCGAAGTTTTTCCTTTCCTTCTTTTCCAAAGAAATGTACCAACAAGATGGTATTAACATCACAGCCTTCCAGTTCTGCTCCCTAAAAAAAAAAAAAAAAAAAAAGTATGATTATTACTATCTATTCACAACGAATCTGGAAATATTTGTTTGAATGAGAATTTCACAAGAGATGCTTGTAATTTAATTACTGTTCCCAAAGCTATCACACAAGAATTTCAAAGCTGAATAATGCTTTCACATCAATTGGTTACACTGTGTATATGCACTGCTTCTAAATATTTGGTATGAAAGCTGAGTACAATTTACAACCACCTTTGGTGTATTTTATTATTAGAACTGAGAATGTTGCTAGTTAAATCTTTAAAAGGCCTTATGCTTAGGTGAATAGGGGCTTTAAATAAAGTTAACATCTCTGTAAAAAAAAGTTTTTAGTCAGGCATTTCTAATTTGTTACAGTCATTTAAAAACTATATATAAAACTAGAAAAACACAAACTTTCACAGCATTCTATTATTATATGGTCTTAGAAGGCTTCTTGCCAATCTTCAGTGTTCTTCATTTTTTCTACATTTTCTAAATCTGACGAAGAGGTTTCTGCAGAAAAAGGATGCACATTTTTTCAACTCAACAGCATCTTTAACAAGCCTAAAACCACACATAATGCTGGATTTCTGCTCTATTCTTCTTTCAGCACTAGCATACTGGCATTTCTTTGAACGCAACAAAACACTAAGCAACATGAAGAGAGATTTTTTTTTAAGTCCAGAGGGATTTCAACAAACTATTCTTATGACATCTAAATAGCCTCCGTGTCTTTTATCTGGTTGAAGAGGTAAGATGAAAGACAAGAGTCTATTCATAAGATTTAATACTAATGGTTATTTAGCTTTCAGCATCATCAGTAACTAGTCCCATTAGACCACTGTGTGTTTCATGCTTACTGCATATGTGACACAGTTATTTTATAGTTAAGAGGTAACATTCCTCGCTTCTACTGCAAGCCACAATTCACTAAATGTCAGTGATACAAACTACATATGAGTGAACTGAGAAAAAAAAACTTTTCAAGCCATATGCAAACTGCACTTATTGAACTTTATCATCTAACTGCAGGCAAAGAATATTTCAATACCCACAAGGTCCCTCCTCCTAAAGTTTAATCACTCCAGATTACTGATCAGAAGACTGAAGCATAAATGTTCATATAGGCTTTCTCTAAAGTCAAAAGTCAACCTTTTGTGTATGCTTGTTTGCATGTCAAACCCTATTGACAGAATGCAAAGTTTTCTAAGAATCAGAGAAGAATCAATGTATTTCTCACTGCATTGACACTCTAATCTGCTTTTTGTGCTTTTTGCTTATTTGTACAAAGAACACTTGAAAAATGCAAGGAATACATTTGCTGATGTCATTTTTAAAACTAAACTCTTTATTATGCAATTTAATGCTTTCAATTTAATGAATCCATATTAAAATCAGTTTCGTGTTGTGAGCTGAAAAACAAAGTTTAAAATAACATTTTAAGAACTAAAACTTCAACAGAAAAAGACTTTTCTTCTATTTGGGTTTCTCTAGTTACAAGCTAGAAGAGGACATACAAACAATAGCTATCTCTTCTTATCTAAGATGACAAAGCCTATCCCTGGATTTATAACAAATATGCACCTACTTGTTGGCTACCCTCTTTATCAGTTTTAAATTCCAAAGTGGAATTGGCAGATGTCCAAACACTCTGTTAGTGAGAGCTAAATGTATTTTAAAACCAGAAACCAGTACATTTCTTTAAAACAGAATATGCAATAGGAGACCAGAGGGGCTACAGCTTAAGGGTAAAATTTCAAAAAATTGCTTTTACTAGAGTTAATGCTATTAAATTAAAGTACATGTTAGTACATAATTCCTTTTTGTCCACAGAATCATTAGGAGCTTTTGCTACTGAAATCTATAAATTAGTACAAACATGACAAATCTTTGTTAGAAGATAATGAGAGCTCTATTAATATTTCCAACACCTTGCCCTCCTGAGCTTAGGTAGAACAACAACTTACATTTGGAATGTCTCTTGGCAATCAGAATGAGATGATAACCTAATCATGCAGCTGTAAAAAGGATCAGACTTTCAGTAGCTTTCAGTCACAGAACCACTATCTAAATCGAGTGAAAGTTTGTATTCTGATGTGTCTGGTGGCTTCAGTCCTTAGAAGGTGCACTACAGCAACTTCCGGGGCTGTGTGCTTTACAGAAAACTGAGGCACACAGAGCAGAAAGGATGGTGGTGTTCTGACTCTCATCTTGATGCAAGCATGGAATGGGGCAGGGACATGTATCTCAGCTGAGGAGTTCAGACATGTTCCTGGGTCCACTGATTCAGACAGAGAATCCTGAAGACCAAGCTCTGGTGCCACTCCAGTCTATATTGTCTAATGAACACGCATGTACATACTACAAGCATGAGCCTATGTCCTTAGAGCAATTTTAACACTTTGTACACTTTACAAAAGCACTAATAACTGATGAATTATGCAACTATTCCTTTTTAAATGAAATCAGACAACACAATATTTCCTTTTAATGTTACATAGACTGTTAATACAGATGCTGCAAACAGTGAGTCACGGGAACAGACCTACCTAATCCTGTACCTCCCCACTGAGCTTTTGACATTTAGGACCTGATACTGCAGCAAGCAGCAACAAGTGCCACCGAGAAATGTATCACATAGTGAGACAGGATTTCCATAATAATGTACCTAACTGATTTCCAAAACTCATCTGAAATGTTAATAGACTTACTGTCTTTGGATTCTTACCACCTTTCATCACAGAATTTGCTTGAGGCATGACTGGAAAGTATTAATCATGATTAAAATCTGTAATATGTTCCTTGTTCTCTTACTTGCTTTCTGGGAGATGGCATTTGCTTTACAATATATTGCTTTAATAGAAAATGTAAAATAATACATATTTTTGATTTTTTTTTTGTTAAGATAGATGGATAGATGGTGAGTAGATGTATGAAGAACAGTAGTAAAGAAAGGAGGGTCAAGGAGAACAATATATTAATTTCTATCTGCTAGGGATGACACAGATCTTTCTGAAGTTAAGACTAAATCCTTGCAATCTTCATGCCAGGTTTGAAGAATTCTCTATCCCTGGAGGTCATCTAATCTTCAATCTAAGCAGCTTCCCTTCAAACATAGCTCAAGACCATCAAGGTTTTTGTCATTCTGAGAGTCTCCAAGCTGTTGGGATATATATCCTGCAACTCTATAGTTATAAGAACTATAATTCAGTTGTGGGAAGTAGTTTTTAAAGATGCATCCATTATGATTAATCCTACCATGTTCAGCCAGTCAGAAAAATTGTAAACGGGCAAGCTAGTGAGACTGGGAGATCCAGATCTCCAAAAGCAGTCGTTTTTTTGGCAAAGCCCAGCCAGCCCAGCCAGGGCTCCAGAATGAGCAACATGTAATTTTACAATGAATCAGCTTTAATCATGTAAATCCATACTAAAGTTATGAATGTTTTGCAAGACACTTTCTCACTGGGTAGTATTCAAGAAACACCAGGTCTGGTACAGACAGGCTAAGCTGTGCATGGTTTTTTTTCTTTTCTTTTTTTTTTTTTCTATACAAAGCATAACAGACAATATCTGATAAGAAATCCCAAGGAGCAGTTTCTAAACAACAAACAATTTAGATCTAGCATTTGACAACATTGAGCACTCCCACTGCCTGGGGGTTAGCTGTTTTTAACGACAGCTGATGCTATGGAGTGGCTATGCTGTACAATAATGGCTTGATCTAGGAGGAAAATGTAACTTCATGAGTGTCATAGAATCATAGAATGGCTTGGGTTGGAAGGGACCTTAAAGATCATCTAACTCCAATGCCCCTACCATAGGCAGGGATGCCTCCCACCAGATCAGATTAGCCAAGGCCCCATCCAGCCTGGCCTTGAACACCTCCAGGGATGGGGCATCCACAGCTTCTCCGGGCAGCCCGTTCCAGTGCCTCACTAACCTTACAGTGAAGAATTTCTACCTAATGTCTAATCTAAATCTATCCTCTCTTAGTTTAAGACTATCCCCCCTTGTCCTATCATTATCTACTCGAGTAAAGAGTCCCTCTCCAACCTTTTTATAAGGCCCCTTTAAGTACTGAAAGGCTGCAACAAGGTCTCCCAGGAGCCTTCTCTTCTCCAGGCTTAACATTCCCAGCTCTCCCAGCCTTTCTTCACAGGAGAGGTGCTCCAGCCCTCTGACCGTCTTTGCAGCCCTCCTCTGGACTCGCTCTAACAGCCCTACATCCTTCTTGTGCTGGGGGCCCCAAAGCTGGATGCCGTGCTCCAGGTGGGGCCTCACGAGGGCTGAGTAGAGGAGGACAATCTCCACGCACTGCCCACCCCTCTGTTGATGCAGCCCAGGACGCAGTTGGCCTTCTGGGCTGCAAGCACACCCTGCTGGCTCATGTTGAGCTTTTCATCCACCAGAACCCCCAAGTCCTTCTCTGCAGGGCTGCTCTCAATGAGTTCTTCTCCCAGTCTGTGCTCCTGTCTGGGATTGCCCTGACCCAGGTGCAGCATCTTGCACTTGGACGTGTTGAACATCATTAGGTTCACACTGGCCTGCTTCTCCAGCCTGTCCAGGTTCCTTTGGATGACATTACATCTTTGGTATCAATCACTCAGCTTGGTGTCATCTGCAAACTTGCTGAGGGTGCACTCAATCCCATCGTCTATGTCATTGATGAAGATATTGAAAAGTGCCAGTCCCAAGACAGATCCCCGAGGGACACCACTTGTCACTGGTCCTCTGCTTGCAGCGCCCCACCCCAAGGCCTGCCTCTGTTCCTGAGGAGATATAGAATAAACAAGCTTTCCAGGTGGAGAGGATAAAGCTAATCCAGGAGCAGACATTGTGGGGACACTTTATGACAAAAGTAGGAGTAGGTTCCAACTTGAGTTGTTGCCAGCAGGGTGAGAGGGACCCATACTTGCTGAATCAGGTCTGAAAGGCACAGCAGTGGCAGTGGGGGGAAGCAGCTTTGGTGTGAATTCTTTGCACGAGTTCAGGCCCTGCCTCTCTGTCACACCATGCTTTAAAAATATTAATTTCCATAAAAAGTAGAGAATTCGTAATGAGGACGCCCCTCAGGAGGTATTAAGTTCTGTGAAGCATGCTCTTTTGATTAATGTTAATTTGGCCTCCGAGGCAAAGCATGCATGCTCCCAGCACACCTGAAGCTCCCTGCTGTCTGCGCTGAGGCAGATCCAGAGCTTGTCACCAACATCCCCACCCCCCCTGTCCCACCACCTCCCCAGGTGTTCCACATTCAGGCCCCCAGTGCCAGTTGTCACATAGTGCCAATTGAACCCAATTACGTGCAGCTTTTCCAGTTTATTCCAATTAATTTTATAAGTAAATGCACTATGTAGTCCTAAGAGCAGAGCAACCTTATTACCAAATTCTTACAACTTCTGATTGTAGGACTACAGCTGTTATAGCTGTCAGGCCAGACCCTGTGTCCTTCCTGGCTTGTGAGGAGCCCACATTGCTAACTAGCATCTTGAGCTCTGTAACTGAAAGGGCTTCAGATGAGGTTACACAGCAGAGACTAAAGGAGGAACCTTGCCTCACGTCTGTAAAATGGAAAGCAATGCTGCTGTGACCACAGCAGACTTCCAGATGAACTCCTTGTGGGAGAGACTTTCACTGTCCAGTCCCAAGGTAATGTACTTGCACAACAGGTATCTAGAAAGATGTCAGAAAGGATGTTTATTCATCTCTCTTGAGGCTATAATGTCATCAAATTATGTGGAAAAATAAAATAATTTCCTTGTCTGTGAGCAACCCAGCAGCTTTTTAATAGCTGAATATTTTGATGCCGTACTGCTTGGATCTTTATGGGATTTACCTTCCTGGAGAGGTTCCTTTAAAACATGCAGGATCAGAGCAACAATCCTCATTTTAATGTATCCAAAAGCTGTTCAATGGAATTTGATGTTAATTGGCTGATACAAAACATGCACGTGTATGTTGGAGAAGGCAGTTCAAGAAGAAATGTGTATTGCAAAAAAGTGAAAGGTGACAAGATTTATGATGCACTCTTTTGGGAGGGACAATAATTTTAGTCTTGGGCCACATCCTCTGAAAATTCGATGTGCTGCACAGATATGTGGTACCCCTGTTACAGAGTATTACTGCACAAGAAGACCATGGCTGTTAATCACCTCCTTCCTCCCTTTGGTTTAGTCAGTCTTTAGTTATTCTGAGCCCAGGGCTTTGCAGACTTTGAAGCTATGGACAGAAAACTTTAAATTAATTAGAAATTCTAAGGAGTGGATGGACAAGTTATGATGGCCCACTCCGTCTCTGGGGCTGAGGAGATGGATTGCAATGCTGCAATGCCTGAAGGTCATAAGTGGTGATAAATGTGTGAACGACTAATGTCATTCAGCTCTCTTAGGACAAAAAAAAGGGGGAAAAAAGAGAAGTAGACAGGCTAA
This sequence comes from Cygnus atratus, assembly GCF_013377495.2. NCBI lineage: Eukaryota > Metazoa > Chordata > Aves > Anseriformes > Anatidae > Cygnus > Cygnus atratus. The sequence goes on along the minus strand of NC_066362.1, from coordinate 189,794,332 downwards.
AACAAGTGATACACAATAAATAGGAAAATATCCATTTGTGGGTCTAAAATTATACCATTTAAAAGAGATTAACAGCTGTGTCTCCAAGTACTAGTTAAATGTTTAAAAAAATGCATGGAAATGAGATACTTTGTATAAAAATGTGTTCACTATGGAATTCAGAAGCATACATTTAATCATTTGGGAATTTAACAATGCAGGTATTTCAATTTTAAGAACAACTACAGAAGATTCTGTATTGCCATTCCTTTTCTAAGAATAGCTAAAATTAATTTCTAAGTTTAGCCATTACACAAAGCATATTAAATTAGAGGTATTGAAACTGCTTGATAACTCATTAATCTAAATTGAAGGGCCCAAGAGCAAAGTCCCTCCTCCAGACCACTGGGCTGTACAGCAAATACCTGCAAACATTAGCACTGTTTTCACTACCAGAATGCTAATGCATGTAACACAAAGAACTACCTTTTTAAGGAACTCTGGGCACCAACACAAAGAAGCAACTAGTGCATGTAACTGTACAATGTGTTTTTCAAAATATACCAAACTCTTCTAGCTCATGCACTTTCCTATAACACTGCAACATTCCTCTCCCATTTCAAGAAGGAAGATCAGATGCTCAGCTGGATGTCTTACATGAAAGAGAATGGTTGTGCTAAGAAGAGAGATGCAGCATTGCCTTTGGCCTATGGGGAAGATGAGCCAGGTAAGATAGTCACTGCCCCTGTTAACTTCTGCACTTCTCCAGTCTAGTGATCACCAGACTGATGGTTCTGTAAGTGTGCGTGCATCTCTCCTTCACTGTGTGCATGCCTATGCTATGAACAAATCAGTTTGCATGCTCTGCAAAAGTCAACAAGGAGATTTCTGAACAACTGGACTGGTTAAGGCTGGGCAGATTTTTTTTTTTTTCCAGCATTGATTTTAACATTGGAAAAAGTAAATCCTTCAACTGAAATGTGCTTATTTAAATAACCAAGTTCACTGTAATCCCAGCCAAGGGCCATTTGTAACTGGTAAAATTTTGAATTTTAGAGTTGTATTCAAACTCTCAGTAAAGGAGGCAGAGATGCAAGGACCTAGGAGTACAGCTGCTTTTACTTTTCCTAACACAGTATGAGTACTGAGTGGTATCTCTAAACAGTAAATGACTAACTGGGACCTTTGCCTACATGGTGGACAGGGAAAATACCTGGATATGTATATCTGGTGGTTAAATGAAGTTGCAGACTACCATTTAAATCTTATTTTCATAAATCAGTAACATTTTTTTTTTCATCTGGTATCAGAAACAATCCTAGGAATGCTTTGAAAGAACAGCAACCTGTATGCAAATTGTGAAAGTATGGAAATAAAGAACTATCTGAAACAGCAAATTTCTGTTGAAATATCCCAGCTTTCAAAAAACACTGTCAATTTAAAAGCCATGTTTTATGCTTTACCTGCTTTGCTTGAAAGCAATACTGACTGCCATAATTCTCAGAAATAAAGGGCAAAGATGTATAATCACAGAATCATTCTGGCTGGAGAAGACCTCCAAGATCAGCTAGATCAACCTTTAACCTAGTACTAAAGTTCACTGCTAAATCATGCTACTAAGTTCTAAATCTACATATTTCTTGAATACCTGCAGGAATGGTGACTCAACCACTTCTCTGGGCAGTGTATTGCAATGCTGCACAACCCTTTTAGTAAAGAAATTTCTCCTAGTATAGTCACATTCACTGCTTATAAGCATGTTATGTTATGAGAGACAAAAGACAGAAAAATCAAAAGAAAAATTGTAACAGAATTTCAAGATAGCTGTACTATGCAAATGTATTTAATTCATCTTTTGAATAGGCTAAAGTCCACTTACAATCTGCTAAGAAACTATTTAATATTTTTGTTACAATAATTTCAGATTTTTTTCAATGGAGAATTCTGAAGATAAAATTTGAAGCATGACTAAATAGACAGTCAGGCTCAGGCATTTAATTAGCCCCTACTAAGCTTACATGTTTATAGCTAAATCTGTCCAACTGTATCAAAGTTTCTCTAGAAATTTTATACTATAGCTGTGCATTCATGCAGAATAAAGATCCTTCTTCTTTCACTGTCATGGCAGTTAAATCGCAATTGAAATTGGCTTTGAGGAGTAGACATCCCTATTAATGCTAGCTATTTTAATCTGGTGACTGATTAAATGATTCAAAAAAGAAGGTTGTTACTCATCTAAATAATTTTCAGCTGAACTCTGCATGCATATTGACCAATACCTTCATGGAACAGAAACAATTTTTGTTTATGCCTAGTAAATATTAAAGGGGTTACCAATACTGTCACTTCCATTTTTCCCTGGATTGGTGAAAAAGTAAAACACAAGCCAGACCTACTCTCTGTAAAAAATGCTGATGCGTGACAGGTTTATAAGGCAGATCCCTATATGAATTTCTTATTAAATGCTTCCAACATTAGCAGTCACTGCCCTATTCCCAATTATCCATTTTCAGTTTAAGACAGAAAGCAAGTCTGTGGAGAGAAAAATACACTTCATCTATGCCATCCAACTTAAGCAAGAACTAGTGCTGCTGATGCAAGCAACACCTTGTAGTAATAGATGCAGATAATTCATCTGTACTCTCCCGCTCCTTTACCCCTGTTCATCAGCTTATCCTGAAGTGTTTTCAGAATGCCACGAACTTCCCCCTCTATTTTCAGTCTCATTCAATCTCATCCAGGTAACAGAATATGTCTCTGCTGAAGAGAGACTGAAGAAAAGATGGCAGCTGGCAACGACTCCACTCAGGGAAAAAGGTAGGTTACGCTGTCAGGATTCAGGGAAAAACAGACAGAATTGATCAGGAATTTACCTGCTCTTTTGACTGACGATATGTATTTGCCATTTCCTAATGGTCTGCAATCCAGGGAAACTTCTAACCTGGCTGGAACACTGCATTGTAAAATTGGTTCTTCTTCTGGTCTGGATTTAAGCCATTTCTTTTTGGAAATGGACCTATCTAAAGTAATCCTTGCTTTTGTCATCTGAATGAGATCAATTACATTTCCAACCAACTCAAAATAAGGTGATTGTACTGCATCAGCAGCACTTAGGTAAGTTTAAGGTATCAATTTTTATTTGCAAAGTCATCTTTTCCTATATGGCAATTCAGAGGTTTTCCTTTTTCTTAAGTGTAAAAGTTACTTTGAAACAGAGGCTTACAGAAACTAAATAGTGGAGTGACTACACAGTAGTAAAACATATTATTATTAAACATTTCAACAGGACATTCAAAAATGAAAATCATTTTTCTTTCCCAGTTAGAAAGTAAAAGTTGACAAATCATGCACTTATATGTAATTAAAACAATAACACTCACCTAAAAACAACAAAGTTCACAGGAAATATGACAATAGCTTTGTAAAGAAAAATGTATCTCTATTTCATACCTGAAATACTGTTTCATCTCCAGCTGTTTTCAAATCATCTTCCTTCCCAATGATTCTTTGTAGCTGTATTTGTACAGACATTACAAAACACAGGGAAATTACAAGTTTGGTCTTACAAGAGCTTTCTTTTTTTTTCAGAAACTTCTAGTAATTTCACCGTTTCTGAATTATAAACTCAGTAATGCTTTTGCAAGGTTCTCTAGTCATGACAAGGTATTTGCAGACTTAAGGATATTTTGCTATTCAGACACACTTTTTCCCAGGAAACTCTGATCTATTGTGGTTAACACAGCCAAGCAGCACATCTGAATCTCTTTCTTGCAGCCCAATGATTACTCTGTTTTTAGAAGAGATGCTTTTGCACTAGAAGCTTAGTATTCACTCCATAAGATCTTGAAACTCAGGGATACAAAATCAAGGGTCATTTGGGGAACAGAAATTATTCTACGATTTTTATGCTGTCCTCCTACACATTTTTGTGAGTTTTGCTATGGACAAGTTTTTCTAGACAAAAAAAACATGCCTGTTCCAATGAGGTACTATACAATTATCAAAAAAGACTAATTCAATTAAATAAGAAACCATATTTTCAGGACTGGAATGAAGCAGAATGTGGTTTGAGTTTCCACTCCACCCCACAAATGAAGTGAATTTTGAATGAGTTGGCCAATACAATCTTTAGAAGTACTGAAATGACTCACACTTGAGAACATACTTTCACTGTCTGAAGTAGAGCTTTCAGGTAATATAGGAAATACATTAATTTGCTGATCATTAAAAGCATCTAAAGTGTATCTTGGCTGCAAGCTTTCCTTACAACTTTTAGCCTGGGAGGACAACAGTACCAAAGAATGAGTGATTTATCATAGCATAAGGTATACCTACCTTTCATAGACATTTGCACGGATCCTCAAAAGGACAGCAAAAATGAAAGAAGAAGGGACATTACATTTCAGGTGCAGATACGGACTTACACTGAGCACTCTGGATTTAGAGTCTTTAGGAAAGATGGTTTTAAAGCTAGGGTTTTTGACACTGCTGGCTTGTTTCTCAAACATTTCTGAGCTATTCCTCACTCTGCCCATTAAAACTGGGAAAAAAATCATGACCAAATTTGCATGGCCATTATGTTGTGGGCTTTTCAAATCTCTTCTTAGCGCTTTATACTTTTCCTTTTTTTTTTTTTTCCCCTGTGTTTTTAGAGAACAATACGGGCTTGTCAGTAGTGGGTAGGAAAAAACTGTGTACTGCTCATGTTGCCACAGGCTTTTGTATGGCCTTCAAATTTTGACTAATTCACCTGTTCCTTTTTTTTTTTTTTTTAATAACTTCAGTTTGAGTTCCTCAGGATGGTTATTTTCTATTGTTATTTTTTTGAAAGGCATGACTTGTCTAAAGACTAGACAGTTCAACAGTACCAGTTTCTCCAAGTTTCTCCAAATTCTTTTTATTTTTGATCACTTAAAAAAACTATTGGCCAGTACAGTAAGTGCATTATGAATTTCCTGATAGCAAAATAAAAATACAGACCTCTGGATAAAAATGCATCTGCTCCTCCATATTCTGTATAAAAAATTTCATTTTTTTCTTACTTGAAGTAAGAAAAATGAGAGAAATTTCCAAATGAGAGAAAATATGATTTTTCCTGTTGGGTTTTATTTCTGAAGGACTCTCAGAAGATCTGCAAAGAATACTAAGTAACACAAACTCGCATTATAATTTTTCTTTCAAGTATTCTGGAAGATCTTGTTTATTGTTTTCTTACACTGTATGTAAATCCTTATGTTGCTTGAAACTATTCTTTGGGAAAAAATGATGATAATTTCCAGTAGTTTGCAGATTTTTTCCAGCACAATGCATCAACTGCTCACAGAGGGATACCTATTCTGCCCTCAAGCAATGGCCTCTAGTACTGAACTTCTCCATGTAACATTTATCTGCATTTAATATTTATATCTGTTCATCACAGTAAGATACTAATGGCTAATTCAAAGAGAATGAGGACTATTATGCATAATGGATGCCTCTCTACTAAAGGCCTACAAAGAAGTAGTATTTTCTGAAGAAGATGAGCTGGCTGAGAGGATATATCCATCTCCAAAAAAAAAACATTGACTTTGCATCTTCCAACTGTTGAAGAGAGATCAGTGCTTGTGGATATTATAATACTGTACAGGTGGTCTATACCAAACCACCACAACTGCTGACAGTGCTTGTTCATTCAGTCTTAGATGAGCCTCTACAGGCTTTTTTGTGGTATCTGCTCTTTTGAACTACTGTATAAAGGCTGTCTATTAAATTTGAATCACATAGCTCTTGTATGTACCATTACCTTACCTCCATTTCCAACAGTTTTGAGCTGTCATTAATTTTACTTAGAAATCATTCATCAGGACAGTCAGGGAAATTCCTTATTTGATGGGGATTTTTGGATCTTTGCTAGCCTTATCCTTGATGGAAGGTCTCAGGTGAAGGTGCCTGGGTTATTATGTGCTCCAGTGTCAGAATCCACTTCAAGGGATGCATATATCTTGAAATCCCTCTTGCCAAGTCTCATATGAATGCCTTGGCCAGTATCATACAGTCCTTGCAAGGATGCAGATAATAAGGCTCTGAGAAACAACTTTGGGCACTCTGGCAGGGGCTAATTCAAGGATGGCACTAAGGTCTGTGAACACCCCATATCTACCAAGTCTGCTTCATTCTGGAACTGCAGGGCAAAGCAAAAAATCCTTGTAAATGCCCACCTCAAAACACAAATTGTTGTGGTTCTGGGCCCTAATACTGGAATAAGGTGCAACGTCTCTTGTATTTTGACTTTTACCACTGAAACATGGATGAATGAGAAATTAGACTGGCTTGAACACAGAGATAGGGAGGAGAGAGAACAGGAGTCTGTCCCCTTCCCTAAACTCCTCCTTGAAAAGAGGAAAATGTGTACAGAAGTGGAAAGGCTATAGAGGAAAAGAGAACCCTCTCTCCTTCAAAGCATGGAATTGCATTCAAGATCTCCTTTCCTGAACGTTCACTTGATATTAGGGAAGAGCAGTGAATCCACTGGGAAATCCTGCATCTCATATTCCTTCAGTGACTGATCCACACAGCTCTGAACGGCCTATCTCCATCACGTGTTGCAAGCATTAAGGACTTGGGCTTATAGTCTGCTTGTTGCCTTTCTCCCTTTCTGGAATGATTCACATGATACATCTTGTGCCTGCTTATCCATTAACACATTAGAGTTGAGATATACACAATTCAAAGAATAATGGACATTTTGCAAACAAAAATACAAAGTTCTTACCTAAGTTTCCTAGAATTATTGTCAAATATTCTGTGGAAATTACTGGTATTTTCATTGGTACTGCTCTGTTAACTTTCTCTATGCTGAACACTCTCCACTTTTCCCTTTAGTTTTATTAAGCAGATTTTCTAGACATTTTTTTCTGAGAGTATGAATTACGGAAGGAATTATATTTTCAAGTGCCAGCACTTTCAAATGTTCACAGGAAACAGAGATGATGTTTCATTGCACAAAAATACAGGAACAAAATACGAAAGTCTGTAATTTCTCCACCACTTGCCATTATTTATTGTATTTTTTATCACTATAACAGTATTATTTAAAGTGGAGGGTTAACTGATTAAAGTACATTTACTCAATGTTTTCCTGCAGCTGCTCTAGGATTCTTCAAAGGAAAAAGGAGATTAACAACCAGTAGACTATCAAAAGGAGTTTTAAATTCAATAAAGTCAGAATTTTACTACCAAGACAGGAAAAGCAGACACTAATTATACCATGTTACAGTTTGGCATGGTTTAGTGGGTGACACTGTTAGTAGGGCGATGGTTGGACCAGATGATCTTGAATGTCTTTTCCAACCTTAATGATTCTATGATTCTATGATTCTAATTGTTTTTACACAAACATTTCAAAGAATTAACAACACACCATTTTTTTCTGTGAGAACTGCACCCAGAAGCTCTGGTAGAACACCAGAAGTAAAGTCCCACCTGGAGAATCGCCATCCTACTTGCACGAGGTTTCACCCTGAAGACTGAAAGCTTCCAGTCTTCACACTGAGATTACAATGGGGAGGGGAAACATGTCTTAGACTGTGCCTTTCCTACACAGTTCAAAGATGAGCACAGTCTAATCCGATTAAAAGTGTAAGAAATAACATAGCTTGGTCTGCTGGAAAGAAAAAAGTATTTCTGCCAATTAAAATCAAGTTGGCTGGATTTCCATAAGGCCAATTGCCTTAAAGTTAAGGCCAAATTGCCTTAAAACCAGTACTTGCTTTCGGGAGAACTATCACTGCCTTTGCCAGTTTGTTGAATTCTTGCACAGTGCTCTGGAATTGCTTCTGTCTAACCCTATATGCTGTCCAACCCTATAGGCTACCTCTATACGACTGAGCCAAACTGGGCCCTGCAGCGAGCTCAGGCACCGGACCACTGGCTGCATCCTTGTTCACCAACTCAATGACATGCTCCTGGCTTGGGCTAATTATTTAAATTAGCTCCCAGGATTAAGGGATGTAGAACAACTCCTGCCTCCCCAGTAAGAGAGGTTTAGATACAAGCTAAAGGTAATATTCAAAGTGGATTCATATATGATAAGCATTTCTACAGCTATGCTTTGCTATGTACTCCTTTCATATAAAGTATTTTAGTAAATGTATGACCACAGATTAGATAAAAAAATAGGCTTAAAAATTTTAATGCATCTTCATTTAGCAAATATAACCCATGCAAATACTTAAATGCTTTAAAATCAATATGCACATACATACACATACCTTAAAGAATTCTTTCTTTTCAACTTGCTCATTGCCATCTGTATCCAACATTTTAAAAGCAATCTTAAATCCAGTCTGGGGTTCTGCAACAAAGTGTGAAAGAACTTTATGGTGCACACGCACATACACACATTTACACTAGTACATAAATATTTAATCTAAAAGGAATATTGCCTGCAGATTCCATTTGTCATAGCCATGCATGTACTTCATATTTCCAGTAAACCATATGTACCTCCTTCAATATAAGCAAACATTTTAAAAATAATTTTTACTACCATTTCAAGGGGATTATTAATGCAATGGCAAAGCAACAAATGCCAGCAGTGCCTAAATACTGCTACATATGTCCATCTGATCCAGACAACTGTGAATATGTTGTATGTCTCACTGTCCTAGTCTTTTACACATACTCTCTACACATTTTGGTTCAGTTCTGAAGTCTCGCTCTGCCCTCTTTATTAAAGCTACTTTTTAGCTGACATGACTGGAAAGTGACTTGAGAAACCGATAATCCCCAAATTGTGTGGAAGAGATAGTGTATTTCTCCAGTACTTCTTCCCTGTGATACTGTACACCACTATTTTCTGTCTGCACTAGTCTAGAAAATGGACTGATCTTGTAGGTGCTCCAAGTTCTCCCAGTTCCTGCTCCCACTGTGGTAGCCCCGGGCCTTTTTTTCCTTCCCTTCTCCATCCTCCCTAAACAATGTACTCAAATGTTACTGAGAAGTAATAAACTGCTATTTCTGGCCCCTTTTTTTTTTGACAAAAGCATTTTTTGTATGCCTCCCATCAAGCTGAATTTTTCGGGAATTTTATAAAACTTTACCCTGCATTTCCTTCATCGCGTGGATGTTTCTTTTCAACGCAAACATTTAATGAGTTCTGCGTCTTGCAGGCACTATAAAAACACTGCGTTTTGAACTCCTTCCCACAATTTCCTGATCTTACTTTGCTTACATGAGGTGACCTTGCTCATTAGCAAGCCCACACAGGAGCAGTGTGCTGCTGAAATATATTTACAGCTCACTGCAGTAGCCAGCACTTATCCCAGCAATTTCTGGAGCAGGTGAATTAATTCTACAACACAGTCATGACAGGCATTAAAGCAAAAGCCATGGAGTTATCTTCTGCAGCATATATTCATGTTTCCAAGAGCAACGTTGGACTCATGAGGGCAGTGAAGCAGTATCTTTACAAACACTAATGCCTCCAGAGATTTTATTTTATTTTGGAAGTACATTCTTCCAGTTCCATCCTGCAAAGCTTTACATCTTGCTTCTTTTTAGAGTCTTTCTGGAAAGGCAAGAAGTTTAAGAAATTACCCTGTTCTTTCTAAGCGATAGCAAGATGGTTAAACAAAGAACTATTTTTACATTTTAGAAATAACTACATCTTCAGCAGCCAATTAACGTTCTCTGTGAAGCAACCCTGTGATGTAAGAACAGTTTATAAATACCATTGCAATCTGCATAGCAGAGCCCTTCCCCAGCAACTGGGTCACAATAATCAAAACTGGCTTCCTTTCCATGGAAATGCCTCACTCTAAATTTGTGTTACTAGTACAAAAGCAAGAAGAGTCTATCCTATAACTTATTTAGAGAATAAAAGTAATTGATGTATTTAATAGTAATTCATACCATCTGTGTTGCAATTTTCAGATAAGAAAGCTGTTACTGAAAATATAGGATCTAAAGCTGCTTATACTGTTCAGGGATGACATACTTATCTGATATGATGTAACCCCAAAGGTATGCGTTCGTAAAATAAGCATAGTTCAAAGACTACTTCAGATATATTTGTATTTAATTAGAATCAGGCAAAATTCCAAAATCTGAGCCCATGAGTTCCATCTTAGCTGTGAGTGCAGGTTATACTTAGGTGCTTCCCCTGCAACCATTCCTACTTTGACCAAACTGTCAGCTTCAGTGACTGGCTAATTGAAGCAAAGCTTTTAGTAGTGGTGACAGTTTCAGTTCCTAGGCTCGTTTGGCAGGCAGAGCTTTTACCAAAAATTCCATTAACCAATTGCTGGAAATGAAATTCAATACAGCACTGAAAGAAAAAAGACGATGATACACGGCACACAGAAAAGAGAACAAAGATCACAGTTGGCAAATAAAGCCTTTGTCTCCCACTAAATTACATTTTGAGGTTCAGTGTTGTTACAAGTAATGCTTTTATATATGATGGGCAGCATGGGCTGGCCAGCAATGTACTGTAGCCAGGACGCTGGTGACTCTTTTTTGTTTCCCTATTGCTCTGTTGGTGATTCAGAAGTCATTTAAGTATTAATATCTGTTTCAAGAAATCTTGCATTAATTCTCACTAGCAAGAGAGGGACAGGTTGTGTAGCTAGGGGCTGACTAACGTGGCATGCTTGTTAGGCACAGATAGAGACACCAACACGTGTTGACATTTGCTTTCACGCTGCTCGGTAGGTCAGGCCTCTGTAAAACCAAAACAGCAACATTTGCACTTCATTTTCATCCTGCATCGAAACGTGCCTTTATTTTCGCAGTTCAATATATTCCTATATAAACTCTGTGAAAAATAGAGTTTGTTTGATTTTTTGGAGAAGTGGCACAACTTGCTCTGGTACTGCTTCAATTTTCTAATTGTTTCAGGCAGTAAATCAGCATGAAGTTACTTTCACCTACCACAGAAGTTTAAAGACATAGAAACTGTGGCACCTATTTCTGCAAATTTATTCAAGGTATTCTTAAGTTATACAATGTCTGTCTTTAAAAAAAAAACAAACTCTTTTTTTTGTTTTGCAACAAGTACTTTTAAAATTAGCTTTATTGGTCAAGACTCTACTATTACTTGTGATTAAAAAACAACACTTGAACACATGGCATAACTCACACTCAAGTCATGCAGCACTGGACAGTCAGTACTGGTGAAACAGTATATTTATATGGCAAATAGATTATGTTAATGTATATATACTATATAATATTGTGTACTAGTTGATGACTAGGTGACTAGTGTCCTAAGAGAGGCCTCCTTCATTCTGAGAGATGCAATTCTGCTGAGAAATGGCATGAATTGTAAAAGGGCTAAATTGTGCAAGCGGTGTACACCAATAGTCATTATCTGTTAAAACAGCACATAATCTTCTCTGCTCTCTGGAGACTGTGTACACCAATACTTTTTGGCACTAGACTGTGAGAGGGTGGATTTCTGGAGCAAGGAAAATTTGTCAATTTGTTTAAGCCCCTGCTGTGGACCTTGAGGCCACGGAAGTGATGAGGCTCAGGCATCTACGGTCTGTTGGGATAGGCCGGCTTTTGTTTGATCAAAAATCCTAGAATAACTTTTGTGTCCTAAGTAATAATTTACAAGCGTTTGCCTTTGAGTCTTTATTCTGTTAGAGTTCAAGGAGTGTTTGGATAACGCTCTCAGACACATGGTCTGATTTTTTGCGTCGCCCTTCGGGGACCCAGGAGTTAGACTCAATGATCCTGTAGGTCCCTTCCAACTCGGATATTCTGTGATTCTGTGATTCTTTCCTCTCTTCATCCCCTGATACCACGAGATCTAGTATGCTTGGTTTTGTCACTTGCTTAAAATGTCAGATCTGTGTAAGTCAGTCAAACAAGACTGGGTTACAGGCATGTAGACTATTTCACTACTAGTCTATGGGTCTTGTTGCATAACGCTCATTATATGCATTGTCTCTCAAGTCTTGGTATTTTCCAGCTTCACTTGCACTTTATCAGAACAGCACAGGGAGGTAGCAAGCATAGAAGAGAGCAAGTATGGGTGAAGAAACCTAGAAAATCCAAGATCAGTTCCACACACAAGTATCAAAATGCCTGCTGTTTGCAGATAAAGTGAGCTTGCTTCCACTTAAAGCTTTTTGTTTGTTTGTTTGTTTTTGTTTCATGCTCTGTTATGTAGCTGGATGAAGCTGTCTCCAAGAATAAGCCACATGATCAGATCTGACTTCTGCTGAAGCCGCCTGAACCTTTCTTCTCTGCAACCATGACAAGACATGAGTTTCACATCTCTTAGCCGAAGCAAGAGATGGGAGACCCTGGTTCATGAAATTACCAAGCAAAAAAGTTTTTAAAGAAGTTTTCTGGGAGAGAAAAAGGAAGAAGGTAAAAGAGGAGGAAGAAATACATATAAAATACATGAAGGAAATAAAGTCAACAGGAACAGAAAAACGAAAAAAAGAAGAATTAAAGAGTTAAACAAAGGGACCCTCTAGAAATCTACTGTTTAAGTATATCATCCGTATCTGACCATATGAATACAAGGCAACAACCTTTCAGACACTGTAACAGCTTTTTACACCACTGCATGAGCTATAATGCTAACATCTCATTGTGCAAAATGACTGAAATTGCTATCCAGAAGACAAATTATTTATCTTCTCTCACTGTTCTTCTTTCCCCTCTTCATGTGGTCCTGTATTCAACACTTCCCCTTATCCAATAATTCTCGAAGAGGGCTTATCAAGATTTTTGACGCATTGCTATGGACTAATTTTGACATTATGGAACTAAGGTGCAATCAACTAAAGTTATATCCACTTATATTAATGCCTTGTCACACTACATACAATTGTTCTTTAAGTCCAACTATACTGTAGAAAATTAGAAGAGAAAAAATATCAGAAGTTGTTCCTGGAAAGGTAGCTGAGTAGCTGAGTATTTATGCATATGTATTTTAAATATATAATACTTACTTGTTAGGATGGTCAGCAAAAACAGGTACTCTGCATAAGATATCAACCCTGAAATGGAATAGTTAAAAATGACTTGTACAATATATACATACTTATAACAAGAATTGAAAGATCAAATCTCATAAATATAAAAACTGTAGTTTAACATCATATTAAATAGGTTATTAAAGTAAGCCACATTATTATTTAATAAAGTTTTTACTTCTGTTTTTAGTGCTCTGAAGGTAAAATTCCCTATCCAGAGACTCATCAATGCTCACGTCTAATCGGGAGAGCAAGGTTTATTTGGTATTAATAAAAGGCCTGCACTAAATCTCTGGATTCTCACTGAAAACATTCAATGTTTATATAAAAGGGAAATAAATTAAATGTGCTTTGTCACATTTAGTACCTGGGAGGAGAACTACTCCAACGTTACCCTGACGGATCAAAGTACTCCATCCCTTGGCAGCCTCGGCTGGGCGGAGAACAGCTTCCCTCTAATTCTCAGGGGGAACATGGCAACACGTAAAGCTGCCAAGCTGCTAGATTGCGCCGATAGTACAGCTGGGCTGCGTGCCAAGAGGAGGCTTCTTTTTTTTTTTTTTAAATAGGAACATGTCCTTTCTACAAGGTGAAAGTATTTTCCCCCCTTTTGAAGGAAAATTCCAGTGTTTTCCTTTGAAATACCGCCTTAAACGAAAAGCCTGAACAAACACAAAGATGTGATAGCGTCAAAATAGAGCGTATGAGCTAAAGATAGAGAGTGCAGAACGAGGATGGTTAAACAACAGAATCTGAACCATCTGCCCTGCAATAATGTTTGAAGAAAAAAATGTAAAGGTTTCTTTTCAAAATAACTGAGCTACTTTTAACTTGTGAGCTAAACATTGTATAATGCTGTATAATGCTGAAGCTGCTTAAAATAATGAAGTTCAGACATGCCTATCTGTGTAAAGATAAACTATATTTTGTAATTTATATACAGCTAATTGATAGATAAAGAATCCACTTAAGCTTCACTGATAGACAGTTAACTTCTGATAAATTGTTACACAGAGCCAACAACATTTGTGTTTGACCTCAGACAGTGACTTAACACTTTAAGTTTTAATTTCCAGAGTTTAGAAATACTAAGATGCTAAATGCAACAGTCTGAAAGATTCAGTTTTGCTGACAGGTTTTAGAGTTAATGCATTGTCAATAGACTTAAATAGTCATTGCAAGGTCATCAACTATTTGCATTGCTGTAAAACTTGCAATCATTTTCCTAGGCAAAGTGTCCAGGCTTTCTGCAAACTCAAAACCAATCAGAAAAAGAGCTCCTACTCTCTTCTTTATCTTATACACCCAAGTATAAGATGAGACAAAAAATTGATAGAAGCAAATAGGGCAGGGAAAAAAATAAAGCAAATAGTGTGATGGAAAGTGATCAAGATTCCTGTCACAGTAAAAGAGTATTTAAAGGAAGAATACAAAGGAAGACAAGGCGGTAACTTTTCAAGTTGATATAGAAAATACTTTTCAGTCATGGACAGCGATGGAATCAGCACAGAGATCCCTGCATGAAAATGTAATGAGTAAGTGAAGATCACTGTCCAAGTAGAATTGGGAGTCTGCCTCTCAGATGTCTCAAGATGTGCTGTACGAGGACAATTTTTGGAAGACCCAGAAGGTGAAGACAAGGAGCTTCCACTTGATAGAGCAATGGAGAGCCCAGTGTTGGGATATACAAGAAGAGATGACACACTCAAAGGAGCTATCTAAGAAAAACATCTTCATCAATTCATTTGAAAGGATATTAACATGGTAGATTATGTTTATTAAAGATGGAGGAAAAAAGTTAGTAATAATTGATACAACATGCTGAGTGCTTGAAGGTTTTTAGCTATATGTGCAGACAGGGAACAGCATACCTTCTAAAATGTTGCAGAAAGAATGTGCAAAATTTATATAGAGTTTGTAGGATGTGAAGAAATGACCATTTTAAAGAAAACACTCTGCTCAAGGGAGAAGTATGATGGCATTAATCACTCTGATTGCAGAGGGCTGGAAGGAGAGCCTTGCAAGAAATGGCAGGGGTGAGACAGACTCTGCATCATATTATCTTAAACTAATTGAGAAGTCACTAGAGTGAAATAGGTAAAAAGGTAAAGGTAATAAAAATACGTAAAAAATGTCTTTATTGTTCCTTAAAACCTGTCTTGGTGCCTTAAAGTAAATCCATAGCATGTTTGGCATTTTCTGGCAGATTATACCAAAATCGCCTGAGATATGATTTCTTTTTAACCTGTGCACTGGTTTCCATAAAAATTCTTCTTATTATTCCACTGTTCTTTTACTACCCGTAGTGAATGGCCAATTTATCTTAAACATAAAGGAGATTAAATAGTTTGGTAATTTTCTTTTTGTTGTGCAGCAATTATTATAAAGTTACTCAAATTTTACACTTAAAAGATGCAATGGAACAAATTCAAAAAAAAAAAAAAACAGAAAATTATATTCATGTCCAAGCAAAATTTAAAAGATAAAAGATTCACATTCTATTGAATGACTCAGCACACTTGCAGCCAAGTACTTGCATTTAGCATTGGCAAAATATTGTAATTTTCTAACATTAAATTACTTTACTTCCCTACGCCTCCC